>NW_028126476.1:0-600000 GCF_965194825.1 Balaenoptera physalus
GGTCTGCGTTTACTCACCCAACCTCACCAAACCTCTCAGCCCCAAGAGTGTCCACCCTTATGTCTCATCCAGCTGTGGGTCTAGATATGGTCAATCCAGGTTCCATCACAGCCCCTGAACGAATTGTGTAAGAATTTCTCTCTCTTTCACTGTCTTTGTTTCCTGGGGTTTTAAAAGTAATTTATTTTTAGAATGGGGTTTAGCTGCTTTTCACTGCTGTGTTTATGCCGCTTTACACCCACTTCACACACTAACAGAGAGATTTCAATACATAGGTTTTAAGATTATTACTAGTCAGATATATCCTGGTGTGGTGAATAGGGGGTGTTGAGTCCAGTTCTCTGAGCAAGGAGTAGGTCTTGTCTATTACATATTGGGTTTATGGAACGGTATCTCAGCTCATTTGAAACCCTTGTTTTATGTATCACCCCACCTCACCTTTCCTGTTAAGCAGCCATAGTGTGTTTTCTGCATGTGTGACTCTGTTCTGTTTTGTAATTCAGTTCAAGTGTAACGGTTTTTACTTTCCCTGTATAAGTGATATCTGATGAGAAGTGTCCTTTTCTGTGTGACTTATTTCACTTAGAATCGTCTCGTACCTAAATCCACTCATCATGCTGCTACTAGCCTTAGGACATTGATTTCATGGCTGAGTGATATTCCATTGTACATAAGGACCACCACTTATTTATCCATTTTTATCTTTCCTGGGATATTTAAGGTGGAATGAAGTGGAGGTCCTTGGCAACAGAGCAGCCCTAAACTTTGGTGTGCTTGTGTCTTGCTGATTTTTAACTTTCCCAATTTATACCCCCATGCATGGAAGTGCCCTATGCTCTCTAAGCTGTGTTTTTTAGATGTTTCAGGACACACTGTACCGTTCTCCAGAGTGGCTGTTGGCAATTTACATCCCGCCCATCAGCGTAGCATGGCTCCCCTTTCTCCATGGCCTGTCCTGCATTTCTGGTTTTGACACTTTTCTCAGCATGGCCCTTGTGACCGATGGGAAGCGAGACTTCTTTGTAGCGCTGATTTGCCTTTCCAGGTTGCTTGGTTGGCCAAAAAGGGCGTATGCGTTTTTTCCTGAATATATTCAGGAAAAAACGCATACGCCCTTTTTGGCCAAGGGCATCATTATCAATGTTTTGCCGCTTTTCATGTGCTTTAAAGGCGATTCGAATCTACCTCCTGAAATCTGTTTCCTGCAATTCTGCCTTGATTTCAAATCCTCTTTTTTGCCTTCCCTCAATATATTTGTGGACGAGAGTTATCATTTATAACTCTGCAGGTTTGTGAATTGCAGTGCCCTGAAGCTCCATTTTACAACTCGCTTTTTGGGAGCTGGCCGTAAAAGCGCAGGATGGCTTCAGGCCCTGTTCTCGTTCCGGGGGGCAGGCTGAGCCTGTGGTTAATTCTTCTTCCTGATGGGAAAATAGAGTGCCCTGTGCCTGTCCCAACACCAAGAGCTAGTCTCTCATTGGTTCCCCATCTTCCCGTTCATCCTCAGGACAAATTGCAACCTGTACGGAACAGGAGGTTAAAGGTGCTGATGCTCCAAGTAGGGAGATTGCTAGTAAAGTGGCTGCAATGGCGAACCCGAGCACAAGGAGATGAGAAATGAGGTGCGTTTTAGAAACCTTTCCCCATCACACGGTGTACCATATTCTGGGTTTCTATGCATGTTTTCGATGTAGGAAGATGCCCTTGAACCTGGAGATTTGGGACCCATGGGATGGGTACCACGCAGTATTACTTTAAAGGGTCTGCGTTTACTCACCCAACCTCACCAAACCTCTCAGCCCCAAGAGTGTCCACCCTTATGTCTCATCCAGCTGTGGGTCTAGATATGGTCAATCCAGGTTCCATCACAGCCCCTGAACGAATTGTGTAAGAATTTCTCTCTCTTTCACTGTCTTTGTTTCCTGGGGTTTTAAAAGTAATTTATTTTTAGAATGGGGTTTAGCTGCTTTTCACTGCTGTGTTTATGCCGCTTTACACCCACTTCACACACTAACAGAGAGATTTCAATACATAGGTTTTAAGATTATTACTAGTCAGATATATCCTGGTGTGGTGAATAGGGGGTGTTGAGTCCAGTTCTCTGAGCAAGGAGTCGGTCTTGTCTATTACATATTGGGTTTATGGAACGGTATCTCAGCTCATTTGAAACCCTTGTTTTATGTATCACCCCACCTCACCTTTCCTGTTAAGCAGCCATAGTGTGTTTTCTGCATGTGTGACTCTGTTCTGTTTTGTAATTCAGTTCAAGTGTAACGGTTTTTACTTTCCCTGTATAAGTGATATCTGATGAGAAGTGTCCTTTTCTGTGTGACTTATTTCACTTAGAATCGTCTCGTACCTAAATCCACTCATCATGCTGCTACTAGCCTTAGGACATTGATTTCATGGCTGAGTGATATTCCATTGTACATAAGGACCACCACTTATTTATCCATTTTTATCTTTCCTGGGATATTTAAGGTGGAATGAAGTGGAGGTCCTTGGCAACAGAGCAGCCCTAAACTTTGGTGTGCTTGTGTCTTGCTGATTTTTAACTTTCCCAATTTATACCCCCATGCATGGAAGTGCCCTATGCTCTCTAAGCTGTGTTTTTTAGATGTTTCAGGACACACTGTACCCTTCTCCAGAGTGGCTGTTGGCAATTTACATCCCGCCCATCAGCGTAGCATGGCTCCCCTTTCTCCATGGCCTGTCCTGCATTTCTGGTTTTGACACTTTTCTCAGCATGGCCCTTGTGACCGATGGGAAGCGAGACTTCTTTGTAGCGCTGATTTGCCTTTCCAGGTTGCTTGGTTGGCCAAAAAGGGCGTATGCGTTTTTTCCTGAATATATTCAGGAAAAAACGCATACGCCCTTTTTGGCCAAGGGCATCATTATCAATGTTTTGCCGCTTTTCATGTGCTTTAAAGGCGATTCGAATCTACCTCCTGAAATCTGTTTCCTGCAATTCTGCCTTGATTTCAAATCCTCTTTTTTGCCTTCCCTCAATATATTTGTGGACGAGAGTTATCATTTATAACTCTGCAGGTTTGTGAATTGCAGTGCCCTGAAGCTCCATTTTACAACTCGCTTTTTGGGAGCTGGCCGTAAAAGCGCAGGATGGCTTCAGGCCCTGTTCTCGTTCCGGGGGGCAGGCTGAGCCTGTGGTTAATTCTTCTTCCTGATGGGAAAATAGAGTGCCCTGTGCCTGTCCCAACACCAAGAGCTAGTCTCTCATTGGTTCCCCATCTTCCCGTTCATCCTCAGGACAAATTGCAACCTGTACGGAACAGGAGGTTAAAGGTGCTGATGCTCCAAGTAGGGAGATTGCTAGTAAAGTGGCTGCAATGGCGAACCCGAGCACAAGGAGATGAGAAATGAGGTGCGTTTTAGAAACCTTTCCCCATCACACGGTGTACCATATTCTGGGTTTCTATGCATGTTTTCGATGTAGGAAGATGCCCTTGAACCTGGAGATTTGGGACCCATGGGATGGGTACCACGCAGTATTACTTTAAAGGGTCTGCGTTTACTCACCCAACCTCACCAAACCTCTCAGCCCCAAGAGTGTCCACCCTTATGTCTCATCCAGCTGTGGGTCTAGATATGGTCAATCCAGGTTCCATCACAGCCCCTGAACGAATTGTGTAAGAATTTCTCTCTCTTTCACTGTCTTTGTTTCCTGGGGTTTTAAAAGTAATTTATTTTTAGAATGGGGTTTAGCTGCTTTTCACTGCTGTGTTTATGCCGCTTTACACCCACTTCACACACTAACAGAGAGATTTCAATACATAGGTTTTAAGATTATTACTAGTCAGATATATCCTGGTGTGGTGAATAGGGGGTGTTGAGTCCAGTTCTCTGAGCAAGGAGTAGGTCTTGTCTATTACATATTGGGTTTATGGAACGGTATCTCAGCTCATTTGAAACCCTTGTTTTATGTATCACCCCACCTCACCTTTCCTGTTAAGCAGCCATAGTGTGTTTTCTGCATGTGTGACTCTGTTCTGTTTTGTAATTCAGTTCAAGTGTAACGGTTTTTACTTTCCCTGTATAAGTGATATCTGATGAGAAGTGTCCTTTTCTGTGTGACTTATTTCACTTAGAATCGTCTCGTACCTAAATCCACTCATCATGCTGCTACTAGCCTTAGGACATTGATTTCATGGCTGAGTGATATTCCATTGTACATAAGGACCACCACTTATTTATCCATTTTTATCTTTCCTGGGATATTTAAGGTGGAATGAAGTGGAGGTCCTTGGCAACAGAGCAGCCCTAAACTTTGGTGTGCTTGTGTCTTGCTGATTTTTAACTTTCCCAATTTATACCCCCATGCATGGAAGTGCCCTATGCTCTCTAAGCTGTGTTTTTTAGATGTTTCAGGACACACTGTACCGTTCTCCAGAGTGGCTGTTGGCAATTTACATCCCGCCCATCAGCGTAGCATGGCTCCCCTTTCTCCATGGCCTGTCCTGCATTTCTGGTTTTGACACTTTTCTCAGCATGGCCCTTGTGACCGATGGGAAGCGAGACTTCTTTGTAGCGCTGATTTGCCTTTCCAGGTTGCTTGTTTGGCCAAAAAGGGCGTATGCGTTTTTTCCTGAATATATTCAGGAAAAAACGCATACGCCCTTTTTGGCCAAGGGCATCATTATCAATGTTTTGCCGCTTTTCATGTGCTTTAAAGGCGATTCGAATCTACCTCCTGAAATCTGTTTCCTGCAATTCTGCCTTGATTTCAAATCCTCTTTTTTGCCTTCCCTCAATATATTTGTGGACGAGAGTTATCATTTATAACTCTGCAGGTTTGTGAATTGCAGTGCCCTGAAGCTCCATTTTACAACTCGCTTTTTGGGAGCTGGCCGTAAAAGCGCAGGATGGCTTCAGGCCCTGTTCTCGTTCCGGGGGGCAGGCTGAGCCTGTGGTTAATTCTTCTTCCTGATGGGAAAATAGAGTGCCCTGTGCCTGTCCCAACACCAAGAGCTAGTCTCTCATTGGTTCCCCATCTTCCCGTTCATCCTCAGGACAAATTGCAACCTGTACGGAACAGGAGGTTAAAGGTGCTGATGCTCCAAGTAGGGAGATTGCTAGTAAAGTGGCTGCAATGGCGAACCCGAGCACAAGGAGATGAGAAATGAGGTGCGTTTTAGAAACCTTTCCCCATCACACGGTGTACCATATTCTGGGTTTCTATGCATGCTTTCGATGTAGGAAGATGCCCTTGAACCTGGAGATTTGGGACCCATGGGATGGGTACCACGCAGTATTACTTTAAAGGGTCTGCGTTTACTCACCCAACCTCACCAAACCTCTCAGCCCCAAGAGTGTCCACCCTTATGTCTCATCCAGCTGTGGGTCTAGATATGGTCAATCCAGGTTCCATCACAGCCCCTGAACGAATTGTGTAAGAATTTCTCTCTCTTTCACTGTCTTTGTTTCCTGGGGTTTTAAAAGTAATTTATTTTTAGAATGGGGTTTAGCTGCTTTTCACTGCTGTGTTTATGCCGCTTTACACCCACTTCACACACTAACAGAGAGATTTCAATACATAGGTTTTAAGATTATTACTAGTCAGATATATCCTTGTGTGGTGAATAGGGGGTGTTGAGTCCAGTTCTCTGAGCAAGGAGTCGGTCTTGTCTATTACATATTGGGTTTATGGAACGGTATCTCAGCTCATTTGAAACCCTTGTTTTATGTATCACCCCACCTCACCTTTCCTGTTAAGCAGCCATAGTGTGTTTTCTGCATGTGTGACTCTGTTCTGTTTTGTAATTCAGTTCAAGTGTAACGGTTTTTACTTTCCCTGTATAAGTGATATCTGATGAGAAGTGTCCTTTTCTGTGTGACTTATTTCACTTAGAATCGTCTCGTACCTAAATCCACTCATCATGCTGCTACTAGCCTTAGGACATTGATTTCATGGCTGAGTGATATTCCATTGTACATAAGGACCACCACTTATTTATCCATTTTTATCTTTCCTGGGATATTTAAGGTGGAATGAAGTGGAGGTCCTTGGCAACAGAGCAGCCCTAAACTTTGGTGTGCTTGTGTCTTGCTGATTTTTAACTTTCCCAATTTATACCCCCATGCATGGAAGTGCCCTATGCTCTCTAAGCTGTGTTTTTTAGATGTTTCAGGACACACTGTACCCTTCTCCAGAGTGGCTGTTGGCAATTTACACCCCGCCCATCAGCGTAGCAAGGCTCCCCTTTCTCCATGGCCTGTCCTGCATTTCTGGTTTTGACACTTATTTCAGCATGGCCCATGTGACCGATGGGAAGCGAGACTTCTTTGTAGCGCTGATTTGCCTTTCCAGGTTGCTTGGTTGGCCAAAAAGGGCGTATGCGTTTTTTCCTGAATATATTCAGGAAAAAACGCATACGCCCTTTTTGGCCAAGGGCATCATTATCAATGTTTTGCCGCTTTTCATGTGCTTTAAAGGCGATTCGAATCTACCTCCTGAAATCTGTTTCCTGCAATTCTGCCTTGATTTCAAATCCTCTTTTTTGCCTTCCCTCAATATATTTGTGGACGAGAGTTATCATTTATAACTCTGCAGGTTTGTGAATTGCAGTGCCCTGAAGCTCCATTTTACAACTCGCTTTTTGGGAGCTGGCCGTAAAAGCGCAGGATGGCTTCAGGCCCTGTTCTCGTTCCGGGGGGCAGGCTGAGCCTGTGGTTAATTCTTCTTCCTGATGGGAAAATAGAGTGCCCTGTGCCTGTCCCAACACCAAGAGCTAGTCTCTCATTGGTTCCCCATCTTCCCGTTCATCCTCAGGACAAATTGCAACCTGTACGGAACAGGAGGTTAAAGGTGCTGATGCTCCAAGTAGGGAGATTGCTAGTAAAGTGGCTGCAATGGCGAACCCGAGCACAAGGAGATGAGAAATGAGGTGCGTTTTAGAAACCTTTCCCCATCACACGGTGTACCATATTCTGGGTTTCTATGCATGCTTTCGATGTAGGAAGATGCCCTTGAACCTGGAGATTTGGGACCCATGGGATGGGTACCACGCAGTATTACTTTAAAGGGTCTGCGTTTACTCACCCAACCTCACCAAACCTCTCAGCCCCAAGAGTGTCCACCCTTATGTCTCATCCAGCTGTGGGTCTAGATATGGTCAATCCAGGTTCCATCACAGCCCCTGAACGAATTGTGTAAGAATTTCTCTCTCTTTCACTGTCTTTGTTTCCTGGGGTTTTAAAAGTAATTTATTTTTAGAATGGGGTTTAGCTGCTTTTCACTGCTGTGTTTATGCCGCTTTACACCCACTTCACACACTAACAGAGAGATTTCAATACATAGGTTTTAAGATTATTACTAGTCAGATATATCCTTGTGTGGTGAATAGGGGGTGTTGAGTCCAGTTCTCTGAGCAAGGAGTCGGTCTTGTCTATTACATATTGGGTTTATGGAACGGTATCTCAGCTCATTTGAAACCCTTGTTTTATGTATCACCCCACCTCACCTTTCCTGTTAAGCAGCCATAGTGTGTTTTCTGCATGTGTGACTCTGTTCTGTTTTGTAATTCAGTTCAAGTGTAACGGTTTTTACTTTCCCTGTATAAGTGATATCTGATGAGAAGTGTCCTTTTCTGTGTGACTTATTTCACTTAGAATCGTCTCGTACCTAAATCCACTCATCATGCTGCTACTAGCCTTAGGACATTGATTTCATGGCTGAGTGATATTCCATTGTACATAAGGACCACCACTTATTTATCCATTTTTATCTTTCCTGGGATATTTAAGGTGGAATGAAGTGGAGGTCCTTGGCAACAGAGCAGCCCTAAACTTTGGTGTGCTTGTGTCTTGCTGATTTTTAACTTTCCCAATTTATACCCCCATGCATGGAAGTGCCCTATGCTCTCTAAGCTGTGTTTTTTAGATGTTTCAGGACACACTGTACCCTTCTCCAGAGTGGCTGTTGGCAATTTACACCCCGCCCATCAGCGTAGCAAGGCTCCCCTTTCTCCATGGCCTGTCCTGCATTTCTGGTTTTGACACTTATTTCAGCATGGCCCATGTGACCGATGGGAAGCGAGACTTCTTTGTAGCGCTGATTTGCCTTTCCAGGTTGCTTGGTTGGCCAAAAAGGGCGTATGCGTTTTTTCCTGAATATATTCAGGAAAAAACGCATACGCCCTTTTTGGCCAAGGGCATCATTATCAATGTTTTGCCGCTTTTCATGTGCTTTAAAGGCGATTCGAATCTACCTCCTGAAATCTGTTTCCTGCAATTCTGCCTTGATTTCACATCCTCTTTTTTGCCTTCCCTCAATATATTTGTGGACGAGAGTTATCATTTATAACTCTGCAGGTTTGTGAATTGCAGTGCCCTGAAGCTCCATTTTACAACTCGCTTTTTGGGAGCTGGCCGTAAAAGCGCAGGATGGCTTCAGGCCCTGTTCTCGTTCCGGGGGTCAGGCTGAGCCTGTGGTTAATTCTTCTTCCTGATGGGAAAATAGAGTGCCCTGTGCCTGTCCCAACACCAAGAGCTAGTCTCTCATTGGTTCCCCATCTTCCCGTTCATCCTCAGGACAAATTGCAACCTGTACGGAACAGGAGGTTAAAGGTGCTGATGCTCCAAGTAGGGAGATTGCTAGTAAAGTGGCTGCAATGGCGAACCCGAGCACAAGGAGATGAGAAATGAGGTGCGTTTTAGAAACCTTTCCCCATCACACGGTGTACCATATTCTGGGTTTCTATGCATGTTTTCGATGTAGGAAGATGCCCTTGAACCTGGAGATTTGGGACCCATGGGATGGGTACCACGCAGTATTACTTTAAAGGGTCTGTGTTTACTCACCCAACCTCACCAAACCTCTCAGCCCCAAGAGTGTCCACCCTTATGTCTCATCCAGCTGTGGGTCTAGATATGGTCAATCCAGGTTCCATCACAGCCCCTGAACGAATTGTGTAAGAATTTCTCTCTCTTTCACTGTCTTTGTTTCCTGGGGTTTTAAAAGTAATTTATTTTTAGAATGGGGTTTAGCTGCTTTTCACTGCTGTGTTTATGCCGCTTTACACCCACTTCACACACTAACAGAGAGATTTCAATACATAGGTTTTAAGATTATTACTAGTCAGATATATCCTTGTGTGGTGAATAGGGGGTGTTGAGTCCAGTTCTCTGAGCAAGGAGTCGGTCTTGTCTATTACATATTGGGTTTATGGAACGGTATCTCATCTCATTTGAAACCCTTGTTTTATGTATCACCCCACCTCACCTTTCCTGTTAAGCAGCCATAGTGTGTTTTCTGCATGTGTGACTCTGTTCTGTTTTGTAATTCAGTTCAAGTGTAACGGTTTTTACTTTCCCTGTATAAGTGATATCTGATGAGAAGTGTCCTTTTCTGTGTGACTTATTTCACTTAGAATCGTCTCGTACCTAAATCCACTCATCATGCTGCTACTAGCCTTAGGACATTGATTTCATGGCTGAGTGATATTCCATTGTACATAAGGACCACCACTTATTTATCCATTTTTATCTTTCCTGGGATATTTAAGGTGGAATGAAGTGGAGGTCCTTGGCAACAGAGCAGCCCTAAACTTTGGTGTGCTTGTGTCTTGCTGATTTTTAACTTTCCCAATTTATACCCCCATGCATGGAAGTGCCCTATGCTCTCTAAGCTGTGTTTTTTAGATGTTTCAGGACACACTGTACCCTTCTCCAGAGTGGCTGTTGGCAATTTACACCCCGCCCATCAGCGTAGCAAGGCTCCCCTTTCTCCATGGCCTGTCCTGCATTTCTGGTTTTGACACTTATTTCAGCATGGCCCATGTGACCGATGGGAAGCGAGACTTCTTTGTAGCGCTGATTTGCCTTTCCAGGTTGCTTGGTTGGCCAAAAAGGGCGTATGCGTTTTTTCCTGAATATATTCAGGAAAAAACGCATACGCCCTTTTTGGCCAAGGGCATCATTATCAATGTTTTGCCGCTTTTCATGTGCTTTAAAGGCGATTCGAATCTACCTCCTGAAATCTGTTTCCTGCAATTCTGCCTTGATTTCACATCCTCTTTTTTGCCTTCCCTCAATATATTTGTGGACGAGAGTTATCATTTATAACTCTGCAGGTTTGTGAATTGCAGTGCCCTGAAGCTCCATTTTACAACTCGCTTTTTGGGAGCTGGCCGTAAAAGCGCAGGATGGCTTCAGGCCCTGTTCTCGTTCCGGGGGTCAGGCTGAGCCTGTGGTTAATTCTTCTTCCTGATGGGAAAATAGAGTGCCCTGTGCCTGTCCCAACACCAAGAGCTAGTCTCTCATTGGTTCCCCATCTTCCCGTTCATCCTCAGGACAAATTGCAACCTGTACGGAACAGGAGGTTAAAGGTGCTGATGCTCCAAGTAGGGAGATTGCTAGTAAAGTGGCTGCAATGGCGAACCCGAGCACAAGGAGATGAGAAATGAGGTGCGTTTTAGAAACCTTTCCCCATCACACGGTGTACCATATTCTGGGTTTCTATGCATGTTTTCGATGTAGGAAGATGCCCTTGAACCTGGAGATTTGGGACCCATGGGATGGGTACCACGCAGTATTACTTTAAAGGGTCTGTGTTTACTCACCCAACCTCACCAAACCTCTCAGCCCCAAGAGTGTCCACCCTTATGTCTCATCCAGCTGTGGGTCTAGATATGGTCAATCCAGGTTCCATCACAGCCCCTGAACGAATTGTGTAAGAATTTCTCTCTCTTTCACTGTCTTTGTTTCCTGGGGTTTTAAAAGTAATTTATTTTTAGAATGGGGTTTAGCTGCTTTTCACTGCTGTGTTTATGCCGCTTTACACCCACTTCACACACTAACAGAGAGATTTCAATACATAGGTTTTAAGATTATTACTAGTCAGATATATCCTTGTGTGGTGAATAGGGGGTGTTGAGTCCAGTTCTCTGAGCAAGGAGTCGGTCTTGTCTATTACATATTGGGTTTATGGAACGGTATCTCATCTCATTTGAAACCCTTGTTTTATGTATCACCCCACCTCACCTTTCCTGTTAAGCAGCCATAGTGTGTTTTCTGCATGTGTGACTCTGTTCTGTTTTGTAATTCAGTTCAAGTGTAACGGTTTTTACTTTCCCTGTATAAGTGATATCTGATGAGAAGTGTCCTTTTCTGTGTGACTTATTTCACTTAGAATCGTCTCGTACCTAAATCCACTCATCATGCTGCTACTAGCCTTAGGACATTGATTTCATGGCTGAGTGATATTCCATTGTACATAAGGACCACCACTTATTTATCCATTTTTATCTTTCCTGGGATATTTAAGGTGGAATGAAGTGGAGGTCCTTGGCAACAGAGCAGCCCTAAACTTTGGTGTGCTTGTGTCTTGCTGATTTTTAACTTTCCCAATTTATACCCCCATGCATGGAAGTGCCCTATGCTCTCTAAGCTGTGTTTTTTAGATGTTTCAGGACACACTGTACCCTTCTCCAGAGTGGCTGTTGGCAATTTACACCCCGCCCATCAGCGTAGCAAGGCTCCCCTTTCTCCATGGCCTGTCCTGCATTTCTGGTTTTGACACTTATTTCAGCATGGCCCATGTGACCGATGGGAAGCGAGACTTCTTTGTAGCGCTGATTTGCCTTTCCAGGTTGCTTGGTTGGCCAAAAAGGGCGTATGCGTTTTTTCCTGAATATATTCAGGAAAAAACGCATACGCCCTTTTTGGCCAAGGGCATCATTATCAATGTTTTGCCGCTTTTCATGTGCTTTAAAGGCGATTCGAATCTACCTCCTGAAATCTGTTTCCTGCAATTCTGCCTTGATTTCAAATCCTCTTTTTTGCCTTCCCTCAATATATTTGTGGACGAGAGTTATCATTTATAACTCTGCAGGTTTGTGAATTGCAGTGCCCTGAAGCTCCATTTTACAACTCGCTTTTTGGGAGCTGGCCGTAAAAGCGCAGGATGGCTTCAGGCCCTGTTCTCGTTCCGGGGGGCAGGCTGAGCCTGTGGTTAATTCTTCTTCCTGATGGGAAAATAGAGTGCCCTGTGCCTGTCCCAACACCAAGAGCTAGTCTCTCATTGGTTCCCCATCTTCCCGTTCATCCTCAGGACAAATTGCAACCTGTACGGAACAGGAGGTTAAAGGTGCTGATGCTCCAAGTAGGGAGATTGCTAGTAAAGTGGCTGCAATGGCGAACCCGAGCACAAGGAGATGAGAAATGAGGTGCGTTTTAGAAACCTTTCCCCATCACACGGTGTACCATATTCTGGGTTTCTATGCATGTTTTCGATGTAGGAAGATGCCCTTGAACCTGGAGATTTGGGACCCATGGGATGGGTACCACGCAGTATTACTTTAAAGGGTCTGTGTTTACTCACCCAACCTCACCAAACCTCTCAGCCCCAAGAGTGTCCACCCTTATGTCTCATCCAGCTGTGGGTCTAGATATGGTCAATCCAGGTTCCATCACAGCCCCTGAACGAATTGTGTAAGAATTTCTCTCTCTTTCACTGTCTTTGTTTCCTGGGGTTTTAAAAGTAATTTATTTTTAGAATGGGGTTTAGCTGCTTTTCACTGCTGTGTTTATGCCGCTTTACACCCACTTCACACACTAACAGAGAGATTTCAATACATAGGTTTTAAGATTATTACTAGTCAGATATATCCTTGTGTGGTGAATAGGGGGTGTTGAGTCCAGTTCTCTGAGCAAGGAGTCGGTCTTGTCTATTACATATTGGGTTTATGGAACGGTATCTCATCTCATTTGAAACCCTTGTTTTATGTATCACCCCACCTCACCTTTCCTGTTAAGCAGCCATAGTGTGTTTTCTGCATGTGTGACTCTGTTCTGTTTTGTAATTCAGTTCAAGTGTAACGGTTTTTACTTTCCCTGTATAAGTGATATCTGATGAGAAGTGTCCTTTTCTGTGTGACTTATTTCACTTAGAATCGTCTCGTACCTAAATCCACTCATCATGCTGCTACTAGCCTTAGGACATTGATTTCATGGCTGAGTGATATTCCATTGTACATAAGGACCACCACTTATTTATCCATTTTTATCTTTCCTGGGATATTTAAGGTGGAATGAAGTGGAGGTCCTTGGCAACAGAGCAGCCCTAAACTTTGGTGTGCTTGTGTCTTGCTGATTTTTAACTTTCCCAATTTATACCCCCATGCATGGAAGTGCCCTATGCTCTCTAAGCTGTGTTTTTTAGATGTTTCAGGACACACTGTACCCTTCTCCAGAGTGGCTGTTGGCAATTTACACCCCGCCCATCAGCGTAGCAAGGCTCCCCTTTCTCCATGGCCTGTCCTGCATTTCTGGTTTTGACACTTATTTCAGCATGGCCCATGTGACCGATGGGAAGCGAGACTTCTTTGTAGCGCTGATTTGCCTTTCCAGGTTGCTTGGTTGGCCAAAAAGGGCGTATGCGTTTTTTCCTGAATATATTCAGGAAAAAACGCATACGCCCTTTTTGGCCAAGGGCATCATTATCAATGTTTTGCCGCTTTTCATGTGCTTTAAAGGCGATTCGAATCTACCTCCTGAAATCTGTTTCCTGCAATTCTGCCTTGATTTCACATCCTCTTTTTTGCCTTCCCTCAATATATTTGTGAACGAGAGTTATCATTTCTAACTCTGCAGGTTTGTGAATTGCAGTGCCCTGAAGCTCCATTTTACAACTCGCTTTTTGGGAGCTGGCCGTAAAAGCGCAGGATGGCTTCAGGCCCTGTTCTCGTTCCGGGGGTCAGGCTGAGCCTGTGGTTAATTCTTCTTCCTGATGGGAAAATAGAGTGCCCTGTGCCTGTCCCAACACCAAGAGCTAGTCTCTCATTGGTTCCCCATCTTCCCGTTCATCCTCAGGACAAATTGCAACCTGTACGGAACAGGAGGTTAAAGGTGCTGATGCTCCAAGTAGGGAGATTGCTAGTAAAGTGGCTGCAATGGCGAACCCGAGCACAAGGAGATGAGAAATGAGGTGCGTTTTAGAAACCTTTCCCCATCACACGGTGTACCATATTCTGGGTTTCTATGCATGTTTTCGATGTAGGAAGATGCCCTTGAACCTGGAGATTTGGGACCCATGGGATGGGTACCACGCAGTATTACTTTAAAGGGTCTGTGTTTACTCACCCAACCTCACCAAACCTCTCAGCCCCAAGAGTGTCCACCCTTATGTCTCATCCAGCTGTGGGTCTAGATATGGTCAATCCAGGTTCCATCACAGCCCCTGAACGAATTGTGTAAGAATTTCTCTCTCTTTCACTGTCTTTGTTTCCTGGGGTTTTAAAAGTAATTTATTTTTAGAATGGGGTTTAGCTGCTTTTCACTGCTGTGTTTATGCCGCTTTACACCCACTTCACACACTAACAGAGAGATTTCAATACATAGGTTTTAAGATTATTACTAGTCAGATATATCCTTGTGTGGTGAATAGGGGGTGTTGAGTCCAGTTCTCTGAGCAAGGAGTCGGTCTTGTCTATTACATATTGGGTTTATGGAACGGTATCTCATCTCATTTGAAACCCTTGTTTTATGTATCACCCCACCTCACCTTTCCTGTTAAGCAGCCATAGTGTGTTTTCTGCATGTGTGACTCTGTTCTGTTTTGTAATTCAGTTCAAGTGTAACGGTTTTTACTTTCCCTGTATAAGTGATATCTGATGAGAAGTGTCCTTTTCTGTGTGACTTATTTCACTTAGAATCGTCTCGTACCTAAATCCACTCATCATGCTGCTACTAGCCTTAGGACATTGATTTCATGGCTGAGTGATATTCCATTGTACATAAGGACCACCACTTATTTATCCATTTTTATCTTTCCTGGGATATTTAAGGTGGAATGAAGTGGAGGTCCTTGGCAACAGAGCAGCCCTAAACTTTGGTGTGCTTGTGTCTTGCTGATTTTTAACTTTCCCAATTTATACCCCCATGCATGGAAGTGCCCTATGCTCTCTAAGCTGTGTTTTTTAGATGTTTCAGGACACACTGTACCCTTCTCCAGAGTGGCTGTTGGCAATTTACACCCCGCCCATCAGCGTAGCAAGGCTCCCCTTTCTCCATGGCCTGTCCTGCATTTCTGGTTTTGACACTTATTTCAGCATGGCCCATGTGACCGATGGGAAGCGAGACTTCTTTGTAGCGCTGATTTGCCTTTCCAGGTTGCTTGGTTGGCCAAAAAGGGCGTATGCGTTTTTTCCTGAATATATTCAGGAAAAAACGCATACGCCCTTTTTGGCCAAGGGCATCATTATCAATGTTTTGCCGCTTTTCATGTGCTTTAATGGCGATTCGAATCTACCTCCTGAAATCTGTTTCCTGCAATTCTGCCTTGATTTCAAATCCTCTTTTTTGCCTTCCCTCAATATATTTGTGGACGAGAGTTATCATTTATAACTCTGCAGGTTTGTGAATTGCAGTGCCCTGAAGCTCCATTTTACAACTCGCTTTTTGGGAGCTGGCCGTAAAAGCGCAGGATGGCTTCAGGCCCTGTTCTCGTTCCGGGGGGCAGGCTGAGCCTGTGGTTAATTCTTCTTCCTGATGGGAAAATAGAGTGCCCTGTGCCTGTCCCAACACCAAGAGCTAGTCTCTCATTGGTTCCCCATCTTCCCGTTCATCCTCAGGACAAATTGCAACCTGTACGGAACAGGAGGTTAAAGGTGCTGATGCTCCAAGTAGGGAGATTGCTAGTAAAGTGGCTGCAATGGCGAACCCGAGCACAAGGAGATGAGAAATGAGGTGCGTTTTAGAAACCTTTCCCCATCACACGGTGTACCATATTCTGGGTTTCTATGCATGTTTTCGATGTAGGAAGATGCCCTTGAACCTGGAGATTTGGGACCCATGGGATGGGTACCACGCAGTATTACTTTAAAGGGTCTGCGTTTACTCACCCAACCTCACCAAACCTCTCAGCCCCAAGAGTGTCCACCCTTATGTCTCATCCAGCTGTGGGTCTAGATATGGTCAATCCAGGTTCCATCACAGCCCCTGAACGAATTGTGTAAGAATTTCTCTCTCTTTCACTGTCTTTGTTTCCTGGGGTTTTAAAAGTAATTTATTTTTAGAATGGGGTTTAGCTGCTTTTCACTGCTGTGTTTATGCCGCTTTACACCCACTTCACACACTAACAGAGAGATTTCAATACATAGGTTTTAAGATTATTACTAGTCAGATATATCCTTGTGTGGTGAATAGGGGGTGTTGAGTCCAGTTCTCTGAGCAAGGAGTAGGTCTTGTCTATTACATATTGGGTTTATGGAACGGTATCTCAGCTCATTTGAAACCCTTGTTTTATGTATCACCCCACCTCACCTTTCCTGTTAAGCAGCCATAGTGTGTTTTCTGCATGTGTGACTCTGTTCTGTTTTGTAATTCAGTTCAAGTGTAACGGTTTTTACTTTCCCTGTATAAGTGATATCTGATGAGAAGTGTCCTTTTCTGTGTGACTTATTTCACTTAGAATCGTCTCGTACCTAAATCCACTCATCATGCTGCTACTAGCCTTAGGACATTGATTTCATGGCTGAGTGATATTCCATTGTACATAAGGACCACCACTTATTTATCCATTTTTATCTTTCCTGGGATATTTAAGGTGGAATGAAGTGGAGGTCCTTGGCAACAGAGCAGCCCTAAACTTTGGTGTGCTTGTGTCTTGCTGATTTTTAACTTTCCCAATTTATACCCCCATGCATGGAAGTGCCCTATGCTCTCTAAGCTGTGTTTTTTAGATGTTTCAGGACACACTGTACCGTTCTCCAGAGTGGCTGTTGGCAATTTACATCCCGCCCATCAGCGTAGCATGGCTCCCCTTTCTCCATGGCCTGTCCTGCATTTCTGGTTTTGACACTTTTCTCAGCATGGCCCTTGTGACCGATGGGAAGCGAGACTTCTTTGTAGCGCTGATTTGCCTTTCCAGGTTGCTTGGTTGGCCAAAAAGGGCGTATGCGTTTTTTCCTGAATATATTCAGGAAAAAACGCATACGCCCTTTTTGGCCAAGGGCATCATTATCAATGTTTTGCCGCTTTTCATGTGCTTTAAAGGCGATTCGAATCTACCTCCTGAAATCTGTTTCCTGCAATTCTGCCTTGATTTCACATCCTCTTTTTTGCCTTCCCTCAATATATTTGTGGACGAGAGTTATCATTTATAACTCTGCAGGTTTGTGAATTGCAGTGCCCTGAAGCTCCATTTTACAACTCGCTTTTTGGGAGCTGGCCGTAAAAGCGCAGGATGGCTTCAGGCCCTGTTCTCGTTCCGGGGGTCAGGCTGAGCCTGTGGTTAATTCTTCTTCCTGATGGGAAAATAGAGTGCCCTGTGCCTGTCCCAACACCAAGAGCTAGTCTCTCATTGGTTCCCCATCTTCCCGTTCATCCTCAGGACAAATTGCAACCTGTACGGAACAGGAGGTTAAAGGTGCTGATGCTCCAAGTAGGGAGATTGCTAGTAAAGTGGCTGCAATGGCGAACCCGAGCACAAGGAGATGAGAAATGAGGTGCGTTTTAGAAACCTTTCCCCATCACACGGTGTACCATATTCTGGGTTTCTATGCATGTTTTCGATGTAGGAAGATGCCCTTGAACCTGGAGATTTGGGACCCATGGGATGGGTACCACGCAGTATTACTTTAAAGGGTCTGCGTTTACTCACCCAACCTCACCAAACCTCTCAGCCCCAAGAGTGTCCACCCTTATGTCTCATCCAGCTGTGGGTCTAGATATGGTCAATCCAGGTTCCATCACAGCCCCTGAACGAATTGTGTAAGAATTTCTCTCTCTTTCACTGTCTTTGTTTCCTGGGGTTTTAAAAGTAATTTATTTTTAGAATGGGGTTTAGCTGCTTTTCACTGCTGTGTTTATGCCGCTTTACACCCACTTCACACACTAACAGAGAGATTTCAATACATAGGTTTTAAGATTATTACTAGTCAGATATATCCTTGTGTGGTGAATAGGGGGTGTTGAGTCCAGTTCTCTGAGCAAGGAGTCGGTCTTGTCTATTACATATTGGGTTTATGGAACGGTATCTCAGCTCATTTGAAACCCTTGTTTTATGTATCACCCCACCTCACCTTTCCTGTTAAGCAGCCATAGTGTGTTTTCTGCATGTGTGACTCTGTTCTGTTTTGTAATTCAGTTCAAGTGTAACGGTTTTTACTTTCCCTGTATAAGTGATATCTGATGAGAAGTGTCCTTTTCTGTGTGACTTATTTCACTTAGAATCGTCTCGTACCTAAATCCACTCATCATGCTGCTACTAGCCTTAGGACATTGATTTCATGGCTGAGTGATATTCCATTGTACATAAGGACCACCACTTATTTATCCATTTTTATCTTTCCTGGGATATTTAAGGTGGAATGAAGTGGAGGTCCTTGGCAACAGAGCAGCCCTAAACTTTGGTGTGCTTGTGTCTTGCTGATTTTTAACTTTCCCAATTTATACCCCCATGCATGGAAGTGCCCTATGCTCTCTAAGCTGTGTTTTTTAGATGTTTCAGGACACACTGTACCCTTCTCCAGAGTGGCTGTTGGCAATTTACACCCCGCCCATCAGCGTAGCAAGGCTCCCCTTTCTCCATGGCCTGTCCTGCATTTCTGGTTTTGACACTTATTTCAGCATGGCCCATGTGACCGATGGGAAGCGAGACTTCTTTGTAGCGCTGATTTGCCTTTCCAGGTTGCTTGGTTGGCCAAAAAGGGCGTATGCGTTTTTTCCTGAATATATTCAGGAAAAAACGCATACGCCCTTTTTGGCCAAGGGCATCATTATCAATGTTTTGCCGCTTTTCATGTGCTTTAAAGGCGATTCGAATCTACCTCCTGAAATCTGTTTCCTGCAATTCTGCCTTGATTTCAAATCCTCTTTTTTGCCTTCCCTCAATATATTTGTGGACGAGAGTTATCATTTATAACTCTGCAGGTTTGTGAATTGCAGTGCCCTGAAGCTCCATTTTACAACTCGCTTTTTGGGAGCTGGCCGTAAAAGCGCAGGATGGCTTCAGGCCCTGTTCTCGTTCCGGGGGGCAGGCTGAGCCTGTGGTTAATTCTTCTTCCTGATGGGAAAATAGAGTGCCCTGTGCCTGTCCCAACACCAAGAGCTAGTCTCTCATTGGTTCCCCATCTTCCCGTTCATCCTCAGGACAAATTGCAACCTGTACGGAACAGGAGGTTAAAGGTGCTGATGCTCCAAGTAGGGAGATTGCTAGTAAAGTGGCTGCAATGGCGAACCCGAGCACAAGGAGATGAGAAATGAGGTGCGTTTAAGAAACCTTTCCCCATCACACGGTGTACCATATTCTGGGTTTCTATGCATGTTTTCGATGTAGGAAGATGCCCTTGAACCTGGAGATTTGGGACCCATGGGATGGGTACCACGCAGTATTACTTTAAAGGGTCTGTGTTTACTCACCCAACCTCACCAAACCTCTCAGCCCCAAGAGTGTCCACCCTTATGTCTCATCCAGCTGTGGGTCTAGATATGGTCAATCCAGGTTCCATCACAGCCCCTGAACGAATTGTGTAAGAATTTCTCTCTCTTTCACTGTCTTTGTTTCCTGGGGTTTTAAAAGTAATTTATTTTTAGAATGGGGTTTAGCTGCTTTTCACTGCTGTGTTTATGCCGCTTTACACCCACTTCACACACTAACAGAGAGATTTCAATACATAGGTTTTAAGATTATTACTAGTCAGATATATCCTTGTGTGGTGAATAGGGGGTGTTGAGTCCAGTTCTCTGAGCAAGGAGTCGGTCTTGTCTATTACATATTGGGTTTATGGAACGGTATCTCATCTCATTTGAAACCCTTGTTTTATGTATCACCCCACCTCACCTTTCCTGTTAAGCAGCCATAGTGTGTTTTCTGCATGTGTGACTCTGTTCTGTTTTGTAATTCAGTTCAAGTGTAACGGTTTTTACTTTCCCTGTATAAGTGATATCTGATGAGAAGTGTCCTTTTCTGTGTGACTTATTTCACTTAGAATCGTCTCGTACCTAAATCCACTCATCATGCTGCTACTAGCCTTAGGACATTGATTTCATGGCTGAGTGATATTCCATTGTACATAAGGACCACCACTTATTTATCCATTTTTATCTTTCCTGGGATATTTAAGGTGGAATGAAGTGGAGGTCCTTGGCAACAGAGCAGCCCTAAACTTTGGTGTGCTTGTGTCTTGCTGATTTTTAACTTTCCCAATTTATACCCCCATGCATGGAAGTGCCCTATGCTCTCTAAGCTGTGTTTTTTAGATGTTTCAGGACACACTGTACCCTTCTCCAGAGTGGCTGTTGGCAATTTACACCCCGCCCATCAGCGTAGCAAGGCTCCCCTTTCTCCATGGCCTGTCCTGCATTTCTGGTTTTGACACTTATTTCAGCATGGCCCATGTGACCGATGGGAAGCGAGACTTCTTTGTAGCGCTGATTTGCCTTTCCAGGTTGCTTGGTTGGCCAAAAAGGGCGTATGCGTTTTTTCCTGAATATATTCAGGAAAAAACGCATACGCCCTTTTTGGCCAAGGGCATCATTATCAATGTTTTGCCGCTTTTCATGTGCTTTAAAGGCGATTCGAATCTACCTCCTGAAATCTGTTTCCTGCAATTCTGCCTTGATTTCACATCCTCTTTTTTGCCTTCCCTCAATATATTTGTGGACGAGAGTTATCATTTATAACTCTGCAGGTTTGTGAATTGCAGTGCCCTGAAGCTCCATTTTACAACTCGCTTTTTGGGAGCTGGCCGTAAAAGCGCAGGATGGCTTCAGGCCCTGTTCTCGTTCCGGGGGTCAGGCTGAGCCTGTGGTTAATTCTTCTTCCTGATGGGAAAATAGAGTGCCCTGTGCCTGTCCCAACACCAAGAGCTAGTCTCTCATTGGTTCCCCATCTTCCCGTTCATCCTCAGGACAAATTGCAACCTGTACGGAACAGGAGGTTAAAGGTGCTGATGCTCCAAGTAGGGAGATTGCTAGTAAAGTGGCTGCAATGGCGAACCCGAGCACAAGGAGATGAGAAATGAGGTGCGTTTTAGAAACCTTTCCCCATCACACGGTGTACCATATTCTGGGTTTCTATGCATGTTTTCGATGTAGGAAGATGCCCTTGAACCTGGAGATTTGGGACCCATGGGATGGGTACCACGCAGTATTACTTTAAAGGGTCTGTGTTTACTCACCCAACCTCACCAAACCTCTCAGCCCCAAGAGTGTCCACCCTTATGTCTCATCCAGCTGTGGGTCTAGATATGGTCAATCCAGGTTCCATCACAGCCCCTGAACGAATTGTGTAAGAATTTCTCTCTCTTTCACTGTCTTTGTTTCCTGGGGTTTTAAAAGTAATTTATTTTTAGAATGGGGTTTAGCTGCTTTTCACTGCTGTGTTTATGCCGCTTTACACCCACTTCACACACTAACAGAGAGATTTCAATACATAGGTTTTAAGATTATTACTAGTCAGATATATCCTTGTGTGGTGAATAGGGGGTGTTGAGTCCAGTTCTCTGAGCAAGGAGTCGGTCTTGTCTATTACATATTGGGTTTATGGAACGGTATCTCATCTCATTTGAAACCCTTGTTTTATGTATCACCCCACCTCACCTTTCCTGTTAAGCAGCCATAGTGTGTTTTCTGCATGTGTGACTCTGTTCTGTTTTGTAATTCAGTTCAAGTGTAACGGTTTTTACTTTCCCTGTATAAGTGATATCTGATGAGAAGTGTCCTTTTCTGTGTGACTTATTTCACTTAGAATCGTCTCGTACCTAAATCCACTCATCATGCTGCTACTAGCCTTAGGACATTGATTTCATGGCTGAGTGATATTCCATTGTACATAAGGACCACCACTTATTTATCCATTTTTATCTTTCCTGGGATATTTAAGGTGGAATGAAGTGGAGGTCCTTGGCAACAGAGCAGCCCTAAACTTTGGTGTGCTTGTGTCTTGCTGATTTTTAACTTTCCCAATTTATACCCCCATGCATGGAAGTGCCCTATGCTCTCTAAGCTGTGTTTTTTAGATGTTTCAGGACACACTGTACCCTTCTCCAGAGTGGCTGTTGGCAATTTACACCCCGCCCATCAGCGTAGCAAGGCTCCCCTTTCTCCATGGCCTGTCCTGCATTTCTGGTTTTGACACTTATTTCAGCATGGCCCATGTGACCGATGGGAAGCGAGACTTCTTTGTAGCGCTGATTTGCCTTTCCAGGTTGCTTGGTTGGCCAAAAAGGGCGTATGCGTTTTTTCCTGAATATATTCAGGAAAAAACGCATACGCCCTTTTTGGCCAAGGGCATCATTATCAATGTTTTGCCGCTTTTCATGTGCTTTAATGGCGATTCGAATCTACCTCCTGAAATCTGTTTCCTGCAATTCTGCCTTGATTTCAAATCCTCTTTTTTGCCTTCCCTCAATATATTTGTGGACGAGAGTTATCATTTATAACTCTGCAGGTTTGTGAATTGCAGTGCCCTGAAGCTCCATTTTACAACTCGCTTTTTGGGAGCTGGCCGTAAAAGCGCAGGATGGCTTCAGGCCCTGTTCTCGTTCCGGGGGGCAGGCTGAGCCTGTGGTTAATTCTTCTTCCTGATGGGAAAATAGAGTGCCCTGTGCCTGTCCCAACACCAAGAGCTAGTCTCTCATTGGTTCCCCATCTTCCCGTTCATCCTCAGGACAAATTGCAACCTGTACGGAACAGGAGGTTAAAGGTGCTGATGCTCCAAGTAGGGAGATTGCTAGTAAAGTGGCTGCAATGGCGAACCCGAGCACAAGGAGATGAGAAATGAGGTGCGTTTTAGAAACCTTTCCCCATCACACGGTGTACCATATTCTGGGTTTCTATGCATGTTTTCGATGTAGGAAGATGCCCTTGAACCTGGAGATTTGGGACCCATGGGATGGGTACCACGCAGTATTACTTTAAAGGGTCTGCGTTTACTCACCCAACCTCACCAAACCTCTCAGCCCCAAGAGTGTCCACCCTTATGTCTCATCCAGCTGTGGGTCTAGATATGGTCAATCCAGGTTCCATCACAGCCCCTGAACGAATTGTGTAAGAATTTCTCTCTCTTTCACTGTCTTTGTTTCCTGGGGTTTTAAAAGTAATTTATTTTTAGAATGGGGTTTAGCTGCTTTTCACTGCTGTGTTTATGCCGCTTTACACCCACTTCACACACTAACAGAGAGATTTCAATACATAGGTTTTAAGATTATTACTAGTCAGATATATCCTTGTGTGGTGAATAGGGGGTGTTGAGTCCAGTTCTCTGAGCAAGGAGTAGGTCTTGTCTATTACATATTGGGTTTATGGAACGGTATCTCAGCTCATTTGAAACCCTTGTTTTATGTATCACCCCACCTCACCTTTCCTGTTAAGCAGCCATAGTGTGTTTTCTGCATGTGTGACTCTGTTCTGTTTTGTAATTCAGTTCAAGTGTAACGGTTTTTACTTTCCCTGGATAAGTGATATCTGATGAGAAGTGTCCTTTTCTGTGTGACTTATTTCACTTAGAATCGTCTCGTACCTAAATCCACTCATCATGCTGCTACTAGCCTTAGGACATTGATTTCATGGCTGAGTGATATTCCATTGTACATAAGGACCACCACTTATTTATCCATTTTTATCTTTCCTGGGATATTTAAGGTGGAATGAAGTGGAGGTCCTTGGCAACAGAGCAGCCCTAAACTTTGGTGTGCTTGTGTCTTGCTGATTTTTAACTTTCCCAATTTATACCCCCATGCATGGAAGTGCCCTATGCTCTCTAAGCTGTGTTTTTTAGATGTTTCAGGACACACTGTACCGTTCTCCAGAGTGGCTGTTGGCAATTTACATCCCGCCCATCAGCGTAGCATGGCTCCCCTTTCTCCATGGCCTGTCCTGCATTTCTGGTTTTGACACTTTTCTCAGCATGGCCCTTGTGACCGATGGGAAGCGAGACTTCTTTGTAGCGCTGATTTGCCTTTCCAGGTTGCTTGGTTGGCCAAAAAGGGCGTATGCGTTTTTTCCTGAATATATTCAGGAAAAAACGCATACGCCCTTTTTGGCCAAGGGCATCATTATCAATGTTTTGCCGCTTTTCATGTGCTTTAAAGGCGATTCGAATCTACCTCCTGAAATCTGTTTCCTGCAATTCTGCCTTGATTTCACATCCTCTTTTTTGCCTTCCCTCAATATATTTGTGGACGAGAGTTATCATTTATAACTCTGCAGGTTTGTGAATTGCAGTGCCCTGAAGCTCCATTTTACAACTCGCTTTTTGGGAGCTGGCCGTAAAAGCGCAGGATGGCTTCAGGCCCTGTTCTCGTTCCGGGGGTCAGGCTGAGCCTGTGGTTAATTCTTCTTCCTGATGGGAAAATAGAGTGCCCTGTGCCTGTCCCAACACCAAGAGCTAGTCTCTCATTGGTTCCCCATCTTCCCGTTCATCCTCAGGACAAATTGCAACCTGTACGGAACAGGAGGTTAAAGGTGCTGATGCTCCAAGTAGGGAGATTGCTAGTAAAGTGGCTGCAATGGCGAACCCGAGCACAAGGAGATGAGAAATGAGGTGCGTTTTAGAAACCTTTCCCCATCACACGGTGTACCATATTCTGGGTTTCTATGCATGTTTTCGATGTAGGAAGATGCCCTTGAACCTGGAGATTTGGGACCCATGGGATGGGTACCACGCAGTATTACTTTAAAGGGTCTGCGTTTACTCACCCAACCTCACCAAACCTCTCAGCCCCAAGAGTGTCCACCCTTATGTCTCATCCAGCTGTGGGTCTAGATATGGTCAATCCAGGTTCCATCACAGCCCCTGAACGAATTGTGTAAGAATTTCTCTCTCTTTCACTGTCTTTGTTTCCTGGGGTTTTAAAAGTAATTTATTTTTAGAATGGGGTTTAGCTGCTTTTCACGGCTGTGTTTATGCCGCTTTACACCCACTTCACACACTAACAGAGAGATTTCAATACATAGGTTTTAAGATTATTACTAGTCAGATATATCCTTGTGTGGTGAATAGGGGGTGTTGAGTCCAGTTCTCTGAGCAAGGAGTAGGTCTTGTCTATTACATATTGGGTTTATGGAACGGTATCTCAGCTCATTTGAAACCCTTGTTTTATGTATCACCCCACCTCACCTTTCCTGTTAAGCAGCCATAGTGTGTTTTCTGCATGTGTGACTCTGTTCTGTTTTGTAATTCAGTTCAAGTGTAACGGTTTTTACTTTCCCTGTATAAGTGATATCTGATGAGAAGTGTCCTTTTCTGTGTGACTTATTTCACTTAGAATCGTCTCGTACCTAAATCCACTCATCATGCTGCTACTAGCCTTAGGACATTGATTTCATGGCTGAGTGATATTCCATTGTACATAAGGACCACCACTTATTTATCCATTTTTATCTTTCCTGGGATATTTAAGGTGGAATGAAGTGGAGGTCCTTGGCAACAGAGCAGCCCTAAACTTTGGTGTGCTTGTGTCTTGCTGATTTTTAACTTTCCCAATTTATACCCCCATGCATGGAAGTGCCCTATGCTCTCTAAGCTGTGTTTTTTAGATGTTTCAGGACACACTGTACCGTTCTCCAGAGTGGCTGTTGGCAATTTACATCCCGCCCATCAGCGTAGCATGGCTCCCCTTTCTCCATGGCCTGTCCTGCATTTCTGGTTTTGACACTTTTCTCAGCATGGCCCTTGTGACCGATGGGAAGCGAGACTTCTTTGTAGCACTGATTTGCCTTTCCAGGTTGCTTGGTTGGCCAAAAAGGGCGTATGCGTTTTTTCCTGAATATATTCAGGAAAAAACGCATACGCCCTTTTTGGCCAAGGGCATCATTATCAATGTTTTGCCGCTTTTCATGTGCTTTAAAGGCGATTCGAATCTACCTCCTGAAATCTGTTTCCTGCAATTCTGCCTTGATTTCAAATCCTCTTTTTTGCCTTCCCTCAATATATTTGTGGACGAGAGTTATCATTTATAACTCTGCAGGTTTGTGAATTGCAGTGCCCTGAAGCTCCATTTTACAACTCGCTTTTTGGGAGCTGGCCGTAAAAGCGCAGGATGGCTTCAGGCCCTGTTCTCGTTCCGGGGGGCAGGCTGAGCCTGTGGTTAATTCTTCTTCCTGATGGGAAAATAGAGTGCCCTGTGCCTGTCCCAACACCAAGAGCTAGTCTCTCATTGGTTCCCCATCTTCCCGTTCATCCTCAGGACAAATTGCAACCTGTACGGAACAGGAGGTTAAAGGTGCTGATGCTCCAAGTAGGGAGATTGCTAGTAAAGTGGCTGCAATGGCGAACCCGAGCACAAGGAGATGAGAAATGAGGTGCGTTTTAGAAACCTTTCCCCATCACACGGTGTACCATATTCTGGGTTTCTATGCATGTTTTCGATGTAGGAAGATGCCCTTGAACCTGGAGATTTGGGACCCATGGGATGGGTACCACGCAGTATTACTTTAAAGGGTCTGCGTTTACTCACCCAACCTCACCAAACCTCTCAGCCCCAAGAGTGTCCACCCTTATGTCTCATCCAGCTGTGGGTCTAGATATGGTCAATCCAGGTTCCATCACAGCCCCTGAACGAATTGTGTAAGAATTTCTCTCTCTTTCACTGTCTTTGTTTCCTGGGGTTTTAAAAGTAATTTATTTTTAGAATGGGGTTTAGCTGCTTTTCACGGCTGTGTTTATGCCGCTTTACACCCACTTCACACACTAACAGAGAGATTTCAATACATAGGTTTTAAGATTATTACTAGTCAGATATATCCTTGTGTGGTGAATAGGGGGTGTTGAGTCCAGTTCTCTGAGCAAGGAGTAGGTCTTGTCTATTACATATTGGGTTTATGGAACGGTATCTCAGCTCATTTGAAACCCTTGTTTTATGTATCACCCCACCTCACCTTTCCTGTTAAGCAGCCATAGTGTGTTTTCTGCATGTGTGACTCTGTTCTGTTTTGTAATTCAGTTCAAGTGTAACGGTTTTTACTTTCCCTGTATAAGTGATATCTGATGAGAAGTGTCCTTTTCTGTGTGACTTATTTCACTTAGAATCGTCTCGTACCTAAATCCACTCATCATGCTGCTACTAGCCTTAGGACATTGATTTCATGGCTGAGTGATATTCCATTGTACATAAGGACCACCACTTATTTATCCATTTTTATCTTTCCTGGGATATTTAAGGTGGAATGAAGTGGAGGTCCTTGGCAACAGAGCAGCCCTAAACTTTGGTGTGCTTGTGTCTTGCTGATTTTTAACTTTCCCAATTTATACCCCCATGCATGGAAGTGCCCTATGCTCTCTAAGCTGTGTTTTTTAGATGTTTCAGGACACACTGTACCGTTCTCCAGAGTGGCTGTTGGCAATTTACATCCCGCCCATCAGCGTAGCATGGCTCCCCTTTCTCCATGGCCTGTCCTGCATTTCTGGTTTTGACACTTTTCTCAGCATGGCCCTTGTGACCGATGGGAAGCGAGACTTCTTTGTAGCGCTGATTTGCCTTTCCAGGTTGCTTGGTTGGCCAAAAAGGGCGTATGCGTTTTTTCCTGAATATATTCAGGAAAAAACGCATACGCCCTTTTTGGCCAAGGGCATCATTATCAATGTTTTGCCGCTTTTCATGTGCTTTAAAGGCGATTCGAATCTACCTCCTGAAATCTGTTTCCTGCAATTCTGCCTTGATTTCAAATCCTCTTTTTTGCCTTCCCTCAATATATTTGTGGACGAGAGTTATCATTTATAACTCTGCAGGTTTGTGAATTGCAGTGCCCTAAAGCTCCATTTTACAACTCGCTTTTTGGGAGCTGGCCGTAAAAGCGCAGGATGGCTTCAGGCCCTGTTCTCGTTCCGGGGGGCAGGCTGAGCCTGTGGTTAATTCTTCTTCCTGATGGGAAAATAGAGTGCCCTGTGCCTGTCCCAACACCAAGAGCTAGTCTCTCATTGGTTCCCCATCTTCCCGTTCATCCTCAGGACAAATTGCAACCTGTACGGAACAGGAGGTTAAAGGTGCTGATGCTCCAAGTAGGGAGATTGCTAGTAAAGTGGCTGCAATGGCGAACCCGAGCACAAGGAGATGAGAAATGAGGTGCGTTTTAGAAACCTTTCCCCATCACACGGTGTACCATATTCTGGGTTTCTATGCATGTTTTCGATGTAGGAAGATGCCCTTGAACCTGGAGATTTGGGACCCATGGGATGGGTACCACGCAGTATTACTTTAAAGGGTCTGCGTTTACTCACCCAACCTCACCAAACCTCTCAGCCCCAAGAGTGTCCACCCTTATGTCTCATCCAGCTGTGGGTCTAGATATGGTCAATCCAGGTTCCATCACAGCCCCTGAACGAATTGTGTAAGAATTTCTCTCTCTTTCACTGTCTTTGTTTCCTGGGGTTTTAAAAGTAATTTATTTTTAGAATGGGGTTTAGCTGCTTTTCACTGCTGTGTTTATGCCGCTTTACACCCACTTCACACACTAACAGAGAGATTTCAATACATAGGTTTTAAGATTATTACTAGTCAGATATATCCTTGTGTGGTGAATAGGGGGTGTTGAGTCCAGTTCTCTGAGCAAGGAGTAGGTCTTGTCTATTACATATTGGGTTTATGGAACGGTATCTCAGCTCATTTGAAACCCTTGTTTTATGTATCACCCCACCTCACCTTTCCTGTTAAGCAGCCATAGTGTGTTTTCTGCATGTGTGACTCTGTTCTGTTTTGTAATTCAGTTCAAGTGTAACGGTTTTTACTTTCCCTGTATAAGTGATATCTGATGAGAAGTGTCCTTTTCTGTGTGACTTATTTCACTTAGAATCGTCTCGTACCTAAATCCACTCATCATGCTGCTACTAGCCTTAGGACATTGATTTCATGGCTGAGTGATATTCCATTGTACATAAGGACCACCACTTATTTATCCATTTTTATCTTTCCTGGGATATTTAAGGTGGAATGAAGTGGAGGTCCTTGGCAACAGAGCAGCCCTAAACTTTGGTGTGCTTGTGTCTTGCTGATTTTTAACTTTCCCAATTTATACCCCCATGCATGGAAGTGCCCTATGCTCTCTAAGCTGTGTTTTTTAGATGTTTCAGGACACACTGTACCCTTCTCCAGAGTGGCTGTTGGCAATTTACATCACGCCCATCAGCGTAGCAAGGCTCCCCTTTCTCCATGGCCTGTCCTGCATTTCTGGTTTTGACACTTATTTCAGCATGGCCCATTTGACCGATGGGAAGCGAGAATTCTTTGTAGCGCTGATTTGCCTTTCCAGGTTGCTTGGTTGGCCAAAAAGGGCGTATGCGTTTTTTCCTGAATATATTCAGGAAAAAACGCATACGCCCTTTTTGGCCAAGGGCATCATTATCAATGTTTTGCCGCTTTTCATGTGCTTTAAAGGCGATTCGAATCTACCTCCTGAAATCTGTTTCCTGCAATTCTGCCTTGATTTCAAATCCTCTTTTTTGCCTTCCCTCAATATATTTGTGGACGAGAGTTAACATTTATAACACTGCAGGTTTGTGAATTGCAGTGCCCTGAAGCTCCATTTTACAACTCGCTTTTTTGGGAGCTGGCCGTAAAAGCGCAGGATGGCTTCAGGCCCTGTTCTGGTTCCGGGGGGCAGGCTGAGCCTGTGGTTAATTCTTCTCCCTGATTGGAAAATAGAGTGACCTGTGCCTGTCCCAACACCAAGAGCTAGTCTCTCATTGGTTCCCCATCTTCCCGTTCATCCTCAGGACAAATTGCAACCTGTACGGAACAGGAGGTTAAAGATGCTGTTGCTCCAAGTAGGGAGATTGCTAGTAAAGTGGCTGGAATGGCGAACCCGAGCACAAGGAGATGAGAAATGAGGTGCGTTTTAGAAACCTTTCCCCATCACACGGTGTACCATCTTCTGGGTTTCTCATGCATGTTTTCGATGTAGGAAGATGCCCTTGAACCTCGAGATTTGGGACCCATGGGATGGGTACCATGCAGTATTACTTTAAAGGGTCTGCGTTTGCTCACCCAACCTCACCAAACCGCTCAGCCCCAAGAGTGTCCACCCTTATGTCTCATCCAGCTGTGGGTCTAGATATGGTCAATCCAGGTTCCATCACAGCCCCTGAACGAATTGTGTAAGAATTTCTCTCTCTTTCACTGTCTTTGTTTCATGGGTTTTTAAAAGTAATTTATTTTTATAATGGGGTTTAGCTGCTTTTCACTGCTGTGTTTAGGCCGCTTTACACCCACTTGACACTAACAGAGAGATTTCAATACATAGGTTTTAAGATTATTACTACTCAGATATATCCTGGTGTGGTGAATAGGGGGTGTTGAGTCCAGTTCTCTGAGCAAGGAGTCGGTCTTGTCTATTACATATTGGGTTTATGGAACGGTATCTCAGCTCATTTGAAACCCTTGTTTTATGTATTACCCCACCTCACCTTTCCTGTTAAGCAGCCATAGTGTGTTTTCTGCATGTGTGACTCTGTTCTGTTTTGTAATTCAGTTCAAGTGTAATGGTTTTTACTTTCCCTGTATAAGTGATATCTTATGAGAAGTGTCCTTTTCTGTGTGACTTATTTCACTTAGAATCGTCGTACCTAAATCCACTCATCATGCTGCTACTAGCCTTATGACATTGATTTCATGGCTGAGTGATATTCCATTGTACATAAGGACCACAACTTCTTTATCCATTTTTCTCTTTCCTGGGATATTTAAGGTGGAATGAAGTGGAGGTCCTTGGCAACAGAGCAGCCCTAAACTTTGGTGTGCTTGTGTCTTGCTGATTTTTAACTTTCCCAATTTATACCCCCATGCATGGAAGTGCCCTATGCTCTCTAAGCTGTGTTTTTTAGATGTTTCAGGACACACTGTACCCTTCTCCAGAGTGGCTGTTGGTAATTTACATCCCGCCCATCAGCGTAGCAAGGCTCCCCTTTCTCCATGGCCTGTCCTGCATTTCTGGTTTTGACACTTATTTCAGCATGGCCCATTTGACCGATGGGAAGCGAGACTTCTTTGTAGCACTGATTTGCCTTTCCAGGTTGCTTGGTTGGCCAAAAAGGGCGTATGCGTTTTTTCCTGAATATATTCAGGAAAAAACGCATACGCCCTTTTTGGCCAAGGGCATCATTATCAATGTTTTGCCGCTTTTCATGTGCTTTAAAGGCGATTCGAATCTACCTCCTGAAATCTGTTTCCTGCAATTCTGCCTTGATTTCAAATCCTCTTTTTTGCCTTCCCTCAATATATTTGTGGACGAGAGTTATCATTTATAACTCTGCAGGTTTGTGAATTGCAGTGCCCTGAAGCTCCATTTTACAACTCGCTTTTTGGGAGCTGGCCGTAAAAGCGCAGGATGGCTTCAGGCCCTGTTCTCGTTCCGGGGGGCAGGCTGAGCCTGTGGTTAATTCTTCTTCCTGATGGGAAAATAGAGTGCCCTGTGCCTGTCCCAACACCAAGAGCTAGTCTCTCATTGGTTCCCCATCTTCCCGTTCATCCTCAGGACAAATTGCAACCTGTACGGAACAGGAGGTTAAAGGTGCTGATGCTCCAAGTAGGGAGATTGCTAGTAAAGTGGCTGCAATGGCGAACCCGAGCACAAGGAGATGAGAAATGAGGTGCGTTTTAGAAACCTTTCCCCATCACACGGTGTACCATATTCTGGGTTTCTATGCATGTTTTCGATGTAGGAAGATGCCCTTGAACCTGGAGATTTGGGACCCATGGGATGGGTACCACGCAGTATTACTTTAAAGGGTCTGCGTTTACTCACCCAACCTCACCAAACCTCTCAGCCCCAAGAGTGTCCACCCTTATGTCTCATCCAGCTGTGGGTCTAGATATGGTCAATCCAGGTTCCATCACAGCCCCTGAACGAATTGTGTAAGAATTTCTCTCTCTTTCACTGTCTTTGTTTCATGGGGTTTTAAAAGTAATTTATTTTTAGAATGGGGTTTAGCTGCTTTTCACGGCTGTGTTTATGCCGCTTTACACCCACTTCACACACTAACAGAGAGATTTCAATACATAGGTTTTAAGATTATTACTAGTCAGATATATCCTTGTGTGGTGAATAGGGGGTGTTGAGTCCAGTTCTCTGAGCAAGGAGTAGGTCTTGTCTATTACATATTGGGTTTATGGAACGGTATCTCAGCTCATTTGAAACCCTTGTTTTATGTATCACCCCACCTCACCTTTCCTGTTAAGCAGCCATAGTGTGTTTTCTGCATGTGTGACTCTGTTCTGTTTTGTAATTCAGTTCAAGTGTAACGGTTTTTACTTTCCCTGTATAAGTGATATCTGATGAGAAGTGTCCTTTTCTGTGTGACTTATTTCACTTAGAATCATCTCGTACCTAAATCCACTCATCATGCTGCTACTAGCCTTAGGACATTGATTTCATGGCTGAGTGATATTCCATTGTACATAAGGACCACCACTTATTTATCCATTTTTATCTTTCCTGGGATATTTAAGGTGGAATGAAGTGGAGGTCCTTGGCAACAGAGCAGCCCTAAACTTTGGTGTGCTTGTGTCTTGCTGATTTTTAACTTTCCCAATTTATACCCCCATGCATGGAAGTGCCCTATGCTCTCTAAGCTGTGTTTTTTAGATGTTTCAGGACACACTGTACCGTTCTCCAGAGTGGCTGTTGGCAATTTACATCCCGCCCATCAGCATAGCATGGCTCCCCTTTCTCCATGGCCTGTCCTGCATTTCTGGTTTTGACACTTTTCTCAGCATGGCCCTTGTGACCGATGGGAAGCGAGACTTCTTTGTAGCGCTGATTTGCCTTTCCAGGTTGCTTGGTTGGCCAAAAAGGGCGTATGCGTTTTTTCCTGAATATATTCAGGAAAAAACGCATACGCCCTTTTTGGCCAAGGGCATCATTATCAATGTTTTGCCGCTTTTCATGTGCTTTAAAGGCGATTCGAATCTACCTCCTGAAATCTGTTTCCTGCAATTCTGCCTTGATTTCAAATCCTCTTTTTTGCCTTCCCTCAATATATTTGTGGACGAGAGTTATCATTTATAACTCTGCAGGTTTGTGAATTGCAGTGCCCTGAAGCTCCATTTTACAACTCGCTTTTTGGGAGCTGGCCGTAAAAGCGCAGGATGGCTTCAGGCCCTGTTCTCGTTCCGGGGGGCAGGCTGAGCCTGTGGTTAATTCTTCTTCCTGATGGGAAAATAGAGTGCCCTGTGCCTGTCCCAACACCAAGAGCTAGTCTCTCATTGGTTCCCCATCTTCCCGTTCATCCTCAGGACAAATTGCAACCTGTACGGAACAGGAGGTTAAAGGTGCTGATGCTCCAAGTAGGGAGATTGCTAGTAAAGTGGCTGCAATGGCGAACCCGAGCACAAGGAGATGAGAAATGAGGTGCGTTTTAGAAACCTTTCCCCATCACACGGTGTACCATATTCTGGGTTTCTATGCATGTTTTCGATGTAGGAAGATGCCCTTGAACCTGGAGATTTGGGACCCATGGGATGGGTACCACGCAGTATTACTTTAAAGGGTCTGCGTTTACTCACCCAACCTCACCAAACCTCTCAGCCCCAAGAGTGTCCACCCTTATGTCTCATCCAGCTGTGGGTCTAGATATGGTCAATCCAGGTTCCATCACAGCCCCTGAACGAATTGTGTAAGAATTTCTCTCTCTTTCACTGTCTTTGTTTCATGGGGTTTTAAAAGTAATTTATTTTTAGAATGGGGTTTAGCTGCTTTTCACGGCTGTGTTTATGCCGCTTTACATCCACTTCACACACTAACAGAGAGATTTCAATACATAGGTTTTAAGATTATTACTAGTCAGATATATCCTTGTGTGGTGAATAGGGGGTGTTGAGTCCAGTTCTCTGAGCAAGGAGTAGGTCTTGTCTATTACATATTGGGTTTATGGAACGGTATCTCAGCTCATTTGAAACCCTTGTTTTATGTATCACCCCACCTCACCTTTCCTGTTAAGCAGCCATAGTGTGTTTTCTGCATGTGTGACTCTGTTCTGTTTTGTAATTCAGTTCAAGTGTAACGGTTTTTACTTTCCCTGTATAAGTGATATCTGATGAGAAGTGTCCTTTTCTGTGTGACTTATTTCACTTAGAATCGTCTCGTACCTAAATCCACTCATCATGCTGCTACTAGCCTTAGGACATTGATTTCATGGCTGAGTGATATTCCATTGTACATAAGGACCACCACTTATTTATCCATTTTTATCTTTCCTGGGATATTTAAGGTGGAATGAAGTGGAGGTCCTTGGCAACAGAGCAGCCCTAAAGTTTGGTGTGCTTGTGTCTTGCTGATTTTTAACTTTCCCAATTTATACCCCCATGCATGGAAGTGCCCTATGCTCTCTAAGCTGTGTTTTTTAGATGTTTCAGGACACACTGTACCCTTCTCCAGAGTGGCTGTTGGCAATTTACATCCCGCCCATCAGCGTAGCAAGGCTCCCCTTTCTCCATGGCCTGTCCTGCATTTCTGGTTTTGACACTTATTTCAGCATGGCCCATTTGACCGATGGGAAGCGAGACTTCTTTGTAGCGCTGATTTGCCTTTCCAGGTTGCTTGGTTGGCCAAAAAGGGCGTATGCGTTTTTTCCTGAATATATTCAGGAAAAAACGCATACGCCCTTTTTGGCCAAGGGCATCATTATCAATGTTTTGCCGCTTTTCATGTGCTTTAAAGGCGATTCGAATCTACCTCCTGAAATCTGTTTCCTGCAATTCTGCCTTGATTTCAAATCCTCTTTTTTGCCTTCCCTCAATATATTTGTGGACGAGAGTTATCATTTATAACTCTGCAGGTTTGTGAATTGCAGTGCCCTGAAGCTCCATTTTACAACTCGCTTTTTGGGAGCTGGCCGTAAAAGCGCAGGATGGCTTCAGGCCCTGTTCTCGTTCCGGGGGGCAGGCTGAGCCTGTGGTTAATTCTTCTTCCTGATGGGAAAATAGAGTGCCCTGTGCCTGTCCCAACACCAAGAGCTAGTCTCTCATTGGTTCCCCATCTTCCCGTTCATCCTCAGGACAAATTGCAACCTGTACGGAACAGGAGGTTAAAGGTGCTGATGCTCCAAGTAGGGAGATTGCTAGTAAAGTGGCTGCAATGGCGAACCCGAGCACAAGGAGATGAGAAATGAGGTGCGTTTTAGAAACCTTTCCCCATCACACGGTGTACCATATTCTGGGTTTCTATGCATGTTTTCGATGTAGGAAGATGCCCTTGAACCTGGAGATTTGGGACCCATGGGATGGGTACCACGCAGTATTACTTTAAAGGGTCTGCGTTTACTCACCCAACCTCACCAAACCTCTCAGCCCCAAGAGTGTCCACCCTTATGTCTCATCCAGCTGTGGGTCTAGATATGGTCAATCCAGGTTCCATCACAGCCCCTGAACGAATTGTGTAAGAATTTCTCTCTCTTTCACTGTCTTTGTTTCATGGGGTTTTAAAAGTAATTTATTTTTAGAATGGGGTTTAGCTGCTTTTCACGGCTGTGTTTATGCCGCTTTACACCCACTTCACACACTAACAGAGAGATTTCAATACATAGGTTTTAAGATTATTACTAGTCAGATATATCCTGGTGTGGTGAATAGGGGGTGTTGAGTCCAGTTCTCTGAGCAAGGAGTCGGTCTTGTCTATTACATATTGGGTTTATGGAACGGTATCTCAGCTCATTTGAAACCCTTGTTTTATGTATTACCCCACCTCACCTTTCCTGTTAAGCAGCCATAGTGTGTTTTCTGCATGTGTGACTCTGTTCTGTTTTGTAATTCAGTTCAAGTGTAATGGTTTTTACTTTCCCTGTATAAGTGATATCTTATGAGAAGTGTCCTTTTCTGTGTGACTTATTTCACTTAGAATCGTCGTACCTAAATCCACTCATCATGCTGCTACTAGCCTTATGACATTGATTTCATGGCTGAGTGATATTCCATTGTACATAAGGACCACAACTTCTTTATCCATTTTTCTCTTTCCTGGGATATTTAAGGTGGAATGAAGTGGAGGTCCTTGGCAACAGAGCAGCCCTAAACTTTGGTGTGCTTGTGTCTTGCTGATTTTTAACTTTCCCAATTTATACCCCCATATATGGAAGTGCCCTATGCTCTCTAAGCTGTGTTTTTTAGATGTTTCAGGACACACTGTACCCTTCTCCAGAGTGGCTGTTGGTAATTTACATCCCGCCCATCAGCGTAGCAAGGCTCCCCTTTCTCCATGGCCTGTCCTGCATTTCTGGTTTTGACACTTATTTCAGCATGGCCCATGTGACCGATGGGAAGCGAGACTTCTTTGTAGCGCTGATTTGCCTTTCCAGGTTGCTTGGTTGGCCAAAAAGGGCGTATGCGTTTTTTCCTGAATATATTCAGGAAAAAACGCATACGCCCTTTTTGGCCAAGGGCATCATTATCAATGTTTTGCCGCTTTTCATGTGCTTTAAAGGCGATTCGAATCTACCTCCTGAAATCTGTTTCCTGCAATTCTGCCTTGATTTCAAATCCTCTTTTTTGCCTTCCCTCAATATATTTGTGGACGAGAGTTATCATTTATAACTCTGCAGGTTTGTGAATTGCAGTGCCCTGAAGCTCCATTTTACAACACGCTTTTTGGGAGCTGGCCCTAAAAGCGCAGGATGGCTTCAGGCCCTGTTCTCGTTCCGGGGGGCAGGCTGAGCCTGTGGTTAATTCTTCTTCCTGATGGGAAAATAGAGTGCCCTGTGCCTGTCCCAACACCAAGAGCTAGTCTCTCATTGGTTCCCCATCTTCCCGTTCATCCTCAGGACAAATTGCAACCTGTACGGAACAGGAGGTTAAAGGTGCTGATGCTCCAAGTAGGGAGATTGCTAGTAAAGTGGCTGCAATGGCGAACCCGAGCACAAGGAGATGAGAAATGAGGTGCGTTTTAGAAACCTTTCCCCATCACACGGTGTACCATATTCTGGGTTTCTATGCATGTTTTCGATGTAGGAAGATGCCCTTGAACCTGGAGATTTGGGACCCATGGGATGGGTACCACGCAGTATTACTTTAAAGGGTCTGCGTTTACTCACCCAACCTCACCAAACCTCTCAGCCCCAAGAGTGTCCACCCTTATGTCTCATCCAGCTGTGGGTCTAGATATGGTCAATCCAGGTTCCATCACAGCCCCTGAACGAATTGTGTAAGAATTTCTCTCTCTTTCACTGTCTTTGTTTCATGGGTTTTTAAAAGTAATTTATTTTTATAATGGGGTTTAGCTGCTTTTCACTGCTGTGTTTAGGCCGCTTTACACCCACTTGACACTAACAGAGAGATTTCAATACATAGGTTTCAAGATTATTACTACTCAGATATATCCTGGTGTGGTGAATAGGGGGTGTTGAGTCCAGTTCTCTGAGCAAGGAGTCGGTCTTGTCTATTACATATTGGGTTTATGGAACGGTATCTCAGCTCATTTGAAACCCTTGTTTTATGTATTACCCCACCTCACCTTTCCTGTTAAGCAGCCATAGTGTGTTTTCTGCATGTGTGACTCTGTTCTGTTTTGTAATTCAGTTCAAGTGTAATGGTTTTTACTTTCCCTGTATAAGTGATATCTTATGAGAAGTGTCCTTTTCTGTGTGACTTATTTCACTTAGAATCGTCGTACCTAAATCCACTCATCATGCTGCTACTAGCCTTATGACATTGATTTCATGGCTGAGTGATATTCCATTGTACATAAGGACCACAACTTCTTTATCCATTTTTCTCTTTCCTGGGATATTTAAGGTGGAATGAAGTGGAGGTCCTTGGCAACAGAGCAGCCCTAAACTTTGGTGTGCTTGTGTCTTGCTGATTTTTAACTTTCCCAATTTATACCCCCATGCATGGAAGTGCCCTATGCTCTCTAAGCTGTGTTTTTTAGATGTTTCAGGACACACTGTACCCTTCTCCAGAGTGGCTGTTGGCAATTTACATCCCGCCCATCAGCGTAGCAAGGCTCCCCTTTCTCCATGGCCTGTCCTGCATTTCTGGTTTTGACACTTATTTCAGCATGGCCCATGTGACCGATGGGAAGCGAGACTTCTTTGTAGCGCTGATTTGCCTTTCCAGGTTGCTTGGTTGGCCAAAAAGGGCGTATGCGTTTTTTCCTGAATATATTCAGGAAAAAACGCATACGCCCTTTTTGGCCAAGGGCATCATTATCAATGTTTTGCCGCTTTTCATGTACTTTAAAGGCGATTCGAATCTACCTCCTGAAATCTGTTTCCTGCAATTCTGCCTTGATTTCAAATCCTCTTTTTTGCCTTCCCTCAATATATTTGTGGACGAGAGTTATCATTTATAACTCTGCAGGTTTGTGAATTGCAGTGCCCTGAAGCTCCATTTTACAACTCGCTTTTTGGGAGCTGGCCGTAAAAGCGCAGGATGGCTTCAGGCCCTTTTCTCGTTCCGGGGGGCAGGCTGAGCCTGTGGTTAATTCTTCTTCCTGATGGGAAAATAGAGTGCCCTGTGCCTGTCCCAACACCAAGAGCTAGTCTCTCATTGGTTCCCCATCTTCCCGTTCATCCTCAGGACAAATTGCAACCTGTACGGAACAGGAGGTTAAAGGTGCTGATGCTCCAAGTAGGGAGATTGCTAGTAAAGTGGCTGCAATGGCGAACCCGAGCACAAGGAGATGAGAAATGAGGTGCGTTTTAGAAACCTTTCCCCATCACACGGTGTACCATATTCTGGGTTTGTATGCATGTTTTCGATGTAGGAAGATGCCCTTGAACCTGGAGATTTGGGACCCATGGGATGGGTACCACGCAGTATTACTTTAAAGGGTCTGCGTTTACTCACCCAACCTCACCAAACCTCTCAGCCCCAAGAGTGTCCACCCTTATGTCTCATACAGCTGTGGGTCTAGATATGGTCAATCCAGGTTCCATCACAGCCCCTGAACGAATTGTGTAAGAATTTCTCTCTCTTTCACTGTCTTTGTTTCATGGGGTTTTAAAAGTAATTTATTTTTAGAATGGGGTTTAGCTGCTTTTCACGGCTGTGTTTATGCCGCTTTACACCCACTTCACACACTAACAGAGAGATTTCAATACATAGGTTTTAAGATTATTACTAGTCAGATATATCCTTGTGTGGTGAATAGGGGGTGTTGAGTCCAGTTCTCTGAGCAAGGAGTAGGTCTTGTCTATTACATATTGGGTTTATGGAACGGTATCTCAGCTCATTTGAAACCCTTGTTTTATGTATCACCCCACCTCACCTTTCCTGTTAAGCAGCCATAGTGTGTTTTCTGCATGTGTGACTCTGTTCTGTTTTGTAATTCAGTTCAAGTGTAACGGTTTTTACTTTCCCTGTATAAGTGATATCTGATGAGAAGTGTCCTTTTCTGTGTGACTTATTTCACTTAGAATCGTCTCGTACCTAAATCCACTCATCATGCTGCTACTAGCCTTAGGACATTGATTTCATGGCTGAGTGATATTCCATTGTACATAAGGACCACCACTTATTTATCCATTTTTATCTTTCCTGGGATATTTAAGGTGGAATGAAGTGGAGGTCCTTGGCAACAGAGCAGCCCTAAACTTTGGTGTGCTTGTGTCTTGCTGATTTTTAACTTTCCCAATTTATACCCCCATGCATGGAAGTGCCCTATGCTCTCTAAGCTGTGTTTTTTAGATGTTTCAGGACACACTGTACCGTTCTCCAGAGTGGCTGTTGGCAATTTACATCCCGCCCATCAGCGTCGCAAGGCTCCCCTTTCTCCATGGCCTGTCCTGCATTTCTGGTTTTGACACTTTTCTCAGCATGGCCCTTGTGACCGATGGGAAGCGAGACTTCTTTGTAGCGCTGATTTGCCTTTCCAGGTTGCTTGGTTGGCCAAAAAGGGCGTATGCGTTTTTTCCTGAATATATTCAGGAAAAAACGCATACGCCCTTTTTGGCCAAGGGCATCATTATCAATGTTTTGCCGCTTTTCATGTGCTTTAAAGGCGATTCGAATCTACCTCCTGAAATCTGTTTCCTGCAATTCTGCCTTGATTTCAAATCCTCTTTTTTGCCTTCCCTCAATATATTTGTGGACGAGAGTTATCATTTATAACTCTGCAGGTTTGTGAATTGCAGTGCCCTGAAGCTCCATTTTACAACTCGCTTTTTGGGAGCTGGCCGTAAAAGCGCAGGATGGCTTCAGGCCCTGTTCTCGTTCCGGGGGGCAGGCTGAGCCTGTGGTTAATTCTTCTTCCTGATGGGAAAATAGAGTGCCCTGTGCCTGTCCCAACACCAAGAGCTAGTCTCTCATTGGTTCCCCATCTTCCCGTTCATCCTCAGGACAAATTGCAACCTGTACGGAACAGGAGGTTAAAGGTGCTGATGCTCCAAGTAGGGAGATTGCTAGTAAAGTGGCTGCAATGGCGAACCCGAGCACAAGGAGATGAGAAATGAGGTGCGTTTTAGAAACCTTTCCCCATCACACGGTGTACCATATTCTGGGTTTGTATGCATGTTTTCGATGTAGGAAGATGCCCTTGAACCTGGAGATTTGGGACCCATGGGATGGGTACCACGCAGTATTACTTTAAAGGGTCTGCGTTTACTCACCCAACCTCACCAAACCTCTCAGCCCCAAGAGTGTCCACCCTTATGTCTCATCCAGCTGTGGGTCTAGATATGGTCAATCCAGGTTCCATCACAGCCCCTGAACGAATTGTGTAAGAATTTCTCTCTCTTTCACTGTCTTTGTTTCATGGGGTTTTAAAAGTAATTTATTTTTAGAATGGGGTTTAGCTGCTTTTCACGGCTGTGTTTATGCCGCTTTACACCCACTTCACACACTAACAGAGAGATTTCAATACATAGGTTTTAAGATTATTACTAGTCAGATATATCCTTGTGTGGTGAATAGGGGGTGTTGAGTCCAGTTCTCTGAGCAAGGAGTAGGTCTTGTCTATTACATATTGGGTTTATGGAACGGTATCTCAGCTCATTTGAAACCCTTGTTTTATGTATCACCCCACCTCACCTTTCCTGTTAAGCAGCCATAGTGTGTTTTCTGCATGTGTGACTCTGTTCTGTTTTGTAATTCAGTTCAAGTGTAACGGTTTTTACTTTCCCTGTATAAGTGATATCTGATGAGAAGTGTCCTTTTCTGTGTGACTTATTTCACTTAGAATCGTCTCGTACCTAAATCCACTCATCATGCTGCTACTAGCCTTAGGACATTGATTTCATGGCTGAGTGATATTCCATTGTACATAAGGACCACCACTTATTTATCCATTTTTATCTTTCCTGGGATATTTAAGGTGGAATGAAGTGGAGGTCCTTGGCAACAGAGCAGCCCTAAACTTTGGTGTGCTTGTGTCTTGCTGATTTTTAACTTTCCCAATTTATACCCCCATGCATGGAAGTGCCCTATGCTCTCTAAGCTGTGTTTTTTAGATGTTTCAGGACACACTGTACCGTTCTCCAGAGTGGCTGTTGGCAATTTACATCCCGCCCATCAGCGTCGCAAGGCTCCCCTTTCTCCATGGCCTGTCCTGCATTTCTGGTTTTGACACTTTTCTCAGCATGGCCCTTGTGACCGATGGGAAGCGAGACTTCTTTGTAGCGCTGATTTGCCTTTCCAGGTTGCTTGGTTGGCCAAAAAGGGCGTATGCGTTTTTTCCTGAATATATTCAGGAAAAAACGCATACGCCCTTTTTGGCCAAGGGCATCATTATCAATGTTTTGCCGCTTTTCATGTGCTTTAAAGGCGATTCGAATCTACCTCCTGAAATCTGTTTCCTGCAATTCTGCCTTGATTTCAAATCCTCTTTTTTGCCTTCCCTCAATATATTTGTGGACGAGAGTTATCATTTATAACTCTGCAGGTTTGTGAATTGCAGTGCCCTGAAGCTCCATTTTACAACTCGCTTTTTGGGAGCTGGCCGTAAAAGCGCAGGATGGCTTCAGGCCCTGTTCTCGTTCCGGGGGGCAGGCTGAGCCTGTGGTTAATTCTTCTTCCTGATGGGAAAATAGAGTGCCCTGTGCCTGTCCCAACACCAAGAGCTAGTCTCTCATTGGTTCCCCATCTTCCCGTTCATCCTCAGGACAAATTGCAACCTGTACGGAACAGGAGGTTAAAGGTGCTGATGCTCCAAGTAGGGAGATTGCTAGTAAAGTGGCTGCAATGGCGAACCCGAGCACAAGGAGATGAGAAATGAGGTGCGTTTTAGAAACCTTTCCCCATCACACGGTGTACCATATTCTGGGTTTGTATGCATGTTTTCGATGTAGGAAGATGCCCTTGAACCTGGAGATTTGGGACCCATGGGATGGGTACCACGCAGTATTACTTTAAAGGGTCTGCGTTTACTCACCCAACCTCACCAAACCTCTCAGCCCCAAGAGTGTCCACCCTTATGTCTCATCCAGCTGTGGGTCTAGATATGGTCAATCCAGGTTCCATCACAGCCCCTGAACGAATTGTGTAAGAATTTCTCTCTCTTTCACTGTCTTTGTTTCATGGGGTTTTAAAAGTAATTTATTTTTAGAATGGGGTTTAGCTGCTTTTCACGGCTGTGTTTATGCCGCTTTACACCCACTTCACACACTAACAGAGAGATTTCAATACATAGGTTTTAAGATTATTACTAGTCAGATATATCCTTGTGTGGTGAATAGGGGGTGTTGAGTCCAGTTCTCTGAGCAAGGAGTAGGTCTTGTCTATTACATATTGGGTTTATGGAACGGTATCTCAGCTCATTTGAAACCCTTGTTTTATGTATCACCCCACCTCACCTTTCCTGTTAAGCAGCCATAGTGTGTTTTCTGCATGTGTGACTCTGTTCTGTTTTGTAATTCAGTTCAAGTGTAACGGTTTTTACTTTCCCTGTATAAGTGATATCTGATGAGAAGTGTCCTTTTCTGTGTGACTTATTTCACTTAGAATCGTCTCGTACCTAAATCCACTCATCATGCTGCTACTAGCCTTAGGACATTGATTTCATGGCTGAGTGATATTCCATTGTACATAAGGACCACCACTTATTTATCCATTTTTATCTTTCCTGGGATATTTAAGGTGGAATGAAGTGGAGGTCCTTGGCAACAGAGCAGCCCTAAACTTTGGTGTGCTTGTGTCTTGCTGATTTTTAACTTTCCCAATTTATACCCCCATGCATGGAAGTGCCCTATGCTCTCTAAGCTGTGTTTTTTAGATGTTTCAGGACACACTGTACCGTTCTCCAGAGTGGCTGTTGGCAATTTACATCCCGCCCATCAGCGTCGCAAGGCTCCCCTTTCTCCATGGCCTGTCCTGCATTTCTGGTTTTGACACTTTTCTCAGCATGGCCCTTGTGACCGATGGGAAGCGAGACTTCTTTGTAGCGCTGATTTGCCTTTCCAGGTTGCTTGGTTGGCCAAAAAGGGCGTATGCGTTTTTTCCTGAATATATTCAGGAAAAAACGCATACGCCCTTTTTGGCCAAGGGCATCATTATCAATGTTTTGCCGCTTTTCATGTGCTTTAAAGGCGATTCGAATCTACCTCCTGAAATCTGTTTCCTGCAATTCTGCCTTGATTTCAAATCCTCTTTTTTGCCTTCCCTCAATATATTTGTGGACGAGAGTTATCATTTATAACTCTGCAGGTTTGTGAATTGCAGTGCCCTGAAGCTCCATTTTACAACTCGCTTTTTGGGAGCTGGCCGTAAAAGCGCAGGATGGCTTCAGGCCCTGTTCTCGTTCCGGGGGGCAGGCTGAGCCTGTGGTTAATTCTTCTTCCTGATGGGAAAATAGAGTGCCCTGTGCCTGTCCCAACACCAAGAGCTAGTCTCTCATTGGTTCCCCATCTTCCCGTTCATCCTCAGGACAAATTGCAACCTGTACGGAACAGGAGGTTAAAGGTGCTGATGCTCCAAGTAGGGAGATTGCTAGTAAAGTGGCTGCAATGGCGAACCCGAGCACAAGGAGATGAGAAATGAGGTGCGTTTTAGAAACCTTTCCCCATCACACGGTGTACCATATTCTGGGTTTGTATGCATGTTTTCGATGTAGGAAGATGCCCTTGAACCTGGAGATTTGGGACCCATGGGATGGGTACCACGCAGTATTACTTTAAAGGGTCTGCGTTTACTCACCCAACCTCACCAAACCTCTCAGCCCCAAGAGTGTCCACCCTTATGTCTCATCCAGCTGTGGGTCTAGATATGGTCAATCCAGGTTCCATCACAGCCCCTGAACGAATTGTGTAAGAATTTCTCTCTCTTTCACTGTCTTTGTTTCATGGGGTTTTAAAAGTAATTTATTTTTAGAATGGGGTTTAGCTGCTTTTCACGGCTGTGTTTATGCCGCTTTACACCCACTTCACACACTAACAGAGAGATTTCAATACATAGGTTTTAAGATTATTACTAGTCAGATATATCCTTGTGTGGTGAATAGGGGGTGTTGAGTCCAGTTCTCTGAGCAAGGAGTAGGTCTTGTCTATTACATATTGGGTTTATGGAACGGTATCTCAGCTCATTTGAAACCCTTGTTTTATGTATCACCCCACCTCACCTTTCCTGTTAAGCAGCCATAGTGTGTTTTCTGCATGTGTGACTCTGTTCTGTTTTGTAATTCAGTTCAAGTGTAACGGTTTTTACTTTCCCTGTATAAGTGATATCTGATGAGAAGTGTCCTTTTCTGTGTGACTTATTTCACTTAGAATCGTCTCGTACCTAAATCCACTCATCATGCTGCTACTAGCCTTAGGACATTGATTTCATGGCTGAGTGATATTCCATTGTACATAAGGACCACCACTTATTTATCCATTTTTATCTTTCCTGGGATATTTAAGGTGGAATGAAGTGGAGGTCCTTGGCAACAGAGCAGCCCTAAACTTTGGTGTGCTTGTGTCTTGCTGATTTTTAACTTTCCCAATTTATACCCCCATGCATGGAAGTGCCCTATGCTCTCTAAGCTGTGTTTTTTAGATGTTTCAGGACACACTGTACCCTTCTCCAGAGTGGCTGTTGGCAATTTACATCCCGCCCATCAGCATAGCATGGCTCCCCTTTCTCCATGGCCTGTCCTGCATTTCTGGTTTTGACACTTTTCTCAGCATGGCCCTTGTGACCGATGGGAAGCGAGACTTCTTTGTAGCGCTGATTTGCCTTTCCAGGTTGCTTGGTTGGCCAAAAAGGGCGTATGCGTTTTTTCCTGAATATATTCAGGAAAAAACGCATACGCCCTTTTTGGCCAAGGGCATCATTATCAATGTTTTGCCGCTTTTCATGTGCTTTAAAGGCGATTCGAATCTAACTCCTGAAATCTGTTTCCTGCAATTCTGCCTTGATTTCAAATCCTCTTTTTTGCCTTCCCTCAATATATTTGTGGACGAGAGTTATCATTTATAACTCTGCAGGTTTGTGAATTGCAGTGCCCTGAAGCTCCATTTTACAACTCGCTTTTTGGGAGCTGGCCGTAAAAGCGCAGGATGGCTTCAGGCCCTGTTCTCGTTCCGGGGGGCAGGCTGAGCCTGTGGTTAATTCTTCTTCCTGATGGGAAAATAGAGTGCCCTGTGCCTGTCCCAACACCAAGAGCTAGTCTCTCATTGGTTCCCCATCTTCCCGTTCATCCTCAGGACAAATTGCAACCTGTACGGAACAGGAGGTTAAAGGTGCTGATGCTCCAAGTAGGGAGATTGCTAGTAAAGTGGCTGCAATGGCGAACCCGAGCACAAGGAGATGAGAAATGAGGTGCGTTTTAGAAACCTTTCCCCATCACACGGTGTACCATATTCTGGGTTTCTATGCATGTTTTCGATGTAGGAAGATGCCCTTGAACCTGGAGATTTGGGACCCATGGGATGGGTACCACGCAGTATTACTTTAAAGGGTCTGCGTTTACTCACCCAACCTCACCAAACATCTCAGCCCCAAGAGTGTCCACCCTTATGTCTCATCCAGCTGTGGGTCTAGATATGGTCAATCCAGGTTCCATCACAGCCCCTGAACGAATTGTGTAAGAATTTCTCTCTCTTTCACTGTCTTTGTTTCATGGGGTTTTAAAAGTAATTTATTTTTAGAATGGGGTTTAGCTGCTTTTCACGGCTGTGTTTATGCCGCTTTACACCCACTTCACACACTAACAGAGAGATTTCAATACATAGGTTTTAAGATTATTACTAGTCAGATATATCCTGGTGTGGTGAATAGGGGGTGTTGAGTCCAGTTCTCTGAGCAAGGAGTCGGTCTTGTCTATTACATATTGGGTTTATGGAACGGTATCTCAGCTCATTTGAAACCCTTGTTTTATGTATTACCCCACCTCACCTTTCCTGTTAAGCAGCCATAGTGTGTTTTCTGCATGTGTGACTCTGTTCTGTTTTGTAATTCAGTTCAAGTGTAATGGTTTTTACTTTCCCTGTATAAGTGATATCTTATGAGAAGTGTCCTTTTCTGTGTGACTTATTTCACTTAGAATCGTCGTACCTAAATCCACTCATCATGCTGCTACTAGCCTTATGACATTGATTTCATGGCTGAGTGATATTCCATTGTACATAAGGACCACAACTTCTTTATCCATTTTTCTCTTTCCTGGGATATTTAAGGTGGAATGAAGTGGAGGTCCTTGGCAACAGAGCAGCCCTAAACTTTGGTGTGCTTGTGTCTTGCTGATTTTTAACTTTCCCAATTTATACCCCCATATATGGAAGTGCCCTATGCTCTCTAAGCTGTGTTTTTTAGATGTTTCAGGACACACTGTACCCTTCTCCAGAGTGGCTGTTGGTAATTTACATCCCGCCCATCAGCGTAGCAAGGCTCCCCTTTCTCCATGGCCTGTCCTGCATTTCTGGTTTTGACACTTATTTCAGCATGGCCCATGTGACCGATGGGAAGCGAGACTTCTTTGTAGCGCTGATTTGCCTTTCCAGGTTGCTTGGTTGGCCAAAAAGGGCGTATGCGTTTTTTCCTGAATATATTCAGGAAAAAACGCATACGCCCTTTTTGGCCAAGGGCATCATTATCAATGTTTTGCCGCTTTTCATGTGCTTTAAAGGCGATTCGAATCTACCTCCTGAAATCTGTTTCCTGCAATTCTGCCTTGATTTCAAATCCTCTTTTTTGCCTTCCCTCAATATATTTGTGGACGAGAGTTATCATTTATAACTCTGCAGGTTTGTGAATTGCAGTGCCCTGAAGCTCCATTTTACAACTCGCTTTTTGGGAGCTGGCCGTAAAAGCGCAGGATGGCTTCAGGCCCTGTTCTCGTTCCGGGGGGCAGGCTGAGCCTGTGGTTAATTCTTCTTCCTGATGGGAAAATAGAGTGCCCTGTGCCTGTCCCAACACCAAGAGCTAGTCTCTCATTGGTTCCCCATCTTCCCGTTCATCCTCAGGACAAATTGCAACCTGTACGGAACAGGAGGTTAAAGGTGCTGATGCTCCAAGTAGGGAGATTGCTAGTAAAGTGGCTGCAATGGCGAACCCGAGCACAAGGAGATGAGAAATGAGGTGCGTTTTAGAAACCTTTCCCCATCACACGGTGTACCATATTCTGGGTTTCTATGCATGTTTTCGATGTAGGAAGATGCCCTTGAACCTGGAGATTTGGGACCCATGGGATGGGTACCACGCAGTATTACTTTAAAGGGTCTGCGTTTACTCACCCAACCTCACCAAACCTCTCAGCCCCAAGAGTGTCCACCCTTATGTCTCATCCAGCTGTGGGTCTAGATATGGTCAATCCAGGTTCCATCACAGCCCCTGAACGAATTGTGTAAGAATTTCTCTCTCTTTCACTGTCTTTGTTTCATGGGGTTTTAAAAGTAATTTATTTTTAGAATGGGGTTTAGCTGCTTTTCACGGCTGTGTTTATGCCGCTTTACACCCACTTCACACACTAACAGAGAGATTTCAATACATAGGTTTTAAGATTATTACTAGTCAGATATATCCTTGTGTGGTGAATAGGGGGTGTTGAGTCCAGTTCTCTGAGCAAGGAGTAGGTCTTGTCTATTACATATTGGGTTTATGGAACGGTATCTCAGCTCATTTGAAACCCTTGTTTTATGTATCACCCCACCTCACCTTTCCTGTTAAGCAGCCATAGTGTGTTTTCTGCATGTGTGACTCTGTTCTGTTTTGTAATTCAGTTCAAGTGTAACGGTTTTTACTTTCCCTGTATAAGTGATATCTGATGAGAAGTGTCCTTTTCTGTGTGACTTATTTCACTTAGAATCGTCTCGTACCTAAATCCACTCATCATGCTGCTACTAGCCTTAGGACATTGATTTCATGGCTGAGTGATATTCCATTGTACATAAGGACCACCACTTATTTATCCATTTTTATCTTTCCTGGGATATTTAAGGTGGAATGAAGTGGAGGTCCTTGGCAACAGAGCAGCCCTAAACTTTGGTGTGCTTGTGTCTTGCTGATTTTTAACTTTCCCAATTTATACCCCCATGCATGGAAGTGCCCTATGCTTTCTAAGCTGTGTTTTTTAGATGTTTCAGGACACACTGTACCCTTCTCCAGAGTGGCTGTTGGCAATTTACATCCCGCCCATCAGCGTCGCAAGGCTCCCCTTTCTCCATGGCCTGTCCTGCATTTCTGGTTTTGACACTTATTTCAGCATGGCCCATTTGACCGATGGGAAGCGAGAATTCTTTGTAGCGCTGATTTGCCTTTCCAGGTTGCTTGGTTGGCCAAAAAGGGCGTATGCGTTTTTTCCTGAATATATTCAGGAAAAAACGCATACGCCCTTTTTGGCCAAGGGCATCATTATCAATGTTTTGCCGCTTTTCATGTGCTTTAAAGGCGATTCGAATCTACCTCCTGAAATCTGTTTCCTGCAATTCTGCCTTGATTTCAAATCCTCTTTTTTGCCTTCCCTCAATATATTTGTGGACGACAGTTATCATTTATAACACTGCAGGTTTGTGAATTGCAGTGCCCTGAAGCTCCATTTTACAATTCGCTTTTTTGGGAGCTGGCCGTAAAAGCGCAGGATGGCTTCAGGCCCTGTTCTGGTTCCGGGGGGCAGGCTGAGCCTGTGGTTAATTCTTCTCCCTGATTGGAAAATAGAGTGACCTGTGCCTGTCCCAACACCAAGAGCTAGTCTCTCATTGGTTCCCCATCTTCCCGTTCATCCTCAGGACAAATTGCAACCTGTACGGAACAGGAGGTTAAAGATGCTGTTGCTCCAAGTAGGGAGATTGCTAGTAAAGTGGCTGGAATGGCGAACCCGAGCACAAGGAGATGAGAAATGAGGTGCGTTTTAGAAACCTTTCCCCATCACACGGTGTACCATCTTCTGGGTTTCTCATGCATGTTTTCGATGTAGGAAGATGCCCTTGAACCTCGAGATTTGGGACCCATGGGATGGGTACCATGCAGTATTACTTTAAAGGGTCTGCGTTTGCTCACCCAACCTCACCAAACCGCTCAGCCCCAAGAGTGTCCACCCTTATGTCTCATCCAGCTGTGGGTCTAGATATGGTCAATCCAGGTTCCATCACAGCCCCTGAACGAATTGTGTAAGAATTTCTCTCTCTTTCACTGTCTTTGTTTCATGGGTTTTTAAAAGTAATTTATTTTTATAATGGGGTTTAGCTGCTTTTCACTGCTGTGTTTAGGCCGCTTTACACCCACTTGACACTAACAGAGAGATTTCAATACATAGGTTTTAAGATTATTACTACTCAGATATATCCTGGTGTGGTGAATAGGGGGTGTTGAGTCCAGTTCTCTGAGCAAGGAGTCGGTCTTGTCTATTACATATTGGGTTTATGGAACGGTATCTCAGCTCATTTGAAACCCTTGTTTTATGTATTACCCCACCTCACCTTTCCTGTTAAGCAGCCATAGTGTGTTTTCTGCATGTGTGACTCTGTTCTGTTTTGTAATTCAGTTCAAGTGTAATGGTTTTTACTTTCCCTGTATAAGTGATATCTTATGAGAAGTGTCCTTTTCTGTGTGACTTATTTCACTTAGAATCGTCGTACCTAAATCCACTCATCATGCTGCTACTAGCCTTATGACATTGATTTCATGGCTGAGTGATATTCCATTGTACATAAGGACCACAACTTCTTTATCCATTTTTCTCTTTCCTGGGATATTGAAGGTGGAATGAAGTGGAGGTCCTTGGCAACAGAGCAGCCCTATACTTTGGTGTGCTTGTGTCTTGCTGATTTTTAACTTTCCCAATTTATACCCCCATGCATGGAAGTGCCCTATGCTCTCTAAGCTGTGTTTTTTAGATGTTTCAGGACACACTGTACCCTTCTCCAGAGTGGCTGTTGGCAATTTACATCCCGCCCATCAGCGTAGCAAGGCTCCCCTTTCTCCATGGCCTGTCCTGCATTTCTGGTTTTGATACTTATTTCAGCATGGCCCATGTGTCCGATGGGAAGCGAGACTTCTTTGTAGCGCTGATTTGCCTTTCCAGGTTGCTTGGTTGGCCAAAAAGGGCGTATGCGTTTTTTCCTGAATATATTCAGGAAAAAACGCATACGCCCTTTTTGGCCAAGGGCATCATTATCAATGTTTTGCCGCTTTTCATGTGCTTTAAAGGCGATTCGAATCTACCTCCTGAAATCTGTTTCCTGCAATTCTGCCTTGATTTCAAATCCTCTTTTTTGCCTTCCCTCAATATATTTGTGGACGAGAGTTATCATTTATAACTCTGCAGGTTTGTGAATTGCAGTGCCCTGAAGCTCCATTTTACAACTCGCTTTTTGGGAGCTGGCCGTAAAAGCGCAGGATGGCTTCAGGCCCTGTTCTCGTTCCGGGGGGCAGGCTGAGCCTGTGGTTAATTCTTCTTCCTGATGGGAAAATAGAGTGCCCTGTGCCTGTCCCAACACCTAGAGCTAGTCTCTCATTGGTTCCCCATCTTCCCATTCATCCTCAGGACAAATTGCAACCTGTACGGAACAGGAGGTTAAAGGTGCTGATGCTCCAAGTTGGGAGATTGCTAGTAAAGTGGCTGGAATGGCGAAACCGAGCACAAGGAGATGAGAAATGAGGTGCGTTTTAGGAATCTTTCCCCATCACACCGTGTACCAACTTCTTGGTTTCTCATGCATGTTTTCGATGTAGGAAGATGCCCTTGAACCTCGAGATTTGGGACCCCTGCAATGGGTACCACGCAGTATTACTTTAAAGGGTCTGCGTTTGCTCACCCAACCTCACCAAACCTCTCAGCCCCAAGAGTGTCCACCCTTATGTCTCATCCAGCTGTGGGTCTAGATATGGTCAATCCAGGTTCCATCACAGCCCCTGAACGAATTGTGTAAGAATTTCTCTCTCTTTCACTGTCTTTGTTTCATGGGGTTTTTAAAAGTAATTTATTTTTATAATGGGGTTTAGCTGCTTTTCACTGCTGTGTTTATGCCGCTTTACACCCACTTCACACACTAACAGAGTGATTTCAATACATAGGTTTTAAGATTATTACTAGTCAGATATATCCTTGTGTGGTGAATAGGGGGTGTTGAGTCCAGTTCTCTGAGCAAGGAGTAGGTCTTGTCTATTACATGTTGGGTTTATGGAACTGTATCTCAGGTAATTTGAAACCCTTGTTTTATGTATCACTCCACCTCACCTTTCCTGTTAAGCAGCCATAGTGTGTTTTCTGCATGTGTGACTCTGTTCTGTTTTGTAATTCAGTTCAAGTGTAATGGTTTTTACTTTCCCTGTATAAGTGATATCTTATGAGAAGTGTCCTTTTCTGTGTGACTTATTTCACTTAGAATCGTCGTACCTAAATCCACTCATCATGCTGCTACTAGCCTTATGACATTGATTTCATGGCTGAGTGATATTCCATTGTACATAAGGACCACAACTTCTTTATCCATTTTTCTCTTTCCTGGGATATTTAAGGTGGAATGAAGTGGAGGTCCTTGGCAACAGAGCAGCCCTAAACTTTGGTGTGCTTGTGTCTTGCTGATTTTTAATTTTCCCAATTTATACCCCCATGCGTGGAAGTGCCCTATGCGCTCTAAGCTGTGTTTTTTAGATGTTTCAGGACACACCGTACCCTTCTCCAGCCTGTCTGTTGGCAATTTACATTCCGCCCATCAGCGTAGCAAGGCTCCCATTTCTCCATGGCCTGTTCTGCATTTCTGGTTTTGACACTTTTCTCAGCATGGCCGTTTTGACCGATGGGCAGCGAGACTTCTTTGTAGCGCTGATTTGCCTTTCCAGGTTGCTTGGTTGGCCAAAAAGGGCATATGCGTTTTTTCCTGAATATATTCAGGAAAAAACGCATACGCCCTTTTTGGCCAAGGGCATCATTGTCAACGTTTTGCCGCTTTTCATGTGCTTTAAAGGCGATTCGAATCTACCTCCTGAAATCTGTTTCCTGCAATTCTGCCTTGATTTCAAATCCTCTTCTTTGCCTTCCCTCAATATATTTGTGGACGAGAGTTATCATTTATAACACTGCAGGTTTGTGAATTGCAGTGCCCTGAAGCTCCATTTTACAACTCGCTTTTTTGGGAGCTGGCCGCAAAAGCGCAGGATGGCTTCTGGCCCTGTTTTGGTTCTGGGGGGCAGGCTGAGCCTGTGGATAATTCTTCTTCCTGATGGGAAAATAGAGTGACCTGTGTCTGTCCCAATACCAAGAGCTAGTCTCTCATTGCTTTCCCGTCTTCCCGTTCATCCTCAGGACAAATTGCAACCTGTACGGAACAGGAGGTTAAAGGTGCTGATACTCCAAGTAGGGAGATTGCTAGTAAAGTGGCTGGAATTGCGAACCCGAGCTCAAGGAGGTGACAAATGAGGTGCGTTTTAGAAAGCTTTCCCCATCACACGGTGTACCATCTTCTGGGTTTCTCATGCATGTTTTCGATGTAGGAAGATGCCCTTGAACCTGGAGATTTGGGACCCATGGGATGGGTACCACACAGTATTACTTTAAAGGGTCTGCGTTTGCTCACCCAACCTCACCAAACCTCTCAGCCCCAAGAGTGTCCACCCTTATGTCTCATCCAGCTGTGGGTCTAGATATGGTCAATCCGGGTTGCATCACAGCCCCTGAACGAATTGTGTAAGAATTTCTCTCTCTTTCACTGTCTTTGTTTCATGGGGTTTTAAAAGTAATTTATTTTTAGAATGGGGTTTAGCTGCTTTTCACGGCTGTGTTTATGCCGCTTTACACCCACTTCACACACTAACAGAGAGATTTCAATACATAGGTTTTAAGATTATTACTAGTCAGATATATCCTTGTGTGGTGAATAGGGGGTGTTGAGTCCAGTTCTCTGAGCAAGGAGTAGGTCTTGTCTATTACATATTGGGTTTATGGAACGGTATCTCAGCTAATTTGAAACCCTTGTTTTATGTATCACCCCACCTCACCTTTCCTGTTAAGCAGCCATAGTGTGTTTTCTGCATGTGTGACTCTGTTCTGTTTTGTAATTCAGTTCAAGTGTAACGGTTTTTACTTTCCCTGTATAAGTGATATCTGATGAGAAGTGTCCTTTTCTGTGTGACTTATTTCACTTAGAATCGTCTCGTACCTAAATCCACTCATCATGCTGCTACTAGCCTTAGGACATTGATTTCATGGCTGAGTGATATTCCATTGTACATAAGGACCACCACTTATTTATCCATTTTTATCTTTCCTGGGATATTTAAGGTGGAATGAAGTGGAGGTCCTTGGCAACAGAGCAGCCCTAAACTTTGGTGTGCTTGTGTCTTGCTGATTTTTAACTTTCCCAATTTATACCCCCATGCATGGAAGTGCCCTATGCTCTCTAAGCTGTGTTTTTTAGATGTTTCAGGACACACTGTACCCTTCTCCAGAGTGGCTGTTGGCAATTTACATCCCGCCCATCAGCGTCGCAAGGCTCCCCTTTCTCCATGGCCTGTCCTGCATTTCTGGTTTTGACACTTATTTCAGCATGGCCCATTTGACCGATGGGAAGCGAGAATTCTTTGTAGCGCTGATTTGCCTTTCCAGGTTGCTTGGTTGGCCAAAAAGGGCGTATGCGTTTTTTCCTGAATATATTCAGGAAAAAACGCATACGCCCTTTTTGGCCAAGGGCATCATTATCAATGTTTTGCCGCTTTTCATGTGCTTTAAAGGCGATTCGAATCTACCTCCTGAAATCTGTTTCCTGCAATTCTGCCTTGATTTCAAATCCTCTTTTTTGCCTTCCCTCAATATATTTGTGGACGAGAGTTATCATTTATAACACTGCAGGTTTGTGAATTGCAGTGCCCTGAAGCTCCATTTTACAACTCGCTTTTTTGGGAGCTGGCCGTAAAAGCGCAGGATGGCTTCAGGCCCTGTTCTGGTTCCGGGGGGCAGGCTGAGCCTGTGGTTAATTCTTCTCCCTGATTGGAAAATAGAGTGACCTGTGCCTGTCCCAACACCAAGAGCTAGTCTCTCATTGGTTCCCCATCTTCCCGTTCATCCTCAGGACAAATTGCAACCTGTACGGAACAGGAGGTTAAAGATGCTTTGCTCCAAGTAGGGAGATTGCTAGTAAAGTGGCTGGAATGGCGAACCCGAGCACAAGAAGATGAGAAATGAGGTGCGTTTTAGAAACCTTTCCCCATCACACGGTGTACCATCTTCTGGGTTTCTCATGCATGTTTTCGATGTAGGAAGATGCCCTTGAACCTCGAGATTTGGGACCCATGGGATGGGTACCATGCAGTATTACTTTAAAGGGTCTGCGTTTGCTCACCCAACCTCACCAAACCGCTCAGCCCCAAGAGTGTCCACCCTTATGTCTCATCCAGCTGTGGGTCTACATATGGTCAATCCAGGTTCCATCACAGCCCCTGAACGAATTGTGTAAGAATTTCTCTCTCTTTCACTGTCTTTGTTTCATGGGTTTTTAAAAGTAATTTATTTTTATAATGGGGTTTAGCTGCTTTTCACTGCTGTGTTTAGGCCGCTTTACACCCACTTGACACTAACAGAGAGATTTCAATACATAGGTTTTAAGATTATTACTACTCAGATATATCCTGGTGTGGTGAATAGGGGGTGTTGAGTCCAGTTCTCTGAGCAAGGAGTCGGTCTTGTCTATTACATATTGGGTTTATGGAACGGTATCTCAGCTCATTTGAAACCCTTGTTTTATGTATTACCCCACCTCACATTTCCTGTTAAGCAGCCATAGTGTGTTTTCTGCATGTGTGACTCTGTTCTGTTTTGTAATTCAGTTCAAGTGTAATGGTTTTTACTTTCCCTGTATAAGTGATATCTTATGAGAAGTGTCCTTTTCTGTGTGACTTATTTCACTTAGAATCGTCTCGTACCTAAATCCACTCATCATGCTGCTACTAGCCTTAGGACATTGATTTCATGGCTGAGTGATATTCCATTATACATAAGGACCACCACTTATTTATCCATTTTTATCTTTCCTGGGATATTTAAGGTGGAATGAAGTGGAGGACCTTGGCAACAGAGCAGCCCTAAACTTTGGTGTGCTTGTGTCTTGCTGATTTTTAATTTTCCCAATTTATACCCCCATGCGTGGAAGTGCCCTATGCGCTCTAAGCTGTGTTTTTTAGATGTTTGAGGACACACCGTACCCTTCTCCAGCGTGGCTGTTGGCAATTTACATCTCGCCCAACAGCGTAGCAAGGCTCCCATTTCTCCATGGGCTGTCCTGCATTTCTGGTTTTCACACTTTTCTCAGCATAGCCCTTTTGACCGATGGGAAGCGAGACTTCTTTGTAGCGCTGATTTGCCTTTCCAGGTTGCTTGGTTGGCCAAAAAGGGCGTATGCGTTTTTTCCTGAATATATTCAGGAAAAAACGCATACGCCCTTTTTGGCCAAGGGCCTCATTGTCAACGTTTTGCTGCTTTTCATGTGCTTTAAAGGCGATTCGAATCTACCTCCTGAAATCTGTTTCCTGCAATTCTGCCTTGATTTCAAATCCTCTTCTTTGCCTTCCCTCAATATATTTGTGGACGAGAGTTATCATTTATAACTCTGCAGGTTTGTGAATTGCAGTTCCCTGAAGCTCCATTTTACAACTCGCTTTTTGGGAGTTGGCCGTAAAAGCGCAGGATGGCTTCAGGCCCTGTTCTGGTTCCGGGGGGCAGCTGAGCCTGTGGTTAATTCTTCTTCCTGATGGGAAAATAGAGTGACCTGTGCCTGTCCCAACACCTAGAGCTAGTCTCTCATTGGTTCCCCATCTTCCCATTCATCCTCAGGACAAATTGCAACCTGTACGGAACAGGAGGTTAAAGGTGCTGATGCTCCAAGTTGGGAGATTGCTAGTAAAGTGGCTGGAATGGCGAAACCGAGCACAAGGAGATGAGAAATGAGGTGCGTTTTAGGAATCTTTCCCCATCACACCGTGTACCAACTTCTTGGTTTCTCATGCATGTTTTCGATGTAGGAAGATGCCCTTGAACCTCGAGATTTGGGACCCCTGCAATGTGTACCACGCAGTATTACTTTAAAGGGTCTGCGTTTGCTCACCCAACCTCACCAAACCTCTCAGCCCCAAGAGTGTCCACCCTTATGTCTCATCCAGCTGTGGGTCTAGATATGGTCAATCCAGGTTCCATCACAGCCCCTGAACGAATTGTGTAAGAATTTCTCTCTCTTTCACTGTCTTTGTTTCATGGGGTTTTTAAAAGTAATTTATTTTTATAATGGGGTTTAGCTGCTTTTCACTGCTGTGTTTATGCCGCTTTACACCCACTTGACACACTAACAGAGTGATTTCAATACATAGGTTTTAAGATTATTACTAGTCAGATATATCCTTGTGTGGTGAATAGGGGGTGTTGAGTCCAGTTCTCTGAGCAAGGAGTAGGTCTTGTCTATTACATATTGGGTTTATGGAACGGTATCTCAGCTCATTTGAAACCCTTGTTTTATGTATCACCCCACCTCACCTTTCCTGTTAAGCAGCCATAGTGTGTTTTCTGCATGTGTGACTCTGTTCTGTTTTGTAATTCAGTTCAAGTGTAACGGTTTTTACTTTCCCTGTATAAGTGATATCTGATGAGAAGTGTCCTTTTCTGTGTGACTTATTTCACTTAGAATCGTCTCGTACCTAAATCCACTCATCATGCTGCTACTAGCCTTAGGACATTGATTTCATGGCTGAGTGATATTCCATTGTACATAAGGACCACCACTTATTTATCCATTTTTATCTTTCCTGGGATATTTAAGGTGGAATGAAGTGGAGGTCCTTGGCAACAGAGCAGCCCTAAACTTTGGTGTGCTTGTGTCTTGCTGATTTTTAACTTTCCCAATTTATACCCCCATGCATGGAAGTGCCCTATGCTCTCTAAGCTGTGTTTTTTAGATGTTTCAGGACACACTGTACCCTTCTCCAGAGTGGCTGTTGGCAATTTACATCCCGCCCATCAGCGTCGCAAGGCTCCCCTTTCTCCATGGCCTGTCCTGCATTTCTGGTTTTGACACTTATTTCAGCATGGCCCATTTGACCGATGGGAAGCGAGAATTCTTTGTAGCGCTGATTTGCCTTTCCAGGTTGCTTGGTTGGCCAAAAAGGGCGTATGCGTTTTTTCCTGAATATATTCAGGAAAAAACGCATACGCCCTTTTTGGCCAAGGGCATCATTATCAATGTTTTGCCGCTTTTCATGTGCTTTAAAGGCGATTCGAATCTACCTCCTGAAATCTGTTTCCTGCAATTCTGCCTTGATTTCAAATCCTCTTTTTTGCCTTCCCTCAATATATTTGTGGACGACAGTTATCATTTATAACACTGCAGGTTTGTGAATTGCAGTGCCCTGAAGCTCCATTTTACAATTCGCTTTTTTGGGAGCTGGCCGTAAAAGCGCAGGATGGCTTCAGGCCCTGTTCTGGTTCCGGGGGGCAGGCTGAGCCTGTGGTTAATTCTTCTCCCTGATTGGAAAATAGAGTGACCTGTGCCTGTCCCAACACCAAGAGCTAGTCTCTCATTGGTTCCCCATCTTCCCGTTCATCCTCAGGACAAATTGCAACCTGTACGGAACAGGAGGTTAAAGATGCTGTTGCTCCAAGTAGGGAGATTGCTAGTAAAGTGGCTGGAATGGCGAACCCGAGCACAAGGAGATGAGAAATGAGGTGCGTTTTAGAAACCTTTCCCCATCACACGGTGTACCATCTTCTGGGTTTCTCATGCATGTTTTCGATGTAGGAAGATGCCCTTGAACCTCGAGATTTGGGACCCATGGGATGGGTACCATGCAGTATTACTTTAAAGGGTCTGCGTTTGCTCACCCAACCTCACCAAACCGCTCAGCCCCAAGAGTGTCCACCCTTATGTCTCATCCAGCTGTGGGTCTAGATATGGTCAATCCAGGTTCCATCACAGCCCCTGAACGAATTGTGTAAGAATTTCTCTCTCTTTCACTGTCTTTGTTTCATGGGTTTTTAAAAGTAATTTATTTTTATAATGGGGTTTAGCTGCTTTTCACTGCTGTGTTTAGGCCGCTTTACACCCACTTGACACTAACAGAGAGATTTCAATACATAGGTTTTAAGATTATTACTACTCAGATATATCCTGGTGTGGTGAATAGGGGGTGTTGAGTCCAGTTCTCTGAGCAAGGAGTCGGTCTTGTCTATTACATATTGGGTTTATGGAACGGTATCTCAGCTCATTTGAAACCCTTGTTTTATGTATTACCCCACCTCACCTTTCCTGTTAAGCAGCCATAGTGTGTTTTCTGCATGTGTGACTCTGTTCTGTTTTGTAATTCAGTTCAAGTGTAATGGTTTTTACTTTCCCTGTATAAGTGATATCTTATGAGAAGTGTCCTTTTCTGTGTGACTTATTTCACTTAGAATCGTCGTACCTAAATCCACTCATCATGCTGCTACTAGCCTTATGACATTGATTTCATGGCTGAGTGATATTCCATTGTACATAAGGACCACAACTTCTTTATCCATTTTTCTCTTTCCTGGGATATTGAAGGTGGAATGAAGTGGAGGTCCTTGGCAACAGAGCAGCCCTATACTTTGGTGTGCTTGTGTCTTGCTGATTTTTAACTTTCCCAATTTATACCCCCATGCATGGAAGTGCCCTATGCTCTCTAAGCTGTGTTTTTTAGATGTTTCAGGACACACTGTACCCTTCTCCAGAGTGGCTGTTGGCAATTTACATCCCGCCCATCAGCGTAGCAAGGCTCCCCTTTCTCCATGGCCTGTCCTGCATTTCTGGTTTTGATACTTATTTCAGCATGGCCCATGTGTCCGATGGGAAGCGAGACTTCTTTGTAGCGCTGATTTGCCTTTCCAGGTTGCTTGGTTGGCCAAAAAGGGCGTATGCGTTTTTTCCTGAATATATTCAGGAAAAAACGCATACGCCCTTTTTGGCCAAGGGCATCATTATCAATGTTTTGCCGCTTTTCATGTGCTTTAAAGGCGATTCGAATCTACCTCCTGAAATCTGTTTCCTGCAATTCTGCCTTGATTTCAAATCCTCTTTTTTGCCTTCCCTCAATATATTTGTGGACGAGAGTTATCATTTATAACTCTGCAGGTTTGTGAATTGCAGTGCCCTGAAGCTCCATTTTACAACTCGCTTTTTGGGAGCTGGCCGTAAAAGCGCAGGATGGCTTCAGGCCCTGTTCTCGTTCCGGGGGGCAGGCTGAGCCTGTGGTTAATTCTTCTTCCTGATGGGAAAATAGAGTGCCCTGTGCCTGTCCCAACACCAAGAGCTAGTCTCTCATTGGTTCCCCATCTTCCCGTTCATCCTCAGGACAAATTGCAACCTGTACGGAACAGGAGGTTAAAGGTGCTCATGCTCCAAGTAGGGAGATTGCTAGTAAAGTGGCTGCAATGGCGAACCCGAGCACAAGGAGATGAGAAATGAGGTGCGTTTTAGAAACCTTTCCCCATCACACGGTGTACCATATTCTGGGTTTGTATGCATGTTTTCGATGTAGGAAGATGCCCTTGAACCTGGAGATTTGGGACCCATGGGATGGGTACCACGCAGTATTACTTTAAAGGGTCTGCGTTTACTCACCCAACCTCACCAAACCTCTCAGCCCCAAGAGTGTCCACCCTTATGTCTCATCCAGCTGTGGGTCTAGATATGGTCAATCCAGGTTCCATCACAGCCCCTGAACGAATTGTGTAAGAATTTCTCTCTCTTTCACTGTCTTTGTTTCATGGGGTTTTAAAAGTAATTTATTTTTAGAATGGGGTTTAGCTGCTTTTCACGGCTGTGTTTATGCCGCTTTACACCCACTTCACACACTAACAGAGAGATTTCAATACATAGGTTTTAAGATTATTACTAGTCAGATATATCCTTGTGTGGTGAATAGGGGGTGTTGAGTCCAGTTCTCTGAGCAAGGAGTAGGTCTTGTCTATTACATATTGGGTTTATGGAACGGTATCTCAGCTCATTTGAAACCCTTGTTTTATGTATCACCCCACCTCACCTTTCCTGTTAAGCAGCCATAGTGTGTTTTCTGCATGTGTGACTCTGTTCTGTTTTGTAATTCAGTTCAAGTGTAACGGTTTTTACTTTCCCTGTATAAGTGATATCTGATGAGAAGTGTCCTTTTCTGTGTGACTTATTTCACTTAGAATCGTCTCGTACCTAAATCCACTCATCATGCTGCTACTAGCCTTAGGACATTGATTTCATGGCTGAGTGATATTCCATTGTACATAAGGACCACCACTTATTTATCCATTTTTATCTTTCCTGGGATATTTAAGGTGGAATGAAGTGGAGGTCCTTGGCAACAGAGCAGCCCTAAACTTTGGTGTGCTTGTGTCTTGCTGATTTTTAACTTTCCCAATTTATACCCCCATGCATGGAAGTGCCCTATGCTCTCTAAGCTGTGTTTTTTAGATGTTTCAGGACACACTGTACCCTTCTCCAGAGTGGCTGTTGGCAATTTACATCCCGCCCATCAGCGTCGCAAGGCTCCCCTTTCTCCATGGCCTGTCCTGCATTTCTGGTTTTGACACTTTTCTCAGCATGGCCCTTGTGACCGATGGGAAGCGAGACTTCTTTGTAGCGCTGATTTGCCTTTCCAGGTTGCTTGGTTGGCCAAAAAGGGCGTATGCGTTTTTTCCTGAATATATTCAGGAAAAAACGCATACGCCCTTTTTGGCCAAGGGCATCATTATCAATGTTTTGCCGCTTTTCATGTGCTTTAAAGGCGATTCGAATCTACCTCCTGAAATCTGTTTCCTGCAATTCTGCCTTGATTTCAAATCCTCTTTTTTGCCTTCCCTCAATATATTTGTGGACGAGAGTTATCATTTATAACTCTGCAGGTTTGTGAATTGCAGTGCCCTGAAGCTCCATTTTACAACTCGCTTTTTGGGAGCTGGCCGTAAAAGCGCAGGATGGCTTCAGGCCCTGTTCTCGTTCCGGGGGGCAGGCTGAGCCTGTGGTTAATTCTTCTTCCTGATGGGAAAATAGAGTGCCCTGTGCCTGTCCCAACACCAAGAGCTAGTCTGTCATTGGTTCCCCATCTTCCCGTTCATCCTCAGGACAAATTGCAACCTGTACGGAACAGGAGGTTAAAGGTGCTGATGCTCCAAGTAGGGAGATTGCTAGTAAAGTGGCTGCAATGGCGAACCCGAGCACAAGGAGATGAGAAATGAGGTGCGTTTTAGAAACCTTTCCCCATCACACGGTGTACCATATTCTGGGTTTCTATGCATGTTTTCGATGTAGGAAGATGCCCTTGAACCTGGAGATTTGGGACCCATGGGATGGGTACCACGCAGTATTACTTTAAAGGGTCTGCGTTTACTCACCCAACCTCACCAAACCTCTCAGCCCCAAGAGTGTCCACCCTTATGTCTCATCCAGCTGTGGGTCTAGATATGGTCAATCCAGGTTCCATCACAGCCCCTGAACGAATTGTGTAAGAATTTCTCTCTCTTTCACTGTCTTTGTTTCATGGGGTTTTAAAAGTAATTTATTTTTAGAATGGGGTTTAGCTGCTTTTCACGGCTGTGTTTATGCCGCTTTACACCCACTTCACACACTAACAGAGAGATTTCAATACATAGGTTTTAAGATTATTACTAGTCAGATATATCCTTGTGTGGTGAATAGGGGGTGTTGAGTCCAGTTCTCTGAGCAAGGAGTCGGTCTTGTCTATTACATATTGGGTTTATGGAACGGTATCTCAGCTAATTTGAAACCCTTGTTTTATGTATCACCCCACCTCACCTTCCCTGTTAAGCAGCCATAGTGTGTTTTCTGCATGTGTGACTCTGTTCTGTTTTGTATTTCAGTTCAAGTGTAATGGTTTTTACTTTCCCTCTATAAGTGATATCTTATGAGATGTGTCCTTTTCTGTGTGACTTATTTCACTTAGAATCATCGTACCTAAATCCACTCATCATGCTGCTACTAGCCTTATGACATTGATTTCATGGCTGAGTGATATTCCATTGTACATAAGGACCACAACTTCTTTATCCATTTTTCTCTTTCCTGGGATATTTAAGTTGGAATGAAGTGGAGGTCCTTGGCAACACAGCAGCCCTAAACTTTGGTGTGCTTGTGTCTTGCTGATTTTTAATTTTCCCACTTTATACCCCCATGTGTGGAAGTGCCCTATGTGCTCTAAACTGTGTTTTTTAGATGTTTCAGGACACACCATACCTTCTCCAGAGTGGCTGTTGGCAATTTACATGCCGCCCATCAGCATAGCAAGGCTCCCATTTCTCCATGGCCTGTCCTGCATTTCTGGTTTTGACACTTTTCTCAGCATGGCCCTTTTGACCGATGGGAAGCGAGACTTCTTTGTAGCGCTGATTTGCCTTTCCAGGTTGCTTGGTTGGCCAAAAAGGGCGTATGCGTTTTTTCCTGAATATATTCAGGAAAAAACGCATACGCCCTTTTTGGCCAAGGGCATCATTATCAATGTTTTGCCGCTTTTCATGTGCTTTAAAGGCGATTCGAATCTACCTCCTGAAATCTGTTTCCTGCAATTCTGCCTTGATTTCAAATCCTCTTTTTTGCCTTCCCTCAATATATTTGTGGACGAGACTTATCATTTATAACTCTGCAGGTTTGTGAATTGCAGTGCCCTGAAGCTCCATTTTACAACTCACTTTTTGGGAGCTGACCGTAAAAGCGCAGGATGGCTTCAGGCCCTGTTCTCGTTCCGGGGGGCAGGCTGAGCCTGTGGTTAATTCTTCTTCCTGATGGGAAAATAGAGTGCCCTGTGCCTGTCCCAACACCAAGAGCTAGTCTCTCATTGGTTCCCCATCTTCCCGTTCATCCTCAGGACAAATTGCAACCTGTACGGAACAGGAGGTTAAAGGTGCTGATGCTCCAAGTAGGGAGATTGCTAGTAAAGTGGCTGCAATGGCGAACCCGAGCACAAGGAGATGAGAAATGAGGTGCGTTTTAGAAACCTTTCCCCATCACACGGTGTACCATATTCTGGGTTTCTATGCATGTTTTCGATGTAGGAAGATGCCCTTGAACCTGGAGATTTGGGACCCATGGGATGGGTACCACGCAGTATTACTTTAAAGGGTCTGCGTTTACTCACCCAACCTCACCAAACCTCTCAGCCCCAAGAGTGTCCACCCTTATGTCTCATCCAGCTGTGGGTCTAGATATGGTCAATCCAGGTTCCATCACAGCCCCTGAACGAATTGTGTAAGAATTTCTCTCTCTTTCACTGTCTTTGTTTCATGGGGTTTTAAAAGTAATTTATTTTTAGAATGGGGTTTAGCTGCTTTTCACGGCTGTGTTTATGCCGCTTTACACCCACTTCACACACTAACAGAGAGATTTCAATACATAGGTTTTAAGATTATTACTAGTCAGATATATCCTTGTGTGGTGAATAGGGGGTGTTGAGTCCAGTTCTCTGAGCAAGGAGTAGGTCTTGTCTATTACATATTGGGTTTATGGAACGGTATCTCAGCTCATTTGAAACCCTTGTTTTATGTATCACCCCACCTCACCTTTCCTGTTAAGCAGCCATAGTGTGTTTTCTGCATGTGTGACTCTGTTCTGTTTTGTAATTCAGTTCAAGTGTAACGGTTTTTACTTTCCCTGTATAAGTGATATCTGATGAGAAGTGTCCTTTTCTGTGTGACTTATTTCACTTAGAATCGTCGTACCTAAATCCACTCATCATGCTGCTTCTAGCCTTATGACATTGATTTCATGGCTGAGTGATATTCCATTGTACATAAGGACCACAACTTCTTTATCCATTTTTCTCTTTCCTGGGATATTGAAGGTGGAATGAAGTGGAGGTCCTTGGCAACAGAGCAGCCCTAAACTTTGGTGTGCTTGTGTCTTGCTGATTTTTAATTTTCCCAATTTATACCCCCATGCGTGGAAGTGCCCTATGCGCTCTAAGCTGTGTTTTTTAGATGTTTGTGGACACACCGTACCCTTCTCCAGCGTGGCTGTTGGCAATTTACATCCCGCCCATCAGCGTAGCAAGGCTCCCATTTCTCCATGGCCTGTCCTGCATTTCTGGTTTTGACACTTTTCTCAGCATGGCCCTTTTGACCGATGGGAAGCGAGACTTCTTTGTAGCGCTGATTTCCCATTCCAGGTTGCTTGGTTGGCCAAAAAGGGCGTATGCGTTTTTTCCTGAATATATTCAGGAAAAAACGCATACGCCCTTTTTGGCCAAGGGCCTCATTTTCAACGTTTTGCTGCTTTTCATGTGCTTTAAAGGCGATTCGAATCTACCTCCTGAAATCTGTTTCCTGCAATTCTGCCTTGATTTCAAATCCTCTTCTTTGCCTTCCCTCAATATATTTGTGGACTAGAGTTATCATTTATAACTCTGCAGGTTTGTGAATTGCAGTGCCCTGAAGCTCCATTTTACAACTCGCTTTTTGGGAGCTGGCCGTAAAAGCACAGGATGGTTTCAGGCCCTGTGCTGGTTCCGGGGGGCAGCTGAGCCTGTGGTTAATTCTTCTTCCTGATGGGAAAATAGAGTGACCTGCGCCTGTCCCAACACCTAGAGCTAGCCTCTCATTGGTTCCCCATCTTCCCATTCATCCTCAGGAAAAATTGCAACCTGTACGGAACAGGAGGTTAAAGGTGCTGATGCTCCAAGTAGGGAGATTGCTAGTAAAGTGGCTGGAATGGCGAACCCGAGCACAAGGAGATGAGAAATGAGGTGCGTTTTAGGAACCTTTCCCCATCACACGGTGTACCATCTTCTGGGTTTCTCATGCATGTTTTCGATGTAGGAAGATGCCCTTGAACCTCGAGATTTGGGACCCATGCGATGGGTACCACGCAGTATTACTTTAAAGGGTCTGCGTTTTCTCACCCAGCCTCACCAAACCTCTCAGCCCCAAGAGTGTCCACCCTTATGTCTCATCCAGCTGTGGGTCTAGATATGGTCAATCCGGGTTGCATCACAGCCCCTGAACGAATTGTGTAAGAATTTCTCTCTCTTTCACTGTCTTTGTTTCATGGGTTTTTAAAAGTAATTTATTTTTATAATGGGGTTTAGCTGCTTTTCACTGCTGTGTTTATGCCGCTTTACAACCACTTGACACACTAACAGAGAGATTTCAATACATAGGTTTTAAGATTATTACTAGTCAGATATATCCTTGTGTGGTGAATAGGGGGTGTTGAGTCCAGTTCTCTGAGCAAGGAGTTGGTCTTGTCTATTACATATTGGGATTATGGAATGGTATCTCAGCTCATTTGAAACCCTTGTTTTATGTATCACCCCACCTCACCTTTCCTGTTAAGCAGCCATAGTGTGTTTTCTGCATGTGTGACTCTGTTCTGTTTTATAATTCAGTTCAAGTGTAACGGTTTTTACTTTCCCTGTATAAGTGATATCTTATGAGAAGTGTCCTTTTCTGTGTGACTTATTTCACTTAGAATCGTCGTACCTAAATCCACTCATCATGCTGCTACTAGCCTTATGACATTGATTTCATGGCTGAGTGATATTCCTTTGTACATAAGGACCACAACTTCTTTATCCATTTTTCTCTTTCCTGGGATATTGAAGGTGGAATGAAGTGGAGGTCCTTGGCAACAGAGCAGCCCTAAACTTTGGTGTGCTTGTGTCTTGCTGATTTTTAATTTTCCCAATTTATACCCCCATGCGTGGAAGTGCCCTATGCGCTCTAAGCTGTGTTTTTTAGCTGTTTGAGGACACACCGTACCCTTCTCCAGCGTGGCTGTTGGCAATTTACATCCCGCCCATCAGCGTAGCAAGGCTCCCAATTCTCCATGGCCTGTCCTGCATTTCTGGTTTTGACACTTTTCTCAGCATGGCCCTTTTGACCGATGGGAAGCGAGACTTCTTTGTAGCGCTGATTTGCCTTTCCAGGTTGCTTGGTTGGCCAAAAAGGGCGTATGCGTTTTTTCCTGAATATATTCAGGAAAAAACGCATACGCCCATTTTGGCCAAGGGCCTCATTGTCAACGTTTTGCTGCTTTTCATGTGCTTTAAAGGCGATTCGAATCTACCTCCTGAAATCTGTTTCCTGCAATTCTGCCTTGATTTCAAATCCTCTTCTTTGCCTTCCCTCAATATATTTGTGGACGAGAGTTATCATTTATAACTCTGCAGGTTTGTGAATTGCAGTGCCCTGAAGCTCCATTTTACAACTCGCTTTTTGGGAGCTGGCCGTAAAAGCGCAGGATGGTTTCAGGCCCTGTGCTGGTTCCGGGGGGCAGCTGAGCCTGTGGTTAATTCTTCTTCCTGATGGGAAAATAGAGTGACCTGTGCCTGTCCCAACACCTAGAGCTAGTCTCTCATTGGTTCCCCATCTTCCCATTCATCCTCAGGACAAATTGCAACCTGTACGGAACAGGAGGTTAAAGGTGCTGATACTCCAAGTAGGGAGATTGCTAGTAAAGTGGCTGGAATGGCGAACCCGAGCACAAGGAGATGAGAAATGAGGTGCGTTTTAGGAACCTTTCCCCATCACACGGTGTACCAACTTCTTGGTTTCTCATGCATGTTTTCGATGTAGGAAGATGCCCTTGAACCTCGAGATTTGGGACCCCTGCAATGGGTACCACGCAGTATTACTTTAAAGGGTCTGCGTTTGCTCACCCAACCTCACCAAACCTCTCAGCCCCAAGAGTGTCCACCCTTATGTCTCATCCAGCTGTGGGTCTAGATATGGTCAATCCAGGTTCCATCACAGCCCCTGAACGAATTGTGTAAGAATTTCTCTCTCTTTCACTGTCTTTGTTTCATGGGTTTTTAAAAGTAATTTATTTTTATAATGGGGTTTAGCTGCTTTTCACTGCTGTGTTTATGCCGCTTTACACCCACTTGACACACTAACAGAGAGATTTCAATACATAGGTTTTAAGATTATTACTAGTCAGATATATCCTTGTGTGGTGAATAGGGGGTGTTGAGTCCAGTTCTCTGAGCAAGGAGTCGGTCTTGTCTATTACATATTGGGTTTATGGAACGGTATCTCAGCTAATTTGAAACCCTTGTTTTATGTATCACCCCACCTCACCTTCCCTGTTAAGCAGCCATAGTGTGTTTTCTGCATGTGTGACTCTGTTCTGTTTTGTATTTCAGTTCAAGTGTAATGGTTTTTACTTTCCCTGTATAAGTGATATCTTATGAGAAGTGTCCTTTTCTGTGTGACTTATTTCACTTAGAATCGTCGTACCTAAATCCACTCATCATGCTGCTACTAGCCTTATGACATTGATTTCATGGCTGAGTGATATTCCATTGTACATAAGGACCACAACTTCTTTATCCATTTTTCTCTTTCCTGGGATATTGAAGGTGGAATGAAGTGGAGGTCCTTGGCAACAGAGCAGCCCTAAACTTTGGTGTGCTTGTGTCTTGCTGATTTTTAATTTTCCCAATTTATACCCCCATGCGTGGAAGTGCCCTATGCGCTCTAAGCTGTGTTTTTTAGATGTTTGTGGACACACCGTACACTTCTGCAGCGTGGCTGTTGGCAATTTACATCCCGCCCATCAGCGTAGCAAGGCTCCCATTTCTCCATGGCCTGTCCTGCATTTCTGGTTTTGACACTTTTCTCAGCATGGCCCTTTTGACCGATGGGAAGCGAGACTTCTTTGTAGCGCTGATTTGCCTTTCCAGGTTGCTTGGTTGGCCAAAAAGGGCGTATGCGTTTTTTCCTGAATATATTCAGGAAAAAACGCATACGCCCTTTTTGGCCAAGGGCATCATTGTCAACGTTTTGCCACTTTTCATGTGCTTTAAAGGCGATTCGAATCTACCTCCTGAAATCTGTTTCCTGCAATTCTGCCTTGATTTCAAATCCTCTTTTTGCCTTCCCTCAATATATTTGTGGACGAGAGTTATCATTTATAACTCTGCAGGTTTGTGAATTGCAGTGCCCTGAAGCTCCATTTTACAACTCGCTTTTTTGGGAGCTGGCCGCAAAAGCGCAGGATGGCTTCAGGCCCTGTTCTGGTTCTGGGGGGCAGGCTGAGCCTGTGGATATTTCTTCTTCCTGATGGGAAAATAGAGTGACCTGTGTCTGTCCCAATACCAAGAGCTAGTCTGTCATTGGTTCCCCATCTTCCCGTTCATCCTCAGGAAAAATTGCAACCTATACGGAACAGGAGGTTAAAGGTGCTGATACTCCAAGTAGGGAGATTGCTAGTAAAGTGGCTGGAATTGCGAACCCAAGCTCAAGGAGATGACAAATGAGGTGCGTTTTAGAAAGCTTTCCCCATCACACGGTGTACCATCTTCTGGGTTTCTCATGCATGTTTTCGATGTAGGAAGATGCCCTTGAACCTGGAGATTTGGGACCCATGGGATGGGTACCACACAGTATTACTTTAAAGGGTCTGCGTTTGCTCACCCAACCTCACCAAACCTCTCATCCCCAAGAGTGTCCACCCTTATGTCTCATCCAGCTGTGGGTCTAGATATGGTCAATCCGGGTTGCATCACAGCCCCTGAACGAATTGTGTAAGAATTTCTCTCTCTTTCTCTGTCTTTGTTTCATGGGTTTTTAAAAGTAATTTATGTTTATAATGGGGTTTAGCTGCTTTTCACTGCTGTGTTTATGCCGCTTTACACCCACTTGACACACTAACAGAGAGATTTCAATACATAGGTTTTAAGATTATTACTAGTCAGATATATCCTTGTGTGGTGAATAGGGGGTGTTGAGTCCAGTTCTCTGAGCAAGGAGTCGGTCTTGTCTATTACATATTGGGTTTATGGAACGGTATCTCAGCTAATTTGAAACCCTTGTTTTATGTATCACCCCACCTCACCTTCCCTGTTAAGCAGCCATAGTGTGTTTTCTGCATGTGTGACTCTGTTCTGTTTTGTATTTCAGTTCAAGTGTAATGGTTTTTACTTTCCCTGTATAAGTGATATCTTATGAGAAGTGTCCTTTTCTGTGTGACTTATTTCACTTAGAATCGTCGTACCTAAATCCACTCATCATGCTGCTACTAGCCTTATGACATTGATTTCATGGCTGAGTGATATTCCATTGTACATAAGGACCACAACTTCTTTATCCATTTTTCTCTTTCCTGGGATATTGAAGGTGGAATGAAGTGGAGGTCCTTGGCAACAGAGCAGCCCTAAACTTTGGTGTGCTTGTGTCTTGCTGATTTTTAATTTTCCCAATTTATACCCCCATGCGTGGAAGTGCCCTATGCGCTCTAAGCTGTGTTTTTTAGCTGTTTGTGGACACACCGTACCCTTCTCCAGCGTGGCTGTTGGCAATTTACATTCCGCCCATCAGCGTAGCAAGGCTCCCATTTCTCCATGGCCTGTCCTGCATTTCTGGTTTTGACACTTTTCTCAGGATGGCCCTTTTGACCGATGGACAGCGAGACTTCTTTGTAGCGCTGATTTGCCTTTCCAGGTTGCTTGGTTGGCCAAAAAGGGCGTATGCGTTTTTTCCTGAATATATTCAGGAAAAAACGCATACGCCCTTTTTGGCCAAGGGCATCATTGTCAACGTTTTGCCGCTTTTCATGTGCTTTAAAGGCGATTCGAATCTACCTCCTGAAATCAGTTTCCTGCAATTCTGCCTTGATTTCAAATCCTCTTCTTTGCCTTCCCTCAATATATTTGTGGACGAGAGTTATCATTTAAAGCACTGCAGGTTTGTGAATTGCAGTGCCCTGAAGCTCCATTTTACAACTCGCTTTTTTGGGAGCTGGCCGCAAAAGCGCAGGATGGCTTCAGGCCCTGTTCTGGTTCTGGGGGGCAGGCTGAGCCTGTGGATAATTCTTCTTCCTGATGGGAAAATAGAGTGACCTGTGTCTGTCCCAATACCAAGAGCTAGTCTCTCATTGGTTCCCCATCTTCCCGTTCATCCTCAGGACAAATTGCAACCTGTACGGAACAGGAGGTTAAAGGTGCTGATACTCCAAGTAGGGAGATTGCTAGTAAAGTGGCTGGAATTGCGAACCCGAGCTCAAGGAGATGACAAATGAAGTGCGTTTTAGAAAGCTTTCCCCATCACACGGTGTACCATCTTCTGGGTTTCTCATGCATGTTTTCGATGTAGGAAGATGCCCTTGAACCTGGAGATTTGGGACCCATGGGATGGGTACCACACAGTATTACTTTAAAGGGTCTGCGTTTGCTCACCCAACCTCACCAAACCTCTCAGCCCCAAGAGTGTCCACCCTTATGTCTCATCCAGCTGTGGGTCTAGATATGGTCAATCCGGGTTGCATCACAGCCCCTGAACGAATTGTGTAAGAATTTCTCTCTCTTTCTCTGTCTTTGTTTCATGGGTTTTTAAAAGTAATTTATTTTTATAATGGGGTTTAGCTGCTTTTCACTGCTGTGTTTATGCCGCTTTACACCCACTTGACACTAACAGAGAGAGATTTCAATACATAGGTTTTAAGATTATTACTACTCAGATATATCCTTGTGTGGTGAATAGGGGGTGTTGAGTCCAGTTCTCTGAGCAAGGAGTCGGTCTTGTCTATTACATATTGGGTTTATGGAACGGTATCTCAGCTCATTTGAAACCCTAGTTTTATGTATCACCCCACCTCACCTTTCCTGTTAAGCAGCCATAGTGTGTTTTCTGCATGTGTGACTCTGTTCTGTTTTATAATTCAGTTCAAGTGTAACGGTTTTTACTTTCCCTGTATAAGTGATATCTTATGAGAAGTGTCCTTTTCTGTGTGACTTATTTCACTTAGAATCGTCGTACCTAAATCCACTCATCATGCTGCTACTAGCCTTATGACATTGATTTCATGGCTGAGTGATATTCCATTGTACATAAGGACCACAACTTCTTTATCCATTTTTCTCTTTCCTGGGATATTTAAGGTGGAATGAAGTGGAGGTCCTTGGCAACAGAGCAGCCCTAAACTTTGGTGTGCTTGTGTCTTGCTGATTTTTAATTTTCCCAATTTATACCCCCATGCGTGGAAGTGCCCTATGCGCTCTAAGCTGTGTTTTTTAGCTGTTTGAGGACACACCGTACCCTTCTCCAGCGTGGCTGTTGGCAATTTACATCCCGCCCATCAGCGTAGCAAGGCTCCCAATTCTCCATGGCCTGTCCTGCATTTCTGGTTTTGACACTTTTCTCAGCATGGCCCTTTTGACCGATGGGAAGCGAGACTTCTTTGTAGCGCTGATTTGCCTTTCCAGGTTGCTTGGTTGGCCAAAAAGGGCGTATGCGTTTTTTCCTGAATATATTCAGGAAAAAACGCATACGCCCATTTTGGCCAAGGGCCTCATTGTCAACGTTTTGCTGCTTTTCATGTGCTTTAAAGGCGATTCGAATCTACCTCCTGAAATCTGTTTCCTGCAATTCTGCCTTGATTTCAAATCCTCTTCTTTGCCTTCCCTCAATATATTTGTGGACGAGAGTTATCATTTATAACTCTGCAGGTTTGTGAATTGCAGTGCCCTGAAGCTCCATTTTACAACTCGCTTTTTGGGAGCTGGCCGTAAAAGCGCAGGATGGTTTCAGGCCCTGTGCTGGTTCCGGGAGGCAGGCTGAGCCTGTGGTTAATTCTTCTTCCTGATGGGAAAATAGAGTGACCTGTGCCTGTCCCAACACCTAGAGCTAGCCTCTCATTGGTTCCCCATCTTCCCATTCATCCTCAGGACAAATTGCAACCTGTACGGAACAGGAGGTTAAAGGTGCTGATGCTCCAAGTAGGGAGATTGCTAGTAAAGTGGCTGGAATGGCGAACCCGAGCACAAGGAGATGAGAAATGAGGTGCGTTTTAGGAACCTTTCCCCATCACACTGTGTACCATCTTCTGGGTTTCTCATGCATGTTTTCGATGTAGGAAGATGCCCTTGAACCTCGAGATTTGGGACCCATGCGATGGGTACCACGCAGTATTACTTTAAAGGGTCTGCGTTTGCTCACCCAGCCTCACCAAATCTCTCAGCCCCAAGAGTGTCCACCCTTATGTCTCATCCAGCTGTGGGTCTAGATATGGTCAATCCAGGTTCCATCACAGCCCCTGAACGAATTGTGTAAGAATTTCTCTCTCTTTCACTGTCTTTGTTTCATGGGTTTTTAAAAGTAATTTATTTTTATAATGGGGTTTAGCTGCTTTTCACTGCTGTGTTTATGCCGCTTTACACCCACTTGACACACTAACAGAGAGATTTCAATACATAGGTTTTAAGATTATTACTAGTCAGATATATCCTTGTGTGGTGAATAGGGGGTGTTGAGTCCAGTTCTCTGAGCAAGGAGTCGGTCTTGTCTATTACATATTGGGTTTATGGAACGGTATCTCAGCTCATTTGAAACCGTTGGTTTATGTATCACCCCACCTCACCTTTCCTGTTAAGCAGCCATAGTGTGTTTTCTGCATGTGTGACTCTTTTCTGTTTTGTAATTCAGTTCAAGTGTAATGGTTTTTACTTTCCCTGTATAAGTGATATCTTATGAGAAGTGTCCTTTTCTGTGTGACTTATTTCACTTAGAATCGTCGTACCTAAATCCACTCATCATGCTGCTACTAGCCTTATGACATTGATTTCATGGCTGAGTGATATTCCATTGTACATAAGGACCACAACTTCTTTATCCATTTTTCTCTTTCCTGGGATATTGAAGGTGGAATGAAGTGGAGGTCCTTGGCAACAGAGCATCCCTAAACTTTGGTGTGCTTGTGTCTTGCTGATTTTTAATTTTCCCAATTTATACCCCCATGCGTGGAAGTGCCCTATGCGCTCTAAGCTGTGTTTTTTAGCTGTTTGTGGACACACCGTACCCTTCTCCAGCGTGGCTGTTGGCAATTTACATTCCGCCCATCAGCGTAGCAAGGCTCCCATTTCTCCATGGCCTGTCCTGCATTTCTGGTTTTGACACTTTTCTCAGGATGGCCCTTTTGACCGATGGACAGCGAGACTTCTTTGTAGCGCTGATTTGCCTTTCCAGGTTGCTTGGTTGGCCAAAAAGGGCGTATGCGTTTTTTCCTGAATATATTCAGGAAAAAACGCATACGCCCTTTTTGGCCAAGGGCATCATTGTCAACGTTTTGCCGCTTTTCATGTGCTTTAAAGGCGATTCGAATCTACCTCCCGAAATCAGTTTCCTGCAATTCTGCCTTGATTTCAAATCCTCTTCTTTGCCTTCCCTCAATATATTTGTGGACGAGAGTTATCATTTAAAGCACTGCAGGTTTGTGAATTGCAGTGCCCTGAAGCTCCATTTTACAACTCGCTTTTTTGGGAGCTGGCCGCAAAAGCGCAGGATGGCTTCAGGCCCTGTTCTGGTTCTGGGGGGCAGGCTGAGCCTGTGGATAATTCTTCTTCCTGATGGGAAAATAGAGTGACCTGTGTCTGTCCCAATACCAAGAGCTAGTCTCTCATTGGTTCCCCATCTTCCCGTTCATCCTCAGGACAAATTGCAACCTGTACGGAACAGGAGGTTAAAGGTGCTGATACTCCAAGTAGGGAGATTGCTAGTAAAGTGGCTGGAATTGCGAACCCGAGCTCAAGGAGATGACAAATGAAGTGCGTTTTAGAAAGCTTTCCCCATCACACGGTGTACCATCTTCTGGGTTTCTCATGCATGTTTTCGATGTAGGAAGATGCCCTTGAACCTGGAGATTTGGGACCCATGGGATGGGTACCACACAGTATTACTTTAAAGGGTCTGCGTTTGCTCACCCAACCTCACCAAACCTCTCAGCCCCAAGAGTGTCCACCCTTATGTCTCATCCAGCTGTGGGTCTAGATAGGGTCAATCCGGGTTGCATCACAGCCCCTGAACGAATTGTGTAAGAATTTCTCTCTCTTTCTCTGTCTTTGTTTCATGGGTTTTTAAAAGTAATTTATTTTTATAATGGGGTTTAGCTGCTTTTCACTGCTGTGTTTATGCCGCTTTACACCCACTTGACACTAACAGAGAGAGATTTCAATACATAGGTTTTAAGATTATTACTACTCAGATATATCCTTGTGTGGTGAATAGGGGGTGTTGAGTCCAGTTCTCTGAGCAAGGAGTCGGTCTTGTCTATTACATATTGGGTTTATGGAACGGTATCTCAGCTAATTTGAAACCCTTGTTTTATGTATAACCCCACCTCACCTTTCCTGTTAAGCAGCCATAGTGTGTTTAATGCATGTGTGACTCTGTTCTGTTTTGTAATTCAGTTCAAGTGTAATGGTTTTTACTTTCCCTGTATAAGTGATATCTTATGAGAAGTGTCCTTTTCTGTGTGACTTATTTCACTTAGAATCGTCGTACCTAAATCCACTCATCATGCTGCTACTAGCCTTATGACATTGATTTCATGGCTGAGTGATATTCCATTGTACATAAGGACCACAACTTCTTTATCCATTTTTCTCTTTCCTGGGATATTGAAGGTGGAATGAAGTGGAGGTCCTTGGCAACAGAGCAGCCCTAAACTTTGGTGTGCTTGTGTCTTGCTGATTTTTAATTTTCCCAATTTATACCCCCATGCGTGGAAGTGCCCTATGCGCTCTAAGCTGTGTTTTTTAGATGTTTGTGGACACACCGTACCCTTCTCCAGCGTGGCTGTTGGCAATTTACATCCCGCCCATCAGCGTAGCAAGGCTCCCATTTCTCCATGGCCTGTCCTGCATTTCTGGTTTTGACACTTTTCTCAGCATGGCCCTTTTGACCGATGGGAAGCGAGACTTCTTTGTAGCGCTGATTTCCCTTTCCAGGTTGCTTGGTTGGCCAAAAAGGGCGTATGCGTTTTTTCCTGAATATATTCAGGAAAAAACGCATACGCCCTTTTTGGCCAAGGGCCTCATTTTCAACGTTTTGCTGCTTTTCATGTGCTTTAAAGGCGATTCGAATCTACCTCCTGAAATCTGTTTCCTGCAATTCTGCCTTGATTTCAAATCCTCTTCTTTGCCTTCCCTCAATATATTTGTGGACGAGAGTTATCATTTATAACTCTGCAGGTTTGTGAATTGCAGTGCCCTGAAGCTCCATTTTACAACTCGCTTTTTGGGAGCTGGCCGTAAAAGCACAGGATGGTTTCAGGCCCTGTGCTGGTTCCGGGGGGCAGCTGAGCCTGTGGTTAATTCTTCTTCCTGATGGGAAAATAGAGTGACCTGTGCCTGTCCCAACACCTAGAGCTAGCCTCTCATTGGTTCCCCATCTTCCCATTCATCCTCAGGACAAATTGCAACCTGTACGGAACAGGAGGTTAAAGGTGCTGATGCTCCAAGTAGGGAGATTGCTAGTAAAGTGGCTGGAATGGCGAACCCGAGCACAAGGAGATGAGAAATGAGGTGCGTTTTAGGAACCTTTCCCCATCACACGGTGTACCATCTTCTGGGTTTCTCATGAATGTTTTCGATGTAGGAAGATGCCCTTGAACCTCGAGATTTGGGACCCATGCAATGGGTACCACGCAGTATTACTTTAAAGGGTCTGCGTTTGCTCACCCAGCCTCACCAAACCTCTCAGCCCCAAGAGTGTCCACCCTTATGTCTCATCCAGCTGTGGGTCTAGATATGGTCAATCCGGGTTGCATCACAGCCCCTGAACGAATTGTGTAAGAATTTCTCTCTCTTTCACTGTCTTTGTTTCATGAGGTTTTAAAAGTAATTTATTTTTATAATGGGGTTTAGCTGCTTTTCACTGCTGTGTTTATGCCGCTTTACACCCACTTGACACACTAACAGAGAGATTTCAATACATAGGTTTTAAGATTTTTACTAGTCAGATATATCCTTGTGTGGTGAATAGGGGGTGTTGAGTCCAGTTCTCTGAGCAAGGAGTTGGTCTTGTCTATTACATATTGGGATTATGGAACGGTATCTCAGCTCATTTGAAACCCTTGTTTTATGTATCACCCCACCTCACCTTTCCTGTTAAGCAGCCATAGTGTGTTTTCTGCATGTGTGACTCTGTTCTGTTTTATAATTCAGTTCAAGTGTAACGGTTTTTACTTTCCCTGTATAAGTGATATCTTATGAGAAGTGTCCTTTTCTGTGTGACTTATTTCACTTAGAATCGTCGTACCTAAATCCACTCATCATGCTGCTACTAGCCTTATGACATTGATTTCATGGCTGAGTGATATTCCATTGTACATAAGGACCACAACTTCTTTATCCATTTTTCTCTTTCCTGGGATATTTAAGGTGGAATGAAGTGGAGGTCCTTGGCAACAGAGCAGCCCTAAACTTTGGTGTGCTTGTGTCTTGCTGATTTTTAATTTTCCCAATTTATACCCCCATGCGTGGAAGTGCCCTATGCGCTCTAAGCTGTGTTTTTTAGCTGTTTGAGGACACACCGTACCCTTCTCCAGCGTGGCTGTTGGCAATTTACATCCCGCCCATCAGCGTAGCAAGGCTCCCAATTCTCCATGGCCTGTCCTACATTTCTGGTTTTGACACTTTTCTCAGCATGGCCCTTTTGACCGATGGGAAGCGAGACTTCTTTGTAGCGCTGATTTGCCTTTCCAGGTTGCTTGGTTGGCCAAAAAGGGCGTATGCGTTTTTTCCTGAATATATTCAGGAAAAAACGCATACGCCCATTTTGTTCAAGGGCCTCATTGTCAACGTTTTGCTGCTTTTCATGTGCTTTAAAGGCGATTCGAATCTACCTCCTGAAATCTGTTTCCTGCAATTCTGCCTTGATTTCAAATCCTCTTCTTTGCCTTCCCTCAATATATTTGTGGACGAGAGTTATCATTTATAACTCTGCAGGTTTGTGAATTGCAGTGCCCTGAAGCTCCATTTTACAACTCGCTTTTTGGGAGCTGGCCGTAAAAGCGCAGGATGGTTTCAGGCCCTGTGCTGGTTCCGGGAGGCAGGCTGAGCCTGTGGTTAATTCTTCTTCCTGATGGGAAAATAGAGTGACCTGTGCCTGTCCCAACACCTAGAGCTAGCCTCTCATTGGTTCCCCATCTTCCCATTCATCCTCAGGACAAATTGCAACCTGTACGGAACAGGAGGTTAAAGGTGCTGATGCTCCAAGTAGGGAGATTGCTAGTAAAGTGGCTGGAATGGCGAACCCGAGCACAAGGAGATGAGAAATGAGGTGCGTTTTAGGAACCTTTCCCCATCACACTGTGTACCATCTTCTGGGTTTCTCATGCATGTTTTCGATGTAGGAAGATGCCCTTGAACCTCGAGATTTGGGACCCATGCGATGGGTACCACGCAGTATTACTTTAAAGGGTCTGTGTTTGCTCACCCAGCCTCACCAAATCTCTCAGCCCCAAGAGTGTCCACCCTTATGTCTCATCCAGCTGTGGGTCTAGATATGGTCAATCCAGGTTCCATCACAGCCCCTGAACGAATTGTGTAAGAATTTCTCTCTCTTTCACTGTCTTTGTTTCATGGGTTTTTAAAAGTAATTTATTTTTATAATGGGGTTTAGCTGCTTTTCACTGCTGTGTTTATGCCGCTTTACACCCACTTGACACACTAACAGAGAGATTTCAATACATAGGTTTTAAGATTATTACTAGTCAGATATATCCTTGTGTGGTGAATAGGGGGTGTTGAGTCCAGTTCTCTGAGCAAGGAGTCGGTCTTGTCTATTACATATTGGGTTTATGGAACGGTATCTCAGCTAATTTGAAACCCTTGTTTTATGTATCACCCCACCTCACCTTTCCTGTTAAGCAGCCATAGTGTGTTTTCTGCATGTGTGACTCTGTTCTGTTTTGTAATTCAGTTCAAGTGTAATGGTTTTTACTTTCCCTGTATAAGTGATATCTTATGAGAAGTGTCCTTTTCTGTGTGACTTATTTCACTTAGAATTGTCGTACCTAAATCCACTCATCATGCTGCTTCTAGCCTTATGACATTGATTTCATGGCTGAGTGATATTCCATTGTACATAAGGACCACAACTTCTTTATCCATTTTTCTCTTTCCTGGGATATTGAAGGTGGAATGAAGTGGAGGTCCTTGGCAACAGAGCAGCCCTAAACTTTGGTGTGCTTGTGTCTTGCTGATTTTTAATTTTCCCAATTTATACCCCCATGCGTGGAAGTGCCCTATGCGCTCTAAGCTGTGTTTTTTAGATGTTTGTGGACACACCGTACCCTTCTCCAGCGTGGCTGTTGGCAATTTACATTCCGCCCATCAGCGTAGCAAGGCTCCCATTTCTCCATGGCCTGTCCTGCATTTCTGGTTTTGACACTTTTCTCAGCATGGCCCTTTTGACCGATGGGCAGCGAGACTTCTTTGTAGCGCTGATTTGCCTTTCCAGGTTGCTTGGTTGGCCAAAAAGGGCGTATGCGTTTTTTCCTGAATATATTCAGGAAAAAACGCATACGCCCTTTTTGGCCAAGGGCATCATTGTCAATGTTTTGCCGCTTTTCATGTGCTTTAAAGCGATTCGAATCTACCTCCTGAAATCTGTTTCCTGCAATTCTGCCTTGATTTCAAATCCTCTTCTTTGCCTTCCCTCAATATATTTGTGGACGAGAGTTATCATTTAAAGCACTGCAGGTTTGTGAATTGCAGTGCCCTGAAGCTCCATTTTACAACTCGCTTTTTTGGGAGCTGGCCGCAAAAGCGCAGGATGGCTTCAGGCCCTGTTCTGGTTCTGGGGGGCAGGCTGAGCCTGTGGATAATTCTTCTTCCTGATGGGAAAATAGAGTGACCTGTGTCTCTCCCAGTACCAAGAGCTAGTCTCTCATTGGTTCCCCATCTTCCCGTTCATCCTCAGGACAAATTGCAACCTGTACGGAACAGGAGGTTAAAGGTGCTGATACTCCAAGTAGGGAGATTTCTAGTAAAGTGGCTGGAATTGCGAACCCGAGCTCAAGGAGATGACAAATGAGGTGCGTTTTAGAAAGCTTTCCCCATCACACGGTGTACCATCTTCTGGGTTTCTCATGCATGTTTTCGATGTAGGAAGATGCCCTTGAACCTGGAGATTTGGGACCCATGGGATGGGTACCACACAGTATTACTTTAAAGGGTCTGCGTTTGCTCACCCAACCTCACCAAACCTCTCAGCCCCAAGAGTGTCCACCCTTATGTCTCATCCAGCTGTGGGTCTAGATATGGTCAATCCGGGTTGCATCACAGCCCCTGAACGAATTGTGTAAGAATTTCTCTCTCTTTCACTGTCTTTGTTTCATGGGTTTTTAAAAGTAATTTATTTTTATAATGGGGTTTAGCTGCTTTTCACTGCTGTGTTTATGCCGCTTTACACCCACTTGACACACTAACAGAGAGATTTCAATACATAGGTTTTAAGATTTTTACTAGTCAGATATATCCTTGTGTGGTGAATAGGGGGTGTTGAGTCCAGTTCTCTGAGCAAGGAGTTGGTCTTGTCTATTACATATTGGGATTATGGAACGGTATCTCAGCTCATTTGAAAACCTTGTTTTATGTATCACCCCACCTCACCTTTCCTGATAAGCAGCCATAGTGTGTTTTCTGCATGTGTGACTCTGTTCTGTTTTATAATTCAGTTCAAGTGTAACGGTTTTTACTTTCCCTGTATAAGTGATATCTTATGAGAAGTGTCCTTTTCTGTGTGACTTATTTCACTTAGAATCGTCGTACCTAAATCCACTCATCATGCTGCTACTAGCCTTATGACATTGATTTCATGGCTGAGTGATATTCCTTTGTACATAAGGACCACAACTTCTTTATCCATTTTTCTCTTTCCTGGGATATTTAAGGTGGAATGAAGTGGAGGTCCTTGGCAACAGAGCAGCCCTAAACTTTGGTGTGCTTGTGTCTTGCTGATTTTTAATTTTCCCAATTTATACCCCCATGCGTGGAAGTGCCCTATGCGCTCTAAGCTGTGTTTTTTAGCTGTTTGAGGACACACCGTAACCTTCTCCAGCGTGGCTGTTGGCAATTTACATCCCGCCCATCAGCGTAGCAAGGCTCCCAATTCTCCATGGCCTGTCCTGCATTTCTGGTTTTGACACTTTTCTCAGCATGGCCCTTTTGACCGATGGGAAGCGAGACTTCTTTGTAGCGCTGATTTGCCTTTCCAGGTTGCTTGTTTGGCCAAAAAGGGCGTATGCGTTTTTTCCTGAATATATTCAGGAAAAAACGCATACGCCCATTTTGGCCAAGGGCCTCATTGTCAACGTTTTGCTGCTTTTCATGTGCTTTAAAGGCGATTCGAATCTACCTCCTGAAATCTGTTTCCTGCAATTCTGCCTTGATTTCAAATCCTCTTCTTTGCCTTCCCTCAATATATTTGTGGACGAGAGTTATCATTTATAACTCTGCAGGTTTGTGAATTGCAGTGCCCTGAAGCTCCATTTTACAACTCGCTTTTTGGGAGCTGGCCGTAAAAGCGCAGGATGGTTTCAGGCCCTGTGCTGGTTCCGGGAGGCAGGCTGAGCCTGTGGTTAATTCTTCTTCCTGATGGGAAAATAGAGTGACCTGTGCCTGTCCCAACACCTAGAGCTAGCCTCTCATTGGTTCCCCATCTTCCCATTCATCCTCAGGACAAATTGCAACCTGTACGGAACAGGAGGTTAAAGGTGCTGATGCTCCAAGTAGGGAGATTGCTAGTAAAGTGGCTGGAATGGCGAACCCGAGCACAAGGAGATGAGAAATGAGGTGCGTTTTAGGAACCTTTCCCCATCACACTGTGTACCATCTTCTGGGTTTCTCATGCATGTTTTCGATGTAGGAAGATGCCCTTGAACCTCGAGATTTGGGACCCATGCGAAGGGTACCACGCAGTATTACTTTAAAGGGTCTGCGTTTGCTCACCCAGCCTCACCAAATCTCTCAGCCCCAAGAGTGTCCACCCTTATGTCTCATCCAGCTGTGGGTCTAGATATGGTCAATCCAGGTTCCATCACAGCCCCTGAACGAATTGTGTAAGAATTTCTCTCTCTTTCACTGTCTTTGTTTCATGGGTTTTTAAAAGTAATTTATTTTTATAATGGGGTTTAGCTGCTTTTCACTGCTGTGTTTATGCCGCTTTACACCCACTTGACACACTAACAGAGAGATTTCAATACATAGGTTTTAAGATTATTACTAGTCAGATATATCCTTGTGTGGTGAATATGGGGTGTTGAGTCCAGTTCTCTGAGCAAGGAGTCGGTCTTGTCTATTACATATTGGGTTTATGGAACGGTATCTCAGCTAATTTGAAACCCTTGTTTTATGTATCACCCCACCTCACCTTTCCTGTTAAGCAGCCATAGTGTGTTTTCTGCATGTGTGACTCTGTTCTGTTTTGTAATTCAGTTCAAGTGTAATGGTTTTTACTTTCCCTGTATAAGTGATATCTTATGAGAAGTGTCCTTTTCTGTGTGACTTATTTCACTTAGAATTGTCGTACCTAAATCCACTCATCATGATGCTTCTAGCCTTATGACATTGATTTCATGGCTGAGTGATATTCCATTGTACATAAGGACCACAACTTCTTTATCCATTTTTCTCTTTCCTGGGATATTGAAGGTGGAATGAAGTGGAGGTCCTTGGCAACAGAGCAGCCCTAAACTTTGGTGTGCTTGTGTCTTGCTGATTTTTAATTTTCCCAATTTATACCCCCATGCGTGGAAGTGCCCTATGCGCTCTAGCTGTGTTTTTTAGATGTTTGTGGACACACCGTACCCTTCTCCAGCGTGGCTGTTGGCAATTTACATTCCGCCCATCAGCGAAGCAAGGCTCCCATTTCTCCATGGCCTGTCCTGCATTTCTGGTTTTGTCACTTTTCTCAGCATGGCCCTTTTGACCGATGGGCAGCGAGACTTCTTTGTAGCGCTGATTTGCCTTTCCAGGTTGCTTGGTTGGCCAAAAAGGGCGTATGCGTTTTTTCCTGAATATATTCAGGAAAAAACGCATACGCCCTTTTTGGCCAAGGGCATCATTGTCAATGTTTTGCCGCTTTTCATATGCTTTAAAGCGATTCGAATCTACCTCCTGAAATCTGTTTCCTGCAATTCTGCCTTGATTTCAAATCCTCTTCTTTGCCTTCCCTCAATATATTTGTGGACGAGAGTTATCATTTAAAGCACTGCAGGTTTGTGAATTGCAGTGCCCTGAAGCTCCATTTTACAACTCGCTTTTTTGGGAGCTGGCCGCAAAAGCGCAGGATGGCTTCAGGCCCTGTTCTGGTTCTGGGGGGCAGGCTGAGCCTGTGGATAATTCTTCTTCCTGATGGGAAAATAGAGTGAACTGTGTCTGTCCCAATACCAAGAGCTAGTCTCTCATTGGTTCCCCATCTTCCCGTTCATCCTCAGGACAAATTGCAACCTGTACGGAACAGGAGGTTAAAGGTGCTGATACTCCAAGTAGGGAGATTGCTAGTAAAGTGCCTGGAATTGCCAACCCAAGCTCAAGGAGATGACAAATGAGGTGCGTTTTAGAAAGCTTTCCCCATCACACGGTGTACCATCTTCTGGGTTTCTCATGCATGTTTTCGATGTAGGAAGATGCCCTTGAACCTGGAGATTTGGGACCCATGGGATGGGTACCACACAGTATTACTTTAAAGGGTCTGCGTTTGCTCACCCAACCTCACCAAACCTCTCAGCCCCAAGAGTGTCCACCCTTATGTCTCATCCAGCTGTGGGTCTAGATATGGTCAATCCGGGTTGCATCACAGCCCCTGAACGAATTGTGTAAGAATTTCTCTCTCTTTCACTGTCTTTGTTTCATGGGTTTTTAAAAGTAATTTATTTTTATAATGGGGTTTAGCTGCTTTTCACTGCTGTGTTTATGCCGCTTTACACCCACTTGACACTAACAGAGAGAGATTTCAATACATAGGTTTTAAGATTATTACTACTCAGATATATCCTTGTGTGGTGAATAGGGGGTGTTGAGTCCAGTTCTCTGAGCAAGGAGTCGGTCTTGTCTATTACATATTGGGTTTATGGAACGGTATCTCAGCTAATTTGAAACCCTTGTTTTATGTATAACCCCACCTCACCTTTCCTGTTAAGTAGCCATAGTGTGTTTAATGCATGTGTGACTCTGTTCTGTTTTGTAATTCAGTTCAAGTGTAATGGTTTTTACTTTCCCTGTATAAGTGATATCTTATGAGAAGTGTCCTTTTCTGTGTGACTTATTTCACTTAGAATCGTCGTACCTAAATCCACTCATCATGCTGCTACTAGCCTTATGACATTGATTTCATGGCTGAGTGATATTCCATTGTACATAAGGACCACAACTTCTTTATCCATTTTTCTCTTTCCTGGGATATTGAAGGTGGAATGACGTGGAGGTCCTTGGCAACAGAGCAGCCCTAAACTTTGGTGTGCTTTTGTCTTGCTGATTTTTAACTTTCCCAATTTATACCCCCATGCATGGAAGTGCCCTATGCGCTCTAAGCTGTGTTTTTTAGCTGTTTGAGGACACACCGTACCCTTCTCCAGCGTGGCTGTTGGCAATTTACATCCCGCCCATCAGCGTAGCAAGGCTCCCAATTCTCCATGGCCTGTCCTGCATTTCTGGTTTTGACACTTTTCTCAGCATGGCCCTTTTGACCGATGGGAAGCGAGACTTCTTTGTAGCGCTGATTTGCCTTTCCAGGTTGCTTTGTTGGCCAAAAAGGGCGTATGCGTTTTTTCCTGAATATATTCAGGAAAAAACGCATACGCCCATTTTGGCCAAGAGCCTCATTGTCAACGTTTTGCTGCTTTTCATGTGCTTTAAAGGCGATTCGAATCTACCTCCTGAAATCTGTTTCCTGCAATTCTGCCTTGATTTCAAATCCTCTTCTTTGCCTTCCCTCAATATATTTGTGGACGAGAGTTATCATTTATAACTCTGCAGGTTTGTGAATTGCAGTGCCCTGAAGCTCCATTTTACAACTCGCTTTTTGGGAGCTGGCCGTAAAAGCGCAGGATGGTTTCAAGCCCTGTGTTGGTTCCGGGGGGCAGGCTGAGCCTGTGGTTAATTCTTCTTCCTGATGGGAAAATAGAGTGACCTGTGCCTGTCCCAACACCTAGAGCTAGCCTCTCATTGGTTCCCCATCTTCCCATTCATCCTCAGGACAAATTGCAACCTGTACGGAACAGGAGGTTAAAGGTGCTGATGCTCCAAGTAGGGAGATTGCTAGTAAAGTGGCTGGAATGGCGAACCCGAGCACAAGGAGATGAGAAATGAGGTGCGTTTTAGGAACCTTTCCCCATCACACTGTGTACCATCTTCTGGGTTTCTCATGCATGTTTTCGATGTAGGAAGATGCCCTTGAACCTCGAGATTTGGGACCCATGCGATGGGTACCACGCAGTAATACTTTAAAGGGTCTGCGTTTGCTCACCCAGCCTCACCAAATCTCTCAGCCCCAAGAGTGTCCACCCTTATGTCTCATCCAGCTGTGGGTCTAGATATGGTCAATCCAGGTTCCATCACAGCCCCTGAACGAATTGTGTAAGAATTTCTCTCTCTTTCTCTGTCTTTGTTTCATGGGTTTTTAAAAGTAATTTATTTTTATAATGGGGTTTAGCTGCTTTTCACTGCTGTGTTTATGCCGCTTTACACCCACTTGACACACTAACAGAGAGATTTCAATACATAGGTTTTAAGATTATTACTAGTCAGATATATCCTTGTGTGGTGAATAGGGGGTGTTGAGTCCAGTTCTCTGAGCAAGGAGTCGGTCTTGTCTATTACATATTGGGTTTATGGAACGGTATCTCAGCTAATTTGAAACCCTTGTTTTATGTATCACCCCACCTCACTTTTCCTGTTAAGCAGCCATAGTGTGTTTTCTGCATGTGTGACTCTGTTCTGTTTTGTAATTCAGTTCAAGTGTAATGGTTTTTACTTTCCCTGTATAAGTGATATCTTATGAGAAGTGTCCTTTTCTGTGTGACTTATTTCACTTAGAATCGTCCTACCTAAATCCACTCATCATGCTGCTTCTAGCCTTATGACATTGATTTCATGGCTGAGTGATATTCCATTGTACATAAGGACCACAACTTCTTTATCCATTTTTCTCTTTCCTGGGATATTTAAGGTGGAATGAAGTGGAGGTCCTTGGCAACAGAGCAGCCCTAAACTTTGGTGTGCTTGTGTCTTGCTGATTTTTAATTTTCCCAATTTATACCCCCATGCGTGGAAGTGCCCTATGCGCTCTAAGCTGTGTTTTTTAGATGTTTGAGGACACACCGTACCCTTCTCCAGGGTGGCTGTTGGCCATTTACATTCCGCCCATCAGCGTAGCAAGGCTCCCATTTCTCCATAGCCTGTTCTGCATTTCTGGTTTTGACACTTTTCTCAGCATGGCCCATTTGACCGATGGGAAGCGAGACTTCTTTGTAGCGCTGATTTGCCAATCCAGGTTGCTTGGTTGGCCAAAAAGGGCGTATATGTTTTTTCCTGAATATATTCAGGAAAAAACGCATACGCCCTTTTTGGCCGAGGGCATCATTGTCAACGTTTTGCCACTTTTCATGTGCTTCATAGGCGATTCGAATCTACCTCCTGAAATCTGTTTCCTGCAATTCTGCCTTGATTTCAAATCCTCTTCTTTGCCTTCCCTCAATATATTTGTTGACGAGAGTTATCATTTATAACACTGCAGGTTTGTGAATTGCAGTGCCCTGAAGCTCCATTTTACAACTCGCTTTTTTGGGAGATGGCCGCAAAAGCGCAGGATGGCTTCAGGCCCTGTTCTGGTTCTAGGGGGCAGGCTGAGCCTGTGGATAATTCTTCTTCCTGATGGGAAAATAGAGTGACCTGTGCCTGTCCCAATACCAAGAGCTAGTCTCTCATTGCTTCCCCGTCTTCCCGTTCATCCTCAGGACAAATTGCAACCTGTACGGAACAGGAGGTTAAAGGTGCTGATACTCCAAGTAGGGAGATTGCTAGTAAAGTGGCTGGAATTGCGAACCCGAGCTCAAGGAGATGACAAATGAGGTGCGTTTTAGAAAGCTTTCCCCATCACACGGTGTACCATCTTCTGGGTTTCTCATGAATGTTTTCGATGTAGGAAGATGCCCTTGAACCTCGAGATTTGGGACCCATGCAATGGGTACCACGCAGTATTACTTTAAAGGGTCTGCGTTTGCTCACCCAACCTCACCAAACCTCTCAGCCCCAAGAGTGTCCACCCTTATGTCTCATCCAGCTGTGGGTCTAGATATGGTCAATCCGGGTTGCATCACAGCCCCTGAACGAATTGTGTAAGAATTTCTCTCTCTTTCACTGTCTTTGTTTCATGGGTTTTTAAAAGTAATTTATTTTTATAATGGGGTTTAGCTGCTTTTCACTGCTGTGTTTATGCCGCTTTACACCCACTTGACACACTAACAGAGAGATTTCAATACATAGGTTTTAAGATTATTACTAGTCAGATATATCCTTGTGTGGTGAATAGGGGGTGTTGAGTCCAGTTCTCTGAGCAAGGAGTCGGTCTTGTCTATTACATATTGGGTTTATGGAACGGTATCTCAGCTAATTTGAAACCGTTGTTTTATGTATCACCCCACCTCACCTTTCCTGTTAAGCAGCCATAGTGTGTTTTCTGCATGTGTGACTCTGTTCTGTTTTATAATTCAGTTCAAGTGTAACGGTTTTTACTTTCCCTGTATAAGTGATATCTTATGAGAAGTGTCCTTTTCTGTGTGACTTATTTCACTTAGAATCGTCGTACCTAAATCCACTCATCATGCTGCTACTAGCCTTATGACATTGATTTCATGGCTGAGTGATATTCCATTGTACATAAGGACCACAACTTCTTTATCCATTTTTCTCTTTCCTGGGATATTGAAGGTGGAATGAAGTGGAGGTCCTTGGCAACAGAGCAGCCCTAAACTTTGGTGTGCTTGTGTCTTGCTGATTTTTAATTTTCCCAATTTATACCCCCATGCGTGGAAGTGCCCTATGCGCTCTAAGCTGTGTTTTTTAGATATTTGTGGACACACCGTACCCTTCTCCAGCGTGGCTGTTGGCAATTTACATCCCGCCCATCAGCGTAGCAAGGCTCCCATTTCTCCATGGCCTGTCCTGCATTTCTGGTTTTGACACTTTTCTCAGCATGGCCCTTTTGACCGATGGGAAGGGAGACTTCTTTGTAGCGCTGATTTGCCTTTCCAGGTTGCTTGGTTGGCCAAAAAGGGCGTATGCGTTTTTTCCTGAATATATTCAGGAAAAAACGCATACGCCCTTTTTGGCCAAGGGCCTCATTTTCAACGTTTTGCTGCTTTTCATGTGCTTTAAAGGCGATTCGAATCTACCTCCTGAAATCTGTTTCCTGCAATTCTGCCTTGATTTCAAATCCTCTTCTTTGCCTTCCCTCAATATATTTGTGGACGAGAGTTATCATTTATAACTCTGCAGGTTTGTGAATTGCAGTGCCCTGAAGCTCCATTTTACAACTCGCTTTTTGGGAGCTGGCCGTAAAAGCACAGGATGGTTTCAGGCCCTGTGCTGGTTCCGGGGGGCAGCTGAGCCTGTGGTTAATTCTTCTTCCTGATGGGAAAATAGAGTGACCTGTGCCTGTCCCAACACCTAGAGCTAGCCTCTCATTGGTTCCCCATCTTCCCATTCATCCTCAGGAAAAATTGCAACCTGTACGGAACAGGAGGTTAAAGGTGCTGATGCTCCAAGTAGGGAGATTGCTAGTAAAGTGGCTGGAATGGCGAACCCGAGCACAAGGAGATGAGAAATGAGGTGCGTTTTAGGAACCTTTCCCCATCACACGGTGTACCATCTTCTGGGTTTCTCATGCATGTTTTCGATGTAGGAAGATGCCCTTGAACCTCGAGATTTGGGACCCATGCGATGGGTACCACGCAGTATTACTTTAAAGGGTCTGCGTTTGCTCACCCAGCCTCACCAAACCTCTCAGCCCCAAGAGTGTCCACCCTTATGTCTCATCCAGCTGTGGGTCTAGATATGGTCAATCCGGGTTGCATCACAGCCCCTGAACGAATTGTGTAAGAATTTCTCTCTCTTTCACTGTCTTTGTTTCATGGGTTTTTAAAAGTAATTTATTTTTATAATGGGGTTTAGCTGCTTTTCACTGCTGTGTTTATGCCGCTTTACACCCACTTGACACACTAACAGAGAGATTTCAATACATAGGTTTTAAGATTATTACTAGTCAGATATATCCTTGTGTGGTGAATAGGGGGTGTTGAGTCCAGTTCTCTGAGCAAGGAGTCGGTCTTGTCTATTACATATTGGGTTTATGGAACGGTATCTCAGCTAATTTGAAACCGCTGTTTTATGTATCACCCTACCTCACCTTTCCTGTTAAGCAGCCATAGTGTGTTTTCTGCATGTGTGACTCTGTTCTGTTTTATAATTCAGTTCAAGTGTAACGGTTTTTACTTTCCCTGTATAAGTGATATCTTATGAGAAGTGTCCTTTTCTGTGTGACTTATTTCACTTAGAATCGTCGTACCTAAATCCACTCATCATGCTGCTACTAGCCTTATGACATTGATTTCATGGCTGAGTGATATTCCATTGTACATAAGGACCACAACTTCTTTATCCATTTTTCTCTTTCCTGGGATATTGAAGGTGGAATGAAGTGGAGGTCCTTGGCAACAGAGCAGCCCTAAACTTTGGTGTGCTTGTGTCTTGCTGATTTTTAATTTTCCCAATTTATACCCCCATGCGTGGAAGTGCCCTATGCGCTCTAAGCTGTGTTTTTTAGACGTTTGAGGACACACCGTACCCTTCTCCAGCATGGCTGTTGACAATTTACATCCCGCCCATCAGCGTAGCAAGGCTCCCAATTCTCCATGGCCTGTCCTTCATTTCTGGTTTTGACACTTTTCTCAGCATGGCCCTTTTGACCGATGGGCAGCGAGACTTCTTTGTAGCGCTGATTTGCCTTTCCAGGTTACTTGGTTGGCCCAAAAGGGCGTATGCGTTTTTTCCTGAATATATTCAGGAAAAAACGCATACACCCTTTTTGGCCAAGGGCCTCATTGTCAACGTTTTGCTGCTTTTCATGTGCTTTAAAGGCGATTCGAATCTACCTCCTGAAATCTGTTTCCTGCAATTCTGCCTTGATTTCAAATCCTCTTCTTTGCCTTCCCTCAATATATTTGTGGACGAGAGTTATCATTTATAACTCTGCAGGTTTGTGATTTGCAGTGCCCTGAAGCTCCATTTTACAACTCGCTTTTTGGGAGCTGGCCGTAAAAGCGCAGGATGGCTTCAGGCCCTGTTCTGGTTCCGGGGGGCAGCTGAGCCTGTGGTTAATTCTTCTTCCTGATGGGAAAATAGAGTGACCTGTGCCTGTCCCAACACCTAGAGCTAGTCTCTCATTGGTTCCCCATCTTCCCATTCATCCTCAGGACAAATTGCAACCTGTACGGAACAGGAGGTTAAAGGTGCTGATGCTCCAAGTAGGGAGATTGCTAGTAAAGTGGCTGGAATGGCGAACCCGAGCACAAGGAGATGAGAAATGAGGTGCGTTTTAGGAACCTTTCCCCATCACACGCTGTACCAACTTCTTGGTTTCTCATGCATGTTTTCGATGTAGGAAGATGCCCTTGAACCTCGAGATTTGGGACCCCTGCAATGGGTACCACGCAGTATTACTTTAAAGGGTCTGCGTTTGCTCACCCAACCTCACCAAACCTCTCAGCCCCAAGAGTGTCCACCCTTATGTCTCATCCAGCTGTGGGTCTAGATATGGTCAATCCGGGTTCCATCACAGCCCCTGAACGAATTGTGTAAGAATTTCTCTCTCTTTCACTGTCTTTGTTTCATGGGTTTTTAAAAGTAATTTATTTTTATAATGGGGTTTAGCTGCTTTTCACTGCTGTGTTTATGCCGCTTTACACCCACTTGACACACTAACAGAGAGATTTCAATACATAGGTTTTAAGATTATTACTAGTCAGATATATCCTTGTGTGGTGAATAGGGGGTGTTGAGTCCAGTTCTCTGAGCAAGGAGTCGGTCTTGTCTATTACATATTGGGTTTATGGAACGGTATCTCAGCTAATTTGAAACCGTTGTTTTATGTATCACCCCACCTCACCTTTCCTGTTAAGCAGCCATAGTGTGTTTTCTGCATGTGTGACTCTGTTCTGTTTTGTAATTCAGTTCAAGTGTAATTGTTTTTACTTTCCCTGTATAAGTGATATCTTATGAGAAGTGTCCTTTTCTGTGTGACTTATTTCACTTAGAATCGTCGTACCTAAATCCACTCATCATGCTGCTACTAGCCTTATGACATTGATTTCATGGCTGAGTGATATTCCATTGTACATAAGGACCACAACTTCTTTATCCATTTTTCTCTTTCCTGGGATATTGAAGGTGGAATGAAGTGGAGGTCCTTGGCAACAGAGCAGCCCTAAACTTTGGTGTGCTTGTGTCTTGCTGATTTTTAATTTTCCCAATTTATACCCCCATGCGTGGAAGTGCCCTATGCGCTCTAAGCTGTTTTTTTAGATGTTTGTGGGCACACCGTACCCTTCTCCAGCGTGGCTGTTGGCAATTTACATTCCGCCCATCAGCGTAGCAAGGCTCCCATTTCTCCATGGCCTGTCCTGCATTTCTGGTTTTGACACTTTTCTCAGCATGGCCCTTTTGACCGATGGGCAGCGAGACTTCTTTGTAGCGCTGATTTGCCTTTCCAGGTTGCTTGGTTGGCCAAAAAGGGCGTATGCGTTTTTTCCTGAATATATTCAGGAAAAAACGCATACGCCCTTTTTGGCCAAGGGCATCATTGTCAACGTTTTGCCGCTTTTCATGTGCTTTAAAGGCGATTCGAATCTACCTCCTGAAATCTGTTTCCTGCAATTCTGCCTTGATTTCAAATCCTCTTCTTTGCCTTCCCTCAATATATTTGTGGACGAGAGTTATCATTTAAAGCACTGCAGGTTTGTGAATTGCAGTGCCCTGAAGCTCCATTTTACAACTCGCTTTTTTGGGAGCTGGCCGCAAAAGCGCAGGATGGCTTCAGGCCCTGTTCTGGTTCTGGGGGGCAGGCTGAGCCTGTGGATAATTCTTCTTCCTGATGGGAAAATAGAGTGACCTGTGTCTGTCCCAATACCAAGAGCTAGTCTCTCATTGCTTTCCCGTCTTCCCGTTCATCCTCAGGACAAATTGCAACCTGTACGGAACAGGAGGTTAAAGGTGCTGATACTCCAAGTAGGGAGATTGCTAGTAAAGTGGCTGGAATTGCGAACCCGAGCTCAAGGAGATGACAAATGAGGTGCGTTTTAGAAAGCTTTCCCCATCACACGGTGTACCATCTTCTGGGTTTCTCATGCATGTTTTCGATGTAGGAAGATGCCCTTGAACCTGGAGATTTGGGACCCATGGGATGGGTACCACACAGTATTACTTTAAAGGGTCTGCGTTTGCTCACCCAACCTCACCAAACCTCTCAGCCCCAAGAGTGTCCACCCTTATGTCTCATCCAGCTGTGGGTCTAGATATGGTCAATCCGGGTTGCATCACAGCCCCTGAACGAATTGTGTAAGAATTTCTCTCTCTTTCACTGTCTTTGTTTCATGGGTTTTTAAAAGTAATTTATTTTTATAATGGGGTTTAGCTGCTTTTCACTGCTGTGTTTATGCCGCTTTACACCCACTTGACACACTAACAGAGAGATTTCAATACATAGGTTTTAAGATTATTACTACTCAGATATATCCTTGTGTGGTGAATAGGGGGTGTTGAGTCCAGTTCTCTGAGCAAGGAGTCGGTCTTGTCTATTACATATTGGGTTTATGGAACGGTATCTCAGCTAATTTGAAACCGTTGTTTTATGTATCACCCCACCTCACCTTTCCTGTTAAGCAGCCATAGTGTGTTTTCTGCATGTGTGACTCTGTTCTGTTTTATAATTCAGTTCAAGTGTAACGGTTTTTACTTTCCCTGTATAAGTGATATCTTATGAGAAGTGTCCTTTTCTGTGTGACTTATTTCACTTAGAATCGTCGTACCTAAATCCACTCATCATGCTGCTACTAGCCTTATGACATTGATTTCATGGCTGAGTGATATTCCATTGTACATAAGGACCACAACTTCTTTATCCATTTTTCTCTTTCCTGGGATATTGAAGGTGGAATGAAGTGGAGGTCCTTGGCAACAGAGCAGCCCTAAACTTTGGTGTGCTTGTGTCTTGCTGATTTTTAATTTTCCCAATTTATACCCCCATGCGTGGAAGTGCCCTATGCGCTCTAAGCTGTGTATTTTAGATATTTGTGGACACACCGTACCCTTCTCCAGCGTGGCTGTTGGCAATTTACATCCCGCCCATCAGCGTAGCAAGGCTCCCATTTCTCCATGGCCTGTCCTGCATTTCTGGTTTTGACACTTTTCTCAGCATGGCCCTTTTGACCGATGGGAAGGGAGACTTCTTTGTAGCGCTGATTTGCCTTTCCAGGTTGCTTGGTTGGCCAAAAAGGGCGTATGCGTTTTTTCCTGAATATATTCAGGAAAAAACGCATACGCCCTTTTTGGCCAAGGGCCTCATTTTCAACGTTTTGCTGCTTTTCATGTGCTTTAAAGGCGATTCGAATCTACCTCCTGAAATCTGTTTCCTGCAATTCTGCCTTGATTTCAAATCCTCTTCTTTGCCTTCCCTCAATATATTTGTGGACGAGAGTTATCATTTATAACTCTGCAGGTTTGTGAATTGCAGTGCCCTGAAGCTCCATTTTACAACTCGCTTTTTGGGAGCTGCCCGTAAAAGCACAGGATGGTTTCAGGCCCTGTGCTGGTTCCGGGGGGCAGCTGAGCCTGTGGTTAATTCTTCTTCCTGATGGGAAAATAGAGTGACCTGTGCCTGTCCCAACACCTAGAGCTAGCCTCTCATTGGTTCCCCATCTTCCCATTCATCCTCAGGAAAAATTGCAACCTGTACGGAACAGGAGGTTAAAGGTGCTGATGCTCCAAGTAGGGAGATTGCTAGTAAAGTGGCTGGAATGGCGAACCCGAGCACAAGGAGATGAGAAATGAGGTGCGTTTTAGGAACCTTTCCCCATCACACGGTGTACCATCTTCTGGGTTTCTCATGCATGTTTTCGATGTAGGAAGATGCCCTTGAACCTCGAGATTTGGGACCCATGCGATGGGTACCACGCAGTATTACTTTAAAGGGTCTGCGTTTGCTCACCCAGCCTCACCAAACCTCTCAGCCCCAAGAGTGTCCACCCTTATGTCTCATCCAGCTGTGGGTCTAGATATGGTCAATCCGTGTTGCATCACAGCCCCTGAACGAATTGTGTAAGAATTTCTCTCTCTTTCACTGTCTTTGTTTCATGGGTTTTTAAAAGTAATTTATTTTTATAATGGGGTTTAGCTGCTTTTCACTGCTGTGTTTATGCCGCTTTACACCCACTTGACACACTAACAGAGAGATTTCAATACATAGGTTTTAAGATTATTACTAGTCAGATATATCCTTGTGTGGTGAATAGGGGGTGTTGAGTCCAGTTCTCTGAGCAAGGAGTCGGTCTTGTCTATTACATATTGGGTTTATGGAACGGTATCTCAGCTAATTTGAAACCGCTGTTTTATGTATCACCCTACCTCACCTTTCCTGTTAAGCAGCCATAGTGTGTTTTCTGCATGTGTGACTCTGTTCTGTTTTATAATTCAGTTCAAGTGTAACGGTTTTTACTTTCCCTGTATAAGTGATATCTTATGAGAAGTGTCCTTTTCTGTGTGACTTATTTCACTTAGAATCGTCGTACCTAAATCCACTCATCATGCTGCTACTAGCCTTATGACATTGATTTCATGGCTGAGTGATATTCCATTGTACATAAGGACCACAACTTCTTTATCCATTTTTCTCTTTCCTGGGATATTGAAGGTGGAATGAAGTGGAGGTCCTTGGCAACAGAGCAGCCCTAAACTTTGGTGTGCTTGTGTCTTGCTGATTTTTAATTTTCCCAATTTATACCCCCATGCGTGGAAGTGCCCTATGCGCTCTAAGCTGTGTTTTTTAGACGTTTGAGGACACACCGTACCCTTCTCCAGCATGGCTGTTGACAATTTACATCCCGCCCATCAGCGTAGCAAGGCTCCCAATTCTCCATGGCCTGTCCTTCATTTCTGGTTTTGACACTTTTCTCAGCATGGCCCTTTTGACCGATGGGCAGCGAGACTTCTTTGTAGCGCTGATTTGCCTTTCCAGGTTACTTGGTTGGCCCAAAAGGGCGTATGCGTTTTTTCCTGAATATATTCAGGAAAAAACGCATACACCCTTTTTGGCCAAGGGCCTCATTGTCAACGTTTTGCTGCTTTTCATGTGCTTTAAAGGCGATTCGAATCTACCTCCTGAAATCTGTTTCCTGCAATTCTGCCTTGATTTCAAATCCTCTTCTTTGCCTTCCCTCAATATATTTGTGGACGAGAGTTATCATTTATAACTCTGCAGGTTTGTGATTTGCAGTGCCCTGAAGCTCCATTTTACAACTCGCTTTTTGGGAGCTGGCCGTAAAAGCGCAGGATGGCTTCAGGCCCTGTTCTGGTTCCGGGGGGCAGCTGAGCCTGTGGTTAATTCTTCTTCCTGATGGGAAAATAGAGTGACCTGTGCCTGTCCCAACACCTAGAGCTAGTCTCTCATTGGTTCCCCATCTTCCCATTCATCCTCAGGACAAATTGCAACCTGTACGGAACAGGAGGTTAAAGGTGCTGATGCTCCAAGTAGGGAGATTGCTAGTAAAGTGGCTGGAATGGCGAACCCGAGCACAAGGAGATGAGAAATGAGGTGCGTTTTAGGAACCTTTCCCCATCACACGCTGTACCAACTTCTTGGTTTCTCATGCATGTTTTCGATGTAGGAAGATGCCCTTGAACCTCGAGATTTGGGACCCCTGCAATGGGTACCACGCAGTATTACTTTAAAGGGTCTGCGTTTGCTCACCCAACCTCACCAAACCTCTCAGCCCCAAGAGTGTCCACCCTTATGTCTCATCCAGCTGTGGGTCTAGATATGGTCAATCCGGGTTCCATCACAGCCCCTGAACGAATTGTGTAAGAATTTCTCTCTCTTTCACTGTCTTTGTTTCATGGGTTTTTAAAAGTAATTTATTTTTATAATGGGGTTTAGCTGCTTTTCACTCCTGTGTTTATGCCGCTTTACACCCACTTGACACACTAACAGAGAGATTTCAATACATAGGTTTTAAGATTATTACTAGTCAGATATATCCTTGTGTGGTGAATAGGGGGTGTTGAGTCCAGTTCTCTGAGCAAGGAGTCGGTCTTGTCTATTACATATTGGGTTTATGGAACGGTATCTCAGCTAATTTGAAACCGTTGTTTTATGTATCACCCCACCTCACCTTTCCTGTTAAGCAGCCATAGTGTGTTTTCTGCATGTGTGACTCTGTTCTGTTTTGTAATTCAGTTCAAGTGTAATTGTTTTTACTTTCCCTGTATAAGTGATATCTTATGAGAAGTGTCCTTTTCTGTGTGACTTATTTCACTTAGAATCGTCGTACCTAAATCCACTCATCATGCTGCTACTAGCCTTATGACATTGATTTCATGGCTGAGTGATATTCCATTGTATATAAGGACCACAAATTCTTTATCCATTTTTCTCTTCCTGGGATATTGAAGTTGGAATGAAGTGGAGGTCCTTGGCAACAGAGCAGCCCTAAACTTTGGTGTGCTTGTGTCTTGCTGATTTTTAATTTTCCCAATTTATACCCCCATGTGTGGAAGTGCCCTATGCGCTCTAAACTGTGTTTTTTAGATGTTTCAGGACACACCATACCTTCTCCAGAGTGGCTGTTGGCAATTTACATCCCGCCCATCAGCATAGCAAGGCTCCCATTTATCCATGGCCTGTCCTGCATTTCTGGTTTTGACACTTTTCTCAGCATGGCCCTTTTGACCGATGGGAAGCGAGACTTCTTTGTAGCGCTGATTTGCCAATCCAGGTTCCTTGGTTGGCCAAAAAGGGCGTATGCGTTTTTTCCTGAATATATTCAGGAAAAAACGCATACGCCCTTTTTGGCCAAGGGCATCATTGTCAACGTTTTGCCGCTTTTCATGTGCTTTAAAGGCGATTCGAATCTACCTCCTGAAATCTGTTTCCTGCAATTCTGCCTTGATTTCAAATCCTCTTTTTGCCTTCCCTCAATATATTTGTGGACGAGAGTTATCATTTATAACTCTGCAGATTTGTGAATTGCAGTGCCCTGAAGCTCCATTTTACAACTCGCTTTTTTGGGAGCTGGCCGCAAAAGCGCAGGATGGCTTCAGGCCCTGTTCTGGTTCTGTGGGGCAGGCTGAGCCTGTGGATATTTCTTCTTCCTGATGGGAAAATAGAGTGACCTGTGTCTTTCCCAATACCAAGAGCTAGTCTCTCATTGGTTCCCCGTCTTCCCGTTCATCCTCAGGAAAAATTGCAACCTATACGGAACAGGAGGTTAAAGGTGCTGATACTCCAAGTAGGGATATTGCTAGTAAAGTGGCTGGAAATGCGAACCCAAGCTCAAGGAGATGACAAATGAGGTGCGTTTTAGAAAGCTTTCCCCATCACACGGTGTACCATCTTCTCGGTTTCTCATGCATGTTTTCGATGTAGGAAGATGCCCTTGAACCTGGAGATTTGGGACCCATGGGATGGGTACCACACAGTATTACTTTAAAGGGTCTGCGTTTGCTCACCCAACCTCACCAAACCTCTCAGCCCCAAGAGTGTCCACCCTTATGTCTCATCCAGCTGTGGGTCTAGATATGGTCAATCCGGGTTGCATCACAGCCCCTGAACGAATTGTGTAAGAATTTCTCTCTCTTTCTCTGTCTTTGTTTCATGGGTTTTTAAAAGTAATTTATGTTTATAATGGGGTTTAGCTGCTTTTCACTGCTGTGTTTATGCCGCTTTACACCCACTTGACACACTAACAGAGAGATTTCAATACATAGGTTTTAAGATTATTACTAGTCAGATATATCCTTGTGTGGTGAATAGGTGGTGTTGAGTCCAGTTCTCTGAGCAAGGAGTCGGTCTTGTCTATTACATATTGGGTTTATGGAACGGTATCTCAGCTAATTTGAAACCGTTGTTTTATGTATCACCCCACCTCAGCTTCCCTGTTAAGCAGCCATAGTGTGTTTTCTGCATGTGTGACTCTGTTCTGTTTTGTATTTCATTTCAAGTGTAATGGTTTTTACTTTCCCTGTATAAGTGATATCTTATGAGAAGTTTCCTTTTCTGTGTGACTTATTTCACTTAGAATCGTCGTACCTAAATCCACTCATCATGCTGCTACTAGCCTTATGACATTGATTTCATGGCTGAGTGATATTCCATTGTACATAAGGACCACAACTTCTTTATCCATTTTTCTCTTTCCTGGGATATTGAAGGTGGAATGAAGTGGAGGTCCTTGGCAACAGAGCAGCCCTAAACTTTGGTGTGCTTGTGTCTTGCTGATTTTTAATTTTCCCAATTTATACCCCCATGCGTGGAAGTGCCCTATGCGCTCTAAGCTGTGTTTTTTAGATGTTTGAGGACACACCGTACCCTTCTCCAGCGTGGCTGTTGACAATTTACATCCCGCCCATCAGCGTAGCAAGGCTCCCAATTCTCCATGGCCTGTCCTTCATTTCTGGTTTTGACAATTTTCTCAGCATGGCCCTTTTGACCGATGGGCAGCGAGACTTCTTTGTAGCGCTGATTTGCCTTTCCAGGTTGCTTGGTTGGCCAAAAAGGGCGTATGCGTTTTTTCCTGAATATATTCAGGAAAAAACGCATACGCCCTTTTTGGCCAAGGGCATCATTATCAATATTTTGCCGCTTTTCATGTGCTTTAAAGGCGATTCGAATCTACCTCCTGAAATCTGTTTCCTGCAATTCTGCCTTGATTTCAAATCCTCTTCTTTGCCTTCCCTCAATATATTTGTGGACGAGAGTTATCATTTATAACTCTGCAGGTTTGTGATTTGCAGTGCCCTGAAGCTCCATTTTACAACTCGCTTTTTGGGAGCTGGCCGTAAAAGCGCAGGATGGCTTCAGGCCCTGTTCTGATTCCGGGGGGCAGCTGAGCCTGTGGTTAATTCTTCTTCCTGATGGGAAAATAGAGTGACCTGTGCCTGTCCCAACACCTAGAGCTAGTCTCTCATTGGTTCCCCATCTTCCCATTCATCCTCAGGACAAATTGCAACCTGTACGGAACAGGAGGTTAAAGGTGCTGATACTCCAAGTAGGGAGATTGCTAGTAAAGTGGCTGGAATTGCGAACCCAAGCTCAAGGAGATGACAAATGAGGTGCGTTTTAGAAAGCTTTCCCCATCACACGGTGTACCATCTTCTGGGTTTCTCATGCATGTTTTCGATGTAGGAAGATGCCCTTGAACCTTGAGATTTGGGACCCATGGGATGGGTACCACACAGTATTACTTTAAAGGGTCTGCGTTTGCTCACCCAACCTCACAAAACCTCTCAGCCCCAAGAGTGTCCACCCTTATGTCTCATCCAGCTGTGGGTCTAGATATGGTCAATCTGGGTTGCATCACAGCCCCTGAACGAATTGTGTAAGAATTTCTCTCTCTTTCTCTGTCTTTGTTTCATGGGTTTTTAAAAGTAATTTATGTTTATAATGGGGTTTAGCTGCTTTTCACTGCTGTGTTTATGCCGCTTTACACCCACTTGACACACTAACAGAGAGATTTCAATACATAGGTTTTAAGATTATTACTAGTCAGATATATCCTTGTGTGGTGAATAGGGGGTGTTGAGTCCAGTTCTCTGAGCAAGGAGTCGGTCTTGTCTATTACATATTGGGTTTATGGAACGGTATCTCAGCTAATTTGAAACAATTGTTTTATGTATCACCCCACCTCACCTTCCCTGTTAAGCAGCCATAGTGTGTTTTCTGCATGTGTGACTCTGTTCTGTTTTGTATTTCAGTTCAAGTGTAGTGGTTTTTACTTTCCCTCTATAAGTGATATCTTATGAGAAGTGTCCTTTTCTGTGTGACTTATTTCACTTAGAATCATCGTACCTAAATCCACTCATCATGCTGCTACTAGCTGTATGACATTGATTTCATGGCTGAGTGATATTCCATTGTATATAAGGACCACAAATTCTTTATCCATTTTTCTCTTCCTGGGATATTGAAGTTCGAATGAAGTGGAGGTCCTTGGCAACAGAGCAGCCCTAAACTTTGGTGTGCTTGTGTCTTGCTGATTTTTAATTTTCCCAATTTATACCCCCATGTGTGGAAGTGCCCTATGCGCTCTAAACTGTGTTTTTTAGATGTTTCAGGACACACCATACCTTCTCCAGAGTGGCTGTTGGCAATTTACATCCCGCCCATCAGCATAGCAAGGCTCCCATTTCTCCATGGCCTGTCCTGCATTTCTGGTTTTGACACTTTTCTCAGCATGGCCCTTTTGACCGATGGGAAGCGAGACTTCTTTGTAGCGCTGATTTGCCAATCCAGGTTGCTTGGTTGGCCAAAAAGGGCGTATGCGTTTTTTCCTGAATATATTCAGGAAAAAACGCATACGCCCTTTTTGGCCAAGGGCATCATTGTCAACGTTTTGCCGCTTTTCATGTGCTTTAAAGGCGATTCGAATCTACCTCCTGAAATCTGTTTCCTGCAATTCTGCCTTGATTTCAAATCCTCTTTTTGCCTTCCCTCAATATATTTGTGGACGAGAGTTATCATTTATAACTCTGCACGTTTGTGAATTGCAGTGCCCTGAAGCTCCATTTTACAAGTCGCTTTTTTGGGAGCTGGCCGCAAAAGCGCAGGATGGCTTCAGGCCCTGTTCTGGTTCTGGGGGGCAGGCTGAGCCTGTGGATATTTCTTCTTCCTGATGGGAAAATAGAGTGACCTGTGTCTGTCCCAATACCAAGAGCTAGTCTCTCATTGGTTCCCCGTCTTCCCGTTCATCCTCAGGAAAAATTGCAACCTATACGGAACAGGAGGTTAAAGGTGCTGATACTCCAAGTAGGGAGATTGCTAGTAAAGTGGCTGGAAATGCGAACCCAAGCTCAAGGAGATGACAAATGAGGTGCGTTTTAGAAAGCTTTCCCCATCACACGGTGTACCATCTTCTCGGTTTCTCATGCATGTTTTCGATGTAGGAAGATGCCCTTGAACCTGGAGATTTGGGACCCATGGGATGGGTACCACACAGTATTACTTTAAAGGGTCTGCGTTTGCTCACCCAACCTCACCAAACCTCTCAGCCCCAAGAGTGTCCACCCTTATGTCTCATCCAGCTGTGGGTCTAGATATGGTCAATCCGGGTTGCATCACAGCCCCTGAACGAATTGTGTAAGAATTTCTCTCTCTTTCTCTGTCTTTGTTTCATGGGTTTTTAAAAGTAATTTATGTTTATAATGGGGTTTAGCTGCTTTTCACTGCTGTGTTTATGCCGTTTTACACCCACTTGACACACTAACAGAGAGATTTCAATACATAGGTTTTAAGATTATTACTAGTCAGATATATCCTTGTGTGGTTAATAGGGGGTGTTGAGTCCAGTTCTCTGAGCAAGGAGTCGGTCTTGTCTATTACATATTGGGTTTATGGAACGGTATCTCAGCTAATTTGAAACCGTTGTTTTATGTATCACCCCACCTCAGCTTCCCTGTTAAGCAGCCATAGTGTGTTTTCTGCATGTGTGACTCTGTTCTGTTTTGTATTTCAGTTCAAGTGTAATGGTTTTTACTTTCCCTGTATAAGTGATATCTTATGAGAAGTGTCCTTTTCTGTGTGACTTATTTCACTTAGAATCGTCGTACCTAAATCCACTCATCATGCTGCTACTAGCCTTATGACATTGATTTCATGGCTGAGTGATATTCCATTGTACATAAGGACCACAACTTCTTTATCCATTTTTCTCTTTCCTGGGATATTGAAGGTGGAATGAAGTGGAGGTCCTTGGCAACAGAGCAGCCCTAAACTTTGGTGTGCTTGTGTCTTGCTGATTTTTAATTTTCCCAATTTATACCCCCATGCGTGGAAGTGCCCTATGCGCTCTAAGCTGTGTTTTTTAGATGTTTGTGGACACACCGTACCCTTCTCCAGCGTGGCTGTTGGCAATTTACATCCCGCCCATCAGCGTAGCAAGGCTCCCAATTCTCCATGGCCTGTCCTTCATTTCTGGTTTTGACATTTTCTCAGCATGGCCCTTTTGACCGATGGGAAGCGAGACTTCTTTGTAGCGCTGATTTGCCTTTCCAGGTTGCTTGGTTGGCCAAAAAGGGCGTATGCGTTTTTTCCTGAATATATTCAGGAAAAAACGCATACGCCCTTTTTGGCCAAGGGCCTCATTGTCAACGTTTTGCTGCTTTTCATGTGCTTTAAAGGCGATTCGAATCTACCTCCTGAAATCTGTTTCCTGCAATTCTGCGTTGATTTCATATCCTCTTCTTTGCCTTCCCTCAATATATTTGTGGACGAGAGTTATCATTTATAACTCTGCAGGTTTGTGATTTGCAGTGCCCTGAAGCTCCATTTTACAACTCGCTTTTTGGGAGCTGGCCGTAAAAGCGCAGGATGGCTTCAGGCCCTGTTCTGGTTCCGGGGGGCAGCTGAGCCTGTGGTTAATTCTTCTTCCTGATGGGAAAATAGAGTGACCTGTGCCTGTCCCAACACCTAGAGCTAGTCTCTCATTGGTTCCCCATCTTCCCATTCATCCTCAGGACAAATTGCAACCTGTACGGAACAGGAGGTTAAAGGTGCTGATACTCCAAGTAGGGAGATTGCTAGTAAAGTGGCTGGAATGGCGAACCCGAGCACAAGGAGATGAGAAATGAGGTGCGTTTTAGGAACCTTTCCCCATCACACGGTGTACCAACTTCTTGGTTTCTCATGCATGTTTTCGATGTAGGAAGATGCCCTTGAACCTCGAGATTTGGGACCCCTGCAATGGGTACCACGCAGTATTACTTTAAAGGGTCTGCGTTTGCTCACCCAACCTCACCAAACCTCTCAGCCCCAAGAGTGTCCACCCTTATGTCTCATCCAGCTGTGGGTCTAGATATGGTCAATCCAGGTTCCATCACAGCCCCTGAACGAATTGTGTAAGAATTTCTCTCTCTTTCACTGTCTTTGTTTCATGGGTTTTTAAAAGTAATTTATTTTTATAATGGGGTTTAGCTGCTTTTCACTGCTGTGTTTATGCCGCTTTACACCCACTTGACACACTAACAGAGAGATTTCAATACATAGGTTTTAAGATTATTACTAGTCAGATATATCCTTGTGTGGTGAATAGGGGGTGTTGAGTCCAGTTCTCTGAGCAAGGAGTCGGTCTTGTCTATTACATATTGGGTTTATGGAACGGTATCTCAGCTAATTTGAAACCGTTGTTTTATGTATCACCCCACCTCACCTTTCCTGTTAAGCAGCCATAGTGTGTTTTCTGCATGTGTGACTCTGTTCTGTTTTGTAATTCAGTTCAAGTCTAATTGTTTTTACTTTCCCTGTATAAGTGATATCTTATGAGAAGTGTCCTTTTCTGTGTGACTTATTTCACTTAGAATCGTCGTACCTAAATCCACTCATCATGCTGCTACTAGCCTTATGACATTGATTTCATGGCTGAGTGATATTCCATTGTACATAAGGACCACAACTTCTTTATCCATTTTTCTCTTTCCTGGGATATTGAAGGTGGAATGAAGTGGAGGTCCTTGGCAACAGAGCAGCCCTAAACTTTGGTGTGCTTGTGTCTTGCTGATTTTTAATTTTCCCAATTTATACCCCCATGCGTGGAAGTGCCCTATGCGCTCTAAGCTGTGTTTTTTAGATGTTTGTGGACACACGGTACCCTTCTCCAGCGTGGCTGTTGGCAATTTACATTCCGCCCATCAGCGTAGCAAGGCTCCCATTTCTCCATGGCCTGTCCTGCATTTCTGGTTTTGACACTTTTCTCAGCATGGCCCTTTTGACCGATGGGCAGCGAGACTTCTTTGTAGCGCTGATTTGCCTTTCCAGGTTGCTTGGTTGGCCAAAAAGGGCGTATGCGTTTTTTCCTGAATATATTCAGGAAAAAACGCATACGCCCTTTTTTGCCAAGGGCATCATTATCAATGTTTTGCCGCTTTTCTTGTGCTTTAAAGGCGATTCGAATCTACCTCCTGAAATCTGTTTCCTGCAATTCTGCCTTGATTTCAAATCCTCTTCTTTGCCTTCCCTCAATATATTTGTGGACGAGAGTTATCATTTATAACTCTGCAGGTTTGTGATTTGCAGTGCCCTGAAGCTCCATTTTACAACTCGCTTTTTGGGAGCTGGCCGTAAAAGCGCAGGATGGCTTCAGACCCTGTTCTGGTTCCGGGGGGCAGCTGAGCCTGTGGTTAATTCTTCTTCCTGATGGGAAAATAGAGTGACCTGTGCCTGTCCCAACACCTAGAGCTAGTCTCTCATTGGTTCCCCATCTTCCCATTCATCCTCAGGACAAATTGCAACCTGTACGGAACAGGAGGTTAAAGGTGCTGATACTCCAAGTAGGGAGATTGCTAGTAAAGTGGCTGGAATGGCGAACCCGAGCACAAGGAGATGAGAAATGAGGTGCGTTTTAGGAACCTTTCCCCATCACACGGTGTACCAACTTCTTGGTTTCTCATGCATGTTTTCGATGTAGGAAGATGCCCTTGAACCTCGAGATTTGGGACCCCTGCAATGGGTACCACGCAGTATTACTTTAAAGGGTCTGCGTTTGCTCACCCAACCTCACCAAACCTCTCAGCCCCAAGAGTGTCCACCCTTATGTCTCATCCAGCTGTGGGTCTAGATATGGTCAATCCAGGTTCCATCACAGCCCCTGAACGAATTGTGTAAGAATTTCTCTCTCTTTCACTGTCTTTGTTTCATGGGTTTTTAAAAGTAATTTATTTTTATAATGGGGTTTAGCTGCTTTTCACTGCTGTGTTTATGCCGCTTTACACCCACTTGACACACTAACAGAGAGATTTCAATACATAGGTTTTAAGATTATTACTAGTCAGATATATCCTTGTGTGGTGAATAGGGGGTGTTGAGTCCAGTTCTCTGAGCAAGGAGTCGGTCTTGTCTATTACATATTGGGTTTATGGAACGGTATCTCAGCTAATTTGAAACAATTGTTTTATGTATCACCCCACCTCACCTTCCCTGTTAAGCAGCCATAGTGTGTTTTCTGCATGTGTGACTCTGTTCTGTTTTGTATTTCAGTTCAAGTGTAGTGGTTTTTACTTTCCCTCTATAAGTGATATCTTATGAGAAGTGTCCTTTTCTGTGTGACTTATTTCACTTAGAATCATCGTACCTAAATCCACTCATCATGCTGCTACTAGCCTTTTGACATTGATTTCATGGCTGAGTGATATTCCATTGTATATAAGGACCACAAATTCTTTATCCATTTTTCTCTTCCTGGGATATTGAAGTTGGAATGAAGTGGAGGTCCTTGGCAACAGAGCAGCCCTAAACTTTGGTGTGCTTGTGTCTTGCTGATTTTTAATTTTCCCAATTTATACCCCCATGTGTGGAAGTGCCCTATGCGCTCTAAACTGTGTTTTTTAGATGTTTCAGGACACACCATACCTTCTCCAGAGTGGCTGTTGGCAATTTACATCCCTCCCATCAGCATAGCAAGGCTCCCATTTCTCCATGGCCTGTCCTGCATTTCTGGTTTTGACACTTTTCTCAGCATGGCCCTTTTGACCGATGGGAAGCGAGACTTCTTTGTAGCGCTGATTTGCCTTTCCAGGTTGCTTGGTTGGCCAAAAAGGGCGTATGCGTTTTTTCCTGAATATATTCAGGAAAAAACGCATACGCCCTTTTTGGCCAAGGGCATCATTGTCAACGTTTTGCCGCTTTTCATGTGCTTTAAAGGCGATTCGAATCTACCTCCTGAAATCTGTTTCCTGCAATTCTGCCTTGATTTCAAATCCTCTTTTTGCCTTCCCTCAATATATTTGTGGACGAGAGTTATCATTTATAACTCTGCAGGTTTGTGAATTGCAGTGCCCTGAAGCTCCATTTTACAACTCGCTTTTTTGGGAGCTGGCCGCAAAAGCGCAGGATGGCTTCAGGCCCTGTTCTGGTTCTGGGGGGCAGGCTGAGCCTGTGGATATTTCTTCTTCCTGATGGGAAAATAGAGTGACCTGTGTCTGTCCCAATACCAAGAGCTAGTCTCTCATTGGTTCCCCGTCTTCCCGTTCATCCTCAGGAAAAATTGCAACCTATACGGAACAGGAGGTTAAAGGTGCTGATACTCCAAGTAGGGAGATTGCTAGTAAAGTGGCTGGAAATGCGAACCCAAGCTCAAGGAGATGACAAATGAGGTGCGTTTTAGAAAGCTTTCCCCATCACACGGTGTACCATCTTCTCGGTTTCTCATGCATGTTTTCGATGTAGGAAGATGCCCTTGAACCTGGAGATTTGGGACCCATGGGATGGGTACCACACAGTATTACTTTAAAGGGTCTGCGTTTGCTCACCCAACCTCACCAAACCTCTCAGCCCCAAGAGTGTCCACCCTTATGTCTCATCCAGCTGTGGGTCTAGATATGGTCAATCCGGGTTGCATCACAGCCCCTGAACGAATTGTGTAAGAATTTCTCTCTCTTTCTCTGTCTTTGTTTCATGGGTTTTTAAAAGTAATTTATGTTTATAATGGGGTTTAGCTGCTTTTCACTGCTGTGTTTATGCCGCTTTACACCCACTTGACACACTAACAGAGAGATTTCAATACATAGGTTTTAAGATTATTACTAGTCAGATATATCCTTGTGTGGTGAATAGGGGGTGTTGAGTCCAGTTCTCTGAGCAAGGAGTCGGTCTTGTCTATTACATATTGGGTTTATGGAACGGTATCTCAGCTAATTTGAAACCGTTGTTTTATGCATCACCCCACCTCAGCTTCCCTGTTAAGCAGCCATAGTGTGTTTTCTGCATGTGTGACTCTGTTCTGTTTTGTAATTCAGTTCAAGTCTAATTGTTTTTACTTTCCCTGTATAAGTGATATCTTATGAGAAGTGTCCTTTTCTGTGTGACTTATTTCACTTAGAATCGTCGTACCTAAATCCACTCATCATGCTGCTACTAGCCTTATGACATTGATTTCATGGCTGAGTGATATTCCATTGTACATAAGGACCACAACTTCTTTATCCATTTTTCTCTTTCCTGGGATATTGAAGGTGGAATGAAGTGGAGGTCCTTGGCAACAGAGCAGACCTAAACTTTGGTGTGCTTGTGTCTTGCTGATTTTTAATTTTCCCAATTTATACCCCCATGCGTGGAAGTGCCCTATGCGCTCTAAGCTGTGTTTTTTAGATGTTTGTGGACACACCGTACCCTTCTCCAGCGTGGCTGTTGGCAATTTACATTCCGCCCATCAGCGTAGCAAGGCTCCCATTTCTCCATGGCCTGTCCTGCATTTCTGGTTTTGACACTTTTCTCAGCATGGCCCTTTTGACCGATGGGAAGCGAGACTTCTTTGTAGCGCTGATTTGCCTTTCCAGGTTGCTTGGTTGCCCAAAAAGGGCGTATGCGTTTTTTCCTGAATATATTCAGGAAAAAACGCATACGCCCTTTTTGGCCAAGGGCATCATTATCAATGTTTTGCCGCTTTTCTTGTGCTTTAAAGGCGATTCGAATCTACCTCCTGAAATCTGTTTCCTGCAATTCTGCCTTGATTTCAAATCCTCTTCTTTGCCTTCCCTCAATATATTTGTGGACGAGAGTTATCATTTATAACTCTGCAGGTTTGTGATTTGCAGTGCCCTGAAGCTCCATTTTACAACTCGCTTTTTGGGAGCTGGCCGTAAAAGCGCAGGATGGCTTCAGACCCTGTTCTGGTTCCGGGGGGCAGCTGAGCCTGTGGTTAATTCTTCTTCCTGATGGGAAAATAGAGTGACCTGTGCCTGTCCCAACACCTAGAGCTAGTCTCTCATTGGTTCCCCATCTTCCCATTCATCCTCAGGACAAATTGCAACCTGTACGGAACAGGAGGTTAAAGGTGCTGATACTCCAAGTAGGGAGATTGCTAGTAAAGTGGCTGGAATGGCGAACCCGAGCACAAGGAGATGAGAAATGAGGTGCGTTTTAGGAACCTTTCCCCATCACACGGTGTACCAACTTCTTGGTTTCTCATGCATGTTTTCGATGTAGGAAGATGCCCTTGAACCTCGAGATTTGGGACCCCTGCAATGGGTACCACGCAGTATTACTTTAAAGGGTCTGCGTTTGCTCACCCAACCTCACCAAACCTCTCAGCCCCAAGAGTGTCCACCCTTATGTCTCATCCAGCTGTGGGTCTAGATATGGTCAATCCAGGTTCCATCACAGCCCCTGAACGAATTGTGTAAGAATTTCTCTCTCTTTCACTGTCTTTGTTTCATGGGTTTTTAAAAGTAATTTATTTTTATAATGGGGTTTAGCTGCTTTTCACTGCTGTGTTTATGCCGCTTTACACCCACTTGACACACTAACAGAGAGATTTCAATACATAGGTTTTAAGATTATTACTAGTCAGATATATCCTTGTGTGGTGAATAGGGGGTGTTGAGTCCAGTTCTCTGAGCAAGGAGTCGGTCTTGTCTATTACATATTGGGTTTATGGAACGGTATCTCAGCTAATTTGAAACCGTTGTTTTATGTATCACCCCACCTCACCTTTCCTGTTAAGCAGCCATAGTGTGTTTTCTGCATGTGTGACTCTGTTCTGTTTTGTAATTCAGTTCAAGTCTAATTGTTTTTACTTTCCCTGTATAAGTGATATCTTATGAGAAGTGTCCTTTTCTGTGTGACTTATTTCACTTAGAATCGTCGTACCTAAATCCACTCATCATGCTGCTACTAGCCTTATGACATTGATTTCATGGCTGAGTGATATTCCATTGTACATAAGGACCACAACTTCTTTATCCATTTTTCTCTTTCCTGGGATATTGAAGGTGGAATGAAGTGGAGGTCCTTGGCAACAGAGCAGCCCTAAACTTTGGTGTGCTTGTGTCTTGCTGATTTTTAATTTTCCCAATTTATACCCCCATGCGTGGAAGTGCCCTATGCGCTCTAAGCTGTGTTTTTTAGACGTTTGAGGACACACCGTACCCTTCTCCAGCATGGCTGTTGACAATTTACATCCCGCCCATCAGCGTAGCAAGGCTCCCAATTCTCCATGGCCTGTCCTTCATTTCTGGTTTTGACACTTTTCTCAGCATGGCCCTTTTGACCGATGGGAAGCGAGACTTCTTTGTAGCGCTGATTTGCCTTTCCAGGTTGCTTGGTTGGCCAAAAAGGGCGTATGCGTTTTTTCCTGAATATATTCAGGAAAAAACGCATACGCCCTTTTTGGCCAAGGGCCTCATTGTCAACGTTTTGCCGCTTTTCATGTGCTTTAAAGGCGATTCGAATCTACCTCCTGAAATCTGTTTCCTGCAATTCTGCCTTGATTTCAAATCCTCTTCTTTGCCTTCCCTCAATATATTTGTGGACGAGAGTTATCATTTAAAGCACTGCAGGTTTGTGAATTGCAGTGCCCTGAAGCTCCATTTTACAACTCGCTTTTTTGGGAGCTGGCCGCAAAAGCGCAGGATGGCTTCAGGCCCTGTTCTGGTTCTGGGGGGCAGGCTGAGCCTGTGGATAATTCTCCTTCCTGATGGGAAAATAGAGTGACCTGTGTCTGTCCCAATACCAAGAGCTAGTCTCTCATTGCTTTCCCGTCTTCCCGTTCATCCTCAGGACAAATTGCAAGCTGTACGGAACAGGAGGTTAAAGGTGCTGATACTCCAAGTAGGGAGATTGCTAGTAAAGTGGCTGGAATTGCGAACCCGAGCTCAAGGAGATGACAAATGAGGTGCGTTTTAGAAAGCTTTCCCCATCACACGGTGTACCATCTTCTGGGTTTCTCATGCATGTTTTCGATGTAGGAAGATGCCCTTGAACCTCGAGATTTGGGACCCCTGCAATGGGTACCACGCAGTATTACTTTAAAGGGTCTGCGTTTGCTCACCCAACCTCACCAAACCTCTCAGCCCCAAGAGTGTCCACCCTTATGTCTCATCCAGCTGTGGGTCTAGATATGGTCAATCCAGGTTCCATCACAGCCCCTGAACGAATTGTGTAAGAATTTCTCTCTCTTTCACTGTCTTTGTTTCATGGGTTTTTAAAAGTAATTTATTTTTATAATGGGGTTTAGCTGCTTTTCACTGCTGTGTTTATGCCGCTTTACACCCACTTGACACACTAACAGAGAGATTTCAATACATAGGTTTTAAGATTATTACTAGTCAGATATATCCTTGTGTGGTGAATAGGGGGTGTTGAGTCCAGTTCTCTGAGCAAGGAGTCGGTCTTGTCTATTACATATTGGGTTTATGGAACGGTATCTCAGCTAATTTGAAACCGTTGTTTTATGTATCACCCCACCTCACCTTTCCTGTTAAGCAGCCATAGTGTGTTTTCTGCATGTGTGACTCTGTTCTGTTTTGTAATTCAGTTCAAGTCTAATTGTTTTTACTTTCCCTGTATAAGTGATATCTTATGAGAAGTGTCCTTTTCTGTGTGACTTATTTCACTTAGAATCGTCGTACCTAAATCCACTCATCATGCTGCTACTAGCCTTATGACATTGATTTCATGGCTGAGTGATATTCCATTGTACATAAGGACCACAACTTCTTTATCCATTTTTCTCTTTCCTGGGATATTGAAGGTGGAATGAAGTGGAGGTCCTTGGCAACAGAGCAGACCTAAACTTTGGTGTGCTTGTGTCTTGCTGATTTTTAATTTTCCCAATTTATACCCCCATGCGTGGAAGTGCCCTATGCGCTCTAAGCTGTGTTTTTTAGATGTTTGTGGACACACCGTACCCTTCTCCAGCGTGGCTGTTGGCAATTTACATTCCGCCCATCAGCGTAGCAAGGCTCCCATTTCTCCATGGCCTGTCCGGCATTTCTGGTTTTGACACTTTTCTCAGCATGGCCCTTTTGACCGATGGGCAGCGAGACTTCTTTGTAGCGCTGATTTGCCTTTCCAGGTTGCTTGGTTGGCCAAAAAGGGCGTATGCGTTTTTTCCTGAATATATTCAGGAAAAAACGCATACGCCCTTTTTGGCCAAGGGCATCATTATCAATGTTTTGCCGCTTTTCTTGTGCTTTAAAGGCGATTCGAATCTACCTCCTGAAATCTGTTTCCTGCAATTCTGCCTTGATTTCAAATCCTCGTCTTTGCCTTCCCTCAATATATTTGTGGACGAGAGTTATCATTTATAACTCTGCAGGTTTGTGATTTGCAGTGCCCTGAAGCTCCATTTTACAACTCGCTTTTTGGGAGCTGGCCGTAAAAGCGCAGGATGGCTTCAGACCCTGTTCTGGTTCCGGGGGGCAGCTGAGCCTGTGGTTAATTCTTCTTCCTGATGGGAAAATAGAGTGACCTGTGCCTGTCCCAACACCTAGAGCTAGTCTCTCATTGGTTCCCCATCTTCCCATTCATCCTCAGGACAAATTGCAACCTGTACGGAACAGGAGGTTAAAGGTGCTGATACTCCAAGTAGGGAGATTGCTAGTAAAGTGGCTGGAATGGCGAACCCGAGCACAAGGAGATGAGAAATGAGGTGCGTTTTAGGAACCTTTCCCCATCACACGGTGTACCAACTTCTTGGTTTCTCATGCATGTTTTCGATGTAGGAAGATGCCCTTGAACCTCGAGATTTGGGACCCCTGCAATGGGTACCACGCAGTATTACTTTAAAGGGTCTGCGTTTGCTCACCCAACCTCACCAAACCTCTCAGCCCCAAGAGTGTCCACCCTTATGTCTCATCCAGCTGTGGGTCTAGATATGGTCAATCCAGGTTCCATCACAGCCCCTGAACGAATTGTGTAAGAATTTCTCTCTCTTTCACTGTCTTTGTTTCATGGGTTTTTAAAAGTAATTTATTTTTATAATGGGGTTTAGCTGCTTTTCACTGCTGTGTTTATGCCGCTTTACACCCACTTGACACACTAACAGAGAGATTTCAATACATAGGTTTTAAGATTATTACTAGTCAGATATATCCTTGTGTGGTGAATAGGGGGTGTTGAGTCCAGTTCTCTGAGCAAGGAGTTGGTCTTGTCTATTACATATTGGGATTATGGAACGGTATCTCAGCTAATTTGAAACCCTTGTTTTATGTATCACCCCACCTCACCTTTCCTGTTAAGCAGCCATAGTGTGTTTTCTGCATGTGTCACTCTGTTCTGTTTTATAATTCAGTTCAAGTGTAACGGTTTTTACTTTCCCTGTATAAGTGATATCTTATGAGAAGTGTCCTTTTCTGTGTGACTTATTTCACTTAGAATCGTCGTACCTAAATCCACTCATCATGCTGCTACTAGCCTTATGACATTGATTTCATGGCTGAGTGATATTCCATTGTACATAAGGACCACAACTTCTTTATCCATTTTTCTCTTTCCTGGGATATTGAAGGTGGAATGAAGTGGAGGTCCTTGGCAACAGAGCAGCCCTAAACTTTGGTGTGCTTGTGTCTTGCTGATTTTTAATTTTCCCAATTTATACCCCCATGCGTGGAAGTGCCCTATGCGCTCTAAGCTGTGTTTTTTAGACGTTTGAGGACACACCGTACCCTTCTCCAGCATGGCTGTTGACAATTTACATCCCGCCCATCAGCGTAGCAAGGCTCCCAATTCTCCATGGCCTGTCCTTCATTTCTGGGTTTGACACTTTTCTCAGCATGGCCCTTTTGACCGATGGGAAGCGAGACTTCTTTGTAGCGCTGATTTGCCTTTCCAGGTTGCTTGGTTGGCCAAAAAGGGCGTATGCGTTTTTTCCTGAATATATTCAGGAAAAAACGCATACGCCCTTTTTGGCCAAGGGCCTCATTGTCAACGTTTTGCCGCTTTTCATGTGCTTTAAAGGCGATTCGAATCTACCTCCTGAAATCTGTTTCCTGCAATTCTGCCTTGATTTCAAATCCTCTTCTTTGCCTTCCCTCAATATATTTGTGGATGAGAGTTATCATTTAAAGCACTGCAGGTTTGTGAATTGCAGTGCCCTGAAGCTCCATTTTACAACTCGCTTTTTTGGGAGCTGGCCGCAAAAGCGCAGGATGGCTTCAGGCCCTGTTCTGGTTCTGGGGGGCAGGCTGAGCCTGTGGATAATTCTCCTTCCTGATGGGAAAATAGAGTGACCTGTGTCTGTCCCAATACCAAGAGCTAGTCTCTCATTGCTTTCCCGTCTTCCCGTTCATCCTCAGGACAAATTGCAACCTGTACGGAACAGGAGGTTAAAGGTGCTGATACTCCAAGTAGGGAGATTGCTAGTAAAGTGGCTGGAATTGCGAACCCGAGCTCAAGGAGATGACAAATGAGGTGCGTTTTAGAAAGCTTTCCCCATCACACGGTGTACCATCTTCTGGGTTTCTCATGCATGTTTTCGATGTAGGAAGATGCCCTTGAACCTCGAGATTTGGGACCCCTGCAATGGGTACCACGCAGTATTACTTTAAAGGGTCTGCGTTTGCTCACCCAACCTCACCAAACCTCTCAGCCCCAAGAGTGTCCACCCTTATGTCTCATCCAGCTGTGGGTCTAGATATGGTCAATCCAGGTTCCATCACAGCCCCTGAACGAATTGTGTAAGAATTTCTCTCTCTTTCACTGTCTTTGTTTCATGGGTTTTTAAAAGTAATTTATTTTTATAATGGGGTTTAGCTGCTTTTCACTGCTGTGTTTATGCCGCTTTACACCCACTTGACACACTAACAGAGAGATTTCAATACATAGGTTTTAAGATTATTACTAGTCAGATATATCCTTGTGTGGTGAATAGGGGGTGTTGAGTCCAGTTCTCTGAGCAAGGAGTCGGTCTTGTCTATTACATATTGGGTTTATGGAACGGTATCTCAGCTAATTTGAAACCGTTGTTTTATGTATCACCCCACCTCACCTTTCCTGTTAAGCAGCCATAGTGTGTTTTCTGCATGTGTGACTCTGTTCTGTTTTGTAATTCAGTTCAAGTCTAATTGTTTTTACTTTCCCTGTATAAGTGATATCTTATGAGAAGTGTCCTTTTCTGTGTGACTTATTTCACTTAGAATCGTCGTACCTAAATCCACTCATCATGCTGCTACTAGCCTTATGACATTGATTTCATGGCTGAGTGATATTCCATTGTACATAAGGACCACAACTTCTTTATCCATTTTTCTCTTTCCTGGGATATTGAAGGTGGAATGAAGTGGAGGTCCTTGGCAACAGAGCAGACCTAAACTTTGGTGTGCTTGTGTCTTGCTGATTTTTAATTTTCCCAATTTATACCCCCATGCGTGGAAGTGCCCTATGCGCTCTAAGCTGTGTTTTTTAGATGTTTGTGGACACACCGTACCCTTCTCCAGCGTGGCTGTTGGCAATTTACATTCCGCCCATCAGCGTAGCAAGGCTCCCATTTCTCCATGGCCTGTCCGGCATTTCTGGTTTTGACACTTTTCTCAGCATGGCCCTTTTGACCGATGGGCAGCGAGACTTCTTTGTAGCGCTGATTTGCCTTTCCAGGTTGCTTGGTTGGCCAAAAAGGGCGTATGCGTTTTTTCCTGAATATATTCAGGAAAAAACGCATACGCCCTTTTTGGCCAAGGGCATCATTATCAATGTTTTGCCGCTTTTCTTGTGCTTTAAAGGCGATTCGAATCTACCTCCTGAAATCTGTTTCCTGCAATTCTGCCTTGATTTCAAATCCTCTTCTTTGCCTTCCCTCAATATATTTGTGGACGAGAGTTATCATTTATAACTCTGCAGGTTTGTGATTTGCAGTGCCCTGAAGCTCCATTTTACAACTCGCTTTTTGGGAGCTGGCCGTAAAAGCGCAGGATGGCTTCAGACCCTGTTCTGGTTCCGGGGGGCAGCTGAGCCTGTGGTTAATTCTTCTTCCTGATGGGAAAATAGAGTGACCTGTGCCTGTCCCAACACCTAGAGCTAGTCTCTCATTGGTTCCCCATCTTCCCATTCATCCTCAGGACAAATTGCAACCTGTACGGAACAGGAGGTTAAAGGTGCTGATACTCCAAGTAGGGAGATTGCTAGTAAAGTGGCTGGAATGGCGAACCCGAGCACAAGGAGATGAGAAATGAGGTGCGTTTTAGGAACCTTTCCCCATCACACGGTGTACCAACTTCTTGGTTTCTCATGCATGTTTTCGATGTAGGAAGATGCCCTTGAACCTCGAGATTTGGGACCCCTGCAATGGGTACCACGCAGTATTACTTTAAAGGGTCTGCGTTTGCTCACCCAACCTCACCAAACCTCTCAGCCCCAAGAGTGTCCACCCTTATGTCTCATCCAGCTGTGGGTCTAGATATGGTCAATCTGGGTTGCATCACAGCCCCTGAACGAATTGTGTAAGAATTTCTCTCTCTTTCACTGTCTTTGTTTCATGGGTTTTTAAAAGTAATTTATTTTTATAATGGGGTTTAGCTGCTTTTCACTGCTGTGTTTATGCCGCTTTACACCCACTTGACACACTAACAGAGAGATTTCAATACATAGGTTTTAAGATTATTACTAGTCAGATATATCCTTGTGTGGTGAATAGGGGGTGTTGAGTCCAGTTCTCTGAGCAAGGAGTCGGTCTTGTCTATTACATATTGGGTTTATGGAACGGTATCTCAGCTAATTTGAAACAATTGTTTTATGTATCACCCCACCTCACCTTCCCTGTTAAGCAGCCATAGTGTGTTTTCTGCATGTGTGACTCTGTTCTGTTTTGTATTTCAGTTCAAGTGTAGTGGTTTTTACTTTCCCTCTATAAGTGATATCTTATGAGAAGTGTCCTTTTCTGTGTGACTTATTTCACTTAGAATCATCGTACCTAAATCCACTCATCATGCTGCTACTAGCCTTTTGACATTGATTTCATGGCTGAGTGATATTCCATTGTATATAAGGACCACAAATTCTTTATCCATTTTTCTCTTCCTGGGATATTGAAGTTGGAATGAAGTGGAGGTCCTTGGCAACAGAGCAGCCCTAAACTTTGGTGTGCTTGTGTCTTGCTGATTTTTAATTTTCCCAATTTATACCCCCATGTGTGGAAGTGCCCTATGCGCTCTAAACTGTGTTTTTTAGATGTTTCAGGACACACCATACCTTCTCCAGAGTGGCTGTTGGCAATTTACATCCCTCCCATCAGCATAGCAAGGCTCCCATTTCTCCATGGCCTGTCCTGCATTTCTGGTTTTGACACTTTTCTCAGCATGGCCCTTTTGACCGATGGGAAGCGAGACTTCTTTGTAGCGCTGATTTGCCAATCCAGGTTGCTTGGTTGGCCAAAAAGGGCGTATGCGTTTTTTCCTGAATATATTCAGGAAAAAACGCATACGCCCTTTTTGGCCAAGGGCATCATTGTCAACGTTTTGCCGCTTTTCATGTGCTTTAAAGGCGATTCGAATCTACCTCCTGAAATCTGTTTCCTGCAATTCTGCCTTGATTTCAAATCCTCTTTTTGCCTTCCCTCAATATATTTGTGGACGAGAGTTATCATTTATAACTCTGCAGGTTTGTGAATTGCAGTGCCCTGAAGCTCCATTTTACAACTCGCTTTTTTGGGAGCTGGCCGCAAAAGCGCAGGATGGCTTCAGGCCCTGTTCTGGTTCTGGGGGGCAGGCTGAGCCTGTGGATATTTCTTCTTCCTGATGGGAAAATAGAGTGACCTGTGTCTGTCCCAATACCAAGAGCTAGTCTCTCATTGGTTCCCCGTCTTCCCGTTCATCCTCAGGAAAAATTGCAACCTATACGGAACAGGAGGTTAAAGGTGCTGATACTCCAAGTAGGGAGATTGCTAGTAAAGTGGCTGGAAATGCGAACCCAAGCTCAAGGAGATGACAAATGAGGTGCGTTTTAGAAAGCTTTCCCCATCACACGGTGTACCATCTTCTCGGTTTCTCATGCATGTTTTCGATGTAGGAAGATGCCCTTGAACCTGGAGATTTGGGACCCATGGGATGGGTACCACACAGTATTACTTTAAAGGGTCTGCGTTTGCTCACCCAACCTCACCAAACCTCTCAGCCCCAAGAGTGTCCACCCTTATGTCTCATCCAGCTGTGGGTCTAGATATGGTCAATCCGGGTTGCATCACAGCCCCTGAACGAATTGTGTAAGAATTTCTCTCTCTTTCTCTGTCTTTGTTTCATGGGTTTTTAAAAGTAATTTATGTTTATAATGGGGTTTAGCTGCTTTTCACTGCTGTGTTTATGCCGCTTTACACCCACTTGACACACTAACAGAGAGATTTCAATACATAGGTTTTAAGATTATTACTAGTCAGATATATCCTTGTGTGGTGAATAGGGGGTGTTGAGTCCAGTTCTCTGAGCAAGGAGTCGGTCTTGTCTATTACATATTGGGTTTATGGAACGGTATCTCAGCTAATTTGAAACCCTTGTTTTATGTATCACCCCACCTCAGCTTCCCTGTTAAGCAGCCATAGTGTGTTTTCTGCATGTGTGACTCTGTTCTGTTTTGTATTTCAGTTCAAGTGTAATGGTTTTTACTTTCCCTGTATAAGTGATATCTTATGAGAAGTGTCCTTTTCTCTGTGACTTATTTCACTTAGAATCGTCGTACCTAAATCCACTCATCATGCTGCTACTAGCCTTATGACATTGATTTCATGGCTGAGTGATATTCCATTGTACATAAGGACCACAACTTCTTTATCCATTTTTCTCTTTCCTGGGATATTGAAGGTGGAATGAAGTGGAGGTCCTTGGCAACAGAGCAGCCCTAAACTTTGGTGTGCTTGTGTCTTGCTGATTTTTAATTTTCCCAATTTATACCCCCATGCGTGGAAGTGCCCTATGCGCTCTAAGCTGTGTTTTTTAGATGTTTGTGGACACACCGTACCCTTCTCCAGCGTGGCTGTTGGCAATTTACATCCCGCCCATCAGCGTAGCAAGGCTCCCAATTCTCCATGGCCTGTCCTTCATTTCTGGTTTTGACATTTTCTCAGCATGGCCCTTTTGACCGATGGGAAGCGAGACTTCTTTGTAGCGCTGATTTGCCTTTCCAGGTTGCTTGGTTGGCCAAAAAGGGCGTATGCGTTTTTTCCTGAATATATTCAGGAAAAAACGCATACGCCCTTTTTGGCCAAGGGCCTCATTGTCAACGTTTTGCTGCTTTTCATGTGCTTTAAAGGCGATTCGAATCTACCTCCTGAAATCTGTTTCCTGCAATTCTGCCTTGATTTCATATCCTCTTCTTTGCCTTCCCTCAATATATTTGTGGACGAGAGTTATCATTTATAACTCTGCAGGTTTGTGATTTGCAGTGCCCTGAAGCTCCATTTTACAACTCGCTTTTTGGGAGCTGGCCGTAAAAGCGCAGGATGGCTTCAGGCCCTGTTCTGGTTCCGGGGGGCAGCTGAGCCTGTGGTTAATTCTTCTTCCTGATGGGAAAATAGAGTGACCTGTGCCTGTCCCAACACCTAGAGCTAGTCTCTCATTGGTTCCCCATCTTCCCATTCATCCTCAGGACAAATTGCAACCTGTACGGAACAGGAGGTTAAAGGTGCTGATACTCCAAGTAGGGAGATTGCTAGTAAAGTGGCTGGAATGGCGAACCCGAGCACAAGGAGATGAGAAATGAGGTGCGTTTTAGGAACCTTTCCCCATCACACGGTGTACCAACTTCTTGGTTTCTCATGCATGTTTTCGATGTAGGAAGATGCCTTGAACCTCGAGATTTGGGACCCCTGCAATGGGTACCACGCAGTATTACTTTAAAGGGTCTGCGTTTGCTCACCCAACCTCACCAAACCTCTCAGCCCCAAGAGTGTCCACCCTTATGTCTCATCCAGCTGTGGGTCTAGATATGGTCAATCCAGGTTCCATCACAGCCCCTGAACGAATTGTTTAAGAATTTCTCTCTCTTTCACTGTCTTTGTTTCATGGGTTTTTAAAAGTAATTTATTTTTATAATGGGGTTTAGCTGCTTTTCACTGCTGTGTTTATGCCGCTTTACACCCACTTGACACACTAACAGAGAGATTTCAATACATAGGTTTTAAGATTATTACTAGTCAGATATATCCTTGTGTGGTGAATAGGGGGTGTTGAGTCCAGTTCTCTGAGCAAGGAGTTGGTCTTGTCTATTACATATTGGGTTTATGGAACGGTATCTCAGCTAATTTGAAACCGTTGTTTTATGTATCACCCCACCTCACCTTTCCTGTTAAGCAGCCATAGTGTGTTTTCTGCATGTGTGACTCTGTTCTGTTTTGTAATTCAGTTCAAGTCTAATTGTTTTTACTTTCCCTGTATAAGTGATATCTTATGAGAAGTGTCCTTTTCTGTGTGACTTATTTCACTTAGAATCGTCGTACCTAAATCCACTCATCATGCTGCTACTAGCCTTATGACATTGATTTCATGGCTGAGTGATATTCCATTGTACATAAGGACCACAACTTCTTTATCCATTTTTCTCTTTCCTGGGATATTGAAGGTGGAATGAAGTGGAGGTCCTTGGCAACAGAGCAGACCTAAACTTTGGTGTGCTTGTGTCTTGCTGATTTTTAATTTTCCCAATTTATACCCCCATGCGTGGAAGTGCCCTATGCGCTCTAAGCTGTGTTTTTTAGATGTTTGTGGACACACCGTACCCTTCTCCAGCGTGGCTGTTGGCAATTTACATTCCGCCCATCAGCGTAGCAAGGCTCCCATTTCTCCATGGCCTGTCCTGCATTTCTGGTTTTGACACTTTTCTCAGCATGGCCCTTTTGACCGATGGGCAGCGAGACTTCTTTGTAGCGCTGATTTGCCTTTCCAGGTTGCTTGGTTGGCCAAAAAGGGCGTATGCGTTTTTTCCTGAATATATTCAGGAAAAAACGCATACGCCCTTTTTGGCCAAGGGCATCATTATCAATGTTTTGCCGCTTTTCTTGTGCTTTAAAGGCGATTCGAATCTACCTCCTGAAATCTGTTTCCTGCAATTCTGCCTTGATTTCAAATCCTCTTCTTTGCCTTCCCTCAATATATTTGTGGACGAGAGTTATCATTTATAACTCTGCAGGTTTGTGATTTGCAGTGCCCTGAAGCTCCATTTTACAACTCGTTTTTTGGGAGCTGGCCGTAAAAGCGCAGGATGGCTTCAGACCCTGTTCTGGTTCCGGGGGGCAGCTGAGCCTGTGGTTAATTCTTCTTCCTGATGGGAAAATAGAGTGACCTGTGCCTGTCCCAACACCTAGAGCTAGTCTCTCATTGGTTCCCCATCTTCCCATTCATCCTCAGGACAAATTGCAACCTGTACGGAACAGGAGGTTAAAGGTGCTGATACTCCAAGTAGGGAGATTGCTAGTAAAGTGGCTGGAATGGCGAACCCGAGCACAAGGAGATGAGAAATGAGGTGCGTTTTAGGAACCTTTCCCCATCACACGGTGTACCAACTTCTTGGTTTCTCATGCATGTTTTCGATGTAGGAAGATGCCCTTGAACCTCGAGATTTGGGACCCCTGCAATGGGTACCACGCAGTATTACTTTAAAGGGTCTGCGTTTGCTCACCCAACCTCACCAAACCTCTCAGCCCCAAGAGTGTCCACCCTTATGTCTCATCCAGCTGTGGGTCTAGATATGGTCAATCCAGGTTCCTTCACAGCCCCTGAACGAATTGTGTAAGAATTTCTCTCTCTTTCACTGTCTTTGTTTCATGGGTTTTTAAAAGTAATTTATTTTTATAATGGGGTTTAGCTGCTTTTCACTGCTGTGTTTATGCCGCTTTACACCCACTTGACACACTAACAGAGAGATTTCAATACATAGGTTTTAAGATTATTACTAGTCAGATATATCCTTGTGTGGTGAATAGGGGGTGTTGAGTCCAGTTCTCTGAGCAAGGAGTTGGTCTTGTCTATTACATATTGGGATTATGAAACGGTATCTCAGCTAATTTGAAACCCTTGTTTTATGTATCACCCCACCTCACCTTTCCTGTTAAGCAGCCATAGTGTGTTTTCTGCATGTGTCACTCTGTTCTGTTTTGTATTTCAGTTCATGTGTAGTGGTTTTTACTTTCCCTGTATAAGTGATATCTTATGAGAAGTGTCCTTTTCTGTGTGACTTATTTCACTTAGAATCGTCGTACCTAAATCCACTCATCATGCTGCTACTAGCCTTATGACATTGATTTCATGGCTGAGTGATATTCCATTGTACATAAGGACCACAACTTCTTTATCCATTTTTCTCTTTCCTGGGATATTGAAGGTGGAATGAAGTGGAGGTCCTTGGCAACAGAGCAGCCCTAAACTTTGGTGTGCTTGTGTCTTGCTGATTTTTAATTTTCCCAATTTATACCCCCATGCGTGGAAGTGCCCTATGCGCTCTAAGCTGTGTTTTTTAGACGTTTGAGGACACACCGTACCCTTCTCCAGCATGGCTGTTGACAATTTACATCCCGCCCATCAGCGTAGCAAGGCTCCCAATTCTCCATGGCCTGTCCTTCATTTCTGGTTTTGACACTTTTCTCAGCATGGCCCTTTTGACCGATGGGAAGCGAGACTTCTTTGTAGCGCTGATTTGCCTTTCCAGGTTGCTTGGTTGGCCAAAAAGGGCGTATGCGTTTTTTCCTGAATATATTCAGGAAAAAACGCATACGCCCTTTTTGGCCAAGGGCCTCATTGTCAACGTTTTGCCGCTTTTCATGTGCTTTAAAGGCGATTCGAATCTACCTCCTGAAATCTGTTTCCTGCAATTCTGCCTTGATTTCAAATCCTCTTCTTTGCCTTCCCTCAATATATTTGTGGACGAGAGTTATCATTTAAAGCACTGCAGGTTTGTGAATTGCAGTGCCCTGAAGCTCCATTTTACAACTCGCTTTTTTGGGAGCTGGCCGCAAAAGCGCAGGATGGCTTCAGGCCCTGTTCTGGTTCTGGGGGGCAGGCTGAGCCTGTGGATAATTCTCCTTCCTGATGGGAAAATAGAGTGACCTGTGTCTGTCCCAATACCAAGAGCTAGTCTCTCATTGCTTTCCCGTCTTCCCGTTCATCCTCAGGACAAATTGCAACCTGTACGGAACAGGAGGTTAAAGGTGCTGATACTCCAAGTAGGGAGATTGCTAGTAAAGTGGCTGGAATTGCGAACCCGAGCTCAAGGAGATGACAAATGAGGTGCGTTTTAGAAAGCTTTCCCCATCACACGGTGTACCATCTTCTGGGTTTCTCATGCATGTTTTCGATGTAGGAAGATGCCCTTGAACCTGGAGATTTGGGACCCATGGGATGGGTACCACACAGTATTACTTTAAAGGGTCTGCGTTTGCTCACCCAACCTCACCAAACCTCTCAGCCCCAAGAGTGTCCACCCTTATGTCTCATCCAGCTGTGGGTCTAGATATGGTCAATCCGGGTTGCATCACAGCCCCTGAACGAATTGTGTAAGAATTTCTCTCTCTTTCACTGTCTTTGTTTCATGGGTTTTGAAAAGTAATTTATTTTTATAATGGGGTTTAGCTGCTTTTCACTGCTGTGTTTATGCCGCTTTACAACCACTTGACACTAACAGAGAGAGATTTCAATACATAGGTTTTAAGATTATTACTACTCAGATATATCCTTGTGTGGTGAATAGGGGGTGTTGAGTCCAGTTCTCTGAGCAAGGAGTCGGTCTTGTCTATTACATATTGGGTTTATGGAACGGTATCTCAGCTAATTTGAAACCCTTGTTTTATGTATAACCCCACCTCACCTTTCCTGTTAAGCAGCTATAGTGTGTTTAATGCATGTGTGACTCTGTTCTGTTTTGTAATTCAGTTCAAGTGTAACGGTTTTTACTTTCCCTGTATAAGTGATATCTTATGAGAAGTGTCCTTTTCTGTGTGACTTATTTCACTTAGAATCGTCGTACCTAAATCCACTCATCATGCTGCTACTAGCCTTATGACATTGATTTCATGGCTGAGTGATATTCCATTGTACATAAGGACCACAACTTCTTTATCCATTTTTCTCTTTCCTGGGATATTGAAGGTGGAATGAAGTGGAGGTCCTTGGCAACAGAGCAGCCCTAAACTTTGGTGTGCTTGTGTCTTGCTGATTTTTAATTTTCCCAATTTATACCCCCATGCGTGGAAGTGCCCTATGCGCTCTAAGCTGTGTTTTTTAGATGTTTGTGGACACACCGTACCCTTCTCCAGCGTGGCTGTTGGCAATTTACATCCCGCCCATCAGCGTAGCAAGGCTCCCATTTCTCCATGGCCTGTCCTGCATTTCTGGTTTTGACACTTTTCTCAGCATGGCCCTTTTGACCGATGGGAAGCGAGACTTCTTTGTAGCGCTGATTTCCCTTTCCAGGTTGCTTGGTTGGCCAAAAAGGGCGTATGCGTTTTTTCCTGAATATATTCAGGAAAAAACGCATACGCCCTTTTTGGCCAAGGGCCTCATTTTCAACGTTTTGCTGCTTTTCATGTGCTTTAAAGGCGATTCGAATCTACCTCCTGAAATCGGCTTCTTGCAATTCTGCCTTGATTTCAAATCCTCTTCTTTGCCTTCCCTCAATATATTTGTGGACGAGAGTTATCATTTATAACTCTGCAGGTTTGTGAATTGCAGTGCCCTGAAGCTCCATTTTACAACTCGCTTTGTGGGAGCTGGCCGTAAAAGCACAGGATGGTTTCAGGCCCTGTGCTGGTTCCGGGGGGCAGCTGAGCCTGTGGTTAATTCTTCTTCCTGATGGGAAAATAGAGTGACCTGTGCCTGTCCCAACACCAAGAGCTAGCCTCTCATTGGTTCCCCATCTTCCCATTCATCCTCAGGACAAATTGCAACCTGTACGGAACAGGAGGTTAAAGGTGCTGATACTCCAAGTAGGGAGATTGCTAGTAAAGTGGCTGGAATGGCGAACCCGAGCACAAGGAGATGAGAAATGAGGTGCGTTTTAGGAACCTTTCCCCATCACACGGTGTACCAACTTCTTGGTTTCTCATGCATGTTTTCGATGTAGGAAGATGCCCTTGAACCTCGAGATTTGGGACCCCTGCAATGGGTACCACGCAGTATTACTTTAAAGGGTCTGCGTTTGCTCACCCAACCTCACCAAACCTCTCAGCCCCAAGAGTGTCCACCCTTATGTCTCATCCAGCTGTGGGTCTAGATATGGTCAATCTGGGTTGCATCACAGCCCCTGAACGAATTGTGTAAGAATTTCTCTCTCTTTCACTGTCTTTGTTTCATGGGTTTTTAAAAGTAATTTATTTTTATAATGGGGTTTAGCTGCTTTTCACTGCTGTGTTTATGCCGCTTTACACCCACTTGACACACTAACAGAGAGATTTCAATACATAGGTTTTAAGATTATTACTAGTCAGATATATCCTTGTGTGGTGAATAGGGGGTGTTGAGTCCAGTTCTCTGAGCAAGGAGTCGGTCTTGTCTATTACATATTGGGTTTATGGAACGGTATCTCAGCTAATTTGAAACAATTGTTTTATGTATCACCCCACCTCACCTTCCCTGTTAAGCAGCCATAGTGTGTTTTCTGCATGTGTGACTCTGTTCTGTTTTGTATTTCAGTTCAAGTGTAGTGGTTTTTACTTTCCCTCTATAAGTGATATCTTATGAGAAGTGTCCTTTTCTGTGTGACTTATTTCACTTAGAATCATCGTACCTAAATCCACTCATCATGCTGCTACTAGCCTTATGACATTGATTTCATGGCTGAGTGATATTCCATTGTATATAAGGACCACAACTTCTTTATCCATTTTTCTCTTTCCTGGGATATTGAAGTTGGAATGAAGTGGAGGTCCTTGGCAACAGAGCAGCCCTAAACTTTGGTGTGCTTGTGTCTTGCTGATTTTTAATTTTCCCAATTTATACCCCCATGCGTGGAAGTGCCCTATGCGCTCTAAGCTGTGTTTTTTAGATGTTTGTGGACACACCGTACCCTTCTCCAGCGTGGCTGTTGGCAATTTACATCCCGCCCATCAGCGTAGCAAGGCTCCCATTTCTCCATGGCCTGTCCTGCATTTCTGGTTTTGACACTTTTCTCAGCATGGCCCTTTTGACCGATGGGAAGCGAGACTTCTTTGTAGGGCTGATTTCCCTTTCCAGGTTGCTTGGTTGGCCAAAAAGGGCGTATGCGTTTTTTCCTGAATATATTCAGGAAAAAACGCATACGCCCTTTTTGGCCAAGGGCCTCATTTTCAACGTTTTGCTGCTTTTCATGTGCTTTAAAGGCGATTCGAATCTACCTCCTGAAATCGGTTTCTTGCAATTCTGCCTTGATTTCAAATCCTCTTCTTTGCCTTCCCTCAATATATTTGTGGACGAGAGTTATCATTTATAACTCTGCAGGTTTGTGAATTGCAGTGCCCTGAAGCTCCATTTTACAACTCGCTTTGTGGGAGCTGGCCGTAAAAGCACAGGATGGTTTCAGGCCCTGTGCTGGTTCCGGGGGGCAGCTGAGCCTGTGGTTAATTCTTCTTCCTGATGGGAAAATAGAGTGACCTGTGCCTGTCCCAACACCTAGAGCTAGCCTCTCATTGGTTCCCCATCTTCCCATTCATCCTCAGGACAAATTGCAACCTGTACGGAACAGGAGGTTAAAGGTGCTGATGCTCCAAGTAGGGAGATTGCTAGTAAAGTGGCTGGAATGGCGAACCCGAGCACAAGGAGATGAGAAATGAGGTGCGTTTTAGGAACCTTTCCCCATCACACGGTGTACCATCTTCTGGGTTTCTCATGCATGTTTTCGATGTAGGAAGATGCCCTTGAACCTCGAGATTTGGGACCCATGCGATGGGTACCACGCAGTATTACTTTAAAGGGTCTGCGTTTGCTCACCCAGCCTCACCAAACCTCTCAGCCCCAAGAGTGTCCACCCTTATGTCTCATCCAGCTGTGGGTCTAGATATGGTCAATCTGGGTTGCATCAGAGCCCCTGAACGAATTGTGTAAGAATTTCTCTCTCTTTCTCTGTCTTTGTTTCATGGGTTTTTAAAAGTAATTTATGTTTATAATGGGGTTTAGCTGCTTTTCACTGCTGTGTTTATGCCGCTTTACACCCACTTGACACACTAACAGAGAGATTTCAATACATAGGTTTTAAGATTATTACTAGTCAGATATATCCTTGTGTGGTGAATAGGGGGTGTTGAGTCCAGTTCTCTGAGCAAGGAGTCGGTCTTGTCTATTACATATTGGGTTTATGGAACGGTATCTCAGCTAATTTGAAACAATTGTTTTATGTATCACCCCACCTCACCTTCCCTGTTAAGCAGCCATAATGTGTTTTCTGCATGTGTGACTCTGTTCTGTTTTGTATTTCAGTTCAAGTGTAGTGGTTTTTACTTTCCCTCTATAAGTGATATCTTATGAGAAGTGTCCTTTTCTGTGTGACTTATTTCACTTAGAATCATCGTACCTAAATCCACTCATCATGCTGCTACTAGCCTTATGACATTGATTTCATGGCTGAGTGATATTCCATTGTATATAAGGACCACAACTTCTTTATCCATTTTTCTCTTTTTGGGATATTGAAGTTGGAATGAAGTGGAGGTCCTTGGCAACAGAGCAGCCCTAAACTTTGGTGTGCTTGTGTCTTGCTGATTTTTAATTTTCCCAATTTATACCCCCATGCGTGGAAGTGCCCTATGCGCTCTAAGCTGTGTTTTTTAGATGTTTGTGGACACACCGTACCATTCTCCAGCGTGGCTGTTGGCAATTTACATCCCGCCCATCAGCGTAGCAAGGCTCCCATTTCTCCATGGCCTGTCCTGCATTTCTGGTTTTGACACTTTTCTCAGCATGGCCCTTTTGACCGATGGGAAGCGAGACTTCTTTGTAGCGCTGATTTCCCTTTCCAGGTTGCTTGGTTGGCCAAAAAGGGCGTATGCGTTTTTTCCTGAATATATTCAGGAAAAAACGCATACGCCCTTTTTGGCCAAGGGCCTCATTTTCAACGTTTTGCTGCTTTTCATGTGCTTTAAAGGCGATTCGAATCTACCTCCTGAAATCGGTTTCTTGCAATTCTGCCTTGATTTCAAATCCTCTTCTTTGCCTTCCCTCAATATATTTGTGGACGAGAGTTATCATTTATAACTCTGCAGGTTTGTGAATTGCAGTGCCCTGAAGCTCCATTTTACAACTCGCTTTGTGGGAGCTGGCCGTAAAAGCACAGGATGGTTTCAGGCCCTGTGCTGGTTCCGGGGGGCAGCTGAGCCTGTGGTTAATTCTTCTTCCTGATGGGAAAATAGAGTGACCTGTGCCTGTCCCAACACCTAGAGCTAGCCTCTCATTGGTTCCCCATCTTCCCATTCATCCTCAGGACAAATTGCAACCTGTACGGAACAGGAGGTTAAAGGTGCTGATGCTCCAAGTAGGGAGATTGCTAGTAAAGTGGCTGGAATGGCGAACCCGAGCACAAGGAGATGAGAAATGAGGTGCGTTTTAGGAACCTTTCCCCATCACACGGTGTACCATCTTCTGGGTTTCTCATGCATGTTTTCGATGTAGGAAGATGCCCTTGAACCTCGAGATTTGGGACCCATGCGATGGGTACCACGCAGTATTACTTTAAAGGGTCTGCGTTTGCTCACCCAGCCTCACCAAACCTCTCAGCCCCAAGAGTGTCCACCCTTATGTCTCATCCAGCTGTGGGTCTAGATATGGTCAATCCGGGTTGCATCACAGCCCCTGAACGAATTGTGTAAGAATTTCTCTCTCTTTCTCTGTCTTTGTTTCATGGGTTTTTAAAAGTAATTTATGTTTATAATGGGGTTTAGCTGCTTTTCACTGCTGTGTTTATGCCGCTTTACACCCACTTGACACACTAACAGAGAGATTTCAATACATAGGTTTTAAGATTATTACTAGTCAGATATATCCTTGTGTGGTGAATAGGGGGTGTTGAGTCCAGTTCTCTGAGCAAGGAGTCGGTCTTGTCTATTACATATTGGGTTTATGGAACGGTATCTCAGCTAATTTGAAACAATTGTTTTATGTATCACCCCACCTCACCTTCCCTGTTAAGCAGCCATAGTGTGTTTTCTGCATGTGTGACTCTGTTCTGTTTTGTATTTCAGTTCAAGTGTAGTCGTTTTTACTTTCCCTCTATAAGTGATATCTTATGAGAAGTGTCCTTTTCTGTGTGACTTATTTCACTTAGAATCATCGTACCTAAATCCACTCATCATGCTGCTACTAGCCTTATGACATTGATTTCATGGCTGAGTGATATTCCATTGTATATAAGGACCACAACTTCTTTATCCATTTTTCTCTTTCCTGGGATATTGAAGTTGGAATGAAGTGGAGGTCCTTGGCAACAGAGCAGCCCTAAACTTTGGTGTGCTTGTGTCTTGCTGATTTTTAATTTTCCCAATTTATACCCCCATGCGTGGAAGTGCCCTATGCGCTCTAAGCTGTGTTTTTTAGATGTTTGTGGACACACCGTACCCTTCTCCAGCGTGGCTGTTGGCAATTTACATCCCGCCCATCAGCGTAGCAAGGCTCCCATTTCTCCATGGCCTGTCCTGCATTTCTGGTTTTGACACTTTTCTCAGCATGGCCCTTTTGACCGATGGGAAGCGAGACTTCTTTGTAGCGCTGATTTGCCTTTCCAGGTTGCTTGGTTGGCCAAAAAGGGCGTATGCGTTTTTTCCTGAATATATTCAGGAAAAAACGCATACGCCCTTTTTGGCCAAGGGCCTCATTTTCAACGTTTTGCTGCTTTTCATGTGCTTTAAAGGCGATTCGAATCTACCTCCTGAAATCGGTTTCTTGCAATTCTGCCTTGATTTCAAATCCTCTTCTTTGCCTTCCCTCAATATATTTGTGGACGAGAGTTATCATTTATAACTCTGCAGGTTTGTGAATTGCAGTGCCCTGAAGCTCCATTTTACAACTCGCTTTTTTGGGAGCTGGCCGCAAAAGTGCAGGATGGCTTCAGGCCCTGTTCTGGTTCTGGGGGGCAGGCTGAGCCTGTGGATATTTCTTCTTCCTGATGGGAAAATAGAGTGACCTGTGTCTGTCCCAATACCAAGAGCTAGTCTCTCATTGGTTCCCCGTCTTCCCGTTCATCCTCAGGAAAAATTGCAAACTGTACAGAACAGGAGGTTAAAGGTGCTCATACTCCAAGTAGGGAGATTGCTAGTAAAGTGGCTGGAATTGCGAACCCAAGCTCAAGGAGATGAGAAATGAGGTGCGTTTTAGAAAGCTTTCCCCATCACACGGTGTACCATCTTCTGGGTTTCTCATGCATGTTTTCGATGTAGGAAGATGCCCTTGAACCTTGAGATTTGGGACCCATGGGATGGGTACCACACAGTATTACTTTAAAGGGTCTGCGTTTGCTCACCCAACCTCACCAAACCTCTCAGCCCCAAGAGTGTCCACCCTTATGTCTCATCCAGCTGTGGGTCTAGATATGGTCAATCTGGGTTGCATCACAGCCCCTGAACGAATTGTGTAAGAATTTCTCTCTCTTTCTCTGTCTTTGTTTCATGGGTTTTTAAAAGTAATTTATGTTTATAATGGGGTTTAGCTGCTTTTCACTGCTGTGTTTATGCCGCTTTACACCCACTTGACACACTAACAGAGAGATTTCAATACATAGGTTTTAAGATTATTACTAGTCAGATATATCCTTGTGTGGTGAATAGGGGGTGTTGAGTCCAGTTCTCTGAGCAAGGAGTCGGTCTTGTCTATTACATATTGGGTTTATGGAACGGTATCTCAGCTAATTTGAAACAATTGTTTTATGTATCACCCCACCTCACCTTCCCTGTTAAGCAGCCATAGTGTGTTTTCTGCATGTGTGACTCTGTTCTGTTTTGTATTTCAGTTCAAGTGTAGTGGTTTTTACTTTCCCTCTATAAGTGATATCTTATGAGAAGTGTCCTTTTCTGTGTGACTTATTTCACTTAGAATCATCGTACCTAAATCCACTCATCATGCTGCTACTAGCCTTATGACATTGATTTCATGGCTGAGTGATATTCCATTGTATATAAGGACCACAACTTCTTTATCCATTTTTCTCTTTCCTGGGATATTGAAGTTGGAATGAAGTGGAGGTCCTTGGCAACAGAGCAGCCCTAAACTTTGGTGTGCTTGTGTCTTGCTGATTTTTAATTTTCCCAATTTATACCCCCATGCGTGGAAGTGCCCTATGCGCTCTAAGCTGTGTTTTTTAGATGTTTGTGGACACACCGTACCCTTCTCCAGCGTGGCTGTTGGCAATTTACATCCCGCCCATCAGCGTAGCAAGGCTCCCATTTCTCCATGGCCTGTCCTGCATTTCTGGTTTTGACACTTTTCTCAGCATGGCCCTTTTGACCGCTGGGAAGCGAGACTTCTTTGTAGCGCTGATTTCCCTTTCCAGGTTGCTTGGTTGGCCAAAAAGGGCGTATGCGTTTTTTCCTGAATATATTCAGGAAAAAACGCATACGCCCTTTTTGGCCAAGGGCCTCATTTTCAACGTTTTGCTGCTTTTCATGTGCTTTAAAGGCGATTCGAATCTACCTCCTGAAATCGGTTTCTTGCAATTCTGCCTTGATTTCAAATCCTCTTCTTTGCCTTCCCTCAATATATTTGTGGACGAGAGTTATCATTTATAACTCTGCAGGTTTGTGAATTGCAGTGCCCTGAAGCTCCATTTTACAACTCGCTTTGTGGGAGCTGGCCGTAAAAGCACAGGATGGTTTCAGGCCCTGTGCTGGTTCCGGGGGGCAGCTGAGCCTGTGGTTAATTCTTCTTCCTGATGGGAAAATAGAGTGACCTGTGCCTGTCCCAACACCTAGAGCTAGCCTCTCATTGGTTCCCCATCTTCCCATTCATCCTCAGGACAAATTGCAACCTGTACGGAACAGGAGGTTAAAGGTGCTGATGCTCCAAGTAGGGAGATTGCTAGTAAAGTGGCTGGAATGGCGAACCCGAGCACAAGGAGATGAGAAATGAGGTGCGTTTTAGGAACCTTTCCCCATCACACGGTGTACCATCTTCTGGGTTTCTCATGCATGTTTTCGATGTAGGAAGATGCCCTTGAACCTCGAGATTTGGGACCCATGCGATGGGTACCACGCAGTATTACTTTAAAGGGTCTGCGTTTGCTCACCCAGCCTCACCAAACCTCTCAGCCCCAAGAGTGTCCACCCTTATGTCTCATCCAGCTGTGGGTCTAGATATGGTCAATCTGGGTTGCATCACAGCCCCTGAACGAATTGTGTAAGAATTTCTCTCTCTTTCTCTGTCTTTGTTTCATGGGTTTTTAAAAGTAATTTATGTTTATAATGGGGTTTGGCTGCTTTTCACTGCTGTGTTTATGCCGCTTTACACCCACTTGACACACTAACAGAGAGATTTCAATACATAGGTTTTAAGATTATTACTAGTCAGATATATCCTTGTGTGGTGAATAGGGGGTGTTGAGTCCAGTTCTCTGAGCAAGGAGTCGGTCTTGTCTATTACATATTGGGTTTATGGAACGGTATCTCAGCTAATTTGAAACCCTTGTTTTATGTATCACCCCACCTCACCTTCCCTGTTAAGCAGCCATAGTGTGTTTTCTGCATGTGTGACTCTGTTCTGTTTTGTATTTCAGTTCAAGTGTAATGGTTTTTACTTTCCCTGTATAAGTGATATCTTATGAGAAGTGTCCTTTTCTGTGTGACTTATTTCACTTAGAATCGTCGTACCTAAATCCACTCATCATGCTGCTACTAGCCTTATGACATTGATTTCATGGCTGAGTGATATTCCATTGTACATAAGGACCACAACTTCTTTATCCATTTTTCTCTTTCCTGGGATATTGAAGGTGGAATGAAGTGGAGGTCCTTGGCAACAGAGCAGCCCTAAACTTTGGTGTGCTTGTGTCTTGCTGATTTTTAATTTTCCCAATTTATACCCCCATGCGTGGAAGTGCCCTATGCACTCTAAGCTGTGTTTTTTAGATGTTTGTGGACACACCGTACCCTTCTCCAGCGTGGCTGTTGGCAATTTACATCCCGCCCATCAGCGTAGCAAGGCTCCCATTTCTCCATGGCCTGTCCTGCATTTCTGGTTTTGACACTTTTCTCAGCATGGCCCTTTTGACCGATGGGAAGCGAGACTTCTTTGTAGCACTGATTTGCCTTTCCAGGTTGCTTGGTTGGCCAAAAAGGGCGTATGCGTTTTTTCCTGAATATATTCAGGAAAAAACGCATACGCCCTTTTTGGCCAAGGGCCTCATTGTCAACGTTTTGCCACTTTTCATGTGCTTTAAAGGCGATTCGAATCTACCTCCTGAAATCTGTTTCCTGCAATTCTGCCTTGATTTCAAATCCTCTTTTTGCCTTCCCTCAATATATTTGTGGACGAGAGTTATCATTTATAACTCTGCAGGTTTGTGAATTGCAGTACCCTGAAGCTCCATTTTACAACTCGCTTTTTTGGGAGCTGGCCGCAAAAGCGCAGGATGGCTTCAGGCCCTGTTCTGGTTCTGGGGGGCAGGCTGAGCCTGTGGATATTTCTTCTTCCTGATGGGAAAATAGAGTGACCTGTGTCTGTCCCAATACCAAGAGCTAGTCTCTCATTGGTTCCCCGTCTTCCCGTTCATCCTCAGGAAAAATTGCAACCTATACGGAACAGGAGGTTAAAGGTGCTGATACTCCAAGTAGGGAGATTGCTAGTAAAGTGGCTGGAATTGCGAACCCAAGCTCAAGGAGATGACAAATGAGGTGCGTTTTAGAAAGCTTTCCCCATCACACGGTGTACCATCTTCTGGGTTTCTCATGCATGTTTTCGATGTAGGAAGTTGCCCTTGAACCTGGAGATTTGGGACCCATGGGATGGGTACCACACAGTATTACTTTAAAGGGTCTGCGTTTGCTCACCCAACCTCACCAAACCTCTCATCCCCAAGAGTGTCCACCCTTATGTCTCATCCAGCTGTGGGTCTAGATATGGTCAATCCGGGTTGCATCACAGCCCCTGAACGAATTGTGTAAGAATTTCTCTCTCTTTCTCTGTCTTTGTTTCATGGGTTTTTAAAAGTAATTTATGTTTATAATGGGGTTTGGCTGCTTTTCACTGCTGTGTTTATGCCGCTTTACACCCACTTGACACACTAACAGAGAGATTTCAATACATAGGTTTTAAGATTATTACTAGTCAGATATATCCTTGTGTGGTGAATAGGGGGTGTTGAGTCCAGTTCTCTGAGCAAGGAGTCGGTCTTGTCTATTACATATTGGGTTTATGGAACGGTATCTCAGCTAATTTGAAACCCTTGTTTTATGTATCACCCCACCTCACCTTCCCTGTTAAGCAGCCATAGTGTGTTTTCTGCATGTGTGACTCTGTTCTGTTTTGTATTTCAGTTCAAGTGTAATGGTTTTTACTTTCCCTGTATAAGTGATATCTTATGAGAAGTGTCCTTTTCTGTGTGACTTATTTCACTTAGAATCGTCGTACCTAAATCCACTCATCATGCTGCTACTAGCCTTATGACATTGATTTCATGGCTGAGTGATATTCCATTGTACATAAGGACCACAACTTCTTTATCCATTTTTCTCTTTCCTGGGATATTGAAGGTGGAATGAAGTGGAGGTCCTTGGCAACAGAGCAGCCCTAAACTTTGGTGTGCTTGTGTCTTGCTGATTTTTAATTTTCCCAATTTATACCCCCATGCGTGGAAGTGCCCTATGCGCTCTAAGCTGTGTTTTTTAGATGTTTGTGGACACACCGTACCCTTCTCCAGCGTGGCTGTTGGCAATTTACATCCCGCCCATCAGCGTAGCAAGGCTCCCATTTCTCCATGGCCTGTCCTGCATTTCTGGTTTTGACACTTTTCTCAGCATGGCCCTTTTGACCGATGGGAAGGGAGACTTCTTTGTAGCGCTGATTTGCCTTTCCAGGTTGCTTGGTTGGCCAAAAAGGGCGTATGCGTTTTTTCCTGAATATATTCAGGAAAAAACGCATACGCCCTTTTTGGCCAAGGGCATCATTGTCAACGTTTTGCCACTTTTCATGTGCTTTAAAGGCGATTCGAATCTACCTCCTGAAATCTGTTTCCTGCAATTCTGCCTTGATTTCAAATCCTCTTTTTGCCTTCCCTCAATATATTTGTGGACGAGAGTTATCATTTATAACTCTGCAGGTTTGTGAATTGCAGTGCCCTGAAGCTCCATTTTACAACTCGCTTTTTTGGGAGCTGGCCGCAAAAGCGCAGGATGGCTTCAGGCCCTGTTCTGGTTCTGGGGGGCAGGCTGAGCCTGTGGATATTTCTTCTTCCTGATGGGAAAATAGAGTGACCTGTGTCTGTCCCAATACCAAGAGCTAGTCTCTCATTGGTTCCCCGTCTTCCCGTTCATCCTCAGGAAAAATTGCAACCTATACGGAACAGGAGGTTAAAGGTGCTGATACTCCAAGTAGGGAGATTGCTAGTAAAGTGGCTGGAATTGCGAACCCAAGCTCAAGGAGATGACAAATGAGGTGCGTTTTAGAAAGCTTTCCCCATCACACGGTGTACCATCTTCTGGGTTTCTCATGCATGTTTTCGATGTAGGAAGATGCCCTTGAACCTGGAGATTTGGGACCCATGGAATGGGTACCACACAGTATTACTTTAAAGGGTCTGCGTTTGCTCACCCAACCTCACCAAACCTCTCATCCCCAAGAGTGTCCACCCTTATGTCTCATCCAGCTGTGGGTCTAGATATGGTCAATCCGGGTTGCATCACAGCCCCTGAACGAATTGTGTAAGAATTTCTCTCTCTTTCTCTGTCTTTGTTTCATGGGTTTTTAAAAGTAATTTATGTTTATAATGGGGTTTGGCTGCTTTTCACTGCTGTGTTTATGCCGCTTTACACCCACTTGACACACTAACAGAGAGATTTCAATACATAGGTTTTAAGATTATTACTAGTCAGATATATCCTTGTGTGGTGAATAGGGGGTGTTGAGTCCAGTTCTCTGAGCAAGGAGTCGGTCTTGTCTATTACATATTGGGTTTATGGAACGGTATCTCAGCTAATTTGAAACCCTTGTTTTATGTATCACCCCACCTCACCTTCCCTGTTAAGCAGCCATAGTGTGTTTTCTGCATGTGTGACTCTGTTCTGTTTTGTATTTCAGTTCAAGTGTAATGGTTTTTACTTTCCCTGTATAAGTGATATCTTATGAGAAGTGTCCTTTTCTGTGTGACTTATTTCACTTAGAATCGTCGTACCTAAATCCACTCATCATGCTGCTACTAGCCTTATGACATTGATTTCATGGCTGAGTGATATTCCATTGTACATAAGGACCACAACTTCTTTATCCATTTTTCTCTTTCCTGGGATATTGAAGGTGGAATGAAGTGGAGGTCCTTGGCAACAGAGCAGCCCTAAACTTTGGTGTGCTTGTGTCTTGCTGATTTTTAATTTTCCCAATTTATACCCCCATGCGTGGAAGTGCCCTATGCGCTCTAAGCTGTGTTTTTTAGATGTTTGTGGACACACCGTACCCTTCTCCCGCGTGGCTGTTGGCAATTTACATCCCGCCCATCAGCGTAGCAAGGCTCCCATTTCTCCATGGCCTGTCCTGCATTTCTGGTTTTGACACTTTTCTCAGCATGGCCCTTTTGACCGATGGGAAGCGAGACTTCTTTGTAGCGCTGATTTGCCTTTCCAGGTTGCTTGGTTGGCCAAAAAGGGCGTATGCGTTTTTTCCTGAATATATTCAGGAAAAAACGCATACGCCCTTTTTGGCCAAGGGCATCATTGTCAACGTTTTGCCACTTTTCATGTGCTTTAAAGGCGATTCGAATCTACCTCCTGAAATCTGTTTCCTGCAATTCTGCCTTGATTTCAAATCCTCTTTTTGCCTTCCCTCAATATATTTGTGGACGAGAGTTATCATTTATAACTCTGCAGGTTTGTGAATTGCAGTGCCCTGAAGCTCCATTTTACAACTCGCTTTTTTGGGAGCTGGCCGCAAAAGCGCAGGATGGCTTCAGGCCCTGTTCTGGTTCTGGGGGGCAGGCTGAGCCTGTGGATATTTCTTCTTCCTGATGGGAAAATAGAGTGACCTGTGTCTGTCCCAATACCAAGAGCTAGTCTCTCATTGGTTCCCCGTCTTCCCGTTCATCCTCAGGAAAAATTGCAACCTATACGGAACAGGAGGTTAAAGGTACTGATACTCCAAGTAGGGAGATTGCTAGTAAAGTGGCTGGAATTGCGAACCCAAGCTCAAGGAGATGACAAATGAGGTGCGTTTTAGAAAGCTTTCCCCATCACACGGTGTACCATCTTCTGGGTTTCTCATGCATGTTTTCGATGTAGGAAGATGCCCTTGAACCTGGAGATTTGGGACCCATGGGATGGGTACCACACAGTATTGCTTTAAAGGGTCTGCGTTTGCTCACCCAACCTCACCAAACCTCTCATCCCCAAGAGTGTCCACCCTTATGTCTCATCCAGCTGTGGGTCTAGATATGGTCAATCCGGGTTGCATCACAGCCCCTGAACGAATTGTGTAAGAATTTCTCTCTCTTTCTCTGTCTTTGTTTCATGGGTTTTTAAAAGTAATTTATGTTTATAATGGGGTTTAGCTGCTTTTCACTGCTGTGTTTATGCCGCTTTACACCCACTTGACACACTAACAGAGAGATTTCAATACATAGGTTTTAAGATTATTACTAGTCAGATATATCCTTGTGTGGTGAATAGGGGGTGTTGAGTCCAGTTCTCTGAGCAAGGAGTCGGTCTTGTCTATTACATATTGGGTTTATGGAACGGTATCTCAGCTAATTTGAAACAATTGTTTTATGTATCACCCCACCTCACCTTCCCTGTTAAGCAGCCATAGTGTCTTTTCTGCATGTGTGACTCTGTTCTGTTTTGTATTTCAGTTCAAGTGTAGTGGTTTTTACTTTCCCTGTATAAGTGATATCTTATGAGAAGTGTCCTTTTCTGTGTGACTTATTTCACTTAGAATCGTCGTACCTAAATCCACTCATCATGCTGCTACTAGCCTTATGACATTGATTTCATGGCTGAGTGATATTCCATTGTACATAAGGACCACAACTTCTTTATCCATTTTTCTCTTTCCTGGGATATTTAAGGTGGAATGAAGTGGAGGTCCTTGGCAACAGAGCAGCCCTAAACTTTGGTGTGCTTGTGTCTTGCTGATTTTTAATTTTCCCAATTTATACCCCCATGCGTGGAAGTGCCCTATGCGCTCTAAGCTGTGTTTTTTAGATGTTTGAGGACACACCGTACCCTTCTCCAGCATGGCTGTTGAGAATTTACATCCCGCCCATCAGCGTAGCAAGGCTCCCAATTCTCCATGGCCTGTCCTTCATTTCTGGTTTTGACACTTTTCTCAGCATGGCCCTTTTGACCGATGGGAAGCGAGACTTCTTTGTAGCGCTGATTTGCCTTTTCAGGTTGCTTGGTTGGCCAAAAAGGGCGTATGTGTTTTTTCCTGAATATATTCAGGAAAAAACGCATACGCCCTTTTTGGCCAAGGGCCTCATTGTCAACGTTTTGCTGCTTTTCATGTGCTTTAAAGGCGATTCGAATCTACCTCCTGAAATCTGTTTCCTGCAATTCTGCCTTGATTTCAAATCCTCTTCTTTGCCTTCCCTCAATATATTTGTGGACGAGAGTTATCATTTATAACTCTGCAGGTTTGTGATTTGCAGTGCCCTGAAGCTCCATTTTACAACTCGCTTTTTGGGAGCTGGCCGTAAAAGCGCAGGATGGCTTCAGGCCCTGTTCTGGTTCCGGGGGGCAGCTGAGCCTGTGGTTAATTCTTCTTCCTGATGGGAAAATAGAGTGACCTGTGCCTGTCCCAACACCTAGAGCTAGACTCTCATTGGTTCCCCATCTTCCCATTCATCCTCAGGACAAATTGCAACCTGTACGGAACAGGAGGTTAAAGGTGCTGATGCTCCAAGTAGGGAGATTGCTAGTAAAGTGGCTGGAATGGCGAACCCGAGCACAAGGAGATGAGAAATGAGGTGCGTTTTAGGAACCTTTCCCCATCACACGGTGTACCAACTTCTTGGTTTCTCATGCATGTTTTCGATGTAGGAAGATGCCCTTGAACCTCGAGATTTGGGACCCCTGCGATGGGTACCACGCAGTATTACTTTAAAGGGTCTGCGTTTGCTCACCCAACCTCACCAAACCTCTCAGCCCCAAGAGTGTCCACCCTTATGTCTCATCCAGCTGTGGGTCTAGATATGGTCAATCTGGGTTGCATCACAGCCCCTGAACGAATTGTGTAAGAATTTCTCTCTCTTTCTCTGTCTTTGTTTCATGGGTTTTTAAAAGTAATTTATGTTTATAATGGGGTTTAGCTGCTTTTCACTGCTGTGTTTATGCCGCTTTACACCCACTTGACACACTAACAGAGAGATTTCAATACATAGGTTTTAAGATTATTACTAGTCAGATATATCCTTGTGTGGTGAATAGGGGGTGTTGAGTCCAGTTCTCTGAGCAAGGAGTCGGTCTTGTCTATTACATATTGGGTTTATGGAACGGTATCTCAGCTAATTTGAAACCCTTGTTTTATGTATCACCCCACCTCACCTTCCCTGTTAAGCAGCCATAGTGTGTTTTCTGCATGTGTGACTCTGTTCTGTTTTGTATTTCAGTTCAAGTGTAATGGTTTTTACTTTCCCTGTATAAGTGATATCTTATGAGAAGTGTCCTTTTCTGTGTGACTTATTTCACTTAGAATCGTCGTACCTAAATCCACTCATCATGCTGCTACTAGCCTTATGACATTGATTTCATGGCTGAGTGATATTCCATTGTACATAAGGACCACAACTTCTTTATCCATTTTTCTCTTTCCTGGGATATTGAAGGTGGAATGAAGTGGAGGTCCTTGGCAACAGAGCAGCCCTAAACTTTGGTGTGCTTGTGTCTTGCTGATTTTTAATTTTCCCAATTTATACCCCCATGCGTGGAAGTGCCCTATGCGCTCTAAGCTGTGTTTTTTAGATGTTTGTGGACACACCGTACCCTTCTCCAGCGTGGCTGTTGGCAATTTACATCCCGCCCATCAGCGTAGCAAGGCTCCCATTTCTCCATGGCCTGTCCTGCATTTCTGGTTTTGACACTTTTCTCAGCATGGCCCTTTTGACCGATGGGAAGCGAGACTTCTTTGTAGCGCTGATTTGCCTTTCCAGGTTGCTTGGTTGGCCAAAAAGGGCGTATGCGTTTTTTCCTGAATATATTCAGGAAAAAACGCATACGCCCTTTTTGGCCAAGGGCATCATTGTCAACGTTTTGCCACTTTTCATGTGCTTTAAAGGCGATTCGAATCTACCTCCTGAAATCTGTTTCCTGCAATTCTGCCTTGATTTCAAATCCTCTTTTTGCCTTCCCTCAATATATTTGTGGACGAGAGTTATCATTTATAACTCTGCAGGTTTGTGAATTGCAGTGCCCTGAAGCTCCATTTTACAACTCGCTTTTTTGGGAGCTGGCCGCAAAAGCGCAGGATGGCTTCAGGCCCTGTTCTGGTTCTGGGGGGCAGGCTGAGCCTGTGGATATTTCTTCTTCCTGATGGGAAAATAGAGTGACCTGTGTCTGTCCCAATACCAAGAGCTAGTCTCTCATTGGTTCCCCGTCTTCCCGTTCATCCTCAGGAAAAATTGCAACCTATACGGAACAGGAGATTAAAGGTGCTGATACTCCAAGTAGGGAGATTGCTAGTAAAGTGGCTGGAATTGCGAACCCAAGCTCAAGGAGATGACAAATGAGGTGCGTTTTAGAAAGCTTTCCCCATCACACGGTGTACCATATTCTGGGTTTCTCATGCATGTTTTCGATGTAGGAAGATGCCCTTGAACCTGGAGATTTGGGACCCATGGGATGGGTACCACACAGTATTACTTTAAAGGGTCTGCGTTTGCTCACCCAACCTCAGCAAACCTCTCATCCCCAAGAGTGTCCACCCTTATGTCTCATCCAGCTCTGGGTCTAGATATGGTCAATCCGGGTTGCATCACAGCCCCTGAACGAATTGTGTAAGAATTTCTCTCTCTTTCTCTGTCTTTGTTTCATGGGTTTTTAAAAGTAATTTATGTTTATAATGGGGTTTAGCTGCTTTTCACTGCTGTGTTTATGCCGCTTTACACCCACTTGACACACTAACAGAGAGATTTCAATACATAGGTTTTAAGATTATTACTAGTCAGATATATCCTTGTGTGGTGAATAGGGGGTGTTGAGTCCAGTTCTCTGAGCAAGGAGTCGGTCTTGTCTATTACATATTGGGTTTATGGAACGGTATCTCAGCTAATTTGAAACAATTGTTTTATGTATCACCCCACCTCACCTTCCCTGTTAAGCAGCCATAGTGTGTTTTCTGCATGTGTGACTCTGTTCTGTTTTGTATTTCAGTTCATGTGTAGTGGTTTTTACTTTCCCTGTATAAGTGATATCTTATGAGAAGTGTCCTTTTCTGTGTGACTTATTTCACTTAGAATCGTCGTACCTAAATCCACTCATCATGCTGCTACTAGCCTTATGACATTGATTTCATGGCTGAGTGATATTCCATTGTACATAAGGACCACAACATCTTTATCCATTTTTCTCTTTCCTGGGATATTGAAGGTGGAATGAAGTGGAGGTCCTTGGCAACAGAGCAGCCCTAAACTTTGGTGTGCTTGTGTCTTGCTGATTTTTAATTTTCCCAATTTATACCCCCATGCGTGGAAGTGCCCTATGCGCTCTAAGCTGTGTTTTTTAGATGTTTGAGGACACACCGTACCCTTCTCCAGCATGGCTGTTGAGAATTTACATCCCGCCCATCAGCGTAGCAAGGCTCCCAATTCTCCATGGCCTGTCCTTCATTTCTGGTTTTGACACTTTTCTCAGCATGGCCCTTTTGACCGATGGGAAGCGAGACTTCTTTGTAGCGCTGATTTGCCTTTCCAGGTTGCTTGGTTGGCCAAAAAGGGCGTATGTGTTTTTTCCTGAATATATTCAGGAAAAAACGCATACGCCCTTTTTGGCCAAGGGCCTCATTGTCAACGTTTTGCTGCTTTTCATGTGCTTTAAAGGCGATTCGAATCTACCTCCTGAAATCTGTTTCCTGCAATTCTGCCTTGATTTCAAATCCTCTTCTTTGCCTTCCCTCAATATATTTGTGGACGAGAGTTATCATTTATAACTCTGCAGGTTTGTGATTTGCAGTGCCCTGAAGCTCCATTTTACAACTCGCTTTTTGGGAGCTGGCCGTAAAAGCGCAGGATGGCTTCAGGCCCTGTTCTGGTTCCGGGGGGCAGCTGAGCCTGTGGTTAATTCTTCTTCCTGATGGGAAAATAGAGTGACCTGTGCCTGTCCCAACACCTAGAGCTAGTCTCTCATTGGTTCCCCATCTTCCCCTTCATCCTCAGGACAAATTGCAACCTGTACGGAACAGGAGGTTAAAGGTGCTGATGCTCCAAGTAGGGAGATTGCTAGTAAAGTGGCTGGAATGGCGAACCCGAGCACAAGGAGATGAGAAATGAGGTGCGTTTTAGGAACCTTTCCCCATCACACGGTGTACCAACTTCTTGGTTTCTCATGCATGTTTTCGATGTAGGAAGATGCCCTTGAACCTCGAGATTTGGGACCCCTGCGATGGGTACCACGCAGTATTACTTTAAAGGGTCTGCGTTTGCTCACCCAACCTCACCAAACCTCTCAGCCCCAAGAGTGTCCACCCTTATGTCTCATCCAGCTGTGGGTCTAGATATGGTCAATCTGGGTTGCATCACAGCCCCTGAACGAATTGTGTAAGAATTTCTCTCTCTTTCTCTGTCTTTGTTTCATGGGTTTTTAAAAGTAATTTATGTTTATAATGGGGTTTAGCTGCTTTTCACTGCTGTGTTTATGCCGCTTTACACCCACTTGACACACTAACAGAGAGATTTCAATACATAGGTTTTAAGATTATTACTAGTCAGATATATCCTTGTGTGGTGAATAGGGGGTGTTGAGTCCAGTTCTCTGAGCAAGGAGTCGGTCTTGTCTATTACATATTGGGTTTATGGAACGGTATCTCAGCTAATTTGAAACCCTTGTTTTATGTATCACCCCACCTCACCTTCCCTGTTAAGCAGCCATAGTGTGTTTTCTGCATGTGTGACTCTGTTCTGTTTTGTATTTCAGTTCAAGTGTAATGGTTTTTACTTTCCCTGTATAAGTGATATCTTATGAGAAGTGTCCTTTTCTGTGTGACTTATTTCACTTAGAATCGTCGTACCTAAATCCACTCATCATGCTGCTACTAGCCTTATGACATTGATTTCATGGCTGAGTGATATTCCATTGTACATAAGGACCACAACTTCTTTATCCATTTTTCTCTTTCCTGGGATATTGAAGGTGGAATGAAGTGGAGGTCCTTGGCAACAGAGCTGCCCTAAACTTTGGTGTGCTTGTGTCTTGCTGATTTTTAATTTTCCCAATTTATACCCCCATGCGTGGAAGTGCCCTATGCGCTCTAAGCTGTGTTTTTTAGATGTTTGTGGACACACCGTACCCTTCTCCAGCGTGGCTGTTGGCAATTTACATCCCGCCCATCAGCGTAGCAAGGCTCCCATTTCTCCATGGCCTGTCCTGCATTTCTGGTTTTGACACTTTTCTCAGCATGGCCCTTTTGACCGATGGGAAGCGAGACTTCTTTGTAGCGCTGATTTCCCTTTCCAGGTTGCTTGGTTGGCCAAAAAGGGCGTATGCGTTTTTTCCTGAATATATTCAGGAAAAAACGCATACGCCCTTTTTGGCCAAGGGCATCATTGTCAACGTTTTGCCGCTTTTCATGTGCTTTAAAGGCGATTCGAATCTACCTCCTGAAATCTGTTTCCTGCAATTCTGCCTTGATTTCAAATCCTCTTTTTGCCTTCCCTCAATATATTTGTGGACGAGAGTTATCATTTATAACTCTGCAGGTTTGTGAATTGCAGTGCCCTGAAGCTCCATTTTACAACTCGCTTTTTTGGGAGCTGGCCGCAAAAGCGCAGGATGGCTTCAGGCCCTGTTCTGGTTCTGGGGGGCAGGCTGAGCCTGTGGATATTTCTTCTTCCTGATGGGAAAATAGAGTGACCTGTGTCTGTCCCAATACCAAGAGCTAGTCTCTCATTGGTTCCCCGTCTTCCCGTTCATCCTCAGGAAAAATTGCAACCTATACGGAACAGGAGATTAAAGGTGCTGATACTCCAAGTAGGGAGATTTCTAGTAAAGTGGCTGGAATTGCGAACCCAAGCTCAAGGAGATGACAAATGAGGTGCGTTTTAGAAAGCTTTCCCCATCACACGGTGTACCATCTTCTGGGTTTCTCATGCATGTTTTCGATGTAGGAAGATGCCCTTGAACCTGGAGATTTGGGACCCATGGGATGGGTACCACACAGTATTACTTTAAAGGGTCTGCGTTTGCTCACCCAACCTCACCAAACCTCTCATCCCCAAGAGTGTCCACCCTTATGTCTCATCCAGCTGTGGGTCTAGATATGGTCAATCCGGGTTGCATCACAGCCCCTGAACGAATTGTGTAAGAATTTCTCTCTCTTTCTCTGTCTTTGTTTCATGGGTTTTTAAAAGTAATTTATGTTTATAATGGGGTTTAGCTGCTTTTCACTGCTGTGTTTATGCCGCTTTACACCCACTTGACACACTAACAGAGAGATTTCAATACATAGGTTTTAAGATTATTACTAGTCAGATATATCCTTGTGTGGTGAATAGGGGGTGTTGAGTCCAGTTCTCTGAGCAAGGAGTCGGTCTTGTCTATTACATATTGGGTTTATGGAACGGTATCTCAGCTAATTTGAAACCCTTGTTTTATGTATCACCCCACCTCACCTTCCCTGTTAAGCAGCCATAGTGTGTTTTCTGCATGTGTGACTCTGTTCTGTTTTGTATTTCAGTTCAAGTGTAATGGTTTTTACTTTCCCTGTATAAGTGATATCTTATGAGAAGTGTCCTTTTCTGTGTGACTTATTTCACTTAGAATCGTCGTACCTAAATCCACTCATCATGCTGCTACTAGCCTTATGACATTGATTTCATGGCTGAGTGATATTCCATTGTACATAAGGACCACAACTTCTTTATCCATTTTTCTCTTTCCTGGGATATTGAAGGTGGAATGAAGTGGAGGTCCTTGGCAACAGAGCAGCCCTAAACTTTGGTGTGCTTGTGTCTTGCTGATTTTTAATTTTCCCAATTTATACCCCCATGCGTGGAAGTGCCCTATGCGCTCTAAGCTGTGTTTTTTAGATGTTTGTGGACACACCGTACCCTTCTCCAGCGTGGCTGTTGGCAATTTACATCCCGCCCATCAGCGTAGCAAGGCTCCCATTTCTCCATGGCCTGTCCTGCATTTCTGGTTTTGACACTTTTCTCAGCATGGCCCTTTTGACCGATGGGAAGGGAGACTTCTTTGTAGCGCTGATTTGCCTTTCCAGGTTGCTTGGTTGGCCAAAAAGGGCGTATGCGTTTTTTCCTGAATATATTCAGGAAAAAACGCATACGCCCTTTTTGGCCAAGGGCATCATTGTCAACGTTTTGCCACTTTTCATGTGCTTTAAAGGCGATTCGAATCTACCTCCTGAAATCTGTTTCCTGCAATTCTGCCTTGATTTCAAATCCTCTTTTTGCCTTCCCTCAATATATTTGTGGACGAGAGTTATCATTTATAACTCTGCAGGTTTGTGAATTGCAGTGCCCTGAAGCTCCATTTTACAACTCGCTTTTTTGGGAGCTGCCCGCAAAAGCGCAGGATGGCTTCAGGCCCTGTTCTGGTTCTGGGGGGCAGGCTGAGCCTGTGGATATTTCTTCTTCCTGATGGGAAAATAGAGTGACCTGTGTCTGTCCCAATACCAAGAGCTAGTCTCTCATTGGTTCCCCGTCTTCCCGTTCATCCTCAGGAAAAATTGCAACCTATACGGAACAGGAGGTTAAAGGTGCTGATACTCCAAGTAGGGAGATTGCTAGTAAAGTGGCTGGAATTGCGAACCCAAGCTCAAGGAGATGACAAATGAGGTGCGTTTTAGAAAGCTTTCCCCATCACACGGTGTACCATCTTCTGGGTTTCTCATGCATGTTTTCGATGTAGGAAGATGCCCTTGAACCTGGAGATTTGGGACCCATGGGATGGGTACCACACAGTATTACTTTAAAGGGTCTGCGTTTGCTCACCCAACCTCACCAAACCTCTCATCCCCAAGAGTGTCCACCCTTATGTCTCATCCAGCTGTGGGTCTAGATATGGTCAATCCGGGTTGCATCACAGCCCCTGAACGAATTGTGTAAGAATTTCTCTCTCTTTCTCTGTCTTTGTTTCATGGGTTTTTAAAAGTAATTTATGTTTATAATGGGGTTTGGCTGCTTTTCACTGCTGTGTTTATGCCGCTTTACACCCACTTGACACACTAACAGAGAGATTTCAATACATAGGTTTTAAGATTATTACTAGTCAGATATATCCTTGTGTGGTGAATAGGGGGTGTTGAGTCCAGTTCTCTGAGCAAGGAGTCGGTCTTGTCTATTACATATTGGGTTTATGGAACGGTATCTCAGCTAATTTGAAACCCTTGTTTTATGTATCACCCCACCTCACCTTCCCTGTTAAGCAGCCATAGTGTGTTTTCTGCATGTGTGACTCTGTTCTGTTTTGTATTTCAGTTCAAGTGTAATGGTTTTTACTTTCCCTGTATAAGTGATATCTTATGAGAAGTGTCCTTTTCTGTGTGACTTATTTCACTTAGAATCGTCGTACCTAAATCCACTCATCATGCTGCTACTAGCCTTATGACATTGATTTCATGGCTGAGTGATATTCCATTGTACATAAGGACCACAACTTCTTTATCCATTTTTCTCTTTCCTGGGATATTGAAGGTGGAATGAAGTGGAGGTCCTTGGCAACAGAGCAGCCCTAAACTTTGGTGTGCTTGTGTCTTGCTGATTTTTAATTTTCCCAATTTATACCCCCATGCGTGGAAGTGCCCTATGCGCTCTAAGCTGTGTTTTTTAGATGTTTGTGGACACACCGTACCCTTCTCCAGCGTGGCTGTTGGCAATTTACATCCCGCCCATCAGCGTAGCAAGGCTCCCATTTCTCCATGGCCTGTCCTGCATTTCTGGTTTTGACACTTTTCTCAGCATGGCCCTTTTGACCGATGGGAAGCGAGACTTCTTTGTAGCGCTGATTTGCCTTTCCAGGTTGCTTGGTTGGCCAAAAAGGGCGTATGCGTTTTTTTCCTGAATATATTCAGGAAAAAACGCATACGCCCTTTTTGGCCAAGGGCATCATTGTCAACGTTTTGCCACTTTTCATGTGCTTTAAAGGCGATTCGAATCTACCTCCTGAAATCTGTTTCCTGCAATTCTGCCTTGATTTCAAATCCTCTTTTTGCCTTCCCTCAATATATTTGTGGACGAGAGTTATCATTTATAACTCTGCAGGTTTGTGAATTGCAGTGCCCTGAAGCTCCATTTTACAACTCGCTTTTTTGGGAGCTGCCCGCAAAAGCGCAGGATGGCTTCAGGCCCTGTTCTGGTTCTGGGGGGCAGGCTGAGCCTGTGGATATTTCTTCTTCCTGATGGGAAAATAGAGTGACCTGTGTCTGTCCCAATACCAAGAGCTAGTCTCTCATTGGTTCCCCGTCTTCCCGTTCATCCTCAGGAAAAATTGCAACCTATACGGAACAGGAGGTTAAAGGTGCTGATACTCCAAGTAGGGAGATTGCTAGTAAAGTGGCTGGAATTGCGAACCCAAGCTCAAGGAGATGACAAATGAGGTGCGTTTTAGAAAGCTTTCCCCATCACACGGTGTACCATCTTCTGGGTTTCTCATGCATGTTTTCGATGTAGGAAGATGCCCTTGAACCTGGAGATTTGGGACCCATGGGATGGGTACCACACAGTATTACTTTAAAGGGTCTGCGTTTGCTCACCCAACCTCACCAAACCTCTCATCCCCAAGAGTGTCCACCCTTATGTCTCATCCAGCTGTGGGTCTAGATATGGTCAATCCGGGTTGCATCACAGCCCCTGAACGAATTGTGTAAGAATTTCTCTCTCTTTCTCTGTCTTTGTTTCATGGGTTTTTAAAAGTAATTTATGTTTATAATGGGGTTTGGCTGCTTTTCACTGCTGTGTTTATGCCGCTTTACACCCACTTGACACACTAACAGAGAGATTTCAATACATAGGTTTTAAGATTATTACTAGTCAGATATATCCTTGTGTGGTGAATAGGGGGTGTTGAGTCCAGTTCTCTGAGCAAGGAGTCGGTCTTGTCTATTACATATTGGGTTTATGGAACGGTATCTCAGCTAATTTGAAACCCTTGTTTTATGTATCACCCCACCTCACCTTCCCTGTTAAGCAGCCATAGTGTGTTTTCTGCATGTGTGACTCTGTTCTGTTTTGTATTTCAGTTCAAGTGTAATGGTTTTTACTTTCCCTGTATAAGTGATATCTTATGAGAAGTGTCCTTTTCTGTGTGACTTATTTCACTTAGAATCGTCGTACCTAAATCCACTCATCATGCTGCTACTAGCCTTATGACATTGATTTCATGGCTGAGTGATATTCCATTGTACATAAGGACCACAACTTCTTTATCCATTTTTCTCTTTCCTGGGATATTGAAGGTGGAATGAAGTGGAGGTCCTTGGCAACAGAGCAGCCCTAAACTTTGGTGTGCTTGTGTCTTGCTGATTTTTAATTTTCCCAATTTATACCCCCATGCGTGGAAGTGCCCTATGCGCTCTAAGCTGTGTTTTTTAGATGTTTGTGGACACACCGTACCCTTCTCCAGCGTGGCTGTTGGCAATTTACATCCCGCCCATCAGCGTAGCAAGGCTCCCATTTCTCCATGGCCTGTCCTGCATTTCTGGTTTTGACACTTTTCTCAGCATGGCCCTTTTGACCGATGGGAAGCGAGACTTCTTTGTAGCGCTGATTTGCCTTTCCAGGTTGCTTGGTTGGCCAAAAAGGGCGTATGCGTTTTTTTCCTGAATATATTCAGGAAAAAACGCATACGCCCTTTTTGGCCAAGGGCATCATTGTCAACGTTTTGCCACTTTTCATGTGCTTTAAAGGCGATTCGAATCTACCTCCTGAAATCTGTTTCCTGCAATTCTGCCTTGATTTCAAATCCTCTTTTTGCCTTCCCTCAATATATTTGTGGACGAGAGTTATCATTTATAACTCTGCAGGTTTGTGAATTGCAGTGCCCTGAAGCTCCATTTTACAACTCGCTTTTTTGGGAGCTGGCCGCAAAAGCGCAGGATGGCTTCAGGCCCTGTTCTGGTTCTGGGGGGCAGGCTGAGCCTGTGGATATTTCTTCTTCCTGATGGGAAAATAGAGTGACCTGTGTCTGTCCCAATACCAAGAGCTAGTCTCTCATTGGTTCCCCGTCTTCCCGTTCATCCTCAGGAAAAATTGCAACCTATACGGAACAGGAGGTTAAAGGTGCTGATACTCCAAGTAGGGAGATTGCTAGTAAAGTGGCTGGAATTGCGAACCCAAGGTCAAGGAGATGACAAATGAGGTGCGTTTTAGAAAGCTTTCCCCATCACACGGTGTACCATCTTCTGGGTTTCTCATGCATGTTTTCGATGTAGGAAGATGCCCTTGAACCTGGAGATTTGGGACCCATGGGATGGGTACCACACAGTATTACTTTAAAGGGTCTGCGTTTGCTCACCCAGCCTCACCAAACCTCTCAGCCCCAAGAGTGTCCACCCTTATGTCTCATCCAGCTGTGGGTCTAGATATGGTCAATCCGGGTTGCATCACAGCCCCTGAACGAATTGTGTAAGAATTTCTCTCTCTTTCTCTGTCTTTGTTTCATGGGTTTTTAAAAGTAATTTATGTTTATAATGGGGTTTAGCTGCTTTTCACTGCTGTGTTTATGCCGCTTTACACCCACTTGACACACTAACAGAGAGATTTCAATACATAGGTTTTAAGATTATTACTAGTCAGATATATCCTTGTGTGGTGAATAGGGGGTGTTGAGTCCAGTTCTCTGAGCAAGGAGTCGGTCTTGTCTATTACATATTGGGTTTATGGAACGGTATCTCAGCTAATTTGAAACCCTTGTTTTATGTATCACCCCACCTCACCTTCCCTGTTAAGCAGCCATAGTGTGTTTTCTGCATGTGTGACTCTGTTCTGTTTTGTATTTCAGTTCAAGGGTAATGGTTTTTACTTTCCCTGTATAAGTGATATCTTATGAGAAGTGTCCTTTTCTGTGTGACTTATTTCACTTAGAATCGTCGTACCTAAATCCACTCATCATGCTGCTACTAGCCTTATGACATTGATTTCATGGCTGAGTGATATTCCATTGTACATAAGGACCACAACTTCTTTATCCATTTTTCTCTTTCCTGGGATATTGAAGGTGGAATGAAGTGGAGGTCCTTGGCAACAGAGCAGCCCTAAACTTTGGTGTGCTTGTGTCTTGCTGATTTTTAATTTTCCCAATTTATACCCCCATGCGTGGAAGTGCCCTATGCGCTCTAAGCTGTGTTTTTTAGATGTTTGTGGACACACCGTACCCTTCTCCAGCGTGGCTGTTGGCAATTTACATCCCGCCCATCAGTGTAGCAAGGCTCCCATTTCTCCATGGCCTGTCCTGCATTTCTGGTTTTGACACTTTTCTCAGCATGGCCCTTTTGACCGATGGGAAGCGAGACTTCTTTGTAGCGCTGATTTGCCTTTCCAGGTTGCTTGGTTGGCCAAAAAGGGCGTATGCGTTTTTTTCCTGAATATATTCAGGAAAAAACGCATACGCCCTTTTTGGCCAAGGGCATCATTGTCAACGTTTTGCCACTTTTCATGTGCTTTAAAGGCGATTCGAATCTACCTCCTGAAATCTGTTTCCTGCAATTCTGCCTTGATTTCAAATCCTCTTTTTGCCTTCCCTCAATATATTTGTGGACGAGAGTTATCATTTATAACTCTGCAGGTTTGTGAATTGCAGTGCCCTGAAGCTCCATTTTACAACTCGCTTTTTTGGGAGCTGGCCGCAAAAGCGCAGGATGGCTTCAGGCCCTGTTCTGGTTCTGGGGGGCAGGCTGAGCCTGTGGATATTTCTTCTTCCTGATGGGAAAATAGAGTGACCTGTGTCTGTCCCAATACCAAGAGCTAGTCTCTCATTGGTTCCCCGTCTTCCCGTTCATCCTCAGGAAAAATTGCAACCTATACGGAACAGGAGGTTAAAGGTGCTGATACTCCAAGTAGGGAGATTGCTAGTAAAGTGGCTGGAATTGCGAACCCAAGCTCAAGGAGATGACAAATGAGGTGCGTTTTAGAAAGCTTTCCCCATCACACGGTGTACCATCTTCTGGGTTTCTCATGCATGTTTTCGATGTAGGAAGATGCCCTTGAACCTGGAGATTTGGGACCCATGGGATGGGTACCACACAGTATTACTTTAAAGGGTCTGCGTTTGCTCACCCAACCTCACCAAACCTCTCATCCCCAAGAGTGTCCACCCTTATGTCTCATCCAGCTGTGGGTCTAGATATGGTCAATCCGGGTTGCATCACAGCCCCTGAACGAATTGTGTAAGAATTTCTCTCTCTTTCTCTGTCTTTGTTTCATGGGTTTTTAAAAGTAATTTATGTTTATAATGGGGTTTGGCTGCTTTTCACTGCTGTGTTTATGCCGCTTTACACCCACTTGACACACTAACAGAGAGATTTCAATACATAGGTTTTAAGATTATTACTAGTCAGATATATCCTTGTGTGGTGAATAGGGGGTGTTGAGTCCAGTTCTCTGAGCAAGGAGTCGGTCTTGTCTATTACATATTGGGTTTATGGAACGGTATCTCAGCTAATTTGAAACCCTTGTTTTATGTATCACCCCACCTCACCTTCCCTGTTAAGCAGCCATAGTGTGTTTTCTGCATGTGTGACTCTGTTCTGTTTTGTATTTCAGTTCAAGTGTAATGGTTTTTACTTTCCCTGTATAAGTGATATCTTATGAGAAGTGTCCTTTTCTGTGTGACTTATTTCACTTAGAATCGTCGTACCTAAATCCACTCATCATGCTGCTACTAGCCTTATGACATTGATTTCATGGCTGAGTGATATTCCATTGTACATAAGGACCACAACTTCTTTATCCATTTTTCTCTTTCCTGGGATATTGAAGGTGGAATGAAGTGGAGGTCCTTGGCAACAGAGCAGCCCTAAACTTTGGTGTGCTTGTGTCTTGCTGATTTTTAATTTTCCCAATTTATACCCCCATGCGTGGAAGTGCCCTATGCGCTCTAAGCTGTGTTTTTTAGATGTTTGTGGACACACCGTACCCTTCTCCAGCGTGGCTGTTGGCAATTTACATCCCGCCCATCAGCGTAGCAAGGCTCCCATTTCTCCATGGCCTGTCCTGCATTTCTGGTTTTGACACTTTTCTCAGCATGGCCCTTTTGACCGATGGGAAGCGAGACTTCTTTGTAGCGCTGATTTGCCTTTCCAGGTTGCTTGGTTGGCCAAAAAGGGCGTATGCGTTTTTTTCCTGAATATATTCAGGAAAAAACGCATACGCCCTTTTTGGCCAAGGGCATCATTGTCAACGTTTTGCCACTTTTCATGTGCTTTAAAGGCGATTCGAATCTACCTCCTGAAATCTGTTTCCTGCAATTCTGCCTTGATTTCAAATCCTCTTTTTGCCTTCCCTCAATATATTTGTGGACGAGAGTTATCATTTATAACTCTGCAGGTTTGTGAATTGCAGTGCCCTGAAGCTCCATTTTACAACTCGCTTTTTTGGGAGCTGCCCGCAAAAGCGCAGGATGGCTTCAGGCCCTGTTCTGGTTCTGGGGGGCAGGCTGAGCCTGTGGATATTTCTTCTTCCTGATGGGAAAATAGAGTGACCTGTGTCTGTCCCAATACCAAGAGCTAGTCTCTCATTGGTTCCCCGTCTTCCCGTTCATCCTCAGGAAAAATTGCAACCTATACGGAACAGGAGGTTAAAGGTGCTGATACTCCAAGTAGGGAGATTGCTAGTAAAGTGGCTGGAATTGCGAACCCAAGCTCAAGGAGATGACAAATGAGGTGCGTTTTAGAAAGCTTTCCCCATCACACGGTGTACCATCTTCTGGGTTTCTCATGCATGTTTTCGATGTAGGAAGATGCCCTTGAACCTGGAGATTTGGGACCCATGGGATGGGTACCACACAGTATTACTTTAAAGGGTCTGCGTTTGCTCACCCAACCTCACCAAACCTCTCATCCCCAAGAGTGTCCACCCTTATGTCTCATCCAGCTGTGGGTCTAGATATGGTCAATCCGGGTTGCATCACAGCCCCTGAACGAATTGTGTAAGAATTTCTCTCTCTTTCTCTGTCTTTGTTTCATGGGTTTTTAAAAGTAATTTATGTTTATAATGGGGTTTGGCTGCTTTTCACTGCTGTGTTTATGCCGCTTTACACCCACTTGACACACTAACAGAGAGATTTCAATACATAGGTTTTAAGATTATTACTAGTCAGATATATCCTTGTGTGGTGAATAGGGGGTGTTGAGTCCAGTTCTCTGAGCAAGGAGTCGGTCTTGTCTATTACATATTGGGTTTATGGAACGGTATCTCAGCTAATTTGAAACCCTTGTTTTATGTATCACCCCACCTCACCTTCCCTGTTAAGCAGCCATAGTGTGTTTTCTGCATGTGTGACTCTGTTCTGTTTTGTATTTCAGTTCAAGTGTAATGGTTTTTACTTTCCCTGTATAAGTGATATCTTATGAGAAGTGTCCTTTTCTGTGTGACTTATTTCACTTAGAATCGTCGTACCTAAATCCACTCATCATGCTGCTACTAGCCTTATGACATTGATTTCATGGCTGAGTGATATTCCATTGTACATAAGGACCACAACTTCTTTATCCATTTTTCTCTTTCCTGGGATATTGAAGGTGGAATGAAGTGGAGGTCCTTGGCAACAGAGCAGCCCTAAACTTTGGTGTGCTTGTGTCTTGCTGATTTTTAATTTTCCCAATTTATACCCCCATGCGTGGAAGTGCCCTATGCGCTCTAAGCTGTGTTTTTTAGATGTTTGTGGACACACCGTACCCTTCTCCAGCGTGGCTGTTGGCAATTTACATCCCGCCCATCAGCGTAGCAAGGCTCCCATTTCTCCATGGCCTGTCCTGCATTTCTGGTTTTGACACTTTTCTCAGCATGGCCCTTTTGACCGATGGGAAGCGAGACTTCTTTGTAGCGCTGATTTGCCTTTCCAGGTTGCTTGGTTGGCCAAAAAGGGCGTATGCGTTTTTTTCCTGAATATATTCAGGAAAAAACGCATACGCCCTTTTTGGCCAAGGGCATCATTGTCAACGTTTTGCCACTTTTCATGTGCTTTAAAGGCGATTCGAATCTACCTCCTGAAATCTGTTTCCTGCAATTCTGCCTTGATTTCAAATCCTCTTTTTGCCTTCCCTCAATATATTTGTGGACGAGAGTTATCATTTATAACTCTGCAGGTTTGTGAATTGCAGTGCCCTGAAGCTCCATTTTACAACTCGCTTTTTTGGGAGCTGGCCGCAAAAGCGCAGGATGGCTTCAGGCCCTGTTCTGGTTCTGGGGGGCAGGCTGAGCCTGTGGATATTTCTTCTTCCTGATGGGAAAATAGAGTGACCTGTGTCTGTCCCAATACCAAGAGCTAGTCTCTCATTGGTTCCCCGTCTTCCCGTTCATCCTCAGGAAAAATTGCAACCTATACGGAACAGGAGGTTAAAGGTGCTGATACTCCAAGTAGGGAGATTGCTAGTAAAGTGGCTGGAATTGCGAACCCAAGCTCAAGGAGATGACAAATGAGGTGCGTTTTAGAAAGCTTTCCCCATCACACGGTGTACCATCTTCTGGGTTTCTCATGCATGTTTTCGATGTAGGAAGATGCCCTTGAACCTGGAGATTTGGGACCCATGGGATGGGTACCACACAGTATTACTTTAAAGGGTCTGCGTTTGCTCACCCAGCCTCACCAAACCTCTCAGCCCCAAGAGTGTCCACCCTTATGTCTCATCCAGCTGTGGGTCTAGATATGGTCAATCCGGGTTGCATCACAGCCCCTGAACGAATTGTGTAAGAATTTCTCTCTCTTTCTCTGTCTTTGTTTCATGGGTTTTTAAAAGTAATTTATGTTTATAATGGGGTTTAGCTGCTTTTCACTGCTGTGTTTATGCCGCTTTACACCCACTTGACACACTAACAGAGAGATTTCAATACATAGGTTTTAAGATTATTACTAGTCAGATATATCCTTGTGTGGTGAATAGGGGGTGTTGAGTCCAGTTCTCTGAGCAAGGAGTCGGTCTTGTCTATTACATATTGGGTTTATGGAACGGTATCTCAGCTAATTTGAAACCCTTGTTTTATGTATCACCCCACCTCACCTTCCCTGTTAAGCAGCCATAGTGTGTTTTCTGCATGTGTGACTCTGTTCTGTTTTGTATTTCAGTTCAAGGGTAATGGTTTTTACTTTCCCTGTATAAGTGATATCTTATGAGAAGTGTCCTTTTCTGTGTGACTTATTTCACTTAGAATCGTCGTACCTAAATCCACTCATCATGCTGCTACTAGCCTTATGACATTGATTTCATGGCTGAGTGATATTCCATTGTACATAAGGACCACAACTTCTTTATCCATTTTTCTCTTTCCTGGGATATTGAAGGTGGAATGAAGTGGAGGTCCTTGGCAACAGAGCAGCCCTAAACTTTGGTGTGCTTGTGTCTTGCTGATTTTTAATTTTCCCAATTTATACCCCCATGCGTGGAAGTGCCCTATGCGCTCTAAGCTGTGTTTTTTAGATGTTTGTGGACACACCGTACCCTTCTCCAGCGTGGCTGTTGGCAATTTACATCCCGCCCATCAGTGTAGCAAGGCTCCCATTTCTCCATGGCCTGTCCTGCATTTCTGGTTTTGACACTTTTCTCAGCATGGCCCTTTTGACCGATGGGAAGCGAGACTTCTTTGTAGCGCTGATTTGCCTTTCCAGGTTGCTTGGTTGGCCAAAAAGGGCGTATGCGTTTTTTTCCTGAATATATTCAGGAAAAAACGCATACGCCCTTTTTGGCCAAGGGCATCATTGTCAACGTTTTGCCACTTTTCATGTGCTTTAAAGGCGATTCGAATCTACCTCCTGAAATCTGTTTCCTGCAATTCTGCCTTGATTTCAAATCCTCTTTTTGCCTTCCCTCAATATATTTGTGGACGAGAGTTATCATTTATAACTCTGCAGGTTTGTGAATTGCAGTGCCCTGAAGCTCCATTTTACAACTCGCTTTTTTGGGAGCTGGCCGCAAAAGCGCAGGATGGCTTCAGGCCCTGTTCTGGTTCTGGGGGGCAGGCTGAGCCTGTGGATATTTCTTCTTCCTGATGGGAAAATAGAGTGACCTGTGTCTGTCCCAATACCAAGAGCTAGTCTCTCATTGGTTCCCCGTCTTCCCGTTCATCCTCAGGAAAAATTGCAACCTATACGGAACAGGAGGTTAAAGGTGCTGATGCTCCAAGTAGGGAGATTGCTAGTAAAGTGGCTGGAATTGCGAACCCAAGCTCAAGGAGATGACAAATGAGGTGCGTTTTAGAAAGCTTTCCCCATCACACGGTGTACCATCTTCTGGGTTTCTCATGCATGTTTTCGATGTAGGAAGATGCCCTTGAACCTGGAGATTTGGGACCCATGGGATGGGTACCACACAGTATTACTTTAAAGGGTCTGCGTTTGCTCACCCAGCCTCACCAAACCTCTCATCCCCAAGAGTGTCCACCCTTATGTCTCATCCAGCTGTGGGTCTAGATATGGTCAATCCGGGTTGCATCACAGCCCCTGAACGAATTGTGTAAGAATTTCTCTCTCTTTCTCTGTCTTTGTTTCATGGGTTTTTAAAAGTAATTTATGTTTATAATGGGGTTTAGCTGCTTTTCACTGCTGTGTTTATGCCGCTTTACACCCACTTGACACACTAACAGAGAGATTTCAATACATAGGTTTTAAGATTATTACTAGTCAGATATATCCTTGTGTGGTGAATAGGGGGTGTTGAGTCCAGTTCTCTGAGCAAGGAGTCGGTCTTGTCTATTACATATTGGGTTTATGGAACGGTATCTCAGCTAATTTGAAACCCTTGTTTTATGTATCACCCCACCTCACCTTCCCTGTTAAGCAGCCATAGTGTGTTTTCTGCATGTGTGACTCTGTTCTGTTTTGTATTTCAGTTCAAGGGTAATGGTTTTTACTTTCCCTGTATAAGTGATATCTTATGAGAAGTGTCCTTTTCTGTGTGACTTATTTCACTTAGAATCGTCGTACCTAAATCCACTCATCATGCTGCTACTAGCCTTATGACATTGATTTCATGGCTGAGTGATATTCCATTGTACATAAGGACCACAACTTCTTTATCCATTTTTCTCTTTCCTGGGATATTGAAGGTGGAATGAAGTGGAGGTCCTTGGCAACAGAGCAGCCCTAAACTTTGGTGTGCTTGTGTCTTGCTGATTTTTAATTTTCCCAATTTATACCCCCATGCGTGGAAGTGCCCTATGCGCTCTAAGCTGTGTTTTTTAGATGTTTGTGGACACACCGTACCCTTCTCCAGCGTGGCTGTTGGCAATTTACATCCCGCCCATCAGCGTAGCAAGGCTCCCATTTCTCCATGGCCTGTCCTGCATTTCTGGTTTTGACACTTTTCTCAGCATGGCCCTTTTGACCGATGGGAAGCGAGACTTCTTTGTAGCGCTGATTTGCCTTTCCAGGTTGCTTGGTTGGCCAAAAAGGGCGTATGCGTTTTTTTCCTGAATATATTCAGGAAAAAACGCATACGCCCTTTTTGGCCAAGGGCATCATTGTCAACGTTTTGCCACTTTTCATGTGCTTTAAAGGCGATTCGAATCTACCTCCTGAAATCTGTTTCCTGCAATTCTGCCTTGATTTCAAATCCTCTTTTTGCCTTCCCTCAATATATTTGTGGACGAGAGTTATCATTTATAACTCTGCAGGTTTGTGAATTGCAGTGCCCTGAAGCTCCATTTTACAACTCGCTTTTTTGGGAGCTGGCCGCAAAAGCGCAGGATGGCTTCAGGCCCTGTTCTGGTTCTGGGGGGCAGGCTGAGCCTGTGGATATTTCTTCTTCCTGATGGGAAAATAGAGTGACCTGTGTCTGTCCCAATACCAAGAGCTAGTCTCTCATTGGTTCCCCGTCTTCCCGTTCATCCTCAGGAAAAATTGCAACCTATACGGAACAGGAGGTTAAAGGTGCTGATACTCCAAGTAGGGAGATTGCTAGTAAAGTGGCTGGAATTGCGAACCCAAGCTCAAGGAGATGACAAATGAGGTGCGTTTTAGAAAGCTTTCCCCATCACACGGTGTACCATCTTCTGGGTTTCTCATGCATGTTTTCGATGTAGGAAGATGCCCTTGAACCTGGAGATTTGGGACCCATGGGATGGGTACCACACAGTATTACTTTAAAGGGTCTGCGTTTGCTCACCCAGCCTCACCAAACCTCTCATCCCCAAGAGTGTCCACCCTTATGTCTCATCCAGCTGTGGGTCTAGATATGGTCAATCCGGGTTGCATCACAGCCCCTGAACGAATTGTGTAAGAATTTCTCTCTCTTTCTCTGTCTTTGTTTCATGGGTTTTTAAAAGTAATTTATGTTTATAATGGGGTTTAGCTGCTTTTCACTGCTGTGTTTATGCCGCTTTACACCCACTTGACACACTAACAGAGAGATTTCAATACATAGGTTTTAAGATTATTACTAGTCAGATATATCCTTGTGTGGTGAATAGGGGGTGTTGAGTCCAGTTCTCTGAGCAAGGAGTCGGTCTTGTCTATTACATATTGGGTTTATGGAACGGTATCTCAGCTAATTTGAAACCCTTGTTTTATGTATCACCCCACCTCACCTTCCCTGTTAAGCAGCCATAGTGTGTTTTCTGCATGTGTGACTCTGTTCTGTTTTGTATTTCAGTTCAAGTGTAATGGTTTTTACTTTCCCTGTATAAGTGATATCTTATGAGAAGTGTCCTTTTCTGTGTGACTTATTTCACTTAGAATCGTCGTACCTAAATCCACTCATCATGCTGCTACTAGCCTTATGACATTGATTTCATGGCTGAGTGATATTCCATTGTACATAAGGACCACAACTTCTTTATCCATTTTTCTCTTTCCTGGGATATTGAAGGTGGAATGAAGTGGAGGTCCTTGGCAACAGAGCAGCCCTAAACTTTGGTGTGCTTGTGTCTTGCTGATTTTTAATTTTCCCAATTTATACCCCCATGCGTGGAAGTGCCCTATGCGCTCTAAGCTGTGTTTTTTAGATGTTTGTGGACACACCGTACCCTTCTCCAGCGTGGCTGTTGGCAATTTACATCCCGCCCATCAGCGTAGCAAGGCTCCCATTTCTCCATGGCCTGTCCTGCATTTCTGGTTTTGACACTTTTCTCAGCATGGCCCTTTTGACCGATGGGAAGCGAGACTTCTTTGTAGCGCTGATTTGCCTTTCCAGGTTGCTTGGTTGGCCAAAAAGGGCGTATGCGTTTTTTTCCTGAATATATTCAGGAAAAAACGCATACGCCCTTTTTGGCCAAGGGCATCATTGTCAACGTTTTGCCACTTTTCATGTGCTTTAAAGGCGATTCGAATCTACCTCCTGAAATCTGTTTCCTGCAATTCTGCCTTGATTTCAAATCCTCTTTTTGCCTTCCCTCAATATATTTGTGGACGAGAGTTATCATTTATAACTCTGCAGGTTTGTGAATTGCAGTGCCCTGAAGCTCCATTTTACAACTCGCTTTTTTGGGAGCTGGCCGCAAAAGCACAGGATGGCTTCAGGCCCTGTTCTGGTTCTGGGGGGCAGGCTGAGCCTGTGGATATTTCTTCTTCCTGATGGGAAAATAGAGTGACCTGTGTCTGTCCCAATACCAAGAGCTAGTCTCTCATTGGTTCCCCGTCTTCCCGTTCATCCTCAGGAAAAATTGCAACCTATACGGAACAGGAGGTTAAAGGTGCTGATGCTCCAAGTAGGGAGATTGCTAGTAAAGTGGCTGGAATTGCGAACCCAAGCTCAAGGAGATGACAAATGAGGTGCGTTTTAGAAAGCTTTCCCCATCACACGGTGTACCATCTTCTGGGTTTCTCATGCATGTTTTCGATGTAGGAAGATGCCCTTGAACCTGGAGATTTGGGACCCATGGGATGGGTACCACACAGTATTACTTTAAAGGGTCTGCGTTTGCTCACCCAACCTCACCAAACCTCTCAGCCCCAAGAGTGTCCACCCTTATGTCTCATCCAGCTGTGGGTCTAGATATGGTCAATCCGGGTTGCATCACAGCCCCTGAACGAATTGTGTAAGAATTTCTCTCTCTTTCTCTGTCTTTGTTTCATGGGTTTTTAAAAGTAATTTATGTTTATAATGGGGTTTAGCTGCTTTTCACTGCTGTGTTTATGCCGCTTTACACCCACTTGACACACTAACAGAGAGATTTCAATACATAGGTTTTAAGATTATTACTAGTCAGATATATCCTTGTGTGGTGAATAGGGGGTGTTGAGTCCAGTTCTCTGAGCAAGGAGTCGGTCTTGTCTATTACATATTGGGTTTATGGAATGGTATCTCAGCTAATTTGAAACCCTTGTTTTATGTATCACCCCACCTCACCTTCCCTGTTAAGCAGCCATAGTGTGTTTTCTGCATGTGTGACTCTGTTCTGTTTTGTATTTCAGTTCAAGTGTAATGGTTTTTACTTTCCCTGTATAAGTGATATCTTATGAGAAGTGTCCTTTTCTGTGTGACTTATTTCACTTAGAATCGTCGTACCTAAATCCACTCATCATGCTGCTACTAGCCTTATGACATTGATTTCATGGCTGAGTGATATTCCATTGTACATAAGGACCACAACTTCTTTATCCATTTTTCTCTTTCCTGGGATATTGAAGGTGGAATGAAGTGGAGGTCCTTGGCAACAGAGCAGCCCTAAACTTTGGTGTGCTTGTGTCTTGCTGATTTTTAATTTTCCCAATTTATACCCCCATGCGTGGAAGTGCCCTATGCGCTCTAAGCTGTGTTTTTTAGATGTTTGTGGACACACCGTACCCTTCTCCAGCGTGGCTGTTGGCAATTTACATCCCGCCCATCAGCGTAGCAAGGCTCCCATTTCTCCATGGCCTGTCCTGCATTTCTGGTTTTGACACTTTTCTCAGCATGGCCCTTTTGACCGATGGGAAGCGAGACTTCTTTGTAGCGCTGATTTGCCTTTCCAGGTTGCTTGGTTGGCCAAAAAGGGCGTATGCGTTTTTTTCCTGAATATATTCAGGAAAAAACGCATACGCCCTTTTTGGCCAAGGGCATCATTGTCAACGTTTTGCCACTTTTCATGTGCTTTAAAGGCGATTCGAATCTACCTCCTGAAATCTGTTTCCTGCAATTCTGCCTTGATTTCAAATCCTCTTTTTGCCTTCCCTCAATATATTTGTGGACGAGAGTTATCATTTATAACTCTGCAGGTTTGTGAATTGCAGTGCCCTGAAGCTCCATTTTACAACTCGCTTTTTTGGGAGCTGGCCGCAAAAGCGCAGGATGGCTTCAGGCCCTGTTCTGGTTCTGGGGGGCAGGCTGAGCCTGTGGATATTTCTTCTTCCTGATGGGAAAATAGAGTGACCTGTGTCTGTCCCAATACCAAGAGCTAGTCTCTCATTGGTTCCCCGTCTTCCCGTTCATCCTCAGGAAAAATTGCAACCTATACGGAACAGGAGGTTAAAGGTGCTGATACTCCAAGTAGGGAGATTGCTAGTAAAGTGGCTGGAATTGCGAACCCAAGCTCAAGGAGATGACAAATGAGGTGCGTTTTAGAAAGCTTTCCCCATCACACGGTGTACCATCTTCTGGGTTTCTCATGCATGTTTTCGATGTAGGAAGATGCCCTTGAACCTGGAGATTTGGGACCCATGGGATGGGTACCACACAGTATTACTTTAAAGGGTCTGCGTTTGCTCACCCAACCTCACCAAACCTCTCATCCCCAAGAGTGTCCACCCTTATGTCTCATCCAGCTGTGGGTCTAGATATGGTCAATCCGGGTTGCATCACAGCCCCTGAACGAATTGTGTAAGAATTTCTCTCTCTTTCTCTGTCTTTGTTTCATGGGTTTTTAAAAGTAATTTATGTTTATAATGGGGTTTAGCTGCTTTTCACTGCTGTGTTTATGCCGCTTTACACCCACTTGACACACTAACAGAGAGATTTCAATACATAGGTTTTAAGATTATTACTAGTCAGATATATCCTTGTGTGGTGAATAGGGGGTGTTGAGTCCAGTTCTCTGAGCAAGGAGTCGGTCTTGTCTATTACATATTGGGTTTATGGAACGGTATCTCAGCTAATTTGAAACCCTTGTTTTATGTATCACCCCACCTCACCTTCCCTGTTAAGCAGCCATAGTGTGTTTTCTGCATGTGTGACTCTGTTCTGTTTTGTATTTCAGTTCAAGTGTAATGGTTTTTACTTTCCCTGTATAAGTGATATCTTATGAGAAGTGTCCTTTTCTGTGTGACTTATTTCACTTAGAATCGTCGTACCTAAATCCACTCATCATGCTGCTACTAGCCTTATGACATTGATTTCATGGCTGAGTGATATTCCATTGTACATAAGGACCACAACTTCTTTATCCATTTTTCTCTTTCCTGGGATATTGAAGGTGGAATGAAGTGGAGGTCCTTGGCAACAGAGCAGCCCTAAACTTTGGTGTGCTTGTGTCTTGCTGATTTTTAATTTTCCCAATTTATACCCCCATGCGTGGAAGTGCCCTATGCGCTCTAAGCTGTGTTTTTTTAGATGTTTGTGGACACACCGTACCCTTCTCCAGCGTGGCTGTTGGCAATTTACATCCCGCTCATCAGCGTAGCGAGGCTCCCATTTCTCCATGGCCTGTCCTGCATTTCTGGTTTTGACACTTTTCTCAGCATGGCCCTTTTGACCGATGGGAAGCGAGACTTCTTTGTAGCGCTGATTTGCCTTTCCAGGTTGCTTGGTTGGCCAAAAAGGGCGTATGCGTTTTTTCCTGAATATATTCAGGAAAAAACGCATACGCCCTTTTTGGCCAAGGGCCTCATTGTCAACGTTTTGCTGCTTTTCATGTGCTTTAAAGGCGATTCGTATCTACCTCCTGAAATCTGTTTCCTGCAATTCTGCCTTGATTTCAAATCCTCTTCTTTGCCTTCCCTCAATATATTTGTGGACGAGAGTTATCATTTATAACTCTGCAGGTTTGTGATTTGCAGTGCCCTGAAGCTCAATTTTAAAACTCGCTTTTTGGGAGCTGGCCGTAAAAGCGCAGGATGGCTTCAGGCCCTGTTCTGGTTCCGGGGGGCAGCTGAGCCTGTGGTTAATTCTTCTTCCTGATGGGAAAATAGAGTGACCTGTGCCTGTCCCAACACCTAGAGCTAGTCTCTCATTGGTTCCCCATCTTCCCATTCATCCTCAGGACAAATTGCAACCTGTACGGAACAGGAGGTTAAAGGTGCTGATGCTCCAAGTAGGGAGATTGCTAGTAAAGTGGCTGGAATGGCGAACCCGAGCACAAGGAGATGAGAAATGAGGTGCGTTTTAGGAACCTTTCCCCATCACACGGTGTACCAACTTCTTGGTTTCTCATGCATGTTTTCGATGTAGGAAGATGCCCTTGAACCTCGAGATTTGGGACCCCTGCGATGGGTACCACGCAGTATTACTTTAAAGGGTCTGCGTTTGCTCACCCAACCTCACCAAACCTCTCAGCCCCAAGAGTGTCCACCCTTATGTCTCATCCAGCTGTGGGTCTAGATATGGTCAATCTGGGTTGCATCACAGCCCCTGAACGAATTGTGTAAGAATTTCTCTCTCTTTCTCTGTCTTTGTTTCATGGGTTTTTAAAAGTAATTTATGTTTATAATGGGGTTTAGCTGCTTTTCACTGCTGTGTTTATGCCGCTTTACACCCACTTGACACACTAACAGAGAGATTTCAATACATAGGTTTTAAGATTATTACTAGTCAGATATATCCTTGTGTGGTGAATAGGGGGTGTTGAGTCCAGTTCTCTGAGCAAGGAGTCGGTCCTGTCTATTACATATTGGGTTTATGGAACGGTATCTCAGCTAATTTGAAACAATTGTTTTATGTATCACCCCACCTCACCTTCCCTGTTAAGCAGCCATAGTGTGTTTTCTGCATGTGTGACTCTGTTCTGTTTTGTATTTCAGTTCAAGTGTAGTGGTTTTTACTTTCCCTCTATAAGTGATATCTTATGAGAAGTGTCCTTTTCTGTGTGACTTATTTCACTTAGAATAATCGTACCTAAATCCACTCATCATGCTGCTACTAGCCTTATGACATTGATTTCATGGCTGAGTGATATTCCATTGTACATAAGGACCACAACTTCTTTATCCATTTTTCTCTTTCCTGGGATATTGAAGTTGGAATGAAGTGGAGGTCCTTGGCAACAGAGCAGCCCTAAACTTTGGTGTGCTTGTGTCTTGCTGATTTTTAATTTTCCCAATTTATACCCCCATGTGTGGAAGTGCCCTATGCGCTCTAAACTGTGTTTTTTAGATGTTTCAGGACACACCATAACTTCTCCAGAGTGGCTGTTGGCAATTTACATCCCGCCCATCAGCATAGCAAGGCTCCCATTTCTCCATGGCCTGTCCTGCATTTCTGGTTTTGACACTTTTCTCAGCATGGCCCTTTTGACCGCTGGGAAGCGAGACTTCTTTGTAGCGCTGATTTGCCAATCCAGGTTGCTTGGTTGGCTAAAAAGGGCGTATGCGTTTTTTCCTGAATATATTCAGGAAAAAACGCATACGCCCTTTTTGGCCAAGGGCATCATTGTCAACGTTTTGCCGCTTTTCTTGTGCTTTAAAGGCGATTCGAATCTACCTCCTGAAATCTGTTTCCTGCAATTCTGACTTGATTTCAAATCCTCTTTTTGCCTTCCCTCAATATATTTGTGGACGAGAGTTATCATTTATAACTCTGCAGGTTTGTGAATTGCAGTGCCCTGAAGCTCCATTTTACAACTCGCTTTTTTGGGAGCTGGCCACAAAAGCGCAGGATGGCTTCAGGCCCTGTTCTGGTTCTGGGGGGCAGGCTGAGCCTGTGGATATTTCTTCTTCCTGATGGGAAAATAGAGTGACCTGTGTCTGTCCCAATACCAAGAGCTAGTCTCTCATTGGTTCCCCGTCTTCCCGTTCATCCTCAGGAAAAATTGCAACCTATACGGAACAGGAGGTTAAAGGTGCTGATACTCCAAGTAGGGAGATTGCTAGTAAAGTGGCTGGAATTGCGAACCCAAGCTCAAGGAGATGACAAATGAGGTGCGTTTTAGAAAGCTTTCCCCATCACACGGTGTACCATCTTCTGGGTTTCTCATGCATGTTTTCGATGTAGGAAGATGCCCTTGAACCTGGAGATTTGGGACCCATGGGATGGGTACCACACAGTATTACTTTAAAGGGTCTGCGTTTGCTCACCCAGCCTCACCAAACCTCTCAGCCCCAAGAGTGTCCACCCTTATGTCTCATCCAGCTGTGGGTCTAGATATGGTCAATCCGGGTTGCATCACAGCCCCTGAACGAATTGTGTAAGAATTTCTCTCTCTTTCTCTGTCTTTGTTTCATGGGCTTTTAAAAGTAATTTATGTTTATAATGGGTTTTAGCTGCTTTTCACTGCTGTGTTTATGCCGCTTTACACCCACTTGACACACTAACAGAGAGATTTCAATACATAGGTTTTAAGATTATTACTAGTCAGATATATCCTTGTGTGGTGAATAGGGGGTGTTGAGTCCAGTTCTCTGAGCAAGGAGTCGGTCTTGTCTATTACATATTGGGTTTATGGAACGGTATCTCAGCTAATTTGAAACCCTTGTTTTATGTATCACCCCACCTCACCTTCCCTGTTAAGCAGCCATAGTGTGTTTTCTGCATGTGTGACTCTGTTCTGTTTTGTATTTCAGTTCAAGTGTAATGGTTTTTACTTTTCCTGTATAAGTGATATCTTATGAGAAGTGTCCTTTTCTGTGTGACTTATTTCACTTAGAATCGTCGTACCTAAATCCACTCATCATGCTGCTACTAGCCTTATGACATTGATTTCATGGCTGAGTGATATTCCATTGTACATAAGGACCACAACTTCTTTATCCATTTTTCTCTTTCCTGGGATATTGAAGGTGGAATGAAGTGGAGGTCCTTGGCAACAGAGCAGCCCTAAACTTTGGTGTGCTTGTGTCTTGCTGATTTTTAATTTTCCCAATTTATACCCCCATGCGTGGAAGTGCCCTATGCGCTCTAAGCTGTGTTTTTTAGATGTTTGTGGACACACCGTACCCTTCTCCAGCGTGGCTGTTGGCAATTTACATCCCGCCCATCAGCGTAGCAAGGCTCCCATTTCTCCATGGCCTGTCCTGCATTTCTGGTTTTGACACTTTTCTCAGCATGGCCCTTTTGACCGCTGGGAAGCGAGACTTCTTTGTAGCGCTGATTTCCCTTTCCAGGTTGCTTGGTTGGCCAAAAAGGGCGTATGCGTTTTTTCCTGAATATATTCAGGAAAAAACGCATACGCCCTTTTTGGCCAAGGGCCTCATTTTCAACGTTTTGCTGCTTTTCATGTGCTTTAAAGGCGATTCGAATCTACCTCCTGAAATCTGTTTCCTGCAATTCTGCCTTGATTTCAAATCCTCTTCTTTGCCTTCCCTCAATATATTTGTGGACGAGAGTTATCATTTATAACTCTGCAGGTTTGTGAATTGCAGTGCCCTGAAGCTCCATTTTACAACTCGCTTTTTGGGAGCTGGCCGTAAAAGCACAGGATGGTTTCAGGCCCTGTGCTGGTTCCGGGGGGCAGCTGAGCCTGTGGTTAATTCTTCTTCCTGATGGGAAAATAGAGTGACCTGTGCCTGTCCCAACACCTAGAGCTAGCCTCTCATTGGTTCCCCATCTTCCCATTCATCCTCAGGACAAATTGCAACCTGTACGGAACAGGAGGTTAAAGGTGCTGATGCTCCAAGTAGGGAGATTGCTAGTAAAGTGGCTGGAATGGCGAACCCGAGCACAAGGAGATGAGAAATGAGGTGCGTTTTAGGAACCTTTCCCCATCACACGGTGTACCATCTTCTGGGTTTCTCATGCATATTTTCGATGTAGGAAGATGCCCTTGAACCTCGAGATTTGGGACCCATGCGATGGGTACCACGCAGTATTACTTTAAAGGGTCTGCGTTTGCTCACCCAGCCTCACCAAACTTCTCAGCCCCAAGAGTGTCCACCCTTATGTCTCATCCAGCTGTGGGTCTAGATATGGTCAATCCAGGTTCCATCACAGCCACTGAACGAATTGTGTAAGAATTTCTCTCTCTTTCACTGTCTTTGTTTCATGGGTTTTTAAAAGTACTTTATGTTTATAATGGGGTTTAGCTGCTTTTCACTGCTGTGTTTATGCCGCTTTACACCCACTTGACACACTAACAGAGAGATTTCAATACATAGGTTTTAAGATTATTACTACTCAGATATATCCTTGTGTGGTGAATAGGGGGTGTTGAGTCCAGTTCTCTGAGCAAGGAGTCGGTCTTGTCTATTACATATTGGGTTTATGGAACGGTATCTCAGCTAATTTGAAACCCTTGTTTTATGTATCACCCCACCTCACCTTCCCTGTTAAGCAGCCATAGTGTGTTTTCTGCATGTGTGACTCTGTTCTGTTTTGTATTTCAGTTCAAGTGTAATGGTTTTTACTTTCCCTGTATAAGTGATATCTTATGAGAAGTGTCCTTTTCTGTGTGACTTATTTCACTTAGAATCGTCGTACCTAAATCCACTCATCATGCTGCTACTAGCCTTATGACATTGATTTCATGGCTGAGTGATATTCCATTGTACATAAGGACCACAACTTCTTTATCCATTTTTCTCTTTCCTGGGATATTGAAGGTGGAATGAAGTGGAGGTCCTTGGCAACAGAGCAGCCCTAAACTTTGGTGTGCTTGTGTCTTGCTGATTTTTAATTTTCCCAATTTATACCCCCATGCGTGGAAGTGCCCTATGCGCTCTAAGCTGTGTTTTTTAGATGTTTGTGGACACACCGTACCCTTCTCCAGCGTGGCTGTTGGCAATTTACATCCCGCCCATCAGCGTAGCAAGGCTCCCATTTCTCCATGGCCTGTCCTGCATTTCTGGTTTTGACACTTTTCTCAGCATGGCCCTTTTGACCGATGGGAAGCGAGACTTCTTTGTAGCGCTGATTTGCCTTTCCAGGTTGCTTGGTTGGCCAAAAAGGGCGTATGCGTTTTTTTCCTGAATATATTCAGGAAAAACGCATACGCCCTTTTTAGCCAAGGGCATCATTGTCAACGTTTTGCCACTTTTCATGTGCTTTAAAGGCGATTCGAATCTACCTCCTGAAATCTGTTTCCTGCAATTCTGCCTTGATTTCAAATCCTCTTTTTGCCTTCCCTCAATATATTTGTGGACGAGAGTTATCATTTATAACTCTGCAGGTTTGTGAATTGCAGTGCCCTGAAGCTCCATTTTACAACTCGCTTTTTTGGGAGCTGGCCGCAAAAGCGCAGGATGGCTTCAGGCCCTGTTCTGGTTCTGGGGGGCAGGCTGAGCCTGTGGATATTTCTTCTTCCTGATGGGAAAATAGAGTGACCTGTGTCTGTCCCAATACCAAGAGCTAGTCTCTCATTGGTTCCCCGTCTTCCCGTTCATCCTCAGGAAAAATTGCAACCTATACGGAACAGGAGGTTAAAGGTGCTGATGCTCCAAGTAGGGAGATTGCTAGTAAAGTGGCTGGAATTGCGAACCCAAGCTCAAGGAGATGACAAATGAGGTGCGTTTTAGAAAGCTTTCCCCATCACACGGTGTACCATCTTCTGGGTTTCTCATGCATGTTTTCGATGTAGGAAGATGCCCTTGAACCTGGAGATTTGGGACCCATGGGATGGGTACCACACAGTATTACTTTAAAGGGTCTGCGTTTGCTCACCCAACCTCACCAAACCTCTCAGCCCCAAGAGTGTCCACTCTTATGTCTCATCCAGCTGTGGGTCTAGATATGGTCAATCCGGGTTGCATCACAGCCCCTGAACGAATTGTGTAAGAATTTCTCTCTCTTTCTCTGTCTTTGTTTCATGGGTTTTTAAAAGTAATTTATGTTTATAATGGGGTTTAGCTGCTTTTCACTGCTGTGTTTATGCCGCTTTACACCCACTTGACACACTAACAGAGAGATTTCAATACATAGGTTTTAAGATTATTACTACTCAGATATATCCTTGTGTGGTGAATAGGGGGTGTTGAGTCCAGTTCTCTGAGCAAGGAGTCGGTCTTGTCTATTACATATTGGGTTTATGGAACGGTATCTCAGCTAATTTGAAACCCTTGTTTTATGTATCACCCCACCTCACCTTCCCTGTTAAGCAGCCATAGTGTGTTTTCTGCATGTGTGACTCTGTTCTGTTTTGTATTTCAGTTCAAGTGTAATGGTTTTTACTTTCCCTGTATAAGTGATATCTTATGAGAAGTGTCCTTTTCTGTGTGACTTATTTCACTTAGAATCGTCGTACCTAAATCCACTCATCATGCTGCTACTAGCCTTATGACATTGATTTCATGGCTGAGTGATATTCCATTGTACATAAGGACCACAACTTCTTTATCCATTTTTCTCTTTCCTGGGATATTGAAGGTGGAATGAAGTGGAGGTCCTTGGCAACAGAGCAGCCCTAAACTTTGGTGTGCTTGTGTCTTGCTGATTTTTAATTTTCCCAATTTATACCCCCATGCGTGGAAGTGCCCTATGCGCTCTAAGCTGTGTTTTTTAGATGTTTGTGGACACACCGTACCCTTCTCCAGCGTGGCTGTTGGCAATTTACATCCCGCCCATCAGCGTAGCAAGGCTCCCATTTCTCCATGGCCTGTCCTGCATTTCTGGTTTTGACACTTTTCTCAGCATGGCCCTTTTGACCGCTGGGAAGCGAGACTTCTTTGTAGCGCTGATTTCCCTTTCCAGGTTGCTTGGTTGGCCAAAAAGGGCGTATGCGTTTTTTCCTGAATATATTCAGGAAAAAACGCATACGCCCTTTTTGGCCAAGGGCCTCATTTTCAACGTTTTGCCGCTTTTCATGTGCTTTAAAGGCGATTCGAATCTACCTCCTGAAATCTGTTTCCTGCAATTCTGCCTTGATTTCAAATCCTCTTCTTTGCCTTCCCTCAATATATTTGTGGACGAGAGTTATCATTTATAACTCTGCAGGTTTGTGAATTGCAGTGCCCTGAAGCTCCATTTTACAACTCGCTTTTAGGGAGCTGGCCGTAAAAGCACAGGATGGTTTCAGGCCCTGTGCTGGTTCCGGGGGGCAGCTGAGCCTGTGGTTAATTCTTCTTCCTGATGGGAAAATAGAGTGACCTGTGCCTGTCCCAACACCTAGAGCTAGCCTCTCATTGGTTCCCCATCTTCCCATTCATCCTCAGGACAAATTGCAACCTGTACGGAACAGGAGGTTAAAGGTGCTGATGCTCCAAGTAGGGAGATTGCTAGTAAAGTGGCTGGAATGGCGAACCCGAGCACAAGGAGATGAGAAATGAGGTGCGTTTTAGGAACCTTTCCCCATCACACGGTGTACCATCTTCTGGGTTTCTCATGCATATTTTCGATGTAGGAAGATGCCCTTGAACCTCGAGATTTGGGACCCATGCGATGGGTACCACGCAGTATTACTTTAAAGGGTCTGCGTTTGCTCACCCAGCCTCACCAAACTTCTCAGCCCCAAGAGTGTCCACCCTTATGTCTCATCCAGCTGTGGGTCTAGATATGGTCAATCCAGGTTCCATCACAGCCACTGAACGAATTGTGTAAGAATTTCTCTCTCTTTCACTGTCTTTGTTTCATGGGTTTTTAAAAGTAATTTATTTTTATAATGGGGTTTAGCTGCTTTTCACTGCTGTGTTTATGCCGCTTTACACCCACTTGACACACTAACAGAGAGATTTCAATACATAGGTTTTAAGATTATTACTAGTCAGATATATCCTTGTGTGGTGAATAGGGGTTGTTGAGTCCAGTTCTCTGAGCAAGGAGTTGGTCTTGTCTATTACATATTGGGATTATGGAACGGTATCTCAGCTAATTTGAAACCCTTGTTTTATGTATCACCCCACCTCACCTTTCCTGTTAAGCAGCCATAGTGTGTTTTCTGCATGTGTGACTCTGTTCTGTTTTATAATTCAGTTCAAGTGTAACGGTTTTTACTTTCCCTGTATAAGTGATATCTTATGAGAAGTGTCCTTTTCTGTGTGACTTATTTCACTTAGAATCGTCGTACCTAAATCCACTCATCATGCTGCTACTAGCCTTATGACATTGATTTCATGGCTGAGTGATATTCCATTGTACATAAGGACCACAACTTCTTTATCCATTTTTCTCTTTCCTGGGATATTTAAGGTGGAATGAAGTGGAGGTCCTTGGCAACAGAGCAGCCCTAAACTTTGGTGTGCTTGTGTCTTGCTGATTTTTAATTTTCCCAATTTATACCCCCATGAGTGGAAGTGCCCTATGCGCTCTAAGCTGTGTTTTTTAGATGTTTGAGGACACACCGTACCCTTCTCCAGCATGGCTGTTGACAATTTACATCCCGCCCATCAGCGTAGCAAGGCTCCCAATTCTCCATGGCCTGTCCTTCATTTCTGGTTTTGACACTTTTCTCAGCATGGCCCTTTTGACCGATGGGAAGCGAGACTTCTTTGTAGCGCTGATTTGCCTTTCCAGGTTGCTTGGTTGGCCAAAAAGGGCGTATGCGTTTTTTCCTGAATATATTCAGGAAAAAACGCATACGCCCTTTTTGGCCAAGGGCCTCATTGTCAACGTTTTGCTGCTTTTCATGTGCTTTAAAGGCGATTCGAATCTACCTCCTGAAATCTGTTTCCTGCAATTCTGCCTTGATTTCAAATCCTCTTCTTTGCCTTCCCTCAATATATTTGTGGACGAGAGTTATCATTTATAACTCTGCAGGTTTGTGATTTGCAGTGCCCTGAAGCTCCATTTTACAACTCGCTTTTTGGGAGCTGGCCGTAAAAGCGCAGGATGGCTTCAGGCCCTGTTCTGGTTCCGGGGGGCAGCTGAGCCTGTGGTTAATTCTTCTTCCTGATGGGAAAATAGAGTGACCTGTGCCTGTCCCAACACCTAGAGCTAGTCTCTCATTGTTTCCCCATCTTCCCATTCATCCTCAGGACAAATTGCAACCTGTACGGAACAGGAGGTTAAAGGTGCTGATACTCCAAGTAGGGAGATTGCTAGTAAAGTGGCTGGAATGGCGAACCCGAGCACAAGGAGATGAGAAATGAGGTGCGTTTTAGGAACCTTTCCCCATCACACGGTGTACCAACTTCTTGGTTTCTCATGCATGTTTTCGATGTAGGAAGATGCCCTTGAACCTCGAGATTTGGGACCCCTGCAATGGGTACCACGCAGTATTACTTTAAAGGGTCTGCGTTTGCTCACCCAACCTCACCAAACCTCTCAGCCCCAAGAGTGTCCACCCTTATGTCTCATCCAGCTGTGGGTCTAGATATGGTCAATCCAGGTTCCATCACAGCCCCTGAACGAATTGTGTAAGAATTTCTCTCTCTTTCACTGTCTTTGTTTCATGGGTTTTTAAAAGTAATTTATTTTTATAATGGGGTTTAGCTGCTTTTCACTGCTGTGTTTATGCCGCTTTACACCCACTTGACACACTAACAGAGAGATTTCAATACATAGGTTTTAAGATTATTACTAGTCAGATATATCCTTGTGTGGTGAATAGGGGGTGTTGAGTCCAGTTCTCTGAGCAAGGAGTCGGTCTTGTCTATTACATATTGGGTTTATGGAACGGTATCTCAGCTAATTTGAAACCCTTGTTTTTTGTATTACCCCACCTCACCTTTCCTGTTAAGCAGCCATAGTGTGTTTTCTGCATGTGTGACTCTGTTCTGTTTTGTAATTCAGTTCAAGTGTAATGGTTTTTACTTTCCCTGTATAAGTGATATCTTATGAGAAGTGTCCTTTTCTGTGTGACTTATTTCACTTACAATCGACGTACCTAAATCCACTCATCATGCTGCTACTAGCCTTATGACATTGATTTCATGGCTGAGTGATATTCCATTGTACATAAGGACCACAACTTCTTTATCCATTTTTCTCTTTCCTGGGGTATTGAAGGTGGAATGAAGTGGAGGTCCTTGGCAACAGAGCAGCCCTAAACTTTGGTGTGCTTGTGTCTTGCTGATTTTTAATTTTCCCAATTTATACCCCCATGCGTGGAAGTGCCCTATGCGCTCTAAGCTGTGTTTTTTAGATGTTTCAGGACACACCGTACCCTTCTCCAGGGTGGCTGTTGGCAATTTACATCCCGCCCATCAGCGTAGCAAGGCTCCCATTTCTCCATGGCCTGTTCTGCATTTCTGGTTTGACACTTTTCTCAGCATGGCCCTTTTGACCGATGGGAAGCGAGACTTCTTTGTAGCGCTGATTTGCCAATCCAGGTTGCTTGGTTGGCCAAAAAGGGCGTATGCTTTTTTTCCTGAATATATTCAGGAAAAAACGCATACGCCCTTTTTGGCCAAGGGCATCATTGTCAACGTTTTGCCGCTTTTCATGTGCTTTAAAGGCGATTCGAATCTACCTCCTGAAATCTGTTTCCTGCAATTCTGCCTTGATTTCAAATCCTCTTCTTTGCCTTCCCTCAATATATTTGTGGACGAGAGTTATCATTTATAACTCTGCAGGTTTGTGAATTGCAGTGCCCTGAAGCTCCATTTTACAACTCGCTTTTTTGGGAGCTGGCCGCAAAAGTGCAGGATGGCTTCAGGCCCTGTTCTGGTTCTGGGGGGCAGGCTGAGCCTGTGGATATTTCTTCTTCCTGATGGGAAAATAGAGTGACCTGTGTCTGTCCCAATACCAAGAGCTAGTCTCTCATTGGTTCCCCGTCTTCCCGTTCATCCTCAGGAAAAATTGCAAACTGTATGGAACAGGAGGTTAAAGGTGCTGATACTCCAAGTAGGGAGATTGCTAGTAAAGTGGCTGGAATTGCGAACCCAAGCTCAAGGAGATGACAAATGAGGTGCGTTTTAGAAAGCTTTCCCCATCACACGGTGTACCATCTTCTGGGTTTCTCATGCATGTTTTCGATGTAGGAAAATGCCCTTGAACCTTGAGATTTGGGACCCATGGGATGGGTACCACACAGTATTACTTTAAAGGGTCTGCGTTTGCTCACCCAACCTCACAAAACCTCTCAGCCCCAAGAGTGTCCACCCTTATGTCTCATCCAGCTGTGGGTCTAGATATGGTCAATCTGGGTTGCATCACAGCCCCTGAACGAATTGTGTAAGAATTTCTCTCTCTTTCTCTGTCTTTGTTTCATGGGTTTTAAAAGTAATTTATGTTTATAATGGGGTTTAGCTGCTTTTCACTGCTGTGTTTATGCCGCTTTACACCCACTTGACACACTAACAGAGAGATTTCAATACATAGGTTTTAAGATTATTACTAGTCAGATATATCCTTGTGTGGTGAATAGGGGGTGTTGAGTCCAGTTCTCTGAGCAAGGAGTCGGTCTTGTCTATTACATATTGGGTTTATGGAACGGTATCTCAGCTAATTTGAAACAATTGTTTTATGTATCACCCCACCTCACCTTCCCTGTTAAGCAGCCATATTGTGTTTTCTGCATGTGTGACTCTGTTCTGTTTTGTATTTCAGTTCAAGTGTAGTGGTTTTTACTTTCCCTCTATAAGTGATATCTTATGAGAAGTGTCCTTTTCTGTGTGACTTATTTCACTTAGAATCATCGTACCTAAATCCACTCATCATGCTGCTACTAGCCTTATGACATTGATTTCATGGCTGAGTGATATTCCATTGTACATAAGGACCACAACTTCTTTATCCATTTTTCTCTTTCCTGGGATATTGAAGTTGGAATGAAGTGGAGGTCCTTGGCAACAGAGCAGCCCTAAACTTTGGTGTGCTTGTGTCTTGCTGATTTTTAATTTTCCCAATTTATACCCCCATGTGTGGAAGTGCCCTATGCGCTCTAAACTGTGTTTTTTAGATGTTTCAGGACACACCATACCTTCTCCAGAGTGGCTGTTGGCAATTTACATCCCGCCCATCAGCATAGCAAGGCTCCCATTTCTCCATGGCCTGTCCTGCATTTCTGGTTTTGACACTTTTCTCAACATGGCCCTTTTGACCGATGGGAAGCGAGACTTCTTTGTAGCGCTGATTTGCCAATCCAGGTTGCTTGGTTGGCCAAAAAGGGCGTATGCGTTTTTTCCTGAATATATTCAGGAAAAAACGCATACGCCCTTTTTGGCCAAGGGCATCATTGTCAACGTTTTGCCGCTTTTCATGTGCTTTAAAGGCGATTCGAATCTACCTCCTGAAATCTGTTTCCTGCAATTGTGCCTTGATTTCAAATCCTCTTTTTGCCTTCCCTCAATATATTTGTGGACGAGAGTTATCATTTATAACTCTGCATGTTTGTGAATTGCAGTGCCCTGAAGCTCCATTTTACGACTCGCTTTTTTGGGAGCTGGCCGCAAAAGCGCAGGATGGCTTCAGGCCCTGTTCTGGTTCTGGGGGGCAGGCTGAGCCTGTGGATATTTCTTCTTCCTGATGGGAAAATAGAGTGACCTGTGTCTGTCCCAATACCAAGAGCTAGTCTCTCATTGGTTCCCCGTCTTCCCGTTCATCCTCAGGAAAAATTGCAACCTATACGGAACAGGAGGTTAAAGGTGCTGATACTCCAAGTAGGGAGATTGCTAGTAAAGTGGCTGGAATTGCGAACCCAAGCTCAAGGAGATGACAAATGAGGTGCGTTTTAGAAAGCTTTCCCCATCACATGGTGTACCATCTTCTGGGTTTCTCATGCATGTTTTCGATGTAGGAAGATGCCCTTGAACCTGGAGATTTGGGACCCATGGGATGGGTACCACACAGTATTACTTTAAAGATACTGCGTTTGCTCACCCAACCTCACCAAACCTCTCAGCCCCAAGAGTGTCCACCCTTATGTCTCATCCAGCTGTGGGTCTAGATATGGTCAATCCGGGTTGCATCACAGCCCCTGAACGAATTGTGTAAGAATTTCTCTCTCTTTCACTGTCTTTGTTTCATGGGTTTTTAAAAGTAATTTATTTTTATAATGGGGTTTAGCTGCTTTTCACTGCTGTGTTTATGCCGCTTTACACCCACTTGACACTAACAGAGAGAGATTTCAATACATAGGTTTTAAGATTATTACTAGTCAGATATATCCTTGTGTGGTGAATAGGGGGTGTTGAGTCCAGTTCTCTGAGCAAGGAGTCGGTCTTGTCTATTACATATTGGGTTTATGGAACGGTATCTCAGCTAATTTGAAACAATTGTTTTATGTATCACCCCACCTCACCTTCCCTGTTAAGCAGCCATAGTGTGTTTTCTGCATGTGTGACTCTGTTCTGTTTTGTATTTCAGTTCAAGTGTAGTGGTTTTTACTTTCCCTCTATAAGTGATATCTTATGAGAAGTGTCCTTTTCTGTGTGACTTATTTCACTTAGAATCATCGTACCTAAATCCACTCATCATGCTGCTACTAGCCTTATGACATTGATTTCATGGCTGAGTGATATTCCATTGTACATAAGGACCACAACTTCTTTATCCATTTTTCTCTTTCCTGGGATATTGAAGGTGGAATGAAGTGGAGGTCCTTGGCAACAGAGCAGCCCTAAACTTTGGTGTGCTTGTGTCTTGCTGATTTTTAATTTTCCCAATTTATACCCCCATGTGTGGAAGTGCCCTATGCGCTCTAAGCTGTGTTTTTTAGATGTTTGAGGACATACCGTACCCTTCTCTAGCGTGGCTGTTGGCAATTTACATCCCGCCCATCAGCGTAGCAAGGCTCCCATTTCTCCATGGCCTGTCCTGCATTTCTGGTTTTGACACTTTTCTCAGCATGGCCCTTTTGACCGATGGGAAGCGAGACTTCTTTGTAGCGCTGATTTGCCTTTCCAGGTTGCTTGGTTTGCCAAAAAGGGCGTATGCGTTTTTTCCTGAATATATTCAGGAAAAAACGCATACGCCCTTTTTGGCCAAGGGCCTCATTGTCAACGTTTTGCTGCTTTTCATGTGCTTTAAAGGCGATTCGAATCTCCCTCCTGAAATCTGTTTCCTGCAATTCTGCCTTGATTTCAAATCCTCTTCTTTGCCTTCCCTCAATATATTTGTGGACGAGAGTTATCATTTATAACTCTGCAGGTTTGTGAATTGCAGTGCCCTGAAGCTCCATTTTACAACTCGCTTTTTGGGAGCTGGCCGTAAAAGCGCAGGATGGCTTCAGGCCCTGTTCTGGTTCCGGGGGGCAGGCTGAGCCTGTGGTTAATTCTTCTCCCTGATGGGAAAATAGAGTGACCTGTGCCTGTCCCAACACCAAGAGCTAGTCTCTCATTGGTTCCCCATCTTCCCATTCATCCTCAGGACAAATTGCAACCTGTACGGAACAGGAGGTTAAAGGTGCTGATACTCCAAGTAGGGAGATTGCTAGTAAAGTGGCTGGAATGGCGAACCCGAGCACAAGGAGATGAGAAATGAGGTGCGTTTTAGAAACCTTTCCCCATCACACGGTGTACCATCTTCTGGGTTTCTCATGCATGTTTTCGATGTAGGAAGATGCACTTGAACCTCGAGATTTGGGACCCATGGGATGGGTACCACACAGTATTACTTTAAAGGGTCTGCGTTTGCTCACCCAACCTCACCAAACCTCTCAGCCCCAAGAGTGTCCACCCTTATGTCTCATCCAGCTGTGGGTCTAGATATGGTCAATCCGGGTTGCATCACAGCCCCTGAACGAATTGTGTAAGAATTTCTCTCTCTTTCTCTGTCTTTGTTTCATGGGTTTTAAAAAGTAATTTATGTTTATATTGGGGTTTAGCTGCTTTTCACTGCTGTGTTTATGCCGCTTTACACCCACTTGACACACTAACAGAGAGATTTCAATACATAGGTTTTAAGATTATTACTAGTCAGATATATCCTTGTGTGGTGAATAGGGGGTGTTGAGTCCAGTTCTCTGAGCAAGGAGTCGGTCTTGTCTATTACATATTGGGTTTATGGAACGGTATCTCAGCTAATTTGAAACCGTTGTTTTATGTATCACCCCACCTCAGCTTCCCTGTTAAGCAGCCATAGTGTGTTTTCTGCATGTGTGACTCTGTTCTGTTTTGTATTTCAGTTCAAGTGTAATGGTTTTTACTTTCCCTGTATAAGTGATATCTTATGAGAAGTGTCCTTTTCTCTGTGACTTATTTCACTTAGAATCGTCGTACCTAAATCCACTCATCATGCTGCTACTAGCCTTATGACATTGATTTCATGGCTGAGTGATATTCCATTGTACATAAGGACCACAACTTCTTTATCCATTTTTCTCTTTCCTGGGATATTTAAGGTGGAATGAAGTGGAGGTCCTTTGCAACAGAGCAGCCCTAAACTTTGGTGTGCTTGTGTCTTGCTGATTTTTAATTTTCCCAATTTATACCCCCATGCGTGGAAGTGCCCTATGCGCTCTAAGCTGTGTTTTTTAGATGTTTGAGGACACACCGTACCCTTCTCCAGCATGGCTGTTGACAATTTACATCCCGCCCATCAGCGTAGCAAGGCTCCCAATTCTCCATGGCCTGTCCTTCATTACTGGTTTTGACACTTTTCTCAGCATGGCCCTTTTGACCGATGGGAAGCGAGACTTCTTTGTAGCGCTGATTTGCCTTTCCAGGTTGCTTGGTTGGCCAAAAAGGGCGTATGCGTTTTTTCCTGAATATATTCAGGAAAAAACGCATACGCCCTTTTTGGCCAAGGGCCTCATTGTCAACGTTTTTTTCATGTGCTTTAAAGGCGATTCGAATCTACCTCCTGAAATCTGTTTCCTGCAATTCTGCCTTGATTTCAAATCCTCTTCTTTGCCTTCCCTCAATATATTTGTGGACGAGAGTTATCATTTATAACTCTGCAGGTTTGTGATTTGCAGTGCCCTGAAGCTCCATTTTACAACTCGCTTTTTGGGAGCTGGCCGTAAAAGCGCAGGATGGCTTCAGGCCCTGTTCTGGTTCCGGGGGGCAGCTGAGCCTGTGGTTATTTCTTCTTCCTGATGGGAAAATAGAGTGACCTGTGCCTGTCCCAACACCTAGAGCTAGTCTCTCATTGGTTCCCCATCTTCCCATTCATCCTCAGGACAAATTGCAACCTGTACGGAACAGGAGGTTAAAGGTGCTGATGCTCCAAGTAGGGAGATTGCTAGTAAAGTGGCTGGAATGGCGAACCCGAGCACAAGGAGATGAGAAATGAGGTGCGTTTTAGGAACCTTTCCCCATCACACGGTGTACCAACTTCTTGGTTTCTCATGCATGTTTTCGATGTAGGAAGATGCCCTTGAACCTCGAGATTTGGGACCCCTGCGATGGGTACCACGCAGTATTACTTTAAAGGGTCTGCGTTTGCTCACCCAACCTCACCAAACCTCTCAGCCCCAAGAGTGTCCACCCTTATGTCTCATCCAGCTGTGGGTCTAGATATGGTCAATCTGGGTTGCATCACAGCCCCTGAACGAATTGTGTAAGAATTTCTCTCTCTTTCTCTGTCTTTGTTTCATGGGTTTTTAAAAGTAATTTATGTTTATAATGGGGTTTAGCTGCTTTTCACTGCTGTGTTTATGCCGCTTTACACCCACTTGACACACTAACAGAGAGATTTCAATACATATGTTTTAAGATTATTACTAGTCAGATATATCCTTGTGTGGTGAATAGGGGGTGTTGAGTCCAGTTCTCTGAGCAAGGAGTCGGTCTTGTCTATTACATATTGGGTTTATGGAACGGTATCTCAGCTAATTTGAAACAATTGTTTTATGTATCACCCCACCTCACCTTCCCTGTTAAGCAGCCATAGTGTGTTTTCTGCATGTGTGACTCTGTTCTGTTTTGTATTTCAGTTCAAGTGTAGTGGTTTTTACTTTCCCTGTATAAGTGATATCTTATGAGAAGTGTCCTTTTCTGTGTGACTTATTTCACTTAGAATAATCGTACCTAAATCCACTCATCATGCTGCTACTAGCCTTATGACATTGATTTCATGGCTGAGTGATATTCCATTGTACATAAGGACCACAACTTCTTTATCTATTTTTCTCTTTCCTGGGATATTGAAGTTGGAATGAAGTGGAGGTCCTTGGCAACAGAGCAGCCCTAAACTTTGGTGTGCTTGTGTCTTGCTGATTTTTAATTTTCCCAATTTATACCCCCATGTGTGGAAGTGCCCTATGCGCTCTAAACTGTGTTTTTTAGATGTTTCAGGACACACCATACCTTCTCCAGAGTGGCTGTTGGCAATTTACATCCCGCCCATCAGCATAGCAAGGCTCCCATTTCTCCATGGCCTGTCCTGCATTTCTGGTTTTGACACTTTTCTCAGCATGGCCCTTTTGACCGATGGGAAGCGAGACTTCTTTGTAGCGCTGATTTGCCAATCCAGGTTGCTTGGTTGGCCAAAAAGGGCGTATGCGTTTTTTCCTGAATATATTCAGGAAAAAACGCATACGCCCTTTTTGGCCAAGGGCATCATTGTCAACGTTTTGCTGCTTTTCTTGTGCTTTAAAGGCGATTCGAATCTACCTCCTGAAATCTGTTTCCTGCAATTCTGACTTGATTTCAAATCCTCTTTTTGCCTTCCCTCAATATATTTGTGGACGAGAGTTATCATTTATAACTCTGCAGGTTTGTGAATTGCAGTGCCCTGAAGCTCCATTTTACAACTCGCTTTTTTGGGAGCTGGCCGCAAAAGCGCAGGATGGCTTCAGGCCCTGTTCTGGTTCTGGGGGGCAGGCTGAGCCTGTGGATATTTCTTCTTCCTGATGGGAAAATAGAGTGACCTGTGTCTGTCCCAATACCAAGAGCTAGTCTCTCATTGGTTCCCCGTCTTCCCGTTCATCCTCAGGAAAAATTGCAACCTATACGGAACAGGAGGTTAAAGGTGCTGATACTCCAAGTAGGGAGATTGCTAGTAAAGTGGCTGGAATTGTGAACCCAAGCTCAAGGAGATGACAAATGAGGTGCGTTTTAGAAAGCTTTCCCCATCACACGGTGTACCATCTTCTGGGTTTCTCATGCATGTTTTTGATGTAGGAAGATGCCCTTGAACCTGGAGATTTGGGACTCATGGGATGGGTACCACACAGTATTACTTTAAAGGGTCTGCGTTTGCTCACCCAACCTCACCAAACCTCTCAGCCCCAAGAGTGTCCACCCTTATGTCTCATCCAGCTGTGGGTCTAGATATGGTCAATCCGGGTTGCATCACAGCCCCTGAACGAATTGTGTAAGAATTTCTCTCTCTTTCTCTGTCTTTGTTTCATGGGTTTTTAAAAGTAATTTATGTTTATAATGGGGTTTAGCTGCTTTTCACTGCTGTGTTTATGCCGCTTTACACCAACTTGACACACTAACAGAGAGATTTCAATACATAGGTTTTAAGATTATTACTAGTCAGATATATCCTTGTGTGGTGAATAGGGGGTGTTGAGTCCAGTTCTCTGAGCAAGGAGTCGGTCTTGTCTATTACATATTGGGTTTATGGAACGGTATCTCAGCTAATTTGAAACCCTTGTTTTATGTATCACCCCACCTCACCTTCCCTGTTAAGCAGCCATAGTGTGTTTTCTGCATGTGTGACTCTGTTCTGTTTTGTATTTCAGTTCAAGTGTAATGGTTTTTACTTTCCCTGTATAAGTGATATCTTATGAGAAGTGTCCTTTTCTGTGTGACTTATTTCACTTAGAATCGTCGTACCTAAATCCACTCATCATGCTGCTACTAGCCTTATGACATTGATTTCATGGCTGAGTGATATTCCATTGTACATAAGGACCACAACTTCTTTATCCATTTTTCTCTTTCCTGGGATATTGAAGGTGGAATGAAGTGGAGGTCCTTGGCAACAGAGCAGCCCTAAACTTTGGTGTGCTTGTGTCTTGCTGATTTTTAATTTTCCCAATTTATACCCCCATGCGTGGAAGTGCCCTATGCGCTCTAAGCTGTGTTTTTTAGATGTTTGTGGACACACCGTACCCTTCTCCAGCGTGGCTGTTGGCAATTTACATCCCGCCCATCAGCGTAGCAAGGCTCCCATTTCTCCATGGCCTGTCCTGCATTTCTGGTATTGACACTTTTCGCAGCATGGCCCTTTTGACCGATGGGAAGCGAGACTTCTTTGTAGCGCTGATTTGCCTTTCCAGGTTGCTTGGTTGGCCAAAAAGGGCGTATGCGTTTTTTTCCTGAATATATTCAGGAAAAAACGCATACGCCCTTTTTGGCCAAGGGCATCATTGTCAACGTTTTGCCACTTTTCATGTGCTTTAAAGGCGATTCGAATCTACCTCCTGAAATCTGTTTCCTGCAATTCTGCCTTGATTTCAAATCCTCTTTTTGCCTTCCCTCAATATATTTGTGGACGAGAGTTATCATTTATAACTCTGCAGGTTTGTGAATTGCAGTGCCCTGAAGCTCCATTTTACAACTCGCTTTTTTGGGAGCTGGCCGCAAAAGCGCAGGATGGCTTCAGGCCCTGTTCTGGTTCTGGGGGGCAGGCTGAGCCTGTGGATATTTCTTCTTCCTGATGGGAAAATAGAGTGACCTGTGTCTGTCCCAATACCAAGAGCTAGTCTCTCATTGGTTCCCCGTCTTCCCGTTCATCCTCAGGAAAAATTGCAACCTATACGGAACAGGAGGTTAAAGGTGCTGATGCTCCAAGTAGGGAGATTGCTAGTAAAGTGGCTGGAATTGCGAACCCAAGCTCAAGGAGATGACAAATGAGGTGCGTTTTAGAAAGCTTTCCCCATCACACGGTGTACCATCTTCTGGGTTTCTCATGCATGTTTTCGATGTAGGAAGATGCCCTTGAACCTGGAGATTTGGGACCCATGGGATGGGTACCACACAGTATTACTTTAAAGGGTCTGCGTTTGCTCACCCAACCTCACCAAACCTCTCAGCCCCAGGAGTGTCCACCCTTATGTCTCATCCAGCTGTGGGTCTAGATATGGTCAATCCGGGTTGCATCACAGCCCCTGAACGAATTGTGTAAGAATTTCTCTCTCTTTCTCTGTCTTTGTTTCATGGGTTTTTAAAAGTAATTTATGTTTATAATGGGGTTTAGCTGCTTTTCACTGCTGTGTTTATGCCGCTTTACACCCACTTGACACACTAACAGAGAGATTTCAATACATAGGTTTTAAGATTATTACTAGTCAGATATATCCTTGTGTGGTGAATAGGGGGTGTTGAGTCCAGTTCTCTGAGCAAGGAGTCGGTCTTGTCTATTACATATTGGGTTTATGGAACGGTATCTCAGCTAATTTGAAACCCTTGTTTTATGTATCACCCCACCTCACCTTCCCTGTTAAGCAGCCATAGTGTGTTTTCTGCATGTGTGACTCTGTTCTGTTTTGTATTTCAGTTCAAGTGTAATGGTTTTTACTTTCCCTCTATAAGTGATATCTTATGAGAAGTGTCCTTTTCTGTGTGACTTATTTCACTTAGAATCGTCGTACCTAAATCCACTCATCATGCTGCTACTAGCCTTATGACATTGATTTCAGGGCTGAGTGATATTCCATTGTACATAAGGACCACAACTTCTTTATCCATTTTTCTCTTTCCTGGGATATTGAAGGTGGAATGAAGTGGAGGTCCTTGGCAACAGAGCAGCCCTAAACTTTGGTGTGCTTGTGTCTTGCTGATTTTTAATTTTCCCAATTTATACCCCCATGCGTGGAAGTGCCCTATGCGCTCTAAGCTGTGTTTTTTAGATGTTTGTGGACACACCGTACCCTTCTCCAGCGTGGCTGTTGGCAATTTACATCCCGCCCATCAGCGTAGCAAGGCTCCCATTTCTCCATGGCCTGTCCTGCATTTCTGGTTTTGACACTTTTCTCAGCATGGCCCTTTTGACCGCTGGGAAGCGAGACTTCTTTGTAGCGCTGATTTGCCAATCCAGGTTGCTTGGTTGGCCAAAAAGGGCGTATGCGTTTTTTCCTGAATATATTCAGGAAAAAACGCATACGCCCTTTTTGGCCAAGGGCCTCATTGTCAACGTTTTGCTGCTTTTCATGTGCTTTAAAGGCGATTCGTATCTACCTCCTGAAATCTGTTTCCTGCAATTCTGCCTTGATTTCAAATCCTCTTCTTTGCCTTCCCTCAATATATTTGTGGACGAGAGTTATCATTTATAACTCTGCAGGTTTGTGATTTGCAGTGCCCTGAAGCTCCATTTTACAACTCGCTTTTTGGGAGCTGGCCGTAAAAGCGCAGGATGGCTTCAGGCCCTGTTCTGGTTCCGGGGGGCAGCTGAGCCTGTGGTTAATTCTTCTTCCTGATGGGAAAATAGAGTGACCTGTGCCTGTCCCAACACCTAGAGCTAGTCTCTCATTGTTTCCCCATCTTCCCATTCATCCTCAGGACAAATTGCAACCTGTACGGAACAGGAGGTTAAAGGTGCTGATACTCCAAGTAGGGAGATTGCTAGTAAAGTGGCTGGAATGGCGAACCCGAGCACAAGGAGATGAGAAATGAGGTGCGTTTTAGGAACCTTTCCCCATCACACGGTGTACCAACTTCTTGGTTTCTCATGCATGTTTTCGATGTAGGAAGATGCCCTTGAACCTCGAGATTTGGGACCCCTGCAATGGGTACCACGCAGTATTACTTTAAAGGGTCTGCGTTTGCTCACCCAACCTCACCAAACCTCTCAGCCCCAAGAGTGTCCACCCTTATGTCTCATCCAGCTGTGGGTCTAGATATGGTCAATCTGGGTTGCATCACAGCCCCTGAACGAATTGTGTAAGAATTTCTCTCTCTTTCTCTGTCTTTGTTTCATGGGTTTTAAAAGTAATTTATGTTTATAATGGGGTTTAGCTGCTTTTCACTGCTGTGTTTATGCCGCTTTACACCCACTTGACACACTAACAGAGAGATTTCAATACATAGGTTTTAAGATTATTACTAGTCAGATATATCCTTGTGTGGTGAATAGGGGGTGTTGAGTCCAGTTCTCTGAGCAAGGAGTCGGTCTTGTCTATTACATATTGGGTTTATGGAACGGTATCTCAGCTAATTTGAAACAATTGTTTTATGTATCACCCCACCTCACCTTCCCTGTTAAGCAGCCATATTGTGTTTTCTGCATGTGTGACTCTGTTCTGTTTTGTATTTCAGTTCAAGTGTAGTGGTTTTTACTTTCCCTCTATAAGTGATATCTTATGAGAAGTGTCCTTTTCTGTGTGACTTATTTCACTTAGAATCATCGTACCTAAATCCACTCATCATGCTGCTACTAGCCTTATGACATTGATTTCATGGCTGAGTGATATTCCATTGTACATAAGGACCACAACTTCTTTATCCATTTTTCTCTTTCCTGGGATATTGAAGTTGGAATGAAGTGGAGGTCCTTGGCAACAGAGCAGCCCTAAACTTTGGTGTGCTTGTGTCTTGCTGATTTTTAATTTTCCCAATTTATACCCCCATGTGTGGAAGTGCCCTATGCGCTCTAAACTGTGTTTTTTAGATGTTTGAGGACATACCGTACCCTTCTCTAGCGTGGCTGTTGGCAATTTACATCCCGCCCATCAGCGTAGCAAGGCTCCCATTTCTCCATGGCCTGTCCTGCATTTCTGGTTTTGACACTTTTCTCAGCATGGCCCTTTTGACCGATGGGAAGCGAGACTTCTTTGTAGCGCTGATTTGCCTTTCCAGGTTGCTTGGTTTGCCAAAAAGGGCGTATGCGTTTTTTCCTGAATATATTCAGGAAAAAACGCATACGCCCTTTTTGGCCAAGGGCCTCATTGTCAACGTTTTGCTGCTTTTCATGTGCTTTAAAGGCGATTCGAATCTCCCTCCTGAAATCTGTTTCCTGCAATTCTGCCTTGATTTCAAATCCTCTTCTTTGCCTTCCCTCAATATATTTGTGGACGAGAGTTATCATTTATAACTCTGCAGGTTTGTGAATTGCAGTGCCCTGAAGCTCCATTTTACAACTCGCTTTTTGGGAGCTGGCCGTAAAAGCGCAGGATGGCTTCAGGCCCTGTTCTGGTTCCGGGGGGCAGGCTGAGCCTGTGGTTAATTCTTCTCCCTGATGGGAAAATAGAGTGACCTGTGCCTGTCCCAACACCAAGAGCTAGTCTCTCATTGGTTCCCCATCTTCCCATTCATCCTCAGGACAAATTGCAACCTGTACGGAACAGGAGGTTAAAGGTGCTGATACTCCAAGTAGGGAGATTGCTAGTAAAGTGGCTGGAATGGCGAACCCGAGCACAAGGAGATGAGAAATGAGGTGCGTTTTAGAAACCTTTCCCCATCACACGGTGTACCATCTTCTGGGTTTCTCATGCATGTTTTCGATGTAGGAAGATGCACTTGAACCTCGAGATTTGGGACCCATGGGATGGGTACCACACAGTATTACTTTAAAGGGTCTGCGTTTGCTCACCCAACCTCACCAAACCTCTCAGCCCCAAGAGTGTCCACCCTTATGTCTCATCCAGCTGTGGGTCTAGATATGGTCAATCCGGGTTGCATCACAGCCCCTGAACGAATTGTGTAAGAATTTCTCTCTCTTTCTCTGTCTTTGTTTCAGGGGTTTTAAAAAGTAATTTATGTTTATAATGGGGTTTAGCTGCTTTTCACTGCTGTGTTTATGCCGCTTTACACCCACTTGACACACTAACAGAGAGATTTCAATACATAGGTTTTAAGATTATTACTAGTCAGATATATCCTTGTGTGGTGAATAGGGGGTGTTGAGTCCAGTTCTCTGAGCAAGGAGTCGGTCTTGTCTATTACATATTGGGTTTATGGAACGGTATCTCAGCTAATTTGAAAGCCTTGTTTTATGTATCACCCCACGTCACCTTCCCTGATAAGCAGCCATAGTGTGTTTTCTGCATGTGTGACTCTGTTCTGTTTTGTATTTCAGTTCAAGTGTAATGGTTTTTACTTTCCCTGTATAAGTGATATCTTATGAGAAGTGACCTTTTCTGTGTGACTTATTTCACTTAGAATCATCGTACCTAAATCCACTCATCATGCTGCTACTAGCCTTATGACATTGATTTCATGGCTGAGTGATATTCCATTGTACATAAGGACCACAACTTCTTTATCCATTTTTCTCTTTCCTGGGATATTTAAGGTGGAATGAAGTGGAGGTCCTTTGCAACAGAGCAGCCCTAAACTTTGGTGTGCTTGTGTCTTGCTGATTTTTAATTTTCCCAATTTATACCCCCATGCGTGGAAGTGCCCTATGCGCTCTAAGCTGTGTTTTTTAGATGTTTGAGGACACACCGTACCCTTCTCCAGCATGGCTGTTGACAATTTACATCCCGCCCATCAGCGTAGCAAGGCTCCCAATTCTCCATGGCCTGTCCTTCATTACTGGTTTTGACACTTTTCTCAGCATGGCCCTTTTGACCGATGGGAAGCGAGACTTCTTTGTAGCGCTGATTTGCCTTTCCAGGTTGCTTGGTTGGCCAAAAAGGGCGTATGCGTTTTTTCCTGAATATATTCAGGAAAAAACGCATACGCCCTTTTTGGCCAAGGGCATCATTGTCAACGTTTTGCTGCTTTTCTTGTGCTTTAAAGGCGATTCGAATCTACCTCCTGAAATCTGTTTCCTGCAATTCTGACTTGATTTCAAATCCTCTTTTTGCCTTCCCTCAATATATTTGTGGACGAGAGTTATCATTTATAACTCTGCAGGTTTGTGAATTGCAGTGCCCTGAAGCTCCATTTTACAACTCGCTTTTTTGGGAGCTGGCCGCAAAAGCGCAGGATGGCTTCAGGCCCTGTTCTGGTTCTGGGGGGCAGGCTGAGCCTGTGGATATTTCTTCTTCCTGATGGGAAAATAGAGTGACCTGTGTCTGTCCCAATACCAAGAGCTAGTCTCTCATTGGTTCCCCGTCTTCCCGTTCATCCTCAGGAAAAATTGCAACCTATACGGAACAGGAGGTTAAAGGTGCTGATACTCCAAGTAGGGAGATTGCTAGTAAAGTGGCTGGAATTGTGAACCCAAGCTCAAGGAGATGACAAATGAGGTGCGTTTTAGAAAGCTTTCCCCATCACACGGTGTACCATCTTCTGGGTTTCTCATGCATGTTTTTGATGTAGGAAGATGCCCTTGAACCTGGAGATTTGGGACTCATGGGATGGGTACCACACAGTATTACTTTAAAGGGTCTGCGTTTGCTCACCCAACCTCACCAAACCTCTCAGCCCCAAGAGTGTCCACCCTTATGTCTCATCCAGCTGTGGGTCTAGATATGGTCAATCCGGGTTGCATCACAGCCCCTGAACGAATTGTGTAAGAATTTCTCTCTCTTTCTCTGTCTTTGTTTCATGGGTTTTTAAAAGTAATTTATGTTTATAATGGGGTTTAGCTGCTTTTCACTGCTGTGTTTATGCCGCTTTACACCAACTTGACACACTAACAGAGAGATTTCAATACATAGGTTTTAAGATTATTACTAGTCAGATATATCCTTGTGTGGTGAATAGGGGGTGTTGAGTCCAGTTCTCTGAGCAAGGAGTCGGTCTTGTCTATTACATATTGGGTTTATGGAACGGTATCTCAGCTAATTTGAAACCCTTGTTTTATGTATCACCCCACCTCACCTTCCCTGTTAAGCAGCCATAGTGTGTTTTCTGCATGTGTGACTCTGTTCTGTTTTGTATTTCAGTTCAAGTGTAATGGTTTTTACTTTCCCTGTATAAGTGATATCTTATGAGAAGTGTCCTTTTCTGTGTGACTTATTTCACTTAGAATCGTCGTACCTAAATCCACTCATCATGCTGCTACTAGCCTTATGACATTGATTTCATGGCTGAGTGATATTCCATTGTACATAAGGACCACAACTTCTTTATCCATTTTTCTCTTTCCTGGGATATTGAAGGTGGAATGAAGTGGAGGTCCTTGGCAACAGAGCAGCCCTAAACTTTGGTGTGCTTGTGTCTTGCTGATTTTTAATTTTCCCAATTTATACCCCCATGCGTGGAAGTGCCCTATGCGCTCTAAGCTGTGTTTTTTAGATGTTTGTGGACACACCGTACCCTTCTCCAGCGTGGCTGTTGGCAATTTACATCCCGCCCATCAGCGTAGCAAGGCTCCCATTTCTCCATGGCCTGTCCTGCATTTCTGGTATTGACACTTTTCTCAGCATGGCCCTTTTGACCGATGGGAAGCGAGACTTCTTTGTAGCGCTGATTTGCCTTTCCAGGTTGCTTGGTTGGCCAAAAAGGGCGTATGCGTTTTTTTCCTGAATATATTCAGGAAAAAACGCATACGCCCTTTTTGGCCAAGGGCATCATTGTCAACGTTTTGCCACTTTTCATGTGCTTTAAAGGCGATTCGAATCTACCTCCTGAAATCTGTTTCCTGCAATTCTGCCTTGATTTCAAATCCTCTTTTTGCCTTCCCTCAATATATTTGTGGACGAGAGTTATCATTTATAACTCTGCAGGTTTGTGAATTGCAGTGCCCTGAAGCTCCATTTTACAACTCGCTTTTTTGGGAGCTGGCCGCAAAAGCGCAGGATGGCTTCAGGCCCTGTTCTGGTTCTGGGGGGCAGGCTGAGCCTGTGGATATTTCTTCTTCCTGATGGGAAAATAGAGTGACCTGTGTCTGTCCCAATACCAAGAGCTAGTCTCTCATTGGTTCCCCGTCTTCCCGTTCATCCTCAGGAAAAATTGCAACCTATACGGAACAGGAGGTTAAAGGTGCTGATGCTCCAAGTAGGGAGATTGCTAGTAAAGTGGCTGGAATTGCGAACCCAAGCTCAAGGAGATGACAAATGAGGTGCGTTTTAGAAAGCTTTCCCCATCACACGGTGTACCATCTTCTGGGTTTCTCATGCATGTTTTCGATGTAGGAAGATGCCCTTGAACCTGGAGATTTGGGACCCATGGGATGGGTACCACACAGTATTACTTTAAAGGGTCTGCGTTTGCTCACCCAACCTCACCAAACCTCTCAGCCCCAGGAGTGTCCACCCTTATGTCTCATCCAGCTGTGGGTCTAGATATGGTCAATCCGGGTTGCATCACAGCCCCTGAACGAATTGTGTAAGAATTTCTCTCTCTTTCTCTGTCTTTGTTTCATGGGTTTTTAAAAGTAATTTATGTTTATAATGGGGTTTAGCTGCTTTTCACTGCTGTGTTTATGCCGCTTTACACCCACTTGACACACTAACAGAGAGATTTCAATACATAGGTTTTAAGATTATTACTAGTCAGATATATCCTTGTGTGGTGAATAGGGGGTGTTGAGTCCAGTTCTCTGAGCAAGGAGTCGGTCTTGTCTATTACATATTGGGTTTATGGAACGGTATCTCAGCTAATTTGAAACCCTTGTTTTATGTATCACCCCACCTCACCTTCCCTGTTAAGCAGCCATAGTGTGTTTTCTGCATGTGTGACTCTGTTCTGTTTTGTATTTCAGTTCAAGTGTAATGGTTTTTACTTTCCCTCTATAAGTGATATCTTATGAGAAGTGTCCTTTTCTGTGTGACTTATTTCACTTAGAATCGTCGTACCTAAATCCACTCATCATGCTGCTACTAGCCTTATGACATTGATTTCAGGGCTGAGTGATATTCCATTGTACATAAGGACCACAACTTCTTTATCCATTTTTCTCTTTCCTGGGATATTGAAGGTGGAATGAAGTGGAGGTCCTTGGCAACAGAGCAGCCCTAAACTTTGGTGTGCTTGTGTCTTGCTGATTTTTAATTTTCCCAATTTATACCCCCATGCGTGGAAGTGCCCTATGCGCTCTAAGCTGTGTTTTTTAGATGTTTGTGGACACACCGTACCCTTCTCCAGCGTGGCTGTTGGCAATTTACATCCCGCCCATCAGCGTAGCAAGGCTCCCATTTCTCCATGGCCTGTCCTGCATTTCTGGTTTTGACACTTTTCTCAGCATGGCCCTTTTGACCGCTGGGAAGCGAGACTTCTTTGTAGCGCTGATTTGCCAATCCAGGTTGCTTGGTTGGCCAAAAAGGGCGTATGCGTTTTTTCCTGAATATATTCAGGAAAAAACGCATACGCCCTTTTTGGCCAAGGGCCTCATTGTCAACGTTTTGCTGCTTTTCATGTGCTTTAAAGGCGATTCGTATCTACCTCCTGAAATCTGTTTCCTGCAATTCTGCCTTGATTTCAAATCCTCTTCTTTGCCTTCCCTCAATATATTTGTGGACGAGAGTTATCATTTATAACTCTGCAGGTTTGTGATTTGCAGTGCCCTGAAGCTCCATTTTACAACTCGCTTTTTGGGAGCTGGCCGTAAAAGCGCAGGATGGCTTCAGGCCCTGTTCTGGTTCCGGGGGGCAGCTGAGCCTGTGGTTAATTCTTCTTCCTGATGGGAAAATAGAGTGACCTGTGCCTGTCCCAACACCTAGAGCTAGTCTCTCATTGTTTCCCCATCTTCCCATTCATCCTCAGGACAAATTGCAACCTGTACGGAACAGGAGGTTAAAGGTGCTGATACTCCATGTAGGGAGATTGCTAGTAAAGTGGCTGGAATGGCGAACCCGAGCACAAGGAGATGAGAAATGAGGTGCGTTTTAGGAACCTTTCCCCATCACACGGTGTACCAACTTCTTGGTTTCTCATGCATGTTTTCGATGAAGGAAGATGCCCTTGAACCTCGAGATTTGGGACCCCTGCAATGGGTACCACGCAGTATTACTTTAAAGGGTCTGCGTTTGCTCACCCAACCTCACCAAACCTCTCAGCCCCAAGAGTGTCCACCCTTATGTCTCATCCAGCTGTGGGTCTAGATATGGTCAATCCAGGTTCCATCACAGCCCCTGAACGAATTGTGTAAGAATTTCTCTCTCTTTCACTGTCTTTGTTTCATGGGTTTTTAAAAGTAATTTATTTTTATAATGGGGTTTAGCTGCTTTTCACTGATGTGTTTATGCCGCTTTACACCCACTTGACACACTAACAGAGAGATTTCAATACATAGGTTTTAAGATTATTACTAGTCAGATATATCCTTGTGTGGTGAATAGGGGGTGTTGAGTCCAGTTCTCTGAGCAAGGAGTCGGTCTTGTCTATTACATATTGGGTTTATGGAACGGTATCTCAGCTAATTTGAAACCCTTGTTTTATGTATTACCCCACCTCACCTTTCCTGTTAAGCAGCCATAGTGTGTTTTCTGCATGTGTGACTCTGTTCTGTTTTGTAATTCAGTTCAAGTGTAATGGTTTTTACTTTCCCTGTATAAGTGATATCTTATGAGAAGTGTCCTTTTCTGTGTGACTTATTTCACTTACAATCGACGTACCTAAATCCACTCATCATGCTGCTACTAGCCTTATGACATTGATTTCATGGCTGAGTGATATTCCATTGTACATAAGGACCACAACTTCTTTATCCATTTTTCTCTTTCCTGGGGTATTGAAGGTGGAATGAAGTGGAGGTCCTTGGCAACAGAGCAGCCCTAAACTTTGCTGTGCTTGTGTCTTGCTGATTTTTAATTTTCCCAATTTATACCCCCATGTGTGGAAGTGCCCTATGCGCTCTAAACTGTGTTTTTTAGATGTTTCAGGACACACCATACCTTCTCCAGAGTGGCTGTTGGCAATTTACATCCCGCCCATCAGCGTAGCAAGGCTCCCAATTCTCCATGGCCTGTCCTTCATTACTGGTTTTGACACTTTTCTCAGCATGGCCCTTTTGACCGATGGGAAGCGAGACTTCTTTGTAGCGCTGATTTGCCAATCCAGGTTGCTTGGTTGGCCAAAAAGGGCGTATGCGTTTTTTCCTGAATATATTCAGGAAAAAACGCATACGCCCTTTTTGGCCAAGGGCATCATTGTCAACGTTTTGCTGCTTTTCTTGTGCTTTAAAGGCGATTCGAATCTACCTCCTGAAATCTGTTTCCTGCAATTCTGACTTGATTTCAAATCCTCTTTTTGCCTTCCCTCAATATATTTGTGGACGAGAGTTATCATTTATAACTCTGCAGGTTTGTGAATTGCAGTGCCCTGAAGCTCCATTTTACAACTCGCTTTTTTGGGAGCTGGCCGCAAAAGCGCAGGATGGCTTCAGGCCCTGTTCTGGTTCTGGGGGGCAGGCTGAGCCTGTGGATATTTCTTCTTCCTGATGGGAAAATAGAGTGACCTGTGTCTGTCCCAATACCAAGAGCTAGTCTCTCATTGGTTCCCCGTCTTCCCGTTCATCCTCAGGAAAAATTGCAACCTATACGGAACAGGAGGTTAAAGGTGCTGATACTCCAAGTAGGGAGATTGCTAGTAAAGTGGCTGGAATTGCGAACCCAAGCTCAAGGAGATGACAAATGAGGTGCGTTTTAGAAAGCTTTCCCCATCACACGGTGTACCATCTTCTGGGTTTCTCATGCATGTTTTTGATGTAGGAAGATGCCCTTGAACCTGGAGATTTGGGACTCATGGGATGGGTACCACACAGTATTACTTTAAAGGGTCTGCGTTTGCTCACCCAACCTCACCAAACCTCTCAGCCCCAAGAGTGTCCACCCTTATGTCTCATCCAGCTGTGGGTCTAGATATGGTCAATCCGGGTTGCATCACAGCCCCTGAACGAATTGTGTAAGAATTTCTCTCTCTTTCTCTGTCTTTGTTTCATGGGTTTTTAAAAGTAATTTATGTTTATAATGGGGTTTAGCTGCTTTTCACTGCTGTGTTTATGCCGCTTTACACCCACTTGACACACTAACAGAGAGATTTCAATACATAGGTTTTAAGATTATTACTAGTCAGATATATCCTTGTGTGGTGAATAGGGGGTGTTGAGTCCAGTTCTCTGAGCAAGGAGTCGGTCTTGTCTATTACATATTGGGTTTATGGAACGGTATCTCAGCTAATTTGAAACCCTTGTTTTATGTATCACCCCACCTCACCTTCCCTGTTAAGCAGCCATAGTGTGTTTTCTGCATGTGTGACTCTGTTCTGTTTTGTATTTCAGTTCAAGTGTAATGGTTTTTACTTTCCCTGTATAAGTGATATCTTATGAGAAGTGTCCTTTTCTGTGTGACTTATTTCACTTAGAATCGTCGTACCTAAATCCACTCATCATGCTGCTACTAGCCTTATGACATTGATTTCATGGCTGAGTGATATTCCATTGTACATAAGGACCACAACTTCTTTATCCATTTTTCTCTTTCCTGGGATATTGAAGGTGGAATGAAGTGGAGGTCCTTGGCAACAGAGCAGCCCTAAACTTTGGTGTGCTTGTGTCTTGCTGATTTTTAATTTTCCCAATTTATACCCCCATGCGTGGAAGTGCCCTATGCGCTCTAAGCTGTGTTTTTTAGATGTTTGTGGACACACCGTACCCTTCCCCAGCGTGGCTGTTGGCAATTTACATCCCGCCCATCAGCGTAGCAAGGCTCCCATTTCTCCATGGCCTGTCCTGCATTTCTGGTATTGACACTTTTCTCAGCATGGCCCTTTTGACCGATGGGAAGCGAGACTTCTTTGTAGCGCTGATTTGCCTTTCCAGGTTGCTTGGTTGGCCAAAAAGGGCGTATGCGTTTTTTTCCTGAATATATTCAGGAAAAAACGCATACGCCCTTTTTGGCCAAGGGCATCATTGTCAACGTTTTGCCACTTTTCATGTGCTTTAAAGGCGATTCGAATCTACCTCCTGAAATCTGTTTCCTGCAATTCTGCCTTGATTTCAAATCCTCTTCTTTGCCTTCCCTCAATATATTTGTGGACGAGAGTTATCATTTATAACTCTGCAGGTTTGTGATTTGCAGTGCCCTGAAGCTCCATTTTACAACTCGCTTTTTGGGAGCTGGCCGTAAAAGCGCAGGATGGCTTCAGGCCCTGTTCTGGTTCCGGGGGGCAGCTGAGCCTGTGGTTAATTCTTCTTCCTGATGGGAAAATAGAGTGACCTGTGCCTGTCCCAACACCTAGAGCTAGTCTCTCATTGTTTCCCCATCTTCCCATTCATCCTCAGGACAAATTGCAACCTGTACGGAACAGGAGGTTAAAGGTGCTGATACTCCAAGTAGGGAGATTGCTAGTAAAGTGGCTGGAATGGCGAACCCGAGCACAAGGAGATGAGAAATGAGGTGCGTTTTAGGAACCTTTCCCCATCACACGGTGTACCAACTTCTTGGTTTCTCATGCATGTTTTCGATGAAGGAAGATGCCCTTGAACCTCGAGATTTGGGACCCCTGCAATGGGTACCACGCAGTATTACTTTAAAGGGTCTGCGTTTGCTCACCCAACCTCACCAAACCTCTCAGCCCCAAGAGTGTCCACCCTTATGTCTCATCCAGCTGTGGGTCTAGATATGGTCAATCCAGGTTCCATCACAGCCCCTGAACGAATTGTGTAAGAATTTCTCTCTCTTTCACTGTCTTTGTTTCATGGGTTTTTAAAAGTAATTTATTTTTATAATGGGGTTTAGCTGCTTTTCACTGCTGTGTTTATGCCGCTTTACACCCAGTTGACACACTAACAGAGAGATTTCAATACATAGGTTTTAAGATTATTACTAGTCAGATATATCCTTGTGTGGTGAATAGGGGGTGTTGAGTCCAGTTCTCTGAGCAAGGAGTCGGTCTTGTCTATTACATATTGGGTTTATGGAACGGTATCTCAGCTAATTTGAAACCCTTGTTTTATGTATTACCCCACCTCACCTTTCCTGTTAAGCAGCCATAGTGTGTTTTCTGCATGTGTGACTCTGTTCTGTTTTGTAATTCAGTTCAAGTGTAATGGTTTTTACTTTCCCTGTATAAGTGATATCTTATGAGAAGTGTCCTTTTCTGTGTGACTTATTTCACTTACAATCGACGTACCTAAATCCACTCATCATGCTGCTACTAGCCTTATGACATTGATTTAATGGCTGAGTGATATTCCATTGTACATAAGGACCACAACTTCTTTATCCATTTTTCTCTTTCCTGGGGTATTGAAGGTGGAATGAAGTGGAGGTCCTTGGCAACAGAGCAGCCCTAAACTTTGCTGTGCTTGTGTCTTGCTGATTTTTAATTTTCCCAATTTATACCCCCATGCGTGGAAGTGCCCTATGCGCTCTAAGCTGTGTTTTTTAGATGTTTCAGGACACACCGTACCCTTCTCCAGGGTGGCTGTTGGCAATTTACATCCCGCCCATCAGCGTAGCAAGGCTCCCATTTCTCCATGGCCTGTCCTGCATTTCTGGTATTGACACTTTTCTCAGCATGGCCCTTTTGACCGATGGGAAGCGAGACTTCTTTGTAGCGCTGATTTGCCTTTCCAGGTTGCTTGGTTGGCCAAAAAGGGCGTATGCGTTTTTTTCCTGAATATATTCAGGAAAAAACGCATACGCCCTTTTTGGCCAAGGGCATCATTGTCAACGTTTTGCCACTTTTCATGTGCTTTAAAGGCGATTCGAATCTACCTCCTGAAATCTGTTTCCTGCAATTCTGCCTTGATTTCAAATCCTCTTTTTGCCTTCCCTCAATATATTTGTGGACGAGAGTTATCATTTATAACTCTGCAGGTTTGTGAATTGCAGTGCCCTGAAGCTCCATTTTACAACTCGCTTTTTTGGGAGCTGGCCGCAAAAGCGCAGGATGGCTTCAGGCCCTGTTCTGGTTCTGGGGGGCAGGCTGAGCCTGTGGATATTTCTTCTTCCTGATGGGAAAATAGAGTGACCTGTGTCTGTCCCAATACCAAGAGCTAGTCTCTCATTGGTTCCCCGTCTTCCCGTTCATCCTCAGGAAAAATTGCAACCTATACGGAACAGGAGGTTAAAGGTGCTGATGCTCCAAGTAGGGAGATTGCTAGTAAAGTGGCTGGAATTGCGAACCCAAGCTCAAGGAGATGACAAATGAGGTGCGTTTTAGAAAGCTTTCCCCATCACACGGTGTACCATCTTCTGGGTTTCTCATGCATGTTTTCGATGTAGGAAGATGCCCTTGAACCTGGAGATTTGGGACCCATGGGATGGGTACCACACAGTATTACTTTAAAGGGTCTGCGTTTGCTCACCCAACCTCACCAAACCTCTCAGCCCCAGGAGTGTCCACCCTTATGTCTCATCCAGCTGTGGGTCTAGATATGGTCAATCCGGGTTGCATCACAGCCCCTGAACGAATTGTGTAAGAATTTCTCTCTCTTTCTCTGTCTTTGTTTCATGGGTTTTTAAAAGTAATTTATGTTTATAATGGGGTTTAGCTGCTTTTCACTGCTGTGTTTATGCCGCTTTACACCCACTTGACACACTAACAGAGAGATTTCAATACATAGGTTTTAAGATTATTACTAGTCAGATATATCCTTGTGTGGTGAATAGGGGGTGTTGAGTCCAGTTCTCTGAGCAAGGAGTCGGTCTTGTCTATTACATATTGGGTTTATGGAACGGTATCTCAGCTAATTTGAAACCCTTGTTTTATGTATCACCCCACCTCACCTTCCCTGTTAAGCAGCCATAGTGTGTTTTCTGCATGTGTGACTCTGTTCTGTTTTGTATTTCAGTTCAAGTGTAATGGTTTTTACTTTCCCTCTATAAGTGATATCTTATGAGAAGTGTCCTTTTCTGTGTGACTTATTTCACTTAGAATCGTCGTACCTAAATCCACTCATCATGCTGCTACTAGCCTTATGACATTGATTTCAGGGCTGAGTGATATTCCATTGTACATAAGGACCACAACTTCTTTATCCATTTTTCTCTTTCCTGGGATATTGAAGGTGGAATGAAGTGGAGGTCCTTGGCAACAGAGCAGCCCTAAACTTTGGTGTGCTTGTGTCTTGCTGATTTTTAATTTTCCCAATTTATACCCCCATGCGTGGAAGTGCCCTATGCGCTCTAAGCTGTGTTTTTTAGATGTTTGTGGACACACCGTACCCTTCTCCAGCGTGGCTGTTGGCAATTTACATACCGCCCATCAGCGTAGCAAGGCTCCCATTTCTCCATGGCCTGTCCTGCATTTCTGGTTTTGACACTTTTCTCAGCATGGCCCTTTTGACCGCTGGGAAGCGAGACTTCTTTGTAGCGCTGATTTGCCAATCCAGGTTGCTTGGTTGGCCAAAAAGGGCGTATGCGTTTTTTCCTGAATATATTCAGGAAAAAACGCATACGCCCTTTTTGGCCAAGGGCCTCATTGTCAACGTTTTGCTGCTTTTCATGTGCTTTAAAGGCGATTCGTATCTACCTCCTGAAATCTGTTTCCTGCAATTCTGCCTTGATTTCAAATCCTCTTCTTTGCCTTCCCTCAATATATTTGTGGACGAGAGTTATCATTTATAACTCTGCAGGTTTGTGATTTGCAGTGCCCTGAAGCTCCATTTTACAACTCGCTTTTTGGGAGCTGGCCGTAAAAGCGCAGGATGGCTTCAGGCCCTGTTCTGGTTCCGGGGGGCAGCTGAGCCTGTGGTTAATTCTTCTTCCTGATGGGAAAATAGAGTGACCTGTGCCTGTCCCAACACCTAGAGCTAGTCTCTCATTGTTTCCCCATCTTCCCATTCATCCTCAGGACAAATTGCAACCTGTACGGAACAGGAGGTTAAAGGTGCTGATACTCCATGTAGGGAGATTGCTAGTAAAGTGGCTGGAATGGCGAACCCGAGCACAAGGAGATGAGAAATGAGGTGCGTTTTAGGAACCTTTCCCCATCACACGGTGTACCAACTTCTTGGTTTCTCATGCATGTTTTCGATGAAGGAAGATGCCCTTGAACCTCGAGATTTGGGACCCCTGCAATGGGTACCACGCAGTATTACTTTAAAGGGTCTGCGTTTGCTCACCCAACCTCACCAAACCTCTCAGCCCCAAGAGTGTCCACCCTTATGTCTCATCCAGCTGTGGGTCTAGATATGGTCAATCCAGGTTCCATCACAGCCCCTGAACGAATTGTGTAAGAATTTCTCTCTCTTTCACTGTCTTTGTTTCATGGGTTTTTAAAAGTAATTTATTTTTATAATGGGGTTTAGCTGCTTTTCACTGCTGTGTTTATGCCGCTTTACACCCACTTGACACACTAACAGAGAGATTTCAATACATAGGTTTTAAGATTATTACTAGTCAGATATATCCTTGTGTGGTGAATAGGGGGTGTTGAGTCCAGTTCTCTGAGCAAGGAGTCGGTCTTGTCTATTACATATTGGGTTTATGGAACGGTATCTCAGCTAATTTGAAACCCTTGTTTTATGTATTACCCCACCTCACCTTTCCTGTTAAGCAGCCATAGTGTGTTTTCTGCATGTGTGACTCTGTTCTGTTTTGTAATTCAGTTCAAGTGTAATGGTTTTTACTTTCCCTGTATAAGTGATATCTTATGAGAAGTGTCCTTTTCTGTGTGACTTATTTCACTTACAATCGACGTACCTAAATCCACTCATCATGCTGCTACTAGCCTTATGACATTGATTTCATGGCTGAGTGATATTCCATTGTACATAAGGACCACAACTTCTTTATCCATTTTTCTCTTTCCTGGGGTATTGAAGGTGGAATGAAGTGGAGGTCCTTGGCAACAGAGCAGCCCTAAACTTTGCTGTGCTTGTGTCTTGCTGATTTTTAATTTTCCCAATTTATACCCCCATGTGTGGAAGTGCCCTATGCGCTCTAAACTGTGTTTTTTAGATGTTTCAGGACACACCATACCTTCTCCAGAGTGGCTGTTGGCAATTTACATCCCGCCCATCAGCATAGCAAGGCTCCCATTTCTCCATGGCCTGTCCTGCATTTCTGGTTTTGACACTTTTCTCAGCATGGCCCTTTTGACCGATGGGAAGCGAGACTTCTTTGTAGCGCTGATTTGCCAATCCAGGTTGCTTGGTTGGCCAAAAAGGGCGTATGCGTTTTTTCCTGAATATATTCAGGAAAAAACGCATACGCCCTTTTTGGCCAAGGGCATCATTGTCAACGTTTTGCCGCTTTTCATGTGCTTTAAAGGCGATTCGAATCTACCTCCTGAAATCTGTTTCCTGCAATTCTGCCTTGATTTCAAATCCTCTTTTTGCCTTCCCTCAATATATTTGTGGATGAGAGTTATCATTTATAACTCTGCATGTTTGTGAATTGCAGTGCCCTGAAGCTCCATTTTACAACTCGCTTTTTTGGGAGCTGGCCGCAAAAGCGCAGGATGGCTTCAGGCCCTGTTCTGGTTCTGGGGGGCAGGCTGAGCCTGTGGATATTTCTTCTTCCTGATGGGAAAATAGAGTGACCTGTGTCTGTCCCAATACCAAGAGCTAGTCTCTCATTGGTTCCCCGTCTTCCCGTTCATCCTCAGGAAAAATTGCAACCTATACGGAACAGGAGGTTAAAGGTGCTGATACTCCAAGTAGGGAGATTGCTAGTAAAGTGGCTGGAATTGCGAACCCAAGCTCAAGGAGATGACAAATGAGGTGCGTTTTAGAAAGCTTTCCCCATCACACGGTGTACCATCTTCTGGGTTTCTCATGCATGTTTTCGATGTAGGAAGATGCCCTTGAACCTGGAGATTTGGGACCCATGGGATGGGTACCACACAGTATTACTTTAAAGGTACTGCGTTTGCTCACCCAACCTCACCAAACCTCTCAGCCCCAAGAGTGTCCACCCTTATGTCTCATCCAGCTGTGGGTCTAGATATGGTCAATCCGGGTTGCATCACAGCCCCTGAACGAATTGTGTAAGAATTTCTCTCTCTTTCACTGTCTTTGTTTCATGGGTTTTTAAAAGTAATTTATTTTTATAATGGGGTTTAGCTGCTTTTCACTGCTGTGTTTATGCCGCTTTACACCCACTTGACACTAACAGAGAGAGATTTCAATACATAGGTTTTAAGATTATTACTACTCAGATATATCCTTGTGTGGTGAATAGGGGGTGTTGAGTCCAGTTCTCTGAGCAAGGAGTCGGTCTTGTCTATTACATATTGGGTTTATGGAACGGTATCTCAGCTAATTTGAAACCCTTGTTTTATGTATAACCCCACCTCACCTTTCCTGTTAAGCAGCCATAGTGTGTTTAATGCATGTGTGACTCTGTTCTATTTTGTAATTCAGTTCAAGTGTAATGGTTTTTACTTTCCCTGTATAAGTGATATCTTATGAGAAGTGTCCTTTTCTGTGTGACTTATTTCACTTAGAATCGTCGTACCTAAATCCACTCATGATGCTGCTACTAGCCTTATGACATTGATTTCATGGCTGAGTGATATTCCATTGTACATAAGGACCAGAACTTCTTTATCCATTTTTCTCTTTCCTGGGATATTGAAGGTGGAATGAAGTGGAGGTCCTTGGCAACAGAGCAGCCCTAAACTTTGGTGTGCTTGTGTCTTGCTGATTTTTAATTTTCCCAATTTATACCCCCATGCGTGGAAGTGCCCTATGCGCTCTAAGCTGTGTTTTTTAGATGTTTGAGGACATACCGTACCCTTCTCTAGCGTGGCTGTTGGCAATTTACATCCCGCCCATCAGCGTAACAAGGCTCCCATTTCTCCATGGCCTGTCCTGCATTTCTGGTTTTGACACTTTTCTCAGCATGGCCCTTTTGACCGATGGGAAGCGAGACTTCTTTGTAGCGCTGATTTGCCTTTCCAGGTTGCTTGGTTTGCCAAAAAGGGCGTATGCGTTTTTTCCTGAATATATTCAGGAAAAAACGCATACGCCCTTTTTGGCCAAGGGCCTCATTGTCAACGTTTTGCTGCTTTTCATGTGCTTTAAAGGCGATTCGAATCTACCTCCTGAAATCTGTTTCCTGCAATTCTGCCTTGATTTCAAATCCTCTTCTTTGCCTTCCCTCAATATATTTGTGGACGAGAGTTATCATTTATAACTCTGCAGGTTTGTGAATTGCAGTGCCCTGAAGCTCCATTTTACAACTCGCTTTTTGGGAGCTGGCCGTAAAAGCGCAGGATGGCTTCAGGCCCTGTTCTGGTTCCGGGGGGCAGGCTGAGCCTGTGGTTAATTCTTCTCCCTGATGGGAAAATAGAGTGACCTGTGCCTGTCCCAACACCAAGAGCTAGTCTCTCATTGGTTCCCCATCTTCCCATTCATCCTCAGGACAAATTGCAACCTGTACGGAACAGGAGGTTAAAGGTGCTGATACTCCAAGTAGGGAGATTGCTAGTAAAGTGGCTGGAATGGCGAACCCGAGCACAAGGAGATGAGAAATGAGGTGCGTTTTAGAAACCTTTCCCCATCACACGGTGTACCATCTTCTGGGTTTCTCATGCATGTTTTCGATGTAGGAAGATGCACTTGAACCTCGAGATTTGGGACCCATGGGATGGGTACCACACAGTATTACTTTAAAGGGTCTGCGTTTGCTCACCCAACCTCACCAAACCTCTCAGCCCCAAGAGTGTCCACCCTTATGTCTCATCCAGCTGTGGGTCTAGATATGGTCAATCCGGGTTGCATCACAGCCCCTGAACGAATTGTGTAAGAATTTCTCTCTCTTTCTCTGTCTTTGTTTCATGGGTTTTAAAAAGTAATTTATGTTTATAATGGGGTTTAGCTGCTTTTCACTGCTGTGTTTATGCCGCTTTACACCCACTTGACACACTAACAGAGAGATTTCAATACATAGGTTTTAAGATTATTACTAGTCAGATATATCCTTGTGTGGTGAATAGGGGGTGTTGAGTCCAGTTCTCTGAGCAAGGAGTCGGTCTTGTCTATTACATATTGGGTTTATGGAACGGTATCTCAGCTAATTTGAAAGCCTTGTTTTATGTATCACCCCACGTCACCTTCCCTGATAAGCAGCCATAGTGTGTTTTCTGCATGTGTGACTCTGTTCTGTTTTGTATTTCAGTTCAAGTGTAATGGTTTTTACTTTCCCTGTATAAGTGATATCTTATGAGAAGTGACCTTTTCTGTGTGACTTATTTCACTTAGAATCATCGTACCTAAATCCACTCATCATGCTGCTACTAGCCTTATGACATTGATTTCATGGCTGAGTGATATTCCATTGTACATAAGGACCACAACTTCTTTATCCATTTTTCTCTTTCCTGGGATATTTAAGGTGGAATGAAGTGGAGGTCCTTTGCAACAGAGCAGCCCTAAACTTTGGTGTGCTTGTGTCTTGCTGATTTTTAATTTTCCCAATTTATACCCCCATGCGTGGAAGTGCCCTATGCGCTCTAAGCTGTGTTTTTTAGATGTTTGAGGACACACCGTACCCTTCTCCAGCATGGCTGTTGACAATTTACATCCCGCCCATCAGCGTAGCAAGGCTCCCAATTCTCCATGGCCTGTCCTTCATTACTGGTTTTGACACTTTTCTCAGCATGGCCCTTTTGACCGATGGGAAGCGAGACTTCTTTGTAGCGCTGATTTGCCTTTCCAGGTTGCTTGGTTGGCCAAAAAGGGCGTATGCGTTTTTTCCTGAATATATTCAGGAAAAAAAGCATACGCCCTTTTTGGCCAAGGGCCTCATTGTCAACGTTTTGCTGCTTTTCATGTGCTTTAAAGGCGATTCGAATCTACCTCCTGAAATCTGTTTCCTGCAATTCTGCCTTGATTTCAAATCCTCTTCTTTGCCTTCCCTCAATATATTTGTGGACGAGAGTTATCATTTATAACTCTGCAGGTTTGTGATTTGCAGTGCCCTGAAGCTCCATTTTACAACTCGCTTTTTGGGAGCTGGCCGTAAAAGCGCAGGATGGCTTCAGGCCCTGTTCTGGTTCCGGGGGGCAGCTGAGCCTGTGGTTATTTCTTCTTCCTGATGGGAAAATAGAGTGACCTGTGCCTGTCCCAACACCTAGAGCTAGTCTCTCATTGGTTCCCCATCTTCCCATTCATCCTCAGGACAAATTGCAACCTGTACGGAACAGGAGGTTAAAGGTGCTGATGCTCCAAGTAGGGAGATTGCTAGTAAAGTGGCTGGAATGGCGAACCCGAGCACAAGGAGATGAGAAATGAGGTGCGTTTTAGGAACCTTTCCCCATCACACGGTGTACCAACTTCTTGGTTTCTCATGCATGTTTTCGATGTAGGAAGATGCCCTTGAACCTCGAGATTTGGGACCCCTGCGATGGGTACCACGCAGTATTACTTTAAAGGGTCTGCGTTTGCTCACCCAACCTCACCAAACCTCTCAGCCCCAAGAGTGTCCACCCTTATGTCTCATCCAGCTGTGGGTCTAGATATGGTCAATCTGGGTTGCATCACAGCCCCTGAACGAATTGTGTAAGAATTTCTCTCTCTTTCTCTGTCTTTGTTTCATGGGTTTTTAAAAGTAATTTATGTTTATAATGGGGTTTAGCTGCTTTTCACTGCTGTGTTTATGCCGCTTTACACCCACTTGACACACTAACAGAGAGATTTCAATACATATGTTTTAAGATTATTACTAGTCAGATATATCCTTGTGTGGTGAATAGGGGGTGTTGAGTCCAGTTCTCTGAGCAAGGAGTCGGTCTTGTCTATTACATATTGGGTTTATGGAACGGTATCTCAGCTAATTTGAAACAATTGTTTTATGTATCACCCCACCTCACCTTCCCTGTTAAGCAGCCATAGTGTGTTTTCTGCATGTGTGACTCTGTTCTGTTTTGTATTTCAGTTCAAGTGTAGTGGTTTTTACTTTCCCTGTATAAGTGATATCTTATGAGAAGTGTCCTTTTCTGTGTGACTTATTTCACTTAGAATAATCGTACCTAAATCCACTCATCATGCTGCTACTAGCCTTATGACATTGATTTCATGGCTGAGTGATATTCCATTGTACATAAGGACCACAACTTCTTTATCTATTTTTCTCTTTCCTGGGATATTGAAGTTGGAATGAAGTGGAGGTCCTTGGCAACAGAGCAGCCCTAAACTTTGGTGTGCTTGTGTCTTGCTGATTTTTAATTTTCCCAATTTATACCCCCATGTGTGGAAGTGCCCTATGCGCTCTAAACTGTGTTTTTTAGATGTTTCAGGACACACCATACCTTCTCCAGAGTGGCTGTTGGCAATTTACATCCCGCCCATCAGCATAGCAAGGCTCCCATTTCTCCATGGCCTGTCCTGCATTTCTGGTTTTGACACTTTTCTCAGCATGGCCCTTTTGACCGATGGGAAGCGAGACTTCTTTGTAGCGCTGATTTGCCAATCCAGGTTGCTTGGTTGGCCAAAAAGGGCGTATGCGTTTTTTCCTGAATATATTCAGGAAAAAACGCATACGCCCTTTTTGGCCAAGGGCATCATTGTCAACGTTTTGCTGCTTTTCTTGTGCTTTAAAGGCGATTCGAATCTACCTCCTGAAATCTGTTTCCTGCAATTCTGACTTGATTTCAAATCCTCTTTTTGCCTTCCCTCAATATATTTGTGGACGAGAGTTATCATTTATAACTCTGCAGGTTTGTGAATTGCAGTGCCCTGAAGCTCCATTTTACAACTCGCTTTTTTGGGAGCTGGCCGCAAAAGCGCAGGATGGCTTCAGGCCCTGTTCTGGTTCTGGGGGGCAGGCTGAGCCTGTGGATATTTCTTCTTCCTGATGGGAAAATAGAGTGACCTGTGTCTGTCCCAATACCAAGAGCTAGTCTCTCATTGGTTCCCCGTCTTCCCGTTCATCCTCAGGAAAAATTGCAACCTATACGGAACAGGAGGTTAAAGGTGCTGATACTCCAAGTAGGGAGATTGCTAGTAAAGTGGCTGGAATTGCGAACCCAAGCTCAAGGAGATGACAAATGAGGTGCGTTTTAGAAAGCTTTCCCCATCACACGGTGTACCATCTTCTGGGTTTCTCATGCATGTTTTTGATGTAGGAAGATGCCCTTGAACCTGGAGATTTGGGACTCATGGGATGGGTACCACACAGTATTACTTTAAAGGGTCTGCGTTTGCTCACCCAACCTCACCAAACCTCTCAGCCCCAAGAGTGTCCACCCTTATGTCTCATCCAGCTGTGGGTCTAGATATGGTCAATCCGGGTTGCATCACAGCCCCTGAACGAATTGTGTAAGAATTTCTCTCTCTTTCTCTGTCTTTGTTTCATGGGTTTTTAAAAGTAATTTATGTTTATAATGGGGTTTAGCTGCTTTTCACTGCTGTGTTTATGCCGCTTTACACCAACTTGACACACTAACAGAGAGATTTCAATACATAGGTTTTAAGATTATTACTAGTCAGATATATCCTTGTGTGGTGAATAGGGGGTGTTGAGTCCAGTTCTCTGAGCAAGGAGTCGGTCTTGTCTATTACATATTGGGTTTATGGAACGGTATCTCAGCTAATTTGAAACCCTTGTTTTATGTATCACCCCACCTCACCTTCCCTGTTAAGCAGCCATAGTGTGTTTTCTGCATGTGTGACTCTGTTCTGTTTTGTATTTCAGTTCAAGTGTAATGGTTTTTACTTTCCCTGTATAAGTGATATCTTATGAGAAGTGTCCTTTTCTGTGTGACTTATTTCACTTAGAATCGTCGTACCTAAATCCACTCATCATGCTGCTACTAGCCTTATGACATTGATTTCATGGCTGAGTGATATTCCATTGTACATAAGGACCACAACTTCTTTATCCATTTTTCTCTTTCCTGGGATATTGAAGGTGGAATGAAGTGGAGGTCCTTGGCAACAGAGCAGCCCTAAACTTTGGTGTGCTTGTGTCTTGCTGATTTTTAATTTTCCCAATTTATACCCCCATGCGTGGAAGTGCCCTATGCGCTCTAAGCTGTGTTTTTTAGATGTTTGTGGACACACCGTACCCTTCCCCAGCGTGGCTGTTGGCAATTTACATCCCGCCCATCAGCGTAGCAAGGCTCCCATTTCTCCATGGCCTGTCCTGCATTTCTGGTATTGACACTTTTCTCAGCATGGCCCTTTTGACCGATGGGAAGCGAGACTTCTTTGTAGCGCTGATTTGCCTTTCCAGGTTGCTTGGTTGGCCAAAAAGGGCGTATGCGTTTTTTTCCTGAATATATTCAGGAAAAAACGCATACGCCCTTTTTGGCCAAGGGCATCATTGTCAACGTTTTGCCACTTTTCATGTGCTTTAAAGGCGATTCGAATCTACCTCCTGAAATCTGTTTCCTGCAATTCTGCCTTGATTTCAAATCCTCTTCTTTGCCTTCCCTCAATATATTTGTGGACGAGAGTTATCATTTATAACTCTGCAGGTTTGTGATTTGCAGTGCCCTGAAGCTCCATTTTACAACTCGCTTTTTGGGAGCTGGCCGTAAAAGCGCAGGATGGCTTCAGGCCCTGTTCTGGTTCCGGGGGGCAGCTGAGCCTGTGGTTAATTCTTCTTCCTGATGGGAAAATAGAGTGACCTGTGCCTGTCCCAACACCTAGAGCTAGTCTCTCATTGTTTCCCCATCTTCCCATTCATCCTCAGGACAAATTGCAACCTGTACGGAACAGGAGGTTAAAGGTGCTGATACTCCAAGTAGGGAGATTGCTAGTAAAGTGGCTGGAATGGCGAACCCGAGCACAAGGAGATGAGAAATGAGGTGCGTTTTAGGAACCTTTCCCCATCACACGGTGTACCAACTTCTTGGTTTCTCATGCATGTTTTCGATGAAGGAAGATGCCCTTGAACCTCGAGATTTGGGACCCCTGCAATGGGTACCACGCAGTATTACTTTAAAGGGTCTGCGTTTGCTCACCCAACCTCACCAAACCTCTCAGCCCCAAGAGTGTCCACCCTTATGTCTCATCCAGCTGTGGGTCTAGATATGGTCAATCCAGGTTCCATCACAGCCCCTGAACGAATTGTGTAAGAATTTCTCTCTCTTTCACTGTCTTTGTTTCATGGGTTTTTAAAAGTAATTTATTTTTATAATGGGGTTTAGCTGCTTTTCACTGCTGTGTTTATGCCGCTTTACACCCAGTTGACACACTAACAGAGAGATTTCAATACATAGGTTTTAAGATTATTACTAGTCAGATATATCCTTGTGTGGTGAATAGGGGGTGTTGAGTCCAGTTCTCTGAGCAAGGAGTCGGTCTTGTCTATTACATATTGGGTTTATGGAACGGTATCTCAGCTAATTTGAAACCCTTGTTTTATGTATTACCCCACCTCACCTTTCCTGTTAAGCAGCCATAGTGTGTTTTCTGCATGTGTGACTCTGTTCTGTTTTGTAATTCAGTTCAAGTGTAATGGTTTTTACTTTCCCTGTATAAGTGATATCTTATGAGAAGTGTCCTTTTCTGTGTGACTTATTTCACTTACAATCGACGTACCTAAATCCACTCATCATGCTGCTACTAGCCTTATGACATTGATTTAATGGCTGAGTGATATTCCATTGTACATAAGGACCACAACTTCTTTATCCATTTTTCTCTTTCCTGGGGTATTGAAGGTGGAATGAAGTGGAGGTCCTTGGCAACAGAGCAGCCCTAAACTTTGCTGTGCTTGTGTCTTGCTGATTTTTAATTTTCCCAATTTATACCCCCATGCGTGGAAGTGCCCTATGCGCTCTAAGCTGTGTTTTTTAGATGTTTCAGGACACACCGTACCCTTCTCCAGGGTGGCTGTTGGCAATTTACATCCCGCCCATCAGCGTAGCAAGGCTCCCATTTCTCCATGGCCTGTTCTGCATTTCTGGTTTGACACTTTTCTCAGCATGGCCCTTTTGACCGATGGGAAGCGAGACTTCTTTGTAGCGCTGATTTGCCAATCCAGGTTGCTTGGTTGGCCAAAAAGGGCGTATGCTTTTTTTCCTGAATATATTCAGGAAAAAACGCATACGCCCTTTTTGGCCAAGGGCATCATTGTCAACGTTTTGCCGCTTTTCATGTGCTTTAAAGGCGATTCGAATCTACCTCCTGAAATCTGTTTCCTGCAATTCTGCCTTGATTTCAAATCCTCTTCTTTGCCTTCCCTCAATATATTTGTGGACGAGAGTTATCATTTATAACTCTGCAGGTTTGTGAATTGCAGTGCCCTGAAGCTCCATTTTACAACTCGCTTTTAGGGAGCTGGCCGTAAAAGCACAGGATGGTTTCAGGCCCTGTGCTGGTTCCGGGGGGCAGCTGAGCCTGTGGTTAATTCTTCTTCCTGATGGGAAAATAGAGTGACCTGTGCCTGTCCCAACACCTAGAGCTAGCCTCTCATTGGTTCCCCATCTTCCCATTCATCCTCAGGACAAATTGCAACCTGTACGGAACAGGAGGTTAAAGGTGCTGATGCTCCAAGTAGGGAGATTGCTAGTAAAGTGGCTGGAATGGCGAACCCGAGCACAAGGAGATGAGAAATGAGGTGCGTTTTAGGAACCTTTCCCCATCACACGGTGTACCATCTTCTGGGTTTCTCATGCATATTTTCGATGTAGGAAGATGCCCTTGAACCTCGAGATTTGGGACCCATGCGATGGGTACCACGCAGTATTACTTTAAAGGGTCTGCGTTTGCTCACCCAGCCTCACCAAACTTCTCAGCCCCAAGAGTGTCCACCCTTATGTCTCATCCAGCTGTGGGTCTAGATATGGTCAATCCAGGTTCCATCACAGCCACTGAACGAATTGTGTAAGAATTTCTCTCTCTTTCACTGTCTTTGTTTCATGGGTTTTTAAAAGTAATTTATTTTTATAATGGGGTTTAGCTGCTTTTCACTGCTGTGTTTATGCCGCTTTACACCCACTTGACACACTAACAGAGAGATTTCAATACATAGGTTTTAAGATTATTACTAGTCAGATATATCCTTGTGTGGTGAATAGGGGTTGTTGAGTCAAGTTCTCTGAGCAAGGAGTTGGTCTTGTCTATTACATATTGGGATTATGGAACGGTATCTCAGCTAATTTGAAACCCTTGTTTTACGTATCACCCCACCTCACCTTTCCTGTTAAGCAGCCATAGTGTGTTTTCTGCATGTGTGACTCTGTTCTGTTTTATAATTCAGTTCAAGTGTAACGGTTTTTACTTTCCCTGTATAAGTGATATCTTATGAGAAGTGTCCTTTTCTGTGTGACTTATTTCACTTAGAATCGTCGTACCTAAATCCACTCATCATGCTGCTACTAGCCTTATGACATTGATTTCATGGCTGAGTGATATTCCATTGTACATAAGGACCACAACTTCTTTATCCATTTTTCTCTTTCCTGGGATATTTAAGGTGGAATGAAGTGGAGGTCCTTGGCAACAGAGCAGCCCTAAAGTTTGGTGTGCTTGTGTCTTGCTGATTTTTAATTTTCCCAATTTATACCCCCATGCGTGGAAGTGCCCTATGCGCTCTAAGCTGTGTTTTTTAGAGGTTTGTGGACACACCGTACCCTTCTCCAGCGTGGCTGTTGGCAATTTACATCCCGCCCATCAGCGTAGCAAGGCTCCCATTTCTCCATGGCCTGTCCTGCATTTCTGGTTTTGACACTTTTCTCAGCATGGCCCTTTTGACCGCTGGGAAGCGAGACTTCTTTGTAGCGCTGATTTCCCTTTCCAGGTTGCTTGGTTGGCCAAAAAGGGCGTATGCGTTTTTTCCTGAATATATTCAGGAAAAAACGCATACGCCCTTTTTGGCCAAGGGCCTCATTTTCAACGTTTTGCTGCTTTTCATGTGCTTTAAAGGCGATTCGAATCTACCTCCTGAAATCTGTTTCCTGCAATTCTGCCTTGATTTCAAATCCTCTTCTTTGCCTTCCCTCAATATATTTGTGGACGAGAGTTATCATTTATAACTCTGCAGGTTTGTGAATTGCAGTGCCCTGAAGCTCCATTTTACAACTCGCTTTTTGGGAGCTGGCCATAAAAGCACAGGATGGTTTCAGGCCCTGTGCTGGTTCCGGGGGGCAGCTGAGCCTGTGGTTAATTCTTCTTCCTGATGGGAAAATAGAGTGACCTGTGCCTGTCCCAACACCTAGAGCTAGCCTCTCATTGGTTCCCCATATTCCCATTCATCCTCAGGACAAATTGCAACCTGTACGGAACAGGAGGTTAAAGGTGCTGATGCTCCAAGTAGGGAGATTGCTAGTAAAGTGGCTGGAATGGCGAACCCGAGCACAAGGAGATGAGAAATGAGGTGCGTTTTAGGAACCTTTCCCCATCACACGGTGTACCATCTTCTGGGTTTCTCATGCATATTTTCGATGTAGGAAGATGCCCTTGAACCTCGAGATTTGGGACCCATGCGATGGGTACCACGCAGTATTACTTTAAAGGGTCTGCGTTTGCTCACCCAGCCTCACCAAACTTCTCAGCCCCAAGAGTGTCCACCCTTATGTCTCATCCAGCTGTGGGTCTAGATATGGTCAATCCAGGTTCCATCACAGCCACTGAACGAATTGTGTAAGAATTTCTCTCTCTTTCACTGTCTTTGTTTCATGGGTTTTTAAAAGTAATTTATTTTTATAATGGGGTTTAGCTGCTTTTCACTGCTGTGTTTATGCCGCTTTACACCCACTTGACACACTAACAGAGAGATTTCAATACATAGGTTTTAAGATTATTACTAGTCAGATATATCCTTGTGTGGTGAATAGGGGTTGTTGAGTCAAGTTCTCTGAGCAAGGAGTTGGTCTTGTCTATTACATATTGGGATTATGGAACGGTATCTCAGCTAATTTGAAACCCTTGTTTTACGTATCACCCCACCTCACCTTTCCTGTTAAGCAGCCATAGTGTGTTTTCTGCATGTGTGACTCTGTTCTGTTTTATAATTCAGTTCAAGTGTAACGGTTTTTACTTTCCCTGTATAAGTGATATCTTATGAGAAGTGTCCTTTTCTGTGTGACTTATTTCACTTAGAATCGTCGTACCTAAATCCACTCATCATGCTGCTACTAGCCTTATGACATTGATTTCATGGCTGAGTGATATTCCATTGTACATAAGGACCACAACTTCTTTATCCATTTTTCTCTTTCCTGGGATATTTAAGGTGGAATGAAGTGGAGGTCCTTGGCAACAGAGCAGCCCTAAAGTTTGGTGTGCTTGTGTCTTGCTGATTTTTAATTTTCCCAATTTATACCCCCATGCGTGGAAGTGCCCTATGCGCTCTAAGCTGTGTTTTTTAGAGGTTTGTGGACACACCGTACCCTTCTCCAGCGTGGCTGTTGGCAATTTACATCCCGCCCATCAGCGTAGCAAGGCTCCCATTTCTCCATGGCCTGTCCTGCATTTCTGGTTTTGACACTTTTCTCAGCATGGCCCTTTTGACCGCTGGGAAGCGAGACTTCTTTGTAGCGCTGATTTCCCTTTCCAGGTTGCTTGGTTGGCCAAAAAGGGCGTATGCGTTTTTTCCTGAATATATTCAGGAAAAAACGCATACGCCCTTTTTGGCCAAGGGCCTCATTTTCAACGTTTTGCTGCTTTTCATGTGCTTTAAAGGCGATTCGAATCTACCTCCTGAAATCTGTTTCCTGCAATTCTGCCTTGATTTCAAATCCTCTTCTTTGCCTTCCCTCAATATATTTGTGGACGAGAGTTATCATTTATAACTCTGCAGGTTTGTGAATTGCAGTGCCCTGAAGCTCCATTTTACAACTCGCTTTTTGGGAGCTGGCCATAAAAGCACAGGATGGTTTCAGGCCCTGTGCTGGTTCCGGGGGGCAGCTGAGCCTGTGGTTAATTCTTCTTCCTGATGGGAAAATAGAGTGACCTGTGCCTGTCCCAACACCTAGAGCTAGCCTCTCATTGGTTCCCCATATTCCCATTCATCCTCAGGACAAATTGCAACCTGTACGGAACAGGAGGTTAAAGGTGCTGATGCTCCAAGTAGGGAGATTGCTAGTAAAGTGGCTGGAATGGCGAACCCGAGCACAAGGAGATGAGAAATGAGGTGCGTTTTAGGAACCTTTCCCCATCACACGGTGTACCATCTTCTGGGTTTCTCATGCATATTTTCGATGTAGGAAGATGCCCTTGAACCTCGAGATTTGGGACCCATGCGATGGGTACCACGCAGTATTACTTTAAAGGGTCTGCGTTTGCTCACCCAGCCTCACCAAACTTCTCAGCCCCAAGAGTGTCCACCCTTATGTCTCATCCAGCTGTGGGTCTAGATATGGTCAATCCAGGTTCCATCACAGCCACTGAACGAATTGTGTAAGAATTTCTCTCTCTTTCACTGTCTTTGTTTCATGGGTTTTTAAAAGTAATTTATTTTTATAATGGGGTTTAGCTGCTTTTCACTGCTGTGTTTATGCCGCTTTACACCCACTTGACACACTAACAGAGAGATTTCAATACATAGGTTTTAAGATTATTACTAGTCAGATATATCCTTGTGTGGTGAATAGGGGTTGTTGAGTCCAGTTCTCTGAGCAAGGAGTTGGTCTTGTCTATTACATATTGGGATTATGGAACGGTATCTCAGCTAATTTGAAACCCTTGTTTTATGTATCACCCCACCTCACCTTTCCTGTTAAGCAGCCATAGTGTGTTTTCTGCATGTGTGACTCTGTTCTGTTTTATAATTCAGTTCAAGTGTAACGGTTTTTACTTTCCCTGTATAAGTGATATCTTATGAGAAGTGTCCTTTTCTGTGTGACTTATTTCACTTAGAATCGTCGTACCTAAATCCACTCATCATGCTGCTACTAGCCTTATGACATTGATTTCATGGCTGAGTGATATTCCATTGTACATAAGGACCACAACTTCTTTATCCATTTTTCTCTTTCCTGGGATATTTAAGGTGGAATGAAGTGGAGGTCCTTGGCAACAGAGCAGCCCTAAACTTTGGTGTGCTTGTGTCTTGCTGATTTTTAATTTTCCCAATTTATACCCCCATGCGTGGAAGTGCCCTATGCGCTCTAAGCTGTGTTTTTTAGATGTTTGAGGACACACCGTACCCTTCTCCAGCATGGCTGTTGACAATTTACATCCCGCCCATCAGCGTAGCAAGGCTCCCAATTCTCCATGGCCTGTCCTTCATTTCTGGTTTTGACACTTTTCTCAGCATGGCCCTTTTGACCGATGGGAAGCGAGACTTCTTTGTAGCGCTGATTTGCCTTTCCAGGTTGCTTGGTTGGCCAAAAAGGGCGTATGCGTTTTTTCCTGAATATATTCAGGAAAAAACGCATACGCCCTTTTTGGCCAAGGGCCTCATTGTCAACGTTTTGCTGCTTTTCATGTGCTTTAAAGGCGATTCGAATCTACCTCCTGAAATCTGTTTCCTGCAATTCTGCCTTGATTTCAAATCCTCTTCTTTGCCTTCCCTCAATATATTTGTGGACGAGAGTTATCATTTATAACTCTGCAGGTTTGTGATTTGCAGTGCCCTGAAGCTCCATTTTACAACTCGCTTTTTGGGAGCTGGCCGTAAAAGCGCAGGATGGCTTCAGGCCCTGTTCTGGTTCCGGGGGGCAGCTGAGCCTGTGGTTAATTCTTCTTCCTGATGGGAAAATAGAGTGACCTGTGCCTGTCCCAACACCTAGAGCTAGTCTCTCATTGTTTCCCCATCTTCCCATTCATCCTCAGGACAAATTGCAACCTGTACGGAACAGGAGGTTAAAGGTGCTGATACTCCAAGTAGGGAGATTGCTAGTAAAGTGGCTGGAATGGCGAACCCGAGCACAAGGAGATGAGAAATGAGGTGCGTTTTAGGAACCTTTCCCCATCACACGGTGTACCAACTTCTTGGTTTCTCATGCATGTTTTCGATGTAGGAAGATGCCCTTGAACCTCGAGATTTGGGACCCCTGCAATGGGTACCACGCAGTATTACTTTAAAGGGTCTGCGTTTGCTCACCCAACCTCACCAAACCTCTCAGCCCCAAGAGTGTCCACCCTTATGTCTCATCCAGCTGTGGGTCTAGATATGGTCAATCCAGGTTCCATCACAGCCCCTGAACGAATTGTGTAAGAATTTCTCTCTCTTTCACTGTCTTTGTTTCATGGGTTTTTAAAAGTAATTTATTTTTATAATGGGGTTTAGCTGCTTTTCACTGCTGTGTTTATGCCGCTTTACACCCACTTGACACACTAACAGAGAGATTTCAATACATAGGTTTTAAGATTATTACTAGTCAGATATATCCTTGTGTGGTGAATAGGGGGTGTTGAGTCCAGTTCTCTGAGCAAGGAGTCGGTCTTGTCTATTACATATTGGGTTTATGGAACGGTATCTCAGCTAATTTGAAACCCTTGTTTTTTGTATTACCCCACCTCACCTTTCCTGTTAAGCAGCCATAGTGTGTTTTCTGCATGTGTGACTCTGTTCTGTTTTGTAATTCAGTTCAAGTGTAATGGTTTTTACTTTCCCTGTATAAGTGATATCTTATGAGAAGTGTCCTTTTCTGTGTGACTTATTTCACTTACAATCGACGTACCTAAATCCACTCATCATGCTGCTACTAGCCTTATGACATTGATTTCATGGCTGAGTGATATTCCATTGTACATAAGGACCACAACTTCTTTATCCATTTTTCTCTTTCCTGGGGTATTGAAGGTGGAATGAAGTGGAGGTCCTTGGCAACAGAGCAGCCCTAAACTTTGGTGTGCTTGTGTCTTGCTGATTTTTAATTTTCCCAATTTATACCCCCATGCGTGGAAGTGCCCTATGCGCTCTAAGCTGTGTTTTTTAGATGTTTCAGGACACACCGTACCCTTCTCCAGGGTGGCTGTTGGCAATTTACATCCCGCCCATCAGCGTAGCAAGGCTCCCATTTCTCCATGGCCTGTTCTGCATTTCTGGTTTGACACTTTTCTCAGCATGGCCCTTTTGACCGATGGGAAGCGAGACTTCTTTGTAGCGCTGATTTGCCAATCCAGGTTGCTTGGTTGGCCAAAAAGGGCGTATGCTTTTTTTCCTGAATATATTCAGGAAAAAACGCATACGCCCTTTTTGGCCAAGGGCATCATTGTCAACGTTTTGCCGCTTTTCATGTGCTTTAAAGGCGATTCGAATCTACCTCCTGAAATCTGTTTCCTGCAATTCTGCCTTGATTTCAAATCCTCTTCTTTGCCTTCCCTCAATATATTTGTGGACGAGAGTTATCATTTATAACTCTGCAGGTTTGTGAATTGCAGTGCCCTGAAGCTCCATTTTACAACTCGCTTTTTTGGGAGCTGGCCGCAAAAGTGCAGGATGGCTTCAGGCCCTGTTCTGGTTCTGGGGGGCAGGCTGAGCCTGTGGATATTTCTTCTTCCTGATGGGAAAATAGAGTGACCTGTGTCTGTCCCAATACCAAGAGCTAGTCTCTCATTGGTTCCCCGTCTTCCCGTTCATCCTCAGGAAAAATTGCAAACTGTATGGAACAGGAGGTTAAAGGTGCTGATACTCCAAGTAGGGAGATTGCTAGTAAAGTGGCTGGAATTGCGAACCCAAGCTCAAGGAGATGACAAATGAGGTGCGTTTTAGAAAGCTTTCCCCATCACACGGTGTACCATCTTCTGGGTTTCTCATGCATGTTTTCGATGTAGGAAAATGCCCTTGAACCTTGAGATTTGGGACCCATGGGATGGGTACCACACAGTATTACTTTAAAGGGTCTGCGTTTGCTCACCCAACCTCACAAAACCTCTCAGCCCCAAGAGTGTCCACCCTTATGTCTCATCCAGCTGTGGGTCTAGATATGGTCAATCTGGGTTGCATCACAGCCCCTGAACGAATTGTGTAAGAATTTCTCTCTCTTTCTCTGTCTTTGTTTCATGGGTTTTAAAAGTAATTTATGTTTATAATGGGGTTTAGCTGCTTTTCACTGCTGTGTTTATGCCGCTTTACACCCACTTGACACACTAACAGAGAGATTTCAATACATAGGTTTTAAGATTATTACTAGTCAGATATATCCTTGTGTGGTGAATAGGGGGTGTTGAGTCCAGTTCTCTGAGCAAGGAGTCGGTCTTGTCTATTACATATTGGGTTTATGGAACGGTATCTCAGCTAATTTGAAACCCTTGTTTTTTGTATTACCCCACCTCACCTTTCCTGTTAAGCAGCCATAGTGTGTTTTCTGCATGTGTGACTCTGTTCTGTTTTGTAATTCAGTTCAAGTGTAATGGTTTTTACTTTCCCTGTATAAGTGATATCTTATGAGAAGTGTCCTTTTCTGTGTGACTTATTTCACTTACAATCGACGTACCTAAATCCACTCATCATGCTGCTACTAGCCTTATGACATTGATTTCATGGCTGAGTGATATTCCATTGTACATAAGGACCACAACTTCTTTATCCATTTTTCTCTTTCCTGGGGTATTGAAGGTGGAATGAAGTGGAGGTCCTTGGCAACAGAGCAGCCCTAAACTTTGGTGTGCTTGTGTCTTGCTGATTTTTAATTTTCCCAATTTATACCCCCATGCGTGGAAGTGCCCTATGCGCTCTAAGCTGTGTTTTTTAGATGTTTCAGGACACACCGTACCCTTCTCCAGGGTGGCTGTTGGCAATTTACATCCCGCCCATCAGCGTAGCAAGGCTCCCATTTCTCCATGGCCTGTTCTGCATTTCTGGTTTGACACTTTTCTCAGCATGGCCCTTTTGACCGATGGGAAGCGAGACTTCTTTGTAGCGCTGATTTGCCAATCCAGGTTGCTTGGTTGGCCAAAAAGGGCGTATGCTTTTTTTCCTGAATATATTCAGGAAAAAACGCATACGCCCTTTTTGGCCAAGGGCATCATTGTCAACGTTTTGCCGCTTTTCATGTGCTTTAAAGGCGATTCGAATCTACCTCCTGAAATCTGTTTCCTGCAATTCTGCCTTGATTTCAAATCCTCTTCTTTGCCTTCCCTCAATATATTTGTGGACGAGAGTTATCATTTATAACTCTGCAGGTTTGTGAATTGCAGTGCCCTGAAGCTCCATTTTACAACTCGCTTTTTTGGGAGCTGGCCGCAAAAGTGCAGGATGGCTTCAGGCCCTGTTCTGGTTCTGGGGGGCAGGCTGAGCCTGTGGATATTTCTTCTTCCTGATGGGAAAATAGAGTGACCTGTGTCTGTCCCAATACCAAGAGCTAGTCTCTCATTGGTTCCCCGTCTTCCCGTTCATCCTCAGGAAAAATTGCAAACTGTATGGAACAGGAGGTTAAAGGTGCTGATACTCCAAGTAGGGAGATTGCTAGTAAAGTGGCTGGAATTGCGAACCCAAGCTCAAGGAGATGACAAATGAGGTGCGTTTTAGAAAGCTTTCCCCATCACACGGTGTACCATCTTCTGGGTTTCTCATGCATGTTTTCGATGTAGGAAAATGCCCTTGAACCTTGAGATTTGGGACCCATGGGATGGGTACCACACAGTATTACTTTAAAGGGTCTGCGTTTGCTCACCCAACCTCACAAAACCTCTCAGCCCCAAGAGTGTCCACCCTTATGTCTCATCCAGCTGTGGGTCTAGATATGGTCAATCTGGGTTGCATCACAGCCCCTGAACGAATTGTGTAAGAATTTCTCTCTCTTTCTCTGTCTTTGTTTCATGGGTTTTAAAAGTAATTTATGTTTATAATGGGGTTTAGCTGCTTTTCACTGCTGTGTTTATGCCGCTTTACACCCACTTGACACACTAACAGAGAGATTTCAATACATAGGTTTTAAGATTATTACTAGTCAGATATATCCTTGTGTGGTGAATAGGGGGTGTTGAGTCCAGTTCTCTGAGCAAGGAGTCGGTCTTGTCTATTACATATTGGGTTTATGGAACGGTATCTCAGCTAATTTGAAACAATTGTTTTATGTATCACCCCACCTCACCTTCCCTGTTAAGCAGCCATATTGTGTTTTCTGCATGTGTGACTCTGTTCTGTTTTGTATTTCAGTTCAAGTGTAGTGGTTTTTACTTTCCCTCTATAAGTGATATCTTATGAGAAGTGTCCTTTTCTGTGTGACTTATTTCACTTAGAATCATCGTACCTAAATCCACTCATCATGCTGCTACTAGCCTTATGACATTGATTTCATGGCTGAGTGATATTCCATTGTACATAAGGACCACAACTTCTTTATCCATTTTTCTCTTTCCTGGGATATTGAAGTTGGAATGAAGTGGAGGTCCTTGGCAACAGAGCAGCCCTAAACTTTGGTGTGCTTGTGTCTTGCTGATTTTTAATTTTCCCAATTTATACCCCCATGTGTGGAAGTGCCCTATGCGCTCTAAACTGTGTTTTTTAGATGTTTCAGGACACACCATACCTTCTCCAGAGTGGCTGTTGGCAATTTACATCCCGCCCATCAGCATAGCAAGGCTCCCATTTCTCCATGGCCTGTCCTGCATTTCTGGTTTTGACACTTTTCTCAACATGGCCCTTTTGACCGATGGGAAGCGAGACTTCTTTGTAGCGCTGATTTGCCAATCCAGGTTGCTTGGTTGGCCAAAAAGGGCGTATGCGTTTTTTCCTGAATATATTCAGGAAAAAACGCATACGCCCTTTTTGGCCAAGGGCATCATTGTCAACGTTTTGCCGCTTTTCATGTGCTTTAAAGGCGATTCGAATCTACCTCCTGAAATCTGTTTCCTGCAATTGTGCCTTGATTTCAAATCCTCTTTTTGCCTTCCCTCAATATATTTGTGGACGAGAGTTATCATTTATAACTCTGCATGTTTGTGAATTGCAGTGCCCTGAAGCTCCATTTTACGACTCGCTTTTTTGGGAGCTGGCCGCAAAAGCGCAGGATGGCTTCAGGCCCTGTTCTGGTTCTGGGGGGCAGGCTGAGCCTGTGGATATTTCTTCTTCCTGATGGGAAAATAGAGTGACCTGTGTCTGTCCCAATACCAAGAGCTAGTCTCTCATTGGTTCCCCGTCTTCCCGTTCATCCTCAGGAAAAATTGCAACCTATACGGAACAGGAGGTTAAAGGTGCTGATACTCCAAGTAGGGAGATTGCTAGTAAAGTGGCTGGAATTGCGAACCCAAGCTCAAGGAGATGACAAATGAGGTGCGTTTTAGAAAGCTTTCCCCATCACATGGTGTACCATCTTCTGGGTTTCTCATGCATGTTTTCGATGTAGGAAGATGCCCTTGAACCTGGAGATTTGGGACCCATGGGATGGGTACCACACAGTATTACTTTAAAGATACTGCGTTTGCTCACCCAACCTCACCAAACCTCTCAGCCCCAAGAGTGTCCACCCTTATGTCTCATCCAGCTGTGGGTCTAGATATGGTCAATCCGGGTTGCATCACAGCCCCTGAACGAATTGTGTAAGAATTTCTCTCTCTTTCACTGTCTTTGTTTCATGGGTTTTTAAAAGTAATTTATTTTTATAATGGGGTTTAGCTGCTTTTCACTGCTGTGTTTATGCCGCTTTACACCCACTTGACACTAACAGAGAGAGATTTCAATACATAGGTTTTAAGATTATTACTAGTCAGATATATCCTTGTGTGGTGAATAGGGGGTGTTGAGTCCAGTTCTCTGAGCAAGGAGTCGGTCTTGTCTATTACATATTGGGTTTATGGAACGGTATCTCAGCTAATTTGAAACAATTGTTTTATGTATCACCCCACCTCACCTTCCCTGTTAAGCAGCCATAGTGTGTTTTCTGCATGTGTGACTCTGTTCTGTTTTGTATTTCAGTTCAAGTGTAGTGGTTTTTACTTTCCCTCTATAAGTGATATCTTATGAGAAGTGTCCTTTTCTGTGTGACTTATTTCACTTAGAATCATCGTACCTAAATCCACTCATCATGCTGCTACTAGCCTTATGACATTGATTTCATGGCTGAGTGATATTCCATTGTACATAAGGACCACAACTTCTTTATCCATTTTTCTCTTTCCTGGGATATTGAAGGTGGAATGAAGTGGAGGTCCTTGGCAACAGAGCAGCCCTAAACTTTGGTGTGCTTGTGTCTTGCTGATTTTTAATTTTCCCAATTTATACCCCCATGCGTGGAAGTGCCCTATGCGCTCTAAGCTGTGTTTTTTAGATGTTTGAGGACATACCGTACCCTTCTCTAGCGTGGCTGTTGGCAATTTACATCCCGCCCATCAGCGTAGCAAGGCTCCCATTTCTCCATGGCCTGTCCTGCATTTCTGGTTTTGACACTTTTCTCAGCATGGCCCTTTTGACCGATGGGAAGCGAGACTTCTTTGTAGCGCTGATTTGCCTTTCCAGGTTGCTTGGTTTGCCAAAAAGGGCGTATGCGTTTTTTCCTGAATATATTCAGGAAAAAACGCATACGCCCTTTTTGGCCAAGGGCCTCATTGTCAACGTTTTGCTGCTTTTCATGTGCTTTAAAGGCGATTCGAATCTCCCTCCTGAAATCTGTTTCCTGCAATTCTGCCTTGATTTCAAATCCTCTTCTTTGCCTTCCCTCAATATATTTGTGGACGAGAGTTATCATTTATAACTCTGCAGGTTTGTGAATTGCAGTGCCCTGAAGCTCCATTTTACAACTCGCTTTTTGGGAGCTGGCCGTAAAAGCGCAGGATGGCTTCAGGCCCTGTTCTGGTTCCGGGGGGCAGGCTGAGCCTGTGGTTAATTCTTCTCCCTGATGGGAAAATAGAGTGACCTGTGCCTGTCCCAACACCAAGAGCTAGTCTCTCATTGGTTCCCCATCTTCCCATTCATCCTCAGGACAAATTGCAACCTGTACGGAACAGGAGGTTAAAGGTGCTGATACTCCAAGTAGGGAGATTGCTAGTAAAGTGGCTGGAATGGCGAACCCGAGCACAAGGAGATGAGAAATGAGGTGCGTTTTAGAAACCTTTCCCCATCACACGGTGTACCATCTTCTGGGTTTCTCATGCATGTTTTCGATGTAGGAAGATGCACTTGAACCTCGAGATTTGGGACCCATGGGATGGGTACCACACAGTATTACTTTAAAGGGTCTGCGTTTGCTCACCCAACCTCACCAAACCTCTCAGCCCCAAGAGTGTCCACCCTTATGTCTCATCCAGCTGTGGGTCTAGATATGGTCAATCCGGGTTGCATCACAGCCCCTGAACGAATTGTGTAAGAATTTCTCTCTCTTTCTCTGTCTTTGTTTCATGGGTTTTAAAAAGTAATTTATGTTTATAATGGGGTTTAGCTGCTTTTCACTGCTGTGTTTATGCCGCTTTACACCCACTTGACACACTAACAGAGAGATTTCAATACATAGGTTTTAAGATTATTACTAGTCAGATATATCCTTGTGTGGTGAATAGGGGGTGTTGAGTCCAGTTCTCTGAGCAAGGAGTCGGTCTTGTCTATTACATATTGGGTTTATGGAACGGTATCTCAGCTAATTTGAAACCGTTGTTTTATGTATCACCCCACCTCAGCTTCCCTGTTAAGCAGCCATAGTGTGTTTTCTGCATGTGTGACTCTGTTCTGTTTTGTATTTCAGTTCAAGTGTAATGGTTTTTACTTTCCCTGTATAAGTGATATCTTATGAGAAGTGTCCTTTTCTCTGTGACTTATTTCACTTAGAATCGTCGTACCTAAATCCACTCATCATGCTGCTACTAGCCTTATGACATTGATTTCATGGCTGAGTGATATTCCATTGTACATAAGGACCACAACTTCTTTATCCATTTTTCTCTTTCCTGGGATATTTAAGGTGGAATGAAGTGGAGGTCCTTTGCAACAGAGCAGCCCTAAACTTTGGTGTGCTTGTGTCTTGCTGATTTTTAATTTTCCCAATTTATACCCCCATGCGTGGAAGTGCCCTATGCGCTCTAAGCTGTGTTTTTTAGATGTTTGTGGACACACCGTACCCTTCTCCAGCATGGCTGTTGACAATTTACATCCCGCCCATCAGCGTAGCAAGGCTCCCAATTCTCCATGGCCTGTCCTTCATTACTGGTTTTGACACTTTTCTCAGCATGGCCCTTTTGACCGATGGGAAGCGAGACTTCTTTGTAGCGCTGATTTGCCTTTCCAGGTTGCTTGGTTGGCCAAAAAGGGCGTATGCGTTTTTTCCTGAATATATTCAGGAAAAAACGCATACGCCCTTTTTGGCCAAGGGCCTCATTGTCAACGTTTTTTTCATGTGCTTTAAAGGCGATTCGAATCTACCTCCTGAAATCTGTTTCCTGCAATTCTGCCTTGATTTCAAATCCTCTTCTTTGCCTTCCCTCAATATATTTGTGGACGAGAGTTATCATTTATAACTCTGCAGGTTTGTGATTTGCAGTGCCCTGAAGCTCCATTTTACAACTCGCTTTTTGGGAGCTGGCCGTAAAAGCGCAGGATGGCTTCAGGCCCTGTTCTGGTTCCGGGGGGCAGCTGAGCCTGTGGTTATTTCTTCTTCCTGATGGGAAAATAGAGTGACCTGTGCCTGTCCCAACACCTAGAGCTAGTCTCTCATTGGTTCCCCATCTTCCCATTCATCCTCAGGACAAATTGCAACCTGTACGGAACAGGAGGTTAAAGGTGCTGATGCTCCAAGTAGGGAGATTGCTAGTAAAGTGGCTGGAATGGCGAACCCGAGCACAAGGAGATGAGAAATGAGGTGCGTTTTAGGAACCTTTCCCCATCACACGGTGTACCAACTTCTTGGTTTCTCATGCATGTTTTCGATGTAGGAAGATGCCCTTGAACCTCGAGATTTGGGACCCCTGCGATGGGTACCACGCAGTATTACTTTAAAGGGTCTGCGTTTGCTCACCCAACCTCACCAAACCTCTCAGCCCCAAGAGTGTCCACCCTTATGTCTCATCCAGCTGTGGGTCTAGATATGGTCAATCTGGGTTGCATCACAGCCCCTGAACGAATTGTGTAAGAATTTCTCTCTCTTTCTCTGTCTTTGTTTCATGGGTTTTTAAAAGTAATTTATGTTTATAATGGGGTTTAGCTGCTTTTCACTGCTGTGTTTATGCCGCTTTACACCCACTTGACACACTAACAGAGAGATTTCAATACATATGTTTTAAGATTATTACTAGTCAGATATATCCTTGTGTGGTGAATAGGGGGTGTTGAGTCCAGTTCTCTGAGCAAGGAGTCGGTCTTGTCTATTACATATTGGGTTTATGGAACGGTATCTCAGCTAATTTGAAACAATTGTTTTATGTATCACCCCACCTCACCTTCCCTGTTAAGCAGCCATAGTGTGTTTTCTGCATGTGTGACTCTGTTCTGTTTTGTATTTCAGTTCAAGTGTAGTGGTTTTTACTTTCCCTGTATAAGTGATATCTTATGAGAAGTGTCCTTTTCTGTGTGACTTATTTCACTTAGAATAATCGTACCTAAATCCACTCATCATGCTGCTACTAGCCTTATGACATTGATTTCATGGCTGAGTGATATTCCATTGTACATAAGGACCACAACTTCTTTATCTATTTTTCTCTTTCCTGGGATATTGAAGTTGGAATGAAGTGGAGGTCCTTGGCAACAGAGCAGCCCTAAACTTTGGTGTGCTTGTGTCTTGCTGATTTTTAATTTTCCCAATTTATACCCCCATGTGTGGAAGTGCCCTATGCGCTCTAAACTGTGTTTTTTAGATGTTTCAGGACACACCATACCTTCTCCAGAGTGGCTGTTGGCAATTTACATCCCGCCCATCAGCATAGCAAGGCTCCCATTTCTCCATGGCCTGTCCTGCATTTCTGGTTTTGACACTTTTCTCAGCATGGCCCTTTTGACCGATGGGAAGCGAGACTTCTTTGTAGCGCTGATTTGCCAATCCAGGTTGCTTGGTTGGCCAAAAAGGGCGTATGCGTTTTTTCCTGAATATATTCAGGAAAAAACGCATACGCCCTTTTTGGCCAAGGGCATCATTGTCAACGTTTTGCTGCTTTTCTTGTGCTTTAAAGGCGATTCGAATCTACCTCCTGAAATCTGTTTCCTGCAATTCTGACTTGATTTCAAATCCTCTTTTTGCCTTCCCTCAATATATTTGTGGACGAGAGTTATCATTTATAACTCTGCAGGTTTGTGAATTGCAGTGCCCTGAAGCTCCATTTTACAACTCGCTTTTTTGGGAGCTGGCCGCAAAAGCGCAGGATGGCTTCAGGCCCTGTTCTGGTTCTGGGGGGCAGGCTGAGCCTGTGGATATTTCTTCTTCCTGATGGGAAAATAGAGTGACCTGTGTCTGTCCCAATACCAAGAGCTAGTCTCTCATTGGTTCCCCGTCTTCCCGTTCATCCTCAGGAAAAATTGCAACCTATACGGAACAGGAGGTTAAAGGTGCTGATACTCCAAGTAGGGAGATTGCTAGTAAAGTGGCTGGAATTGTGAACCCAAGCTCAAGGAGATGACAAATGAGGTGCGTTTTAGAAAGCTTTCCCCATCACACGGTGTACCATCTTCTGGGTTTCTCATGCATGTTTTTGATGTAGGAAGATGCCCTTGAACCTGGAGATTTGGGACTCATGGGATGGGTACCACACAGTATTACTTTAAAGGGTCTGCGTTTGCTCACCCAACCTCACCAAACCTCTCAGCCCCAAGAGTGTCCACCCTTATGTCTCATCCAGCTGTGGGTCTAGATATGGTCAATCCGGGTTGCATCACAGCCCCTGAACGAATTGTGTAAGAATTTCTCTCTCTTTCTCTGTCTTTGTTTCATGGGTTTTTAAAAGTAATTTATGTTTATAATGGGGTTTAGCTGCTTTTCACTGCTGTGTTTATGCCGCTTTACACCAACTTGACACACTAACAGAGAGATTTCAATACATAGGTTTTAAGATTATTACTAGTCAGATATATCCTTGTGTGGTGAATAGGGGGTGTTGAGTCCAGTTCTCTGAGCAAGGAGTCGGTCTTGTCTATTACATATTGGGTTTATGGAACGGTATCTCAGCTAATTTGAAACCCTTGTTTTATGTATCACCCCACCTCACCTTCCCTGTTAAGCAGCCATAGTGTGTTTTCTGCATGTGTGACTCTGTTCTGTTTTGTATTTCAGTTCAAGTGTAATGGTTTTTACTTTCCCTGTATAAGTGATATCTTATGAGAAGTGTCCTTTTCTGTGTGACTTATTTCACTTAGAATCGTCGTACCTAAATCCACTCATCATGCTGCTACTAGCCTTATGACATTGATTTCATGGCTGAGTGATATTCCATTGTACATAAGGACCACAACTTCTTTATCCATTTTTCTCTTTCCTGGGATATTGAAGGTGGAATGAAGTGGAGGTCCTTGGCAACAGAGCAGCCCTAAACTTTGGTGTGCTTGTGTCTTGCTGATTTTTAATTTTCCCAATTTATACCCCCATGCGTGGAAGTGCCCTATGCGCTCTAAGCTGTGTTTTTTAGATGTTTGTGGACACACCGTACCCTTCTCCAGCGTGGCTGTTGGCAATTTACATCCCGCCCATCAGCGTAGCAAGGCTCCCATTTCTCCATGGCCTGTCCTGCATTTCTGGTATTGACACTTTTCTCAGCATGGCCCTTTTGACCGATGGGAAGCGAGACTTCTTTGTAGCGCTGATTTGCCTTTCCAGGTTGCTTGGTTGGCCAAAAAGGGCGTATGCGTTTTTTTCCTGAATATATTCAGGAAAAAACGCATACGCCCTTTTTGGCCAAGGGCATCATTGTCAACGTTTTGCCACTTTTCATGTGCTTTAAAGGCGATTCGAATCTACCTCCTGAAATCTGTTTCCTGCAATTCTGCCTTGATTTCAAATCCTCTTTTTGCCTTCCCTCAATATATTTGTGGACGAGAGTTATCATTTATAACTCTGCAGGTTTGTGAATTGCAGTGCCCTGAAGCTCCATTTTACAACTCGCTTTTTTGGGAGCTGGCCGCAAAAGCGCAGGATGGCTTCAGGCCCTGTTCTGGTTCTGGGGGGCAGGCTGAGCCTGTGGATATTTCTTCTTCCTGATGGGAAAATAGAGTGACCTGTGTCTGTCCCAATACCAAGAGCTAGTCTCTCATTGGTTCCCCGTCTTCCCGTTCATCCTCAGGAAAAATTGCAACCTATACGGAACAGGAGGTTAAAGGTGCTGATGCTCCAAGTAGGGAGATTGCTAGTAAAGTGGCTGGAATTGCGAACCCAAGCTCAAGGAGATGACAAATGAGGTGCGTTTTAGAAAGCTTTCCCCATCACACGGTGTACCATCTTCTGGGTTTCTCATGCATGTTTTCGATGTAGGAAGATGCCCTTGAACCTGGAGATTTGGGACCCATGGGATGGGTACCACACAGTATTACTTTAAAGGGTCTGCGTTTGCTCACCCAACCTCACCAAACCTCTCAGCCCCAGGAGTGTCCACCCTTATGTCTCATCCAGCTGTGGGTCTAGATATGGTCAATCCGGGTTGCATCACAGCCCCTGAACGAATTGTGTAAGAATTTCTCTCTCTTTCTCTGTCTTTGTTTCATGGGTTTTTAAAAGTAATTTATGTTTATAATGGGGTTTAGCTGCTTTTCACTGCTGTGTTTATGCCGCTTTACACCCACTTGACACACTAACAGAGAGATTTCAATACATAGGTTTTAAGATTATTACTAGTCAGATATATCCTTGTGTGGTGAATAGGGGGTGTTGAGTCCAGTTCTCTGAGCAAGGAGTCGGTCTTGTCTATTACATATTGGGTTTATGGAACGGTATCTCAGCTAATTTGAAACCCTTGTTTTATGTATCACCCCACCTCACCTTCCCTGTTAAGCAGCCATAGTGTGTTTTCTGCATGTGTGACTCTGTTCTGTTTTGTATTTCAGTTCAAGTGTAATGGTTTTTACTTTCCCTCTATAAGTGATATCTTATGAGAAGTGTCCTTTTCTGTGTGACTTATTTCACTTAGAATCGTCGTACCTAAATCCACTCATCATGCTGCTACTAGCCTTATGACATTGATTTCAGGGCTGAGTGATATTCCATTGTACATAAGGACCACAACTTCTTTATCCATTTTTCTCTTTCCTGGGATATTGAAGGTGGAATGAAGTGGAGGTCCTTGGCAACAGAGCAGCCCTAAACTTTGGTGTGCTTGTGTCTTGCTGATTTTTAATTTTCCCAATTTATACCCCCATGCGTGGAAGTGCCCTATGCGCTCTAAGCTGTGTTTTTTAGATGTTTGTGGACACACCGTACCCTTCTCCAGCGTGGCTGTTGGCAATTTACATCCCGCCCATCAGCGTAGCAAGGCTCCCATTTCTCCATGGCCTGTCCTGCATTTCTGGTTTTGACACTTTTCTCAGCATGGCCCTTTTGACCGCTGGGAAGCGAGACTTCTTTGTAGCGCTGATTTGCCAATCCAGGTTGCTTGGTTGGCCAAAAAGGGCGTATGCGTTTTTTCCTGAATATATTCAGGAAAAAACGCATACGCCCTTTTTGGCCAAGGGCCTCATTGTCAACGTTTTGCTGCTTTTCATGTGCTTTAAAGGCGATTCGTATCTACCTCCTGAAATCTGTTTCCTGCAATTCTGCCTTGATTTCAAATCCTCTTCTTTGCCTTCCCTCAATATATTTGTGGACGAGAGTTATCATTTATAACTCTGCAGGTTTGTGATTTGCAGTGCCCTGAAGCTCCATTTTACAACTCGCTTTTTGGGAGCTGGCCGTAAAAGCGCAGGATGGCTTCAGGCCCTGTTCTGGTTCCGGGGGGCAGCTGAGCCTGTGGTTAATTCTTCTTCCTGATGGGAAAATAGAGTGACCTGTGCCTGTCCCAACACCTAGAGCTAGTCTCTCATTGTTTCCCCATCTTCCCATTCATCCTCAGGACAAATTGCAACCTGTACGGAACAGGAGGTTAAAGGTGCTGATACTCCAAGTAGGGAGATTGCTAGTAAAGTGGCTGGAATGGCGAACCCGAGCACAAGGAGATGAGAAATGAGGTGCGTTTTAGGAACCTTTCCCCATCACACGGTGTACCAACTTCTTGGTTTCTCATGCATGTTTTCGATGTAGGAAGATGCCCTTGAACCTCGAGATTTGGGACCCCTGCAATGGGTACCACGCAGTATTACTTTAAAGGGTCTGCGTTTGCTCACCCAACCTCACCAAACCTCTCAGCCCCAAGAGTGTCCACCCTTATGTCTCATCCAGCTGTGTGTCTAGATATGGTCAATCCAGGTTCCATCACAGCCCCTGAACGAATTGTGTAAGAATTTCTCTCTCTTTCACTGTCTTTGTTTCATGGGTTTTTAAAAGTAATTTATTTTTATAATGGGGTTTAGCTGCTTTTCACTGCTGTGTTTATGCCGCTTTACACCCACTTGACACACTAACAGAGAGATTTCAATACATAGGTTTTAAGATTATTACTAGTCAGATATATCCTTGTGTGGTGAATAGGGGGTGTTGAGTCCAGTTCTCTGAGCAAGGAGTCGGTCTTGTCTATTACATATTGGGTTTATGGAACGGTATCTCAGCTAATTTGAAACCCTTGTTTTTTGTATTACCCCACCTCACCTTTCCTGTTAAGCAGCCATAGTGTGTTTTCTGCATGTGTGACTCTGTTCTGTTTTGTAATTCAGTTCAAGTGTAATGGTTTTTACTTTCCCTGTATAAGTGATATCTTATGAGAAGTGTCCTTTTCTGTGTGACTTATTTCACTTACAATCGACGTACCTAAATCCACTCATCATGCTGCTACTAGCCTTATGACATTGATTTCATGGCTGAGTGATATTCCATTGTACATAAGGACCACAACTTCTTTATCCATTTTTCTCTTTCCTGGGGTATTGAAGGTGGAATGAAGTGGAGGTCCTTGGCAACAGAGCAGCCCTAAACTTTGGTGTGCTTGTGTCTTGCTGATTTTTAATTTTCCCAATTTATACCCCCATGCGTGGAAGTGCCCTATGCGCTCTAAGCTGTGTTTTTTAGATGTTTCAGGACACACCGTACCCTTCTCCAGGGTGGCTGTTGGCAATTTACATCCCGCCCATCAGCGTAGCAAGGCTCCCATTTCTCCATGGCCTGTTCTGCATTTCTGGTTTGACACTTTTCTCAGCATGGCCCTTTTGACCGATGGGAAGCGAGACTTCTTTGTAGCGCTGATTTGCCAATCCAGGTTGCTTGGTTGGCCAAAAAGGGCGTATGCTTTTTTTCCTGAATATATTCAGGAAAAAACGCATACGCCCTTTTTGGCCAAGGGCATCATTGTCAACGTTTTGCCGCTTTTCATGTGCTTTAAAGGCGATTCGAATCTACCTCCTGAAATCTGTTTCCTGCAATTCTGCCTTGATTTCAAATCCTCTTCTTTGCCTTCCCTCAATATATTTGTGGACGAGAGTTATCATTTATAACTCTGCAGGTTTGTGAATTGCAGTGCCCTGAAGCTCCATTTTACAACTCGCTTTTTTGGGAGCTGGCCGCAAAAGTGCAGGATGGCTTCAGGCCCTGTTCTGGTTCTGGGGGGCAGGCTGAGCCTGTGGATATTTCTTCTTCCTGATGGGAAAATAGAGTGACCTGTGTCTGTCCCAATACCAAGAGCTAGTCTCTCATTGGTTCCCCGTCTTCCCGTTCATCCTCAGGAAAAATTGCAAACTGTATGGAACAGGAGGTTAAAGGTGCTGATACTCCAAGTAGGGAGATTGCTAGTAAAGTGGCTGGAATTGCGAACCCAAGCTCAAGGAGATGACAAATGAGGTGCGTTTTAGAAAGCTTTCCCCATCACACGGTGTACCATCTTCTGGGTTTCTCATGCATGTTTTCGATGTAGGAAAATGCCCTTGAACCTTGAGATTTGGGACCCATGGGATGGGTACCACACAGTATTACTTTAAAGGGTCTGCGTTTGCTCACCCAACCTCACAAAACCTCTCAGCCCCAAGAGTGTCCACCCTTATGTCTCATCCAGCTGTGGGTCTAGATATGGTCAATCTGGGTTGCATCACAGCCCCTGAACGAATTGTGTAAGAATTTCTCTCTCTTTCTCTGTCTTTGTTTCATGGGTTTTAAAAGTAATTTATGTTTATAATGGGGTTTAGCTGCTTTTCACTGCTGTGTTTATGCCGCTTTACACCCACTTGACACACTAACAGAGAGATTTCAATACATAGGTTTTAAGATTATTACTAGTCAGATATATCCTTGTGTGGTGAATAGGGGGTGTTGAGTCCAGTTCTCTGAGCAAGGAGTCGGTCTTGTCTATTACATATTGGGTTTATGGAACGGTATCTCAGCTAATTTGAAACAATTGTTTTATGTATCACCCCACCTCACCTTCCCTGTTAAGCAGCCATATTGTGTTTTCTGCATGTGTGACTCTGTTCTGTTTTGTATTTCAGTTCAAGTGTAGTGGTTTTTACTTTCCCTCTATAAGTGATATCTTATGAGAAGTGTCCTTTTCTGTGTGACTTATTTCACTTAGAATCATCGTACCTAAATCCACTCATCATGCTGCTACTAGCCTTATGACATTGATTTCATGGCTGAGTGATATTCCATTGTACATAAGGACCACAACTTCTTTATCCATTTTTCTCTTTCCTGGGATATTGAAGTTGGAATGAAGTGGAGGTCCTTGGCAACAGAGCATCCCTAAACTTTGGTGTGCTTGTGTCTTGCTGATTTTTAATTTTCCCAATTTATACCCCCATGTGTGGAAGTGCCCTATGCGCTCTAAACTGTGTTTTTTAGATGTTTGAGGACATACCGTACCCTTCTCTAGCGTGGCTGTTGGCAATTTACATCCCGCCCATCAGCGTAGCAAGGCTCCCATTTCTCCATGGCCTGTCCTGCATTTCTGGTTTTGACACTTTTCTCAGCATGGCCCTTTTGACCGATGGGAAGCGAGACTTCTTTGTAGCGCTGATTTGCCTTTCCAGGTTGCTTGGTTTGCCAAAAAGGGCGTATGCGTTTTTTCCTGAATATATTCAGGAAAAAACGCATACGCCCTTTTTGGCCAAGGGCCTCATTGTCAAAGTTTTGCTGCTTTTCATGTGCTTTAAAGGCGATTCGAATCTCCCTCCTGAAATCTGTTTCCTGCAATTCTGCCTTGATTTCAAATCCTCTTCTTTGCCTTCCCTCAATATATTTGTGGACGAGAGTTATCATTTATAACTCTGCAGGTTTGTGAATTGCAGTGCCCTGAAGCTCCATTTTACAACTCGCTTTTTGGGAGCTGGCCGTAAAAGCGCAGGATGGCTTCAGGCCCTGTTCTGGTTCCGGGGGGCAGGCTGAGCCTGTGGTTAATTCTTCTCCCTGATGGGAAAATAGAGTGACCTGTGCCTGTCCCAACACCAAGAGCTAGTCTCTCATTGGTTCCCCATCTTCCCATTCATCCTCAGGACAAATTGCAACCTGTACGGAACAGGAGGTTAAAGGTGCTGATACTCCAAGTAGGGAGATTGCTAGTAAAGTGGCTGGAATGGCGAACCCGAGCACAAGGAGATGAGAAATGAGGTGCGTTTTAGAAACCTTTCCCCATCACACGGTGTACCATCTTCTGGGTTTCTCATGCATGTTTTCGATGTAGGAAGATGCACTTGAACCTCGAGATTTGGGACCCATGGGATGGGTACCACACAGTATTACTTTAAAGGGTCTGCGTTTGCTCACCCAACCTCACCAAACCTCTCAGCCCCAAGAGTGTCCACCCTTATGTCTCATCCAGCTGTGGGTCTAGATATGGTCAATCCGGGTTGCATCACAGCCCCTGAACGAATTGTGTAAGAATTTCTCTCTCTTTCTCTGTCTTTGTTTCATGGGTTTTAAAAAGTAATTTATGTTTATAATGGGGTTTAGCTGCTTTTCACTGCTGTGTTTATGCCGCTTTACACCCACTTGACACACTAACAGAGAGATTTCAATACATAGGTTTTAAGATTATTACTAGTCAGATATATCCTTGTGTGGTGAATAGGGGGTGTTGAGTCCAGTTCTCTGAGCAAGGAGTCGGTCTTGTCTATTACATATTGGGTTTATGGAACGGTATCTCAGCTAATTTGAAACAATTGTTTTATGTATCACCCCACCTCACCTTCCCTGTTAAGCAGCCATAGTGTGTTTTCTGCATGTGTGACTCTGTTCTGTTTTGTATTTCAGTTCAAGTGTAGTGGTTTTTACTTTCCCTGTATAAGTGATATCTTATGAGAAGTGTCCTTTTCTGTGTGACTTATTTCACTTAGAATAATCGTACCTAAATCCACTCATCATGCTGCTACTAGCCTTATGACATTGATTTCATGGCTGAGTGATATTCCATTGTACATAAGGACCACAACTTCTTTATCTATTTTTCTCTTTCCTGGGATATTGAAGTTGGAATGAAGTGGAGGTCCTTGGCAACAGAGCAGCCCTAAACTTTGGTGTGCTTGTGTCTTGCTGATTTTTAATTTTCCCAATTTATACCCCCATGTGTGGAAGTGCCCTATGCGCTCTAAACTGTGTTTTTTAGATGTTTCAGGACACACCATACCTTCTCCAGAGTGGCTGTTGGCAATTTACATCCCGCCCATCAGCATAGCAAGGCTCCCATTTCTCCATGGCCTGTCCTGCATTTCTGGTTTTGACACTTTTCTCAGCATGGCCCTTTTGACCGATGGGAAGCGAGACTTCTTTGTAGCGCTGATTTGCCAATCCAGGTTGCTTGGTTGGCCAAAAAGGGCGTATGCGTTTTTTCCTGAATATATTCAGGAAAAAACGCATACGCCCTTTTTGGCCAAGGGCATCATTGTCAACGTTTTGCTGCTTTTCTTGTGCTTTAAAGGCGATTCGAATCTACCTCCTGAAATCTGTTTCCTGCAATTCTGACTTGATTTCAAATCCTCTTTTTGCCTTCCCTCAATATATTTGTGGACGAGAGTTATCATTTATAACTCTGCAGGTTTGTGAATTGCAGTGCCCTGAAGCTCCATTTTACAACTCGCTTTTTTGGGAGCTGGCCGCAAAAGCGCAGGATGGCTTCAGGCCCTGTTCTGGTTCTGGGGGGCAGGCTGAGCCTGTGGATATTTCTTCTTCCTGATGGGAAAATAGAGTGACCTGTGTCTGTCCCAATACCAAGAGCTAGTCTCTCATTGGTTCCCCGTCTTCCCGTTCATCCTCAGGAAAAATTGCAACCTATACGGAACAGGAGGTTAAAGGTGCTGATACTCCAAGTAGGGAGATTGCTAGTAAAGTGGCTGGAATTGTGAACCCAAGCTCAAGGAGATGACAAATGAGGTGCGTTTTAGAAAGCTTTCCCCATCACACGGTGTACCATCTTCTGGGTTTCTCATGCATGTTTTTGATGTAGGAAGATGCCCTTGAACCTGGAGATTTGGGACTCATGGGATGGGTACCACACAGTATTACTTTAAAGGGTCTGCGTTTGCTCACCCAACCTCACCAAACCTCTCAGCCCCAAGAGTGTCCACCCTTATGTCTCATCCAGCTGTGGGTCTAGATATGGTCAATCCGGGTTGCATCACAGCCCCTGAACGAATTGTGTAAGAATTTCTCTCTCTTTCTCTGTCTTTGTTTCATGGGTTTTTAAAAGTAATTTATGTTTATAATGGGGTTTAGCTGCTTTTCACTGCTGTGTTTATGCCGCTTTACACCAACTTGACACACTAACAGAGAGATTTCAATACATAGGTTTTAAGATTATTACTAGTCAGATATATCCTTGTGTGGTGAATAGGGGGTGTTGAGTCCAGTTCTCTGAGCAAGGAGTCGGTCTTGTCTATTACATATTGGGTTTATGGAACGGTATCTCAGCTAATTTGAAACCCTTGTTTTATGTATCACCCCACCTCACCTTCCCTGTTAAGCAGCCATAGTGTGTTTTCTGCATGTGTGACTCTGTTCTGTTTTGTATTTCAGTTCAAGTGTAATGGTTTTTACTTTCCCTGTATAAGTGATATCTTATGAGAAGTGTCCTTTTCTGTGTGACTTATTTCACTTAGAATCGTCGTACCTAAATCCACTCATCATGCTGCTACTAGCCTTATGACATTGATTTCATGGCTGAGTGATATTCCATTGTACATAAGGACCACAACTTCTTTATCCATTTTTCTCTTTCCTGGGATATTGAAGGTGGAATGAAGTGGAGGTCCTTGGCAACAGAGCAGCCCTAAACTTTGGTGTGCTTGTGTCTTGCTGATTTTTAATTTTCCCAATTTATACCCCCATGCGTGGAAGTGCCCTATGCGCTCTAAGCTGTGTTTTTTAGATGTTTGTGGACACACCGTACCCTTCTCCAGCGTGGCTGTTGGCAATTTACATCCCGCCCATCAGCGTAGCAAGGCTCCCATTTCTCCATGGCCTGTCCTGCATTTCTGGTATTGACACTTTTCTCAGCATGGCCCTTTTGACCGATGGGAAGCGAGACTTCTTTGTAGCGCTGATTTGCCTTTCCAGGTTGCTTGGTTGGCCAAAAAGGGCGTATGCGTTTTTTTCCTGAATATATTCAGGAAAAAACGCATACGCCCTTTTTGGCCAAGGGCATCATTGTCAACGTTTTGCCACTTTTCATGTGCTTTAAAGGCGATTCGAATCTACCTCCTGAAATCTGTTTCCTGCAATTCTGCCTTGATTTCAAATCCTCTTTTTGCCTTCCCTCAATATATTTGTGGACGAGAGTTATCATTTATAACTCTGCAGGTTTGTGAATTGCAGTGCCCTGAAGCTCCATTTTACAACTCGCTTTTTTGGGAGCTGGCCGCAAAAGCGCAGGATGGCTTCAGGCCCTGTTCTGGTTCTGGGGGGCAGGCTGAGCCTGTGGATATTTCTTCTTCCTGATGGGAAAATAGAGTGACCTGTGTCTGTCCCAATACCAAGAGCTAGTCTCTCATTGGTTCCCCGTCTTCCCGTTCATCCTCAGGAAAAATTGCAACCTATACGGAACAGGAGGTTAAAGGTGCTGATGCTCCAAGTAGGGAGATTGCTAGTAAAGTGGCTGGAATTGCGAACCCAAGCTCAAGGAGATGACAAATGAGGTGCGTTTTAGAAAGCTTTCCCCATCACACGGTGTACCATCTTCTGGGTTTCTCATGCATGTTTTCGATGTAGGAAGATGCCCTTGAACCTGGAGATTTGGGACCCATGGGATGGGTACCACACAGTATTACTTTAAAGGGTCTGCGTTTGCTCACCCAACCTCACCAAACCTCTCAGCCCCAGGAGTGTCCACCCGTATGTCTCATCCAGCTGTGGGTCTAGATATGGTCAATCCGGGTTGCATCACAGCCCCTGAACGAATTGTGTAAGAATTTCTCTCTCTTTCTCTGTCTTTGTTTCATGGGTTTTTAAAAGTAATTTATGTTTATAATGGGGTTTAGCTGCTTTTCACTGCTGTGTTTATGCCGCTTTACACCCACTTGACACACTAACAGAGAGATTTCAATACATAGGTTTTAAGATTATTACTAGTCAGATATATCCTTGTGTGGTGAATAGGGGGTGTTGAGTCCAGTTCTCTGAGCAAGGAGTCGGTCTTGTCTATTACATATTGGGTTTATGGAACGGTATCTCAGCTAATTTGAAACCCTTGTTTTATGTATCACCCCACCTCACCTTCCCTGTTAAGCAGCCATAGTGTGTTTTCTGCATGTGTGACTCTGTTCTGTTTTGTATTTCAGTTCAAGTGTAATGGTTTTTACTTTCCCTCTATAAGTGATATCTTATGAGAAGTGTCCTTTTCTGTGTGACTTATTTCACTTAGAATCGTCGTACCTAAATCCACTCATCATGCTGCTACTAGCCTTATGACATTGATTTCAGGGCTGAGTGATATTCCATTGTACATAAGGACCACAACTTCTTTATCCATTTTTCTCTTTCCTGGGATATTGAAGGTGGAATGAAGTGGAGGTCCTTGGCAACAGAGCAGCCCTAAACTTTGGTGTGCTTGTGTCTTGCTGATTTTTAATTTTCCCAATTTATACCCCCATGCGTGGAAGTGCCCTATGCGCTCTAAGCTGTGTTTTTTAGATGTTTGTGGACACACCGTACCCTTCTCCAGCGTGGCTGTTGGCAATTTACATCCCGCCCATCAGCGTAGCAAGGCTCCCATTTCTCCATGGCCTGTCCTGCATTTCTGGTTTTGACACTTTTCTCAGCATGGCCCTTTTGACCGCTGGGAAGCGAGACTTCTTTGTAGCGCTGATTTGCCAATCCAGGTTGCTTGGTTGGCCAAAAAGGGCGTATGCGTTTTTTCCTGAATATATTCAGGAAAAAACGCATACGCCCTTTTTGGCCAAGGGCCTCATTGTCAACGTTTTGCTGCTTTTCATGTGCTTTAAAGGCGATTCGTATCTACCTCCTGAAATCTGTTTCCTGCAATTCTGCCTTGATTTCAAATCCTCTTCTTTGCCTTCCCTCAATATATTTGTGGACGAGAGTTATCATTTATAACTCTGCAGGTTTGTGATTTGCAGTGCCCTGAAGCTCCATTTTACAACTCGCTTTTTGGGAGCTGGCCGTAAAAGCGCAGGATGGCTTCAGGCCCTGTTCTGGTTCCGGGGGGCAGCTGAGCCTGTGGTTAATTCTTCTTCCTGATGGGAAAATAGAGTGACCTGTGCCTGTCCCAACACCTAGAGCTAGTCTCTCATTGTTTCCCCATCTTCCCATTCATCCTCAGGACAAATTGCAACCTGTACGGAACAGGAGGTTAAAGGTGCTGATACTCCATGTAGGGAGATTGCTAGTAAAGTGGCTGGAATGGCGAACCCGAGCACAAGGAGATGAGAAATGAGGTGCGTTTTAGGAACCTTTCCCCATCACACGGTGTACCAACTTCTTGGTTTCTCATGCATGTTTTCGATGAAGGAAGATGCCCTTGAACCTCGAGATTTGGGACCCCTGCAATGGGTACCACGCAGTATTACTTTAAAGGGTCTGCGTTTGCTCACCCAACCTCACCAAACCTCTCAGCCCCAAGAGTGTCCACCCTTATGTCTCATCCAGCTGTGGGTCTAGATATGGTCAATCCAGGTTCCATCACAGCCCCTGAACGAATTGTGTAAGAATTCCTCTCTCTTTCACTGTCTTTGTTTCATGGGTTTTTAAAAGTAATTTATTTTTATAATGGGGTTTAGCTGCTTTTCACTGCTGTGTTTATGCCGCTTTACACCCACTTGACACACTAACAGAGAGATTTCAATACATAGGTTTTAAGATTATTACTAGTCAGATATATCCTTGTGTGGTGAATAGGGGGTGTTGAGTCCAGTTCTCTGAGCAAGGAGTCGGTCTTGTCTATTACATATTGGGTTTATGGAACGGTATCTCAGCTAATTTGAAACCCTTGTTTTATGTATTACCCCACCTCACCTTTCCTGTTAAGCAGCCATAGTGTGTTTTCTGCATGTGTGACTCTGTTCTGTTTTGTAATTCAGTTCAAGTGTAATGGTTTTTACTTTCCCTGTATAAGTGATATCTTATGAGAAGTGTCCTTTTCTGTGTGACTTATTTCACTTACAATCGACGTACCTAAATCCACTCATCATGCTGCTACTAGCCTTATGACATTGATTTCATGGCTGAGTGATATTCCATTGTACATAAGGACCACAACTTCTTTATCCATTTTTCTCTTTCCTGGGGTATTGAAGGTGGAATGAAGTGGAGGTCCTTGGCAACAGAGCAGCCCTAAACTTTGCTGTGCTTGTGTCTTGCTGATTTTTAATTTTCCCAATTTATACCCCCATGTGTGGAAGTGCCCTATGCGCTCTAAACTGTGTTTTTTAGATGTTTCAGGACACACCATACCTTCTCCAGAGTGGCTGTTGGCAATTTACATCCCGCCCATCAGCATAGCAAGGCTCCCATTTCTCCATGGCCTGTCCTGCATTTCTGGTTTTGACACTTTTCTCAGCATGGCCCTTTTGACCGATGGGAAGCGAGACTTCTTTGTAGCGCTGATTTGCCAATCCAGGTTGCTTGGTTGGCCAAAAAGGGCGTATGCGTTTTTTCCTGAATATATTCAGGAAAAAACGCATACGCCCTTTTTGGCCAAGGGCATCATTGTCAACGTTTTGCCGCTTTTCATGTGCTTTAAAGGCGATTCGAATCTACCTCCTGAAATCTGTTTCCTGCAATTCTGCCTTGATTTCAAATCCTCTTTTTGCCTTCCCTCAATATATTTGTGGATGAGAGTTATCATTTATAACTCTGCATGTTTGTGAATTGCAGTGCCCTGAAGCTCCATTTTACAACTCGCTTTTTTGGGAGCTGGCCGCAAAAGCGCAGGATGGCTTCAGGCCCTGTTCTGGTTCTGGGGGGCAGGCTGAGCCTGTGGATATTTCTTCTTCCTGATGGGAAAATAGAGTGACCTGTGTCTGTCCCAATACCAAGAGCTAGTCTCTCATTGGTTCCCCGTCTTCCCGTTCATCCTCAGGAAAAATTGCAACCTATACGGAACAGGAGGTTAAAGGTGCTGATACTCCAAGTAGGGAGATTGCTAGTAAAGTGGCTGGAATTGCGAACCCAAGCTCAAGGAGATGACAAATGAGGTGCGTTTTAGAAAGCTTTCCCCATCACACGGTGTACCATCTTCTGGGTTTCTCATGCATGTTTTCGATGTAGGAAGATGCCCTTGAACCTGGAGATTTGGGACCCATGGGATGGGTACCACACAGTATTACTTTAAAGGTACTGCGTTTGCTCACCCAACCTCACCAAACCTCTCAGCCCCAAGAGTGTCCACCCTTATGTCTCATCCAGCTGTGGGTCTAGATATGGTCAATCCGGGTTGCATCACAGCCCCTGAACGAATTGTGTAAGAATTTCTCTCTCTTTCACTGTCTTTGTTTCATGGGTTTTTAAAAGTAATTTATTTTTATAATGGGGTTTAGCTGCTTTTCACTGCTGTGTTTATGCCGCTTTACACCCACTTGACACTAACAGAGAGAGATTTCAATACATAGGTTTTAAGATTATTACTACTCAGATATATCCTTGTGTGGTGAATAGGGGGTGTTGAGTCCAGTTCTCTGAGCAAGGAGTCGGTCTTGTCTATTACATATTGGGTTTATGGAACGGTATCTCAGCTAATTTGAAACCCTTGTTTTATGTATAACCCCACCTCACCTTTCCTGTTAAGCAGCCATAGTGTGTTTAATGCATGTGTGACTCTGTTCTATTTTGTAATTCAGTTCAAGTGTAATGGTTTTTACTTTCCCTGTATAAGTGATATCTTATGAGAAGTGTCCTTTTCTGTGTGACTTATTTCACTTAGAATCGTCGTACCTAAATCCACTCATGATGCTGCTACTAGCCTTATGACATTGATTTCATGGCTGAGTGATATTCCATTGTACATAAGGACCAGAACTTCTTTATCCATTTTTCTCTTTCCTGGGATATTGAAGGTGGAATGAAGTGGAGGTCCTTGGCAACAGAGCAGCCCTAAACTTTGGTGTGCTTGTGTCTTGCTGATTTTTAATTTTCCCAATTTATACCCCCATGCGTGGAAGTGCCCTATGCGCTCTAAGCTGTGTTTTTTAGATGTTTGAGGACATACCGTACCCTTCTCTAGCGTGGCTGTTGGCAATTTACATCCCGCCCATCAGCGTAGCAAGGCTCCCATTTCTCCATGGCCTGTCCTGCATTTCTGGTTTTGACACTTTTCTCAGCATGGCCCTTTTGACCGATGGGAAGCGAGACTTCTTTGTAGCGCTGATTTGCCTTTCCAGGTTGCTTGGTTTGCCAAAAAGGGCGTATGCGTTTTTTCCTGAATATATTCAGGAAAAAACGCATACGCCCTTTTTGGCCAAGGGCCTCATTGTCAACGTTTTGCTGCTTTTCATGTGCTTTAAAGGCGATTCGAATCTACCTCCTGAAATCTGTTTCCTGCAATTCTGCCTTGATTTCAAATCCTCTTCTTTGCCTTCCCTCAATATATTTGTGGACGAGAGTTATCATTTATAACTCTGCAGGTTTGTGAATTGCAGTGCCCTGAAGCTCCATTTTACAACTCGCTTTTTGGGAGCTGGCCGTAAAAGCGCAGGATGGCTTCAGGCCCTGTTCTGGTTCCGGGGGGCAGGCTGAGCCTGTGGTTAATTCTTCTCCCTGATGGGAAAATAGAGTGACCTGTGCCTGTCCCAACACCAAGAGCTAGTCTCTCATTGGTTCCCCATCTTCCCATTCATCCTCAGGACAAATTGCAACCTGTACGGAACAGGAGGTTAAAGGTGCTGATACTCCAAGTAGGGAGATTGCTAGTAAAGTGGCTGGAATGGCGAACCCGAGCACAAGGAGATGAGAAATGAGGTGCGTTTTAGAAACCTTTCCCCATCACACGGTGTACCATCTTCTGGGTTTCTCATGCATGTTTTCGATGTAGGAAGATGCACTTGAACCTCGAGATTTGGGACCCATGGGATGGGTACCACACAGTATTACTTTAAAGGGTCTGCGTTTGCTCACCCAACCTCACCAAACCTCTCAGCCCCAAGAGTGTCCACCCTTATGTCTCATCCAGCTGTGGGTCTAGATATGGTCAATCCGGGTTGCATCACAGCCCCTGAACGAATTGTGTAAGAATTTCTCTCTCTTTCTCTGTCTTTGTTTCATGGGTTTTAAAAAGTAATTTATGTTTATAATGGGGTTTAGCTGCTTTTCACTGCTGTGTTTATGCCGCTTTACACCCACTTGACACACTAACAGAGAGATTTCAATACATAGGTTTTAAGATTATTACTAGTCAGATATATCCTTGTGTGGTGAATAGGGGGTGTTGAGTCCAGTTCTCTGAGCAAGGAGTCGGTCTTGTCTATTACATATTGGGTTTATGGAACGGTATCTCAGCTAATTTGAAAGCCTTGTTTTATGTATCACCCCACGTCACCTTCCCTGATAAGCAGCCATAGTGTGTTTTCTGCATGTGTGACTCTGTTCTGTTTTGTATTTCAGTTCAAGTGTAATGGTTTTTACTTTCCCTGTATAAGTGATATCTTATGAGAAGTGACCTTTTCTGTGTGACTTATTTCACTTAGAATCATCGTACCTAAATCCACTCATCATGCTGCTACTAGCCTTATGACATTGATTTCATGGCTGAGTGATATTCCATTGTACATAAGGACCACAACTTCTTTATCCATTTTTCTCTTTCCTGGGATATTTAAGGTGGAATGAAGTGGAGGTCCTTTGCAACAGAGCAGCCCTAAACTTTGGTGTGCTTGTGTCTTGCTGATTTTTAATTTTCCCAATTTATACCCCCATGCGTGGAAGTGCCCTATGCGCTCTAAGCTGTGTTTTTTAGATGTTTGAGGACACACCGTACCCTTCTCCAGCATGGCTGTTGACAATTTACATCCCGCCCATCAGCGTAGCAAGGCTCCCAATTCTCCATGGCCTGTCCTTCATTACTGGTTTTGACACTTTTCTCAGCATGGCCCTTTTGACCGATGGGAAGCGAGACTTCTTTGTAGCGCTGATTTGCCTTTCCAGGTTGCTTGGTTGGCCAAAAAGGGCGTATGCGTTTTTTCCTGAATATATTCAGGAAAAAAAGCATACGCCCTTTTTGGCCAAGGGCCTCATTGTCAACGTTTTGCTGCTTTTCATGTGCTTTAAAGGCGATTCGAATCTACCTCCTGAAATCTGTTTCCTGCAATTCTGCCTTGATTTCAAATCCTCTTCTTTGCCTTCCCTCAATATATTTGTGGACGAGAGTTATCATTTATAACTCTGCAGGTTTGTGATTTGCAGTGCCCTGAAGCTCCATTTTACAACTCGCTTTTTGGGAGCTGGCCGTAAAAGCGCAGGATGGCTTCAGGCCCTGTTCTGGTTCCGGGGGGCAGCTGAGCCTGTGGTTATTTCTTCTTCCTGATGGGAAAATAGAGTGACCTGTGCCTGTCCCAACACCTAGAGCTAGTCTCTCATTGGTTCCCCATCTTCCCATTCATCCTCAGGACAAATTGCAACCTGTACGGAACAGGAGGTTAAAGGTGCTGATGCTCCAAGTAGGGAGATTGCTAGTAAAGTGGCTGGAATGGCGAACCCGAGCACAAGGAGATGAGAAATGAGGTGCGTTTTAGGAACCTTTCCCCATCACACGGTGTACCAACTTCTTGGTTTCTCATGCATGTTTTCGATGTAGGAAGATGCCCTTGAACCTCGAGATTTGGGACCCCTGCGATGGGTACCACGCAGTATTACTTTAAAGGGTCTGCGTTTGCTCACCCAACCTCACCAAACCTCTCAGCCCCAAGAGTGTCCACCCTTATGTCTCATCCAGCTGTGGGTCTAGATATGGTCAATCTGGGTTGCATCACAGCCCCTGAACGAATTGTGTAAGAATTTCTCTCTCTTTCTCTGTCTTTGTTTCATGGGTTTTTAAAAGTAATTTATGTTTATAATGGGGTTTAGCTGCTTTTCACTGCTGTGTTTATGCCGCTTTACACCCACTTGACACACTAACAGAGAGATTTCAATACATATGTTTTAAGATTATTACTAGTCAGATATATCCTTGTGTGGTGAATAGGGGGTGTTGAGTCCAGTTCTCTGAGCAAGGAGTCGGTCTTGTCTATTACATATTGGGTTTATGGAACGGTATCTCAGCTAATTTGAAACAATTGTTTTATGTATCACCCCACCTCACCTTCCCTGTTAAGCAGCCATAGTGTGTTTTCTGCATGTGTGACTCTGTTCTGTTTTGTATTTCAGTTCAAGTGTAGTGGTTTTTACTTTCCCTGTATAAGTGATATCTTATGAGAAGTGTCCTTTTCTGTGTGACTTATTTCACTTAGAATAATCGTACCTAAATCCACTCATCATGCTGCTACTAGCCTTATGACATTGATTTCATGGCTGAGTGATATTCCATTGTACATAAGGACCACAACTTCTTTATCTATTTTTCTCTTTCCTGGGATATTGAAGTTGGAATGAAGTGGAGGTCCTTGGCAACAGAGCAGCCCTAAACTTTGGTGTGCTTGTGTCTTGCTGATTTTTAATTTTCCCAATTTATACCCCCATGTGTGGAAGTGCCCTATGCGCTCTAAACTGTGTTTTTTAGATGTTTCAGGACACACCATACCTTCTCCAGAGTGGCTGTTGGCAATTTACATCCCGCCCATCAGCATAGCAAGGCTCCCATTTCTCCATGGCCTGTCCTGCATTTCTGGTTTTGACACTTTTCTCAGCATGGCCCTTTTGACCGATGGGAAGCGAGACTTCTTTGTAGCGCTGATTTGCCAATCCAGGTTGCTTGGTTGGCCAAAAAGGGCGTATGCGTTTTTTCCTGAATATATTCAGGAAAAAACGCATACGCCCTTTTTGGCCAAGGGCATCATTGTCAACGTTTTGCTGCTTTTCTTGTGCTTTAAAGGCGATTCGAATCTACCTCCTGAAATCTGTTTCCTGCAATTCTGACTTGATTTCAAATCCTCTTTTTGCCTTCCCTCAATATATTTGTGGACGAGAGTTATCATTTATAACTCTGCAGGTTTGTGAATTGCAGTGCCCTGAAGCTCCATTTTACAACTCGCTTTTTTGGGAGCTGGCCGCAAAAGCGCAGGATGGCTTCAGGCCCTGTTCTGGTTCTGGGGGGCAGGCTGAGCCTGTGGATATTTCTTCTTCCTGATGGGAAAATAGAGTGACCTGTGTCTGTCCCAATACCAAGAGCTAGTCTCTCATTGGTTCCCCGTCTTCCCGTTCATCCTCAGGAAAAATTGCAACCTATACGGAACAGGAGGTTAAAGGTGCTGATACTCCAAGTAGGGAGATTGCTAGTAAAGTGGCTGGAATTGCGAACCCAAGCTCAAGGAGATGACAAATGAGGTGCGTTTTAGAAAGCTTTCCCCATCACACGGTGTACCATCTTCTGGGTTTCTCATGCATGTTTTTGATGTAGGAAGATGCCCTTGAACCTGGAGATTTGGGACTCATGGGATGGGTACCACACAGTATTACTTTAAAGGGTCTGCGTTTGCTCACCCAACCTCACCAAACCTCTCAGCCCCAAGAGTGTCCACCCTTATGTCTCATCCAGCTGTGGGTCTAGATATGGTCAATCCGGGTTGCATCACAGCCCCTGAACGAATTGTGTAAGAATTTCTCTCTCTTTCTCTGTCTTTGTTTCATGGGTTTTTAAAAGTAATTTATGTTTATAATGGGGTTTAGCTGCTTTTCACTGCTGTGTTTATGCCGCTTTACACCAACTTGACACACTAACAGAGAGATTTCAATACATAGGTTTTAAGATTATTACTAGTCAGATATATCCTTGTGTGGTGAATAGGGGGTGTTGAGTCCAGTTCTCTGAGCAAGGAGTCGGTCTTGTCTATTACATATTGGGTTTATGGAACGGTATCTCAGCTAATTTGAAACCCTTGTTTTATGTATCACCCCACCTCACCTTCCCTGTTAAGCAGCCATAGTGTGTTTTCTGCATGTGTGACTCTGTTCTGTTTTGTATTTCAGTTCAAGTGTAATGGTTTTTACTTTCCCTGTATAAGTGATATCTTATGAGAAGTGTCCTTTTCTGTGTGACTTATTTCACTTAGAATCGTCGTACCTAAATCCACTCATCATGCTGCTACTAGCCTTATGACATTGATTTCATGGCTGAGTGATATTCCATTGTACATAAGGACCACAACTTCTTTATCCATTTTTCTCTTTCCTGGGATATTGAAGGTGGAATGAAGTGGAGGTCCTTGGCAACAGAGCAGCCCTAAACTTTGGTGTGCTTGTGTCTTGCTGATTTTTAATTTTCCCAATTTATACCCCCATGCGTGGAAGTGCCCTATGCGCTCTAAGCTGTGTTTTTTAGATGTTTGTGGACACACCGTACCCTTCCCCAGCGTGGCTGTTGGCAATTTACATCCCGCCCATCAGCGTAGCAAGGCTCCCATTTCTCCATGGCCTGTCCTGCATTTCTGGTATTGACACTTTTCTCAGCATGGCCCTTTTGACCGATGGGAAGCGAGACTTCTTTGTAGCGCTGATTTGCCTTTCCAGGTTGCTTGGTTGGCCAAAAAGGGCGTATGCGTTTTTTTCCTGAATATATTCAGGAAAAAACGCATACGCCCTTTTTGGCCAAGGGCATCATTGTCAACGTTTTGCCACTTTTCATGTGCTTTAAAGGCGATTCGAATCTACCTCCTGAAATCTGTTTCCTGCAATTCTGCCTTGATTTCAAATCCTCTTCTTTGCCTTCCCTCAATATATTTGTGGACGAGAGTTATCATTTATAACTCTGCAGGTTTGTGATTTGCAGTGCCCTGAAGCTCCATTTTACAACTCGCTTTTTGGGAGCTGGCCGTAAAAGCGCAGGATGGCTTCAGGCCCTGTTCTGGTTCCGGGGGGCAGCTGAGCCTGTGGTTAATTCTTCTTCCTGATGGGAAAATAGAGTGACCTGTGCCTGTCCCAACACCTAGAGCTAGTCTCTCATTGTTTCCCCATCTTCCCATTCATCCTCAGGACAAATTGCAACCTGTACGGAACAGGAGGTTAAAGGTGCTGATACTCCAAGTAGGGAGATTGCTAGTAAAGTGGCTGGAATGGCGAACCCGAGCACAAGGAGATGAGAAATGAGGTGCGTTTTAGGAACCTTTCCCCATTACACGGTGTACCAACTTCTTGGTTTCTCATGCATGTTTTCGATGAAGGAAGATGCCCTTGAACCTCGAGATTTGGGACCCCTGCAATGGGTACCACGCAGTATTACTTTAAAGGGTCTGCGTTTGCTCACCCAACCTCACCAAACCTCTCAGCCCCAAGAGTGTCCACCTTTATGTCTCATCCAGCTGTGGGTCTAGATATGGTCAATCCAGGTTCCATCACAGCCCCTGAACGAATTGTGTAAGAATTTCTCTCTCTTTCACTGTCTTTGTTTCATGGGTTTTTAAAAGTAATTTATTTTTATAATGGGGTTTAGCTGCTTTTCACTGCTGTGTTTATGCCGCTTTACACCCAGTTGACACACTAACAGAGAGATTTCAATACATAGGTTTTAAGATTATTACTAGTCAGATATATCCTTGTGTGGTGAATAGGGGGTGTTGAGTCCAGTTCTCTGAGCAAGGAGTCGGTCTTGTCTATTACATATTGGGTTTATGGAACGGTATCTCAGCTAATTTGAAACCCTTGTTTTATGTATTACCCCACCTCACCTTTCCTGTTAAGCAGCCATAGTGTGTTTTCTGCATGTGTGACTCTGTTCTGTTTTGTAATTCAGTTCAAGTGTAATGGTTTTTACTTTCCCTGTATAAGTGATATCTTATGAGAAGTGTCCTTTTCTGTGTGACTTATTTCACTTACAATCGACGTACCTAAATCCACTCATCATGCTGCTACTAGCCTTATGACATTGATTTAATGGCTGAGTGATATTCCATTGTACATAAGGACCACAACTTCTTTATCCATTTTTCTCTTTCCTGGGGTATTGAAGGTGGAATGAAGTGGAGGTCCTTGGCAACAGAGCAGCCCTAAACTTTGCTGTGCTTGTGTCTTGCTGATTTTTAATTTTCCCAATTTATACCCCCATGCGTGGAAGTGCCCTATGCGCTCTAAGCTGTGTTTTTTAGATGTTTCAGGACACACCGTACCCTTCTCCAGGGTGGCTGTTGGCAATTTACATCCCGCCCATCAGCGTAGCAAGGCTCCCATTTCTCCATGGCCTGTTCTGCATTTCTGGTTTGACACTTTTCTCAGCATGGCCCTTTTGACCGATGGGAAGCGAGACTTCTTTGTAGCGCTGATTTGCCAATCCAGGTTGCTTGGTTGGCCAAAAAGGGCGTATGCTTTTTTTCCTGAATATATTCAGGAAAAAACGCATACGCCCTTTTTGGCCAAGGGCATCATTGTCAACGTTTTGCCGCTTTTCATGTGCTTTAAAGGCGATTCGAATCTACCTCCTGAAATCTGTTTCCTGCAATTCTGCCTTGATTTCAAATCCTCTTCTTTGCCTTCCCTCAATATATTTGTGGACGAGAGTTATCATTTATAACTCTGCAGGTTTGTGAATTGCAGTGCCCTGAAGCTCCATTTTACAACTCGCTTTTTTGGGAGCTGGCCGCAAAAGTGCAGGATGGCTTCAGGCCCTGTTCTGGTTCTGGGGGGCAGGCTGAGCCTGTGGATATTTCTTCTTCCTGATGGGAAAATAGAGTGACCTGTGTCTGTCCCAATACCAAGAGCTAGTCTCTCATTGGTTCCCCGTCTTCCCGTTCATCCTCAGGAAAAATTGCAAACTGTACGGAACAGGAGGTTAAAGGTGCTGATGCTCCAAGTAGGGAGATTGCTAGTAAAGTGGCTGGAATTGCGAACCCAAGCTCAAGGAGATGACAAATGAGGTGCGTTTTAGAAAGCTTTCCCCATCACACGGTGTACCATCTTCTGGGTTTCTCATGCATGTTTTCGATGTAGGAAGATGCCCTTGAACCTGGAGATTTGGGACCCATGGGATGGGTACCACACAGTATTACTTTAAAGGGTCTGCGTTTGCTCACCCAACCTCACAAAACCTCTCAGCCCCAAGAGTGTCCACCCTTATGTCTCATCCAGCTGTGGGTCTAGATATGGTCAATCTGGGTTGCATCACAGCCCCTGAACGAATTGTGTAAGAATTTCTCTCTCTTTCTCTGTCTTTGTTTCATGGGTTTTTAAAAGTAATTTATGTTTATAATGGGGTTTAGCTGCTTTTCACTGCTGTGTTTATGCCGCTTTACACCAACTTGACACACTAACAGAGAGATTTCAATACATAGGTTTTAAGATTATTACTAGTCAGATATATCCTTGTGTGGTGAATAGGGGGTGTTGAGTCCAGTTCTCTGAGCAAGGAGTCGGTCTTGTCTATTACATATTGGGTTTATGGAACGGTATCTCAGCTAATTTGAAACAATTGTTTTATGTATCACCCCACCTCACCTTCCCTGTTAAGCAGCCATAGTGTGTTTTCTGCATGTGTGACTCTGTTCTGTTTTGTATTTCAGTTCAAGTGTAATGGTTTTTACTTTCCCTCTATAAGTGATATCTTATGAGATGTGTCCTTTTCTGTGTGACTTATTTCACTTAGAATCATCGTACCTAAATCCACTCATCATGCTGCTACTAGCCTTATGACATTGATTTCATGGCTGAGTGATATTCCATTGTACATAAGGACCACAACTTCTTTATCCATTTTTCTCTTTCCTGGGATATTTAAGTTGGAATGAAGTGGAGGTCCTTGGCAACAGAGCAGCCCTAAACTTTGGTGTGCTTGTGTCTTGCTGATTTTTAATTTTCCCAATTTATACCCCCATGCGTGGAAGTGCCCTATGCGCTCTAAGCTGTGTTTTTTAGATGTTTGTGGACACACCGTACCCTTCCCCAGCGTGGCTGTTGGCAATTTACATCCCGCCCATCAGCGTAGCAAGGCTCCCATTTCTCCATGGCCTGTCCTGCATTTCTGGTATTGACACTTTTCTCAGCATGGCCCTTTTGACCGATGGGAAGCGAGACTTCTTTGTAGCGCTGATTTGCCTTTCCAGGTTGCTTGGTTGGCCAAAAAGGGCGTATGCGTTTTTTTCCTGAATATATTCAGGAAAAAACGCATACGCCCTTTTTGGCCAAGGGCATCATTGTCAACGTTTTGCCACTTTTCATGTGCTTTAAAGGCGATTCGAATCTACCTCCTGAAATCTGTTTCCTGCAATTCTGCCTTGATTTCAAATCCTCTTTTTGCCTTCCCTCAATATATTTGTGGACGAGAGTTATCATTTATAACTCTGCAGGTTTGTGAATTGCAGTGCCCTGAAGCTCCATTTTACAACTCGCTTTTTTGGGAGCTGGCCGCAAAAGCGCAGGATGGCTTCAGGCCCTCTTCTGGTTCTGGGGGGCAGGCTGAGCCTGTGGATATTTCTTCTTCCTGATGGGAAAATAGAGTGACCTGTGTCTGTCCCAATACCAAGAGCTAGTCTCTCATTGGTTCCCCGTCTTCCCGTTCATCCTCAGGAAAAATTGCAACCTATACGGAACAGGAGGTTAAAGGTGCTGATGCTCCAAGTAGGGAGATTGCTAGTAAAGTGGCTGGAATTGCGAACCCAAGCTCAAGGAGATGACAAATGAGGTGCGTTTTAGAAAGCTTTCCCCATCACACGGTGTACCATCTTCTGGGTTTCTCATGCATGTTTTCGATGTAGGAAGATGCCCTTGAACCTGGAGATTTGGGACCCATGGGATGGGTACCACACAGTATTACTTTAAAGGGTCTGCGTTTGCTCACCCAACCTCACCAAACCTCTCAGCCCCAAGAGTGTCCACCCTTATGTCTCATCCAGCTGTGGGTCTAGATATGGTCAATCCGGGTTGCATCACAGCCCCTGAACGAATTGTGTAAGAATTTCTCTCTCTTCCTCTGTCTTTGTTTCATGGGTTTTTAAAAGTAATTTATGTTTATAATGGGGTTTAGCTGCTTTTCACTGCTGTGTTTATGCCGCTTTACACCCACTTGACACACTAACAGAGAGATTTCAATACATAGGTTTTAAGATTATTACTAGTCAGATATATCCTTGTGTGGTGAATAGGGGGTGTTGAGTCCAGTTCTCTGAGCAAGGAGTCGGTCTTGTCTATTACATATTGGGTTTATGGAACGGTATCTCAGCTAATTTGAAACCCTTGTTTTATGTATCACCCCACCTCACCTTCCCTGTTAAGCAGCCATAGTGTGTTTTCTGCATGTGTGACTCTGTTCTGTTTTGTATTTCAGTTCAAGTGTAATGGTTTTTACTTTCCCTCTATAAGTGATATCTTATGAGAAGTGTCCTTTTCTGTGTGACTTATTTCACTTAGAATTGTCGTACCTAAATCCACTCATCATGCTGCTACTAGCCTTATGACATTGATTTCAGGGCTGAGTGATATTCCATTGTACACAAGGACCACAACTTCTTTATCCATTTTTCTCTTTCCTGGGATATTGAAGGTGGAATGAAGTGGAGGTCCTTGGCAACAGAGCAGCCCTAAACTTTGGTGTGCTTGTGTCTTGCTGATTTTTAATTTTCCCCATTTATACCCCCATGCGTGGAAGTGCCCTATGCGCTCTAAGCTGTGTTTTTTAGATGTTTGTGGACACACCGTACCCTTCTCCAGCGTGGCTGTTGGCAATTTACATCCCGCCCATCAGCGTAGCAAGGCTCCCATTTCTCCATGGCCTGTCCTGCATTTCTGGTTTTGACACTTTTCTCAGCATGGCCCTTTTGACCGCTGGGAAGCGAGACTTCTTTGTAGCGCTGATTTGCCAATCCAGGTTGCTTGGTTGGCCAAAAAGGGCGTATGCGTTTTTTCCTGAATATATTCAGGAAAAAACGCATACGCCCTTTTTGGCCAAGGGCCTCATTGTCAACGTTTTGCTGCTTTTCATGTGCTTTAAAGGCGATTCGTATCTACCTCCTGAAATCTGTTTCCTGCAATTCTGCCTTGATTTCAAATCCTCTTCTTTGCCTTCCCTCAATATATTTGTGGACGAGAGTTATCATTTATAACTCTGCAGGTTTGTGATTTGCAGTGCCCTGAAGCTCCATTTTACAACTCGCTTTTTGGGAGCTGGCCGTAAAAGCGCAGGATGGCTTCAGGCCCTGTTCTGGTTCCGGGGGGCAGCTGAGCCTGTGGTTAATTCTTCTTCCTGATGGGAAAATAGAGTGACCTGTGCCTGTCCCAACACCTAGAGCTAGTCTCTCATTGTTTCCCCATCTTCCCATTCATCCTCAGGACAAATTGCAACCTGTACGGAACAGGAGGTTAAAGGTGCTGATACTCCAAGTAGGGAGATTGCTAGTAAAGTGGCTGGAATGGCGAACCCGAGCACAAGGAGATGAGAAATGAGGTGCGTTTTAGGAACCTTTCCCCATCACACGGTGTACCAACTTCTTGGTTTCTCATGCATGTTTTCGATGAAGGAAGATGCCCTTGAACCTCGAGATTTGGGACCCCTGCAATGGGTACCACGCAGTATTACTTTAAAGGGTCTGCGTTTGCTCACCCAACCTCACCAAACCTCTCAGCCCCAAGAGTGTCCACCCTTATGTCTCATCCAGCTGTGGGTCTAGATATGGTCAATCCAGGTTCCATCACAGCCCCTGAACGAATTGTGTAAGAATTTCTCTCTCTTTCACTGTCTTTGTTTCATGGGTTTTTAAAAGTAATTTATTTTTATAATGGGGTTTAGCTGCTTTTCACTGCTGTGTTTATGCCGCTTTACACCCACTTGACACACTAACAGAGAGATTTCAATACATAGGTTTTAAGATTATTACTAGTCAGATATATCCTTGTGTGGTGAATAGGGGGTGTTGAGTCCAGTTCTCTGAGCAAGGAGTCGGTCTTGTCTATTACATATTGGGTTTATGGAACGGTATCTCAGCTAATTTGAAACCCTTGTTTTATGTATTACCCCACCTCACCTTTCCTGTTAAGCAGCCATAGTGTGTTTTCTGCATGTGTGACTCTGTTCTGTTTTGTAATTCAGTTCAAGTGTAATGGTTTTTACTTTCCCTGTATAAGTGATATCTTATGAGAAGTGTCCTTTTCTGTGTGACTTATTTCACTTACAATCGACGTACCTAAATCCACTCATCATGCTGCTACTAGCCTTATGACATTGATTTCATGGCTGAGTGATATTCCATTGTACATAAGGACCACAACTTCTTTATCCATTTTTCTCTTTCCTGGGGTATTGAAGGTGGAATGAAGTGGAGGTCCTTGGCAACAGAGCAGCCCTAAACTTTGCTGTGCTTGTGTCTTGCTGATTTTTAATTTTCCCAATTTATACCCCCATGCGTGGAAGTGCCCTATGCGCTCTAAGCTGTGTTTTTTAGATGTTTCAGGACACACCGTACCCTTCTCCAGGGTGGCTGTTGGCAATTTACATCCCGCCCATCAGCGTAGCAAGGCTCCCATTTCTCCATGGCCTGTTCTGCATTTCTGGTTTGACACTTTTCTCAGCATGGCCCTTTTGACCGATGGGAAGCGAGACTTCTTTGTAGCACTGATTTGCCTTTCCAGGTTGCTTGGTTGGCCAAAAAGGGCGTATGCGTTTTTTCCTGAATATATTCAGGAAAAAACGCATACGCCCTTTTTGGCCAAGGGCCTCATTGTCAACGTTTTGCTGCTTTTCATGTGCTTTAAAGGCGATTCGAATCTACCTCCTGAAATCTGTTTCCTGCAATTCTGCCTTGATTTCCAATCCTCTTCTTTGCCTTCCCTCAATATATTTGTGGACGAGAGTTATCATTTATAACTCTGCAGGTTTGTGAATTGCAGTGCCCTGAAGCTCCATTTTACAACTCGCTTTTTGGGAGCTGGCCGTAAAAGCGCAGGATGGCTTCAGGCCCTGTTCTGGTTCCGGGGGGCAGGCTGAGCCTGTGGTTAATTCTTCTCCCTGATGGGAAAATAGAGTGACCTGTGCCTGTCCCAACACCAAGAGCTAGTCTCTCATTGGTTCCCCATCTTCCCATTCATCCTCTGGACAAATTGCAACCTGTATGGAACAGGAGGTTAAAGGTGCTGATGCTCCAAGTAGGGAGATTGCTAGTAAAGTGGCTGGAATGGAGAACCCAGGCACAAGGAGATGAGAAATGAGGTGCGTTTTAGAAACCTTTCCCCATCACACGGTGTACCATCTTCTGGGTTTCTCGTGTATGTTTTCGATATAGGAAGATGCCCTTGAACCTCGAGATTTGGGACCCATGCGATGGGTACCAGGCAGTATTACTTTAAAGGGTCTGCGTTTGCTCACCCAACCTCAAAAAACCTCTCAGCCCCAAGAGTGTCCACCCTTATGTCTCATCCAGCTGTGGGTCTAGATATGGTCAATCCAGGTTCCATCACAGCCCCTGAACGAATTGTGTAAGAATTTCTCTCTCTTTCACTGTCTTTGTTTCTTGGGTTTTTAGAAGTAATTTATTTTTATAATGGGGTTTAGCTGCTTTTCACTGCTGTGTTTATGCCGCTTTACACCCACTTGACACATTAACAGAGAGATTTCAATACATAGGTTTTAAGATTATTACTAGTCAGATATATCCTTGTGTGGTGAATAGGGGGTGTTGAATCCAGTTCTCTGAGCAAGGAGTAGGTCTTGTCTATTACATGTTGGGTTTATGGAACTGTATCTCAGGTAATTTGAAACCCTTGTTTTATGTATCACCCCACCTCACCTTTCCTGTTAAGCAGCCATAGTGTGTTTTCTGCATGTGTGACTCTGTTCTGTTTTGTAATTCAGTTCAAGTGTAATGGTTTTTACTTTCCCTGTATAAGTGATATCTTATGAGAAGTGTCCTTTTCTGTGTGACTTATTTCACTTAGAATCGTCGTACCTAAATCCACTCATCATGCTGCTACTAGCCTTATGACATTGATTTCATGGCTGAGTGATATTCCATTGTACATAAGGACCACAACTTCTTTATCCATTTTTCTCTTTCCTGGGATATTGAAGGTGGAATGAAGTGGAGGTCCTTGGCAACAGAGCAGCCCTAAACTTTGGTGTGCTTGTGTCTTGCTGATTTTTAATTTTCCCAATTTATACCCCCATGCGTGGAAGTGCCCTATGCGCTCTAAGCTGTGTTTTTTAGATGTTTCAGGACACACCGTACCCTTCTCCAGCGTGGCTGTTGGCAATTTACATTCCGCCCATCAGCGTAGCAAGGCTCCCATTTCTCCATGGCCTGTTCTGCATTTCTGGTTTTGACACTTTTCTCAGCATGGCCCTTTTGACCGATGGGAAGCGAGACTTCTTTGTAGCGCTGATTTGCTTTTCCAGGTTGCTTGGTTGGCCAAAAACGGCGTATGCGTTTTTTACTGAATATATTCAGGAAAAAACGCATACGCCCTTTTTGGCCAAGGGCATCATTGTCAACGTTTTGCTGCTTTTCATGTGCTTTAAAGGCGATTCGAATCTACCTCCTGAAATCTGTTTCCTGCAATTCTGCCTTGATTTCAAATCCTCTTCTTTGCCTTCCCTCAATATATTTGTGGACGAGAGTTATCATTTATAACACTGCAGGTTTGTGAATTGCAGTGCCCTGAAGCTCCATTTTACAACTTGCTTTTTTGGGAGCTGGCCGCAAAAACGCAGGATGGCTTCAGGCCCTGTTCTGGTTCTGGGGGGCAGGCTGAGCCTGTGGATAATTCTTCTTCCTGATGGGAAAATAGAGTGACCTGTGTCTGTCCCAATACCAAGAGCTAGTCTCTCATTGCTTCCCCGTCTTCCCGTTCATCCTCAGGACAAATTGCAACCTGTACGGAACAGGAGGTTAAAGGTGCTGATACTCCAAGTAGGGAGATTGCTAGTAAAGTGGCTGGAATTGCGAACCCGAGCTCAAGGAGATGACAAATGAGGTGCGTTTTAGAAAGCTTTCCCCATCACACGGTGTACCATCTTCTGGGTTTCTCATGCATGTTTTCGATGTAGGAAGATGCCCTTGAACCTGGAGATTTGGGACCCATGGGATGGGTACCACACAGTATTACTTTAAAGGGTCTGCGTTTGCTCACCCAACCTCACCAAACCTCTCAGCCCCAAGAGTGTCCACCCTTATGTCTCATCCAGCTGTGGGTCTAGATATGGTCAATCCGGGTTGCATCACAGCCCCTGAACGAATTGTGTAAGAATTTCTCTCTCTTTCTCTGTCTTTGTTTCATGGGTTTTTAAAAGTAATTTATGTTTATAATGGGGTTTAGCTGCTTTTCACTGCTGTGTTTATGCCGCTTTACACCCACTTGACACACTAACAGAGAGATTTCAATACATAGGTTTTAAGATTATTACTAGTCAGATATATACTTGTGTGGTGAATAGGGGGTGTTGAGTCCAGTTCTCTGAGCAAGGAGTCGGTCTTGTCTATTACATATTGGGTTTATGGAACGGTATCTCAGCTAATTTGAAACCCTTGTTTTATGTATCACCCCACCTCACCTTCCCTGTTAAGCAGCCATAGTGTGTTTTCTGCATGTGTGACTCTGTTCTGTTTTGTATTTCAGTTCAAGTGTAATGGTTTTTACTTTCCCTCTATAAGTGATATCTTATGAGATGTGTCCTTTTCTGTGTGACTTATTTCACTTAGAATCATCGTACCTAAATCCACTCATCATGCTGCTACTAGCCTTATGACATTGATTTCATGGCTGAGTGATATTCCATTGTACATAAGGACCACAACTTCTTTATCCATTTTTCTCTTTCCTGGGATATTTAAGTTGGAATGAAGTGGAGGTCCTTGGCAACAGAGCAGCCCTAAACTTTGGTGTGCTTGTGTCTTGCTGATTTTTAATTTTCCCAATTTATACCCCCATGTGTGGAAGTGCCCTATGCGCTCTAAACTGTGTTTTTTAGATGTTTCAGGACACACCATATCTTCTCCAGAGTGGCTGTTGGCAATTTACATTCCGCCCATCAGCATAGCAAGGCTCCCATTTCTCCATGGCCTGTCCTGCATTTCTGGTTTTGACACTTTTCTCAGCATGGCCCTTTTGACCGATGGGAAGCGAGACTTCTTTGTAGCACTGATTTGCCTTTCCAGGTTGCTTGGTTGGCAAAAAGGGTGTATGCGTTTTTTCCTGAATATATTCAGGAAAAAACGCATACGCCCTTTTTGGCCAAGGGCCTCATTGTCAACGTTTTGCTGCTTTTCATGTGCTTTAAAGGCGATTCGTATCTACCTCCTGAAATCTGTTTCCTGCAATTCTGCCTTGATTTCAAATCCTCTTCTTTGCCTTCCCTCAATATATTTGTGGACGAGAGTTATCATTTATAACTCTGCAGGTTTGTGAATTGCAGTGCCCTGAAGCTCCATTTTACAACTCGCTTTTTGGGAGCTGGCCGTAAAAGCGCAGGATGGCTTCAGGCCCTGTTCTGGTTCCGGGGGGCAGGCTGAGCCTGTGGTTAATTCTTCTCCCTGATGGGAAAATAGAGTGACCTGTGCCTGTCCCAACACCAAGAGCTAGTCTCTCATTGGTTCCCCATCTTCCCATTCATCCTCAGGACAAATTGCAACCTGTACGGAACAGGAGGTTAAAGGTGCTGATGCTCCAAGTAGGGAGATTGCTAGTAAAGTGGCTGGAATGGAGAACCCAGGCACAAGGAGATGAGAAATGAGGTGCGTTTTAGAAACCTTTCCCCATCACACGGTGTACCATCTTCTGGGTTTCTCGTGTATGTTTTCGATATAGGAAGATGCCCTTGAACCTCGAGATTTGGGACCCATGCGATGGGTACCAGGCAGTATTACTTTAAAGGGTCTGCGTTTGCTCACCCAACCTCAAAAAACCTCTCAGCCCCAAGAGTGTCCACCCTTATGTCTCATCCAGCTGTGGGTCTAGATATGGTCAATCTGGTTTGCATCACAGCCCCTGAACGAATTGTGTAAGAATTTCTCTCTCTTTCTCTGCCTTTGTTTCATGGGTTTTTAAAAGTAATTTATGTTTATAATGGGGTTTAGCTGCTTTTCACTGCTGTGTTTATGCCGCTTTACACCCACTTGACACACTAACAGAGAGATTTCAATACATAGGTTTTAAGATTATTACTAGTCAGATATATCCTTGTGTGGTGAATAGGGGGTGTTGAGTCCAGTTCTCTGAGCAAGGAGTCGGTCTTGTCTATTACATATTGGGTTTATGGAACGGTATCTCAGGTAATTTGAAACCCTTGTTTTATGTATCACCCCACCTCACCTTCCCTGTTAAGCAGCCATAGTGTGTTTTCTGCATGTGTGACTCTGTTCTGTTTTGTATTTCAGTTCAAGTGTAATGGTTTTTACTTTCCCTCTATAAGTGATATCTTATGAGATGTGTCCTTTTCTGTGTGACTTATTTCACTTAGAATCATCGTACCTAAATCCACTCATCATGCTGCTACTAGCCTTATGACATTGATTTCATGGCTGAGTGATATTCCATTGTACATAAGGACCACAACTTCTTTATCCATTTTTCTCTTTCCTGGGATATTTAAGTTGGAATGAAGTGGAGGTCCTTGGCAACAGAGCAGCCCTAAACTTTGGTGTGCTTGTGTCTTGCTGATTTTTAATTTTCCCAATTTATACCCCCATGTGTGGAAGTGCCCTATGCGCTCTAAACTGTGTTTTTTAGATGTTTCAGGACACACCATATCTTCTCCAGAGTGGCTGTTGGCAATTTACATTCCGCCCATCAGCATAGCAAGGCTCCCATTTCTCCATGGCCTGTCCTGCATTTCTGGTTTTGACACTTTTCTCAGCATGGCCCTTTTGACCGATGGGAAGCGAGACTTCTTTGTAGCACTGATTTGCCTTTCCAGGTTGCTTGGTTGGCCAAAAAGGGCGTATGCGTTTTTTCCTGAATATATTCAGGAAAAAACGCATACGCCCTTTTTGGCCAAGGGCCTCATTGTCAACGTTTTGCTGCTTTTCATGTGCTTTAAAGGCGATTCGAATCTACCTCCTGAAATCTGTTTCCTGCAATTCTGCCTTGATTTCAAATCCTCTTCTTTGCCTTCCCTCAATATATTTGTGGACGAGAGTTATCATTTATAACTCTGCAGGTTTGTGAATTGCAGTGCCCTGAAGCTCCATTTTACAACTCGCTTTTTGGGAGCTGGCCGTAAAAGCGCAGGATGGCTTCAGGCCCTGTTCTGGTTCCGGGGGGCAGGCTGAGCCTGTGGTTAATTCTTCTCCCTGATGGGAAAATAGAGTGACCTGTGCCTGTCCCAACACCAAGAGCTAGTCTCTCATTGGTTCCCCATCTTCCCATTCATCCTCAGGACAAATTGCAACCTGTACGGAACAGGAGGTTAAAGGTGCTGATGCTCCAAGTAGGGAGATTGCTAGTAAAGTGGCTGGAATGGAGAACCCAGGCACAAGGAGATGAGAAATGAGGTGCGTTTTAGAAACCTTTCCCCATCACACGGTGTACCATCTTCTGGGTTTCTCGTGTATGTTTTCGATATAGGAAGATGCCCTTGAACCTCGAGATTTGGGACCCATGCGATGGGTACCAGGCAGTATTACTTTAAAGGGTCTGCGTTTGCTCACCCAACCTCAAAAAACCTCTCAGCCCCAAGAGTGTCCACCCTTATGTCTCATCCAGCTGTGGGTCTAGATATGGTCAATCCAGGTTCCATCACAGCCCCTGAACGAACTGTGTAAGAATTTCTCTCTCTTTCACTGTCTTTGTTTCTTGGGTTTTTAGAAGTAATTTATTTTTATAATGGGGTTTAGCTGCTTTTCACTGCTGTGTTTATGCCGCTTTACACCCACTTGACACACTAACAGAGAGATTTCAATACATAGGTTTTAAGATTATTACTAGTCAGATATATCCTTGTGTGGTGAATAGGGGGTGTTGAATCCAGTTCTCTGAGCAAGGAGTAGGTCTTGTCTATTACATGTTGGGTTTATGGAACTGTATCTCAGGTAATTTGAAACCCTTGTTTTATGTATCACCCCACCTCACCTTTCCTGTTAAGCAGCCATAGTGTGTTTTCTGCATGTGTGACTCTGTTCTGTTTTGTAATTCAGTTCAAGTGTAATGGTTTTTACTTTCCCTGTATAAGTGATATCTTATGAGAAGTGTCCTTTTCTGTGTGACTTATTTCACTTAGAATCGTCGTACCTAAATCCACTCATCATGCTGCTACTAGCCTTATGACATTGATTTCATGGCTGAGTGATATTCCATTGTACATAAGGACCACAACTTCTTTATCCATTTTTCTCTTTCCTGGGATATTGAAGGTGGAATGAAGTGGAGGTCCTTGGCAACAGAGCAGCCCTAAACTTTGGTGTGCTTGTGTCTTGCTGATTTTTAATTTTCCCAATTTATACCCCCATGTGTGGAAGTGCCCTATGCGCTCTAAACTGTGTTTTTTAGATGTTTCAGGACACACCATATCTTCTCCAGAGTGGCTGTTGGCAATTTACATTCCGCCCATCAGCATAGCAAGGCTCCCATTTCTCCATGGCCTGTCCTGCATTTCTGGTTTTGACACTTTTCTCAGCATGGCCCTTTTGACCGATGGGAAGCGAGACTTCTTTGTAGCACTGATTTGCCTTTCCAGGTTGCTTGGTTGGCCAAAAAGGGCGTATGCGTTTTTTCCTGAATATATTCAGGAAAAAACGCATACGCCCTTTTTGGCCAAGGGCCTCATTGTCAACGTTTTGCTGCTTTTCATGTGCTTTAAAGGCGATTCGAATCTACCTCCTGAAATCTGTTTCCTGCAATTCTGCCTTGATTTCAAATCCTCTTCTTTGCCTTCCCTCAATATATTTGTGGACGAGAGTTATCATTTATAACTCTGCAGGTTTGTGAATTGCAGTGCCCTGAAGCTCCATTTTACAACTCGCTTTTTGGGAGCTGGCCGTAAAAGCGCAGGATGGCTTCAGGCCCTGTTCTGGTTCCGGGGGGCAGGCTGAGCCTGTGGTTAATTCTTCTCCCTGATGGGAAAATAGAGTGACCTGTGCCTGTCCCAACACCAAGAGCTAGTCTCTCATTGGTTCCCCATCTTCCCATTCATCCTCAGGACAAATTGCAACCTGTACGGAACAGGAGGTTAAAGGTGCTGATGCTCCAAGTAGGGAGATTGCTAGTAAAGTGGCTGGAATGGAGAACCCAGGCACAAGGAGATGAGAAATGAGGTGCGTTTTAGAAACCTTTCCCCATCACACGGTGTACCATCTTCTGGGTTTCTCGTGTATGTTTTCGATATAGGAAGATGCCCTTGAACCTCGAGATTTGGGACCCATGCGATGGGTACCAGGCAGTATTACTTTAAAGGGTCTGCGTTTGCTCACCCAACCTCAAAAAACCTCTCAGCCCCAAGAGTGTCCACCCTTATGTCTCATCCAGCTGTGGGTCTAGATATGGTCAATCCAGGTTCCATCACAGCCCCTGAACGAATTGTGTAAGAATTTCTCTCTCTTTCACTGTCTTTGTTTCTTGGGTTTTTAGAAGTAATTTATTTTTATAATGGGGTTTAGCTGCTTTTCACTGCTGTGTTTATGCCGCTTTACACCCACTTGACACACTAACAGAGAGATTTCAATACATAGGTTTTAAGATTATTACTAGTCAGATATATCCTTGTGTGGTGAATAGGGGGTGTTGAATCCAGTTCTCTGAGCAAGGAGTAGGTCTTGTCTATTACATGTTGGGTTTATGGAACTGTATCTCAGGTAATTTGAAACCCTTGTTTTATGTATCACCCCACCTCACCTTTCCTGTTAAGCAGCCATAGTGTGTTTTCTGCATGTGTGACTCTGTTCTGTTTTGTAATTCAGTTCAAGTGTAATGGTTTTTACTTTCCCTGTATAAGTGATATCTTATGAGAAGTGTCCTTTTCTGTGTGACTTATTTCACTTAGAATCGTCGTACCTAAATCCACTCATCATGCTGCTACTAGCCTTATGACATTGATTTCATGGCTGAGTGATATTCCATTGTACATAAGGACCACAACTTCTTTATCCATTTTTCTCTTTCCTGGGATATTGAAGGTGGAATGAAGTGGAGGTCCTTGGCAACAGAGCAGCCCTAAACTTTGGTGTGCTTGTGTCTTGCTGATTTTTAATTTTCCCAATTTATACCCCCATGCGTGGAAGTGCCCTATGCGCTCTAAGCTGTGTTTTTTAGATGTTTCAGGACACACCGTACCCTTCTCCAGCGTGGCTGTTGGCAATTTACATTCCGCCCATCAGCGTAGCAAGGCTCCCATTTCTCCATGGCCTGTTCTGCATTTCTGGTTTTGACACTTTTCTCAGCATGGCCCTTTTGACCGATGGGAAGCGAGACTTCTTTGTAGCGCTGATTTGCTTTTCCAGGTTGCTTGGTTGGCCAAAAACGGCGTATGCGTTTTTTCCTGAATATATTCAGGAAAAAACGCATACGCCCTTTTTGGCCAAGGGCATCATTGTCAACGTTTTGCTGCTTTTCATGTGCTTTAAAGGCGATTCGAATCTACCTCCTGAAATCTGTTTCCTGCAATTCTGCCTTGATTTCAAATCCTCTTCTTTGCCTTCCCTCAATATATTTGTGGACGAGAGTTATCATTTATAACACTGCAGGTTTGTGAATTGCAGTGCCCTGAAGCTCCATTTTACAACTTGCTTTTTTGGGAGCTGGCCGCAAAAACGCAGGATGGCTTCAGGCCCTGTTCTGGTTCTGGGGGGCAGGCTGAGCCTGTGGATAATTCTTCTTCCTGATGGGAAAATAGAGTGACCTGTGTCTGTCCCAATACCAAGAGCTAGTCTCTCATTGCTTCCCCGTCTTCCCGTTCATCCTCAGGACAAATTGCAACCTGTACGGAACAGGAGGTTAAAGGTGCTGATACTCCAAGTAGGGAGATTGCTAGTAAAGTGGCTGGAATTGCGAACCCGAGCTCAAGGAGATGACAAATGAGGTGCGTTTTAGAAAGCTTTCCCCATCACACGGTGTACCATCTTCTGGGTTTCTCATGCATGTTTTCGATGTAGGAAGATGCCCTTGAACCTGGAGATTTGGGACCCATGGGATGGGTACCACACAGTATTACTTTAAAGGGTCTGCGTTTGCTCACCCAACCTCACCAAACCTCTCAGCCCCAAGAGTGTCCACCCTTATGTCTCATCCAGCTGTGGGTCTAGATATGGTCAATCCGGGTTGCATCACAGCCCCTGAACGAATTGTGTAAGAATTTCTCTCTCTTTCTCTGTCTTTGTTTCATGGGTTTTTAAAAGTAATTTATGTTTATAATGGGGTTTAGCTGCTTTTCACTGCTGTGTTTATGCCGCTTTACACCCACTTGACACACTAACAGAGAGATTTCAATACATAGGTTTTAAGATTATTAATAGTCAGATATATACATGTGTGGTGAATAGGGGGTGTTGAGTCCAGTTCTCTGAGCAAGGAGTCGGTCTTGTCTATTACATATTGGGTTTATGGAACGGTATCTCAGCTAATTTGAAACCCTTGTTTTATGTATCACCCCACCTCACCTTCCCTGTTAAGCAGCCATAGTGTGTTTTCTGCATGTGTGACTCTGTTCTGTTTTGTATTTCAGTTCAAGTGTAATGGTTTTTACTTTCCCTCTATAAGTGATATCTTATGAGATGTGTCCTTTTCTGTGTGACTTATTTCACTTAGAATCATCGTACCTAAATCCACTCATCATGCTGCTACTAGCCTTATGACATTGATTTCATGGCTGAGTGATATTCCATTGTACATAAGGACCACAACTTCTTTATCCATTTTTCTCTTTCCTGGGATATTTAAGTTGGAATGAAGTGGAGGTCCTTGGCAACAGAGCAGCCCTAAACTTTGGTGTGCTTCTGTCTTGCTGATTTTTAATTTTCCCAATTTATACCCCCATGTGTGGAAGTGCCCTATGCGCTCTAAACTGTGTTTTTTAGATGTTTCAGGACACACCATATCTTCTCCAGAGTGGCTGTTGGCAATTTACATTCCGCCCATCAGCATAGCAAGGCTCCCATTTCTCCATGGCCTGTCCTGCATTTCTGGTTTTGACACTTTTCTCAGCATGGCCCTTTTGACCGATGGGAAGCGAGACTTCTTTGTAGCACTGATTTGCCTTTCCAGGTTGCTTGGTTGGCAAAAAGGGTGTATGCGTTTTTTCCTGAATATATTCAGGAAAAAACGCATACGCCCTTTTTGGCCAAGGGCCTCATTGTCAACGTTTTGCTGCTTTTCATGTGCTTTAAAGGCGATTCGAATCTACCTCCTGAAATCTGTTTCCTGCAATTCTGCCTTGATTTCAAATCCTCTTCTTTGCCTTCCCTCAATATATTTGTGGACGAGAGTTATCATTTATAACTCTGCAGGTTTGTGAATTGCAGTGCCCTGAAGCTCCATTTTACAACTCGCTTTTTGGGAGCTGGCCGTAAAAGCGCAGGATGGCTTCAGGCCCTGTTCTGGTTCCGGGGGGCAGGCTGAGCCTGTGGTTAATTCTTCTCCCTGATGGGAAAATAGAGTGACCTGTGCCTGTCCCAACACCAAGAGCTAGTCTCTCATTGGTTCCCCATCTTCCCATTCATCCTCAGGACAAATTGCAACCTGTACGGAACAGGAGGTTAAAGGTGCTGATGCTCCAAGTAGGGAGATTGCTAGTAAAGTGGCTGGAATGGAGAACCCAGGCACAAGGAGATGAGAAATGAGGTGCGTTTTAGAAACCTTTCCCCATCACACGGTGTACCATCTTCTGGGTTTCTCGTGTATGTTTTCGATATAGGAAGATGCCCTTGAACCTCGAGATTTGGGACCCATGCGATGGGTACCAGGCAGTATTACTTTAAAGGGTCTGCGTTTGCTCACCCAACCTCAAAAAACCTCTCAGCCCCAAGAGTGTCCACCCTTATGTCTCATCCAGCTGTGGGTCTAGATATGGTCAATCTGGTTTGCATCACAGCCCCTGAACGAATTGTGTAAGAATTTCTCTCTCTTTCTCTGTCTTTGTTTCATGGGTTTTTAAAAGTAATTTATGTTTATAATGGGGTTTAGCTGCTTTTCACTGCTGTGTTTATGCCGCTTTACACCCACTTGACACACTAACAGAGAGATTTCAATACATAGGTTTTAAGATTATTACTAGTCAGATATATCCTTGTGTGGTGAATAGGGGGTGTTGAGTCCAGTTCTCTGAGCAAGGAGTCGGTCTTGTCTATTACATATTGGGTTTATGGAACGGTATCTCAGGTAATTTGAAACCCTTGTTTTATGTATCACCCCACCTCACCTTCCCTGTTAAGCAGCCATAGTGTGTTTTCTGCATGTGTGACTCTGTTCTGTTTTGTATTTCAGTTCAAGTGTAATGGTTTTTACTTTCCCTCTATAAGTGATATCTTATGAGATGTGTCCTTTTCTGTGTGACTTATTTCACTTAGAATCATCGTACCTAAATCCACTCATCATGCTGCTACTAGCCTTATGACATTGATTTCATGGCTGAGTGATATTCCATTGTACATAAGGACCACAACTTCTTTATCCATTTTTCTCTTTCCTGGGATATTTAAGTTGGAATGAAGTGGAGGTCCTTGGCAACAGAGCAGCCCTAAACTTTGGTGTGCTTGTGTCTTGCTGATTTTTAATTTTCCCAATTTATACCCCCATGTGTGGAAGTGCCCTATGCGCTCTAAACTGTGTTTTTTAGATGTTTCAGGACACACCATATCTTCTCCAGAGTGGCTGTTGGCAATTTACATTCCGCCCATCAGCATAGCAAGGCTCCCATTTCTCCATGGCCTGTCCTGCATTTCTGGTTTTGACACTTTTCTCAGCATGGCCCTTTTGACCGATGGGAAGCGAGACTTCTTTGTAGCACTGATTTGCCTTTCCAGGTTGCTTGGTTGGCCAAAAAGGGCGTATGCGTTTTTTCCTGAATATATTCAGGAAAAAACGCATACGCCCTTTTTGGCCAAGGGCCTCATTGTCAACGTTTTGCTGCTTTTCATGTGCTTTAAAGGCGATTCGAATCTACCTCCTGAAATCTGTTTCCTGCAATTCTGCCTTGATTTCAAATCCTCTTCTTTGCCTTCCCTCAATATATTTGTGGACGAGAGTTATCATTTATAACTCTGCAGGTTTGTGAATTGCAGTGCCCTGAAGCTCCATTTTACAACTCGCTTTTTGGGAGCTGGCCGTAAAAGCGCAGGATGGCTTCAGGCCCTGTTCTGGTTCCGGGGGGCAGGCTGAGCCTGTGGTTAATTCTTCTCCCTGATGGGAAAATAGAGTGACCTGTGCCTGTCCCAACACCAAGAGCTAGTCTCTCATTGGTTCCCCATCTTCCCATTCATCCTCAGGACAAATTGCAACCTGTACGGAACAGGAGGTTAAAGGTGCTGATGCTCCAAGTAGGGAGATTGCTAGTAAAGTGGCTGGAATGGAGAACCCAGGCACAAGGAGATGAGAAATGAGGTGCGTTTTAGAAACCTTTCCCCATCACACGGTGTACCATCTTCTGGGTTTCTCGTGTATGTTTTCGATATAGGAAGATGCCCTTGAACCTCGAGATTTGGGACCCATGCGATGGGTACCAGGCAGTATTACTTTAAAGGGTCTGCGTTTGCTCACCCAACCTCAAAAAACCTCTCAGCCCCAAGAGTGTCCACCCTTATGTCTCATCCAGCTGTGGGTCTAGATATGGTCAATCCGGGTTGCATCACAGCCCCTGAACGAATTGTGTAAGAATTTCTCTCTCTTTCACTGTCTTTGTTTCTTGGGTTTTTAGAAGTAATTTATTTTTATAATGGGGTTTAGCTGCTTTTCACTGCTGTGTTTATGCCGCTTTACACCCACTTGACACACTAACAGAGAGATTTCAATACATAGGTTTTAAGATTATTACTAGTCAGATATATCCTTGTGTGGTGAATAGGGGGTGTTGAATCCAGTTCTCTGAGCAAGGAGTAGGTCTTGTCTATTACATGTTGGGTTTATGGAACTGTATCTCAGTTAATTTGAAACCCTTGTTTTATGTATCACCCCACCTCACCTTTCCTGTTAAGCAGCCATAGTGTGTTTTCTGCATGTGTGACTCTGTTCTGTTTTGTAATTCAGTTCAAGTGTAATGGTTTTTACTTTCCCTGTATAAGTGATATCTTATGAGAAGTGTCCTTTTCTGTGTGACTTATTTCACTTAGAATCGTCGTACCTAAATCCACTCATCATGCTGCTACTAGCCTTATGACATTGATTTCATGGCTGAGTGATATTCCATTGTACATAAGGACCACAACTTCTTTATCCATTTTTCTCTTTCCTGGGATATTGAAGGTGGAATGAAGTGGAGGTCCTTGGCAACAGAGCAGCCCTAAACTTTGGTGTGCTTGTGTCTTGCTGATTTTTAATTTTCCCAATTTATACCCCCATGCGTGGAAGTGCCCTATGCGCTCTAAGCTGTGTTTTTTAGATGTTTCAGGACACACCGTACCCTTCTCCAGCGTGGCTGTTGGCAATTTACATTCCGCCCATCAGCGTAGCAAGGCTCCCATTTCTCCATGGCCTGTTCTGCATTTCTGGTTTTGACACTTTTCTCAGCATGGCCCTTTTGACCGATGGGAAGCGAGACTTCTTTGTAGCGCTGATTTGCTTTTCCAGGTTGCTTGGTTGGCCAAAAACGGCGTATGCGTTTTTTCCTGAATATATTCAGGAAAAAACGCATACGCCCTTTTTGGCCAAGGGCCTCATTGTCAACGTTTTGCTGCTTTTCATGTGCTTTAAAGGCGATTCGAATCTACCTCCTGAAATCTGTTTCCTGCAATTCTGCCTTGATTTCAAATCCTCTTCTTTGCCTTCCCTCAATATATTTGTGGACGAGAGTTATCATTTATAACACTGCAGGTTTGTGAATTGCAGTGCCCTGAAGCTCCATTTTACAACTTGCTTTTTTGGGAGCTGGCCGCAAAAACGCAGGATGGCTTCAGGCCCTGTTCTGGTTCTGGGGGGCAGGCTGAGCCTGTGGATAATTCTTCTTCCTGATGGGAAAATAGAGTGACCTGTGTCTGTCCCAATACCAAGAGCTAGTCTCTCATTGCTTCCCCGTCTTCCCTTTCATCCTCAGGACAAATTGCAACCTGTACGGAACAGGAGGTTAAAGGTGCTGATACTCCAAGTAGGGAGATTGCTAGTAAAGTGGCTGGAATTGCGAACCCGAGCTCAAGGAGATGACAAATGAGGTGCGTTTTAGAAAGCTTTCCCCATCACACGGTGTACCATCTTCTGGGTTTCTCATGCATGTTTTCGATGTAGGAAGATGCCCTTGAACCTGGAGATTTGGGACCCATGGGATGGGTACCACACAGTATTACTTTAAAGGGTCTGCGTTTGCTCACCCAACCTCACCAAACCTCTCAGCCCCAAGAGTGTCCACCCTTATGTCTCATCCAGCTGTGGGTCTAGATATGGTCAATCCGGGTTGCATCACAGCCCCTGAACGAATTGTGTAAGAATTTCTCTCTCTTTCTCTGTCTTTGTTTCATGGGTTTTTAAAAGTAATTTATGTTTATAATGGGGTTTAGCTGCTTTTCACTGCTGTGTTTATGCCGCTTTACACCCACTTGACACACTAACAGAGAGATTTCAATACATAGGTTTTAAGATTATTACTAGTCAGATATATACTTGTGTGGTGAATAGGGGGTGTTGAGTCCAGTTCTCTGAGCAAGGAGTCGGTCTTGTCTATTACATATTGGGTTTATGGAACGGTATCTCAGCTAATTTGAAACCCTTGTTTTATGTATCACCCCACCTCACCTTCCCTGTTAAGCAGCCATAGTGTGTTTTCTGCATGTGCGACTCTGTTCTGTTTTGTATTTCAGTTCAAGTGTAATGGTTTTTACTTTCCCTCTATAAGTGATATCTTATGAGATGTGTCCTTTTCTGTGTGACTTATTTCACTTAGAATCATCGTACCTAAATCCACTCATCATGCTGCTACTAGCCTTATGACATTGATTTCATGGCTGAGTGATATTCCATTGTACATAAGGACCACAACTTCTTTATCCATTTTTCTCTTTCCTGGGATATTTAAGTTGGAATGAAGTGGAGGTCCTTGGCAACAGAGCAGCCCTAAACTTTGGTGTGCTTGTGTCTTGCTGATTTTTAATTTTCCCAATTTATACCCCCATGTGTGGAAGTGCCCTATGCGCTCTAAACTGTGTTTTTTAGATGTTTCAGGACACACCATATCTTCTCCAGAGTGGCTGTTGGCAATTTACATTCCGCCCATCAGCATAGCAAGGCTCCCATTTCTCCATGGCCTGTCTTGCATTTCTGGTTTTGACACTTTTCTCAGCATGGCCCTTTTGACCGATGGGAAGCGAGACTTCTTTGTAGCACTGATTTGCCTTTCCAGGTTGCTTGGTTGGCAAAAAGGGTGTATGCGTTTTTTCCTGAATATATTCAGGAAAAAACGCATACGCCCTTTTTGGCCAAGGGCCTCATTGTCAACGTTTTGCTGCTTTTCATGTGCTTTAAAGGCGATTCGAATCTACCTCCTGAAATCTGTTTCCTGCAATTCTGCCTTGATTTCAAATCCTCTTCTTTGCCTTCCCTCAATATATTTGTGGACGAGAGTTATCATTTATAACTCTGCAGGTTTGTGAATTGCAGTGCCCTGAAGCTCCATTTTACAACTCGCTTTTTGGGAGCTGGCCGTAAAAGCGCAGGATGGCTTCAGGCCCTGTTCTGGTTCCGGGGGGCAGGCTGAGCCTGTGGTTAATTCTTCTCCCTGATGGGAAAATAGAGTGACCTGTGCCTGTCCCAACACCAAGAGCTAGTCTCTCATTGGTTCCCCATCTTCCCATTCATCCTCAGGACAAATTGCAACCTGTACGGAACAGGAGGTTAAAGGTGCTGATGCTCCAAGTAGGGAGATTGCTAGTAAAGTGGCTGGAATGGAGAACCCAGGCACAAGGAGATGAGAAATGAGGTGCGTTTTAGAAACCTTTCCCCATCACACGGTGTACCATCTTCTGGGTTTCTCGTGTATGTTTTCGATATAGGAAGATGCCCTTGAACCTCGAGATTTGGGACCCATGCGATGGGTACCAGGCAGTATTACTTTAAAGGGTCTGCGTTTGCTCACCCAACCTCAAAAAACCTCTCAGCCCCAAGAGTGTCCACCCTTATGTCTCATCCAGCTGTGGGTCTAGATATGGTCAATCTGGTTTGCATCACAGCCCCTGAACGAATTGTGTAAGAATTTCTCTCTCTTTCTCTGTCTTTGTTTCATGGGTTTTTAAAAGTAATTTATGTTTATAATGGGGTTTAGCTGCTTTTCACTGCTGTGTTTATGCCGCTTTACACCCACTTGACACACTAACAGAGAGATTTCAATACATAGGTTTTAAGATTATTACTAGTCAGATATATCCTTGTGTGGTGAATAGGGGGTGTTGAGTCCAGTTCTCTGAGCAAGGAGTCGGTCTTGTCTATTACATATTGGGTTTATGGAACGGTATCTCAGGTAATTTGAAACCCTTGTTTTATGTATCACCCCACCTCACCTTCCCTGTTAAGCAGCCATAGTGTGTTTTCTGCATGTGTGACTCTGTTCTGTTTTGTATTTCAGTTCAAGTGTAATGGTTTTTACTTTCCCTCTATAAGTGATATCTTATGAGATGTGTCCTTTTCCGTGTGACTTATTTCACTTAGAATCATCGTACCTAAATCCACTCATCATGCTGCTACTAGCCTTATGACATTGATTTCATGGCTGAGTGATATTCCATTGTACATAAGGACCACAACTTCTTTATCCATTTTTCTCTTTCCTGGGATATTTAAGTTGGAATGAAGTGGAGGTCCTTGGCAACAGAGCAGCCCTAAACTTTGGTGTGCTTGTGTCTTGCTGATTTTTAATTTTCCCAATTTATACCCCCATGTGTGGAAGTGCCCTATGCGCTCTAAACTGTGTTTTTTAGATGTTTCAGGACACACCATATCTTCTCCAGAGTGGCTGTTGGCAATTTACATTCCGCCCATCAGCATAGCAAGGCTCCCATTTCTCCATGGCCTGTCCTGCATTTCTGGTTTTGACACTTTTCTCAGCATGGCCCTTTTGACCGATGGGAAGCGAGACTTCTTTTTAGCGCTGATTTGCCTTTCCAGGTTGCTTGGTTGGCCAAAAAGGGCGTATGCGTTTTTTCCTGAATATATTCAGGAAAAAACGCATACGCCCTTTTTGGCCAAGGGCCTCATTGTCAACGTTTTGCTGCTTTTCATGTGCTTTAAAGGCGATTCGAATCTACCTCCTGAAATCTGTTTCCTGCAATTCTGCCTTGATTTCAAATCCTCTTCTTTGCCTTCCCTCAATATATTTGTGGACGAGAGTTATCATTTATAACTCTGCAGGTTTGTGAATTGCAGTGCCCTGAAGCTCCATTTTACAACTCGCTTTTTGGGAGCTGGCCGTAAAAGCGCAGGATGGCTTCAGGCCCTGTTCTGGTTCCGGGGGGCAGGCTGAGCCTGTGGTTAATTCTTCTCCCTGATGGGAAAATAGAGTGACCTGTGCCTGTCCCAACACCAAGAGCTAGTCTCTCATTGGTTCCCCATCTTCCCATTCATCCTCAGGACAAATTGCAACCTGTACGGAACAGGAGGTTAAAGGTGCTGATGCTCCAAGTAGGGAGATTGCTAGTAAAGTGGCTGGAATGGAGAACCCAGGCACAAGGAGATGAGAAATGAGGTGCCTTTTAGAAACCTTTCCCCATCACACGGTGTACCATCTTCTGGGTTTCTCGTGTATGTTTTCGATATAGGAAGATGCCCTTGAACCTCGAGATTTGGGACCCATGCGATGGGTACCAGGCAGTATTACTTTAAAGGGTCTGCGTTTGCTCACCCAACCTCAAAAAACCTCTCAGCCCCAAGAGTGTCCACCCTTATGTCTCATCCAGCTGTGGGTCTAGATATGGTCAATCCAGGTTCCATCACAGCCCCTGAACGAATTGTGTAAGAATTTCTCTCTCTTTCACTGTCTTTGTTTCTTGGGTTTTTAGAAGTAATTTATTTTTATAATGGGGTTTAGCTGCTTTTCACTGCTGTGTTTATGCCGCTTTACACCCACTTGACACACTAACAGAGAGATTTCAATACATAGGTTTTAAGATTATTACTAGTCAGATATATCCTTGTGTGGTGAATAGGGGGTGTTGAATCCAGTTCTCTGAGCAAGGAGTAGGTCTTGTCTATTACATGTTGGGTTTATGGAACTGTATCTCAGGTAATTTGAAACCCTTGTTTTATGTATCACCCCACCTCACCTTTCCTGTTAAGCAGCCATAGTGTGTTTTCTGCATGTGTGACTCTGTTCTGTTTTGTAATTCAGTTCAAGTGTAATGGTTTTTACTTTCCCTGTATAAGTGATATCTTATGAGAAGTGTCCTTTTCTGTGTGACTTATTTCACTTAGAATCGTCGTACCTAAATCCACTCATCATGCTGCTACTAGCCTTATGACATTGATTTCATGGCTGAGTGATATTCCATTGTACATAAGGACCACAACTTCTTTATCCATTTTTCTCTTTCCTGGGATATTGAAGGTGGAATGAAGTGGAGGTCCTTGGCAACAGAGCAGCCCTAAACTTTGGTGTGCTTGTGTCTTGCTGATTTTTAATTTTCCCAATTTATACCCCCATGCGTGGAAGTGCCCTATGCGCTCTAAGCTGTGTTTTTTAGATGTTTCAGGACACACCGTACCCTTCTCCAGCGTGGCTGTTGGCAATTTACATTCCGCCCATCAGCGTAGCAAGGCTCCCATTTCTCCATGGCCTGTTCTGCATTTCTGGTTTTGACACTTTTCTCAGCATGGCCCTTTTGACCGATGGGAAGCGAGACTTCTTTGTAGCGCTGATTTGCTTTTCCAGGTTGCTTGGTTGGCCAAAAACGGCGTATGCGTTTTTTCCTGAATATATTCAGGAAAAAACGCATACGCCCTTTTTGGCCAAGGGCATCATTGTCAACGTTTTGCTGCTTTTCATGTGCTTTAAAGGCGATTCGAATCTACCTCCTGAAATCTGTTTCCTGCAATTCTGCCTTGATTTCAAATCCTCTTCTTTGCCTTCCCTCAATATATTTGTGGACGAGAGTTATCATTTATAACACTGCAGGTTTGTGAATTGCAGTGCACTGAAGCTCCATTTTACAACTTGCTTTTTTGGGAGCTGGCCGCAAAAACGCAGGATGGCTTCAGGCCCTGTTCTGGTTCTGGGGGGCAGGCTGAGCCTGTGGATAATTCTTCTTCCTGATGGGAAAATAGAGTGACCTGTGTCTGTCCCAATACCAAGAGCTAGGCTCTCATTGCTTCCCCATCTTCCCGTTCATCCTCAGGACAAATTGCAACCTGTACGGAACAGGAGGTTAAAGGTGCTGATACTCCAAGTAGGGAGATTGCTAGTAAAGTGGCTGGAATTGCGAACCCGAGCTCAAGGAGATGACAAATGAGGTGCGTTTTAGAAAGCTTTCCCCATCACACGGTGTACCATCTTCTGGGTTTCTCATGCATGTTTTCGATGTAGGAAGATGCCCTTGAACCTGGAGATTTGGGACCCATGGGATGGGTACCACACAGTATTACTTTAAAGGGTCTGCGTTTGCTCACCCAACCTCACCAAACCTCTCAGCCCCAAGAGTGTCCACCCTTATGTCTCATCCAGCTGTGGGTCTAGATATGGTCAATCCAGGTTCCATCACAGCCCCTGAACGAATTGTGTAAGAATTTCTCTCTCTTTCACTGTCTTTGTTTCTTGGGTTTTTAGAAGTAATTTATTTTTATAATGGGGTTTAGCTGCTTTTCACTGCTGTGTTTATGCCGCTTTACACCCACTTGACACACTAACAGAGAGATTTCAATACATAGGTTTTAAGATTATTACTAGTCAGATATATCCTTGTGTGGTGAATAGGGGGTGTTGAATCCAGTTCTCTGAGCAAGGAGTAGGTCTTGTCTATTACATGTTGGGTTTATGGAACTGTATCTCAGGTAATTTGAAACCCTTGTTTTATGTATCACCCCACCTCACCTTTCCTGTTAAGCAGCCATAGTGTGTTTTCTGCATGTGTGACTCTGTTCTGTTTTGTAATTCAGTTCAAGTGTAATGGTTTTTACTTTCCCTGTATAAGTGATATCTTATGAGAAGTGTCCTTTTCTGTGTGACTTATTTCACTTAGAATCGTCGTACCTAAATCCACTCATCATGCTGCTACTAGCCTTATGACATTGATTTCATGGCTGAGTGATATTCCATTGTACATAAGGACCACAACTTCTTTATCCATTTTTCTCTTTCCTGGGATATTGAAGGTGGAATGAAGTGGAGGTCCTTGGCAACAGAGCAGCCCTAAACTTTGGTGTGCTTGTGTCTTGCTGATTTTTAATTTTCCCAATTTATACCCCCATGCGTGGAAGTGCCCTATGCGCTCTAAGCTGTGTTTTTTAGATGTTTCAGGACACACCGTACCCTTCTCCAGCGTGGCTGTTGGCAATTTACATTCCGCCCATCAGCGTAGCAAGGCTCCCATTTCTCCATGGCCTGTTCTGCATTTCTGGTTTTGACACTTTTCTCAGCATGGCCCTTTTGACCGATGGGAAGCGAGACTTCTTTGTAGCGCTGATTTGCTTTTCCAGGTTGCTTGGTTGGCCAAAAACGGCGTATGCGTTTTTTCCTGAATATATTCAGGAAAAAACGCATACGCCCTTTTTGGCCAAGGGCATCATTGTCAACGTTTTGCTGCTTTTCATGTGCTTTAAAGGCGATTCGAATCTACCTCCTGAAATCTGTTTCCTGCAATTCTGCCTTGATTTCAAATCCTCTTCTTTGCCTTCCCTCAATATATTTGTGGACGAGAGTTATCATTTATAACACTGCAGGTTTGTGAATTGCAGTGCCCTGAAGCTCCATTTTACAACTTGCTTTTTTGGGAGCTGGCCGCAAAAACGCAGGATGGCTTCAGGCCCTGTTCTGGTTCTGGGGGGCAGGCTGAGCCTGTGGATAATTCTTCTTCCTGATGGGAAAATAGAGTGACCTGTGTCTGTCCCAATACCAAGAGCTAGTCTCTCATTGCTTCCCCGTCTTCCCGTTCATCCTCAGGACAAATTGCAACCTGTACGGAACAGGAGGTTAAAGGTGCTGATACTCCAAGTAGGGAGATTGCTAGTAAAGTGGCTGGAATTGCGAACCCGAGCTCAAGGAGATGACAAATGAGGTGCGTTTTAGAAAGCTTTCCCCATCACACGGTGTACCATCTTCTGGGTTTCTCATGCATGTTTTCGATGTAGGAAGATGCCCTTGAACCTGGAGATTTGGGACCCATGGGATGGGTACCACACAGTATTACTTTAAAGGGTCTGCGTTTGCTCACCCAACCTCAGCAAACCTCTCAGCCCCAAGAGTGTCCACCCTTATGTCTCATCCAGCTGTGGGTCTAGATATGGTCAATCCGGGTTGCATCACAGCCCCTGAACGAACTGTGTAAGAATTTCTCTCTCTTTCTCTGTCTTTGTTTCATGGGTTTTTAAAAGTAATTTATGTTTATAATGGGGTTTAGCTGCTTTTCACTGCTGTGTTTATGCCGCTTTACACCCACTTGACACACTAACAGAGAGATTTCAATACATAGGTTTTAAGATTATTACTAGTCAGATATATACTTGTGTGGTGAATAGGGGGTGTTGAGTCCAGTTCTCTGAGCAAGGAGTCGGTCTTGTCTATTACATATTGGGTTTATGGAACGGTATCTCAGCTAATTTGAAACCCTTGTTTTATGTATCACCCCACCTCACCTTCCCTGTTAAGCAGCCATAGTGTGTTTTCTGCATGTGCGACTCTGTTCTGTTTTGTATTTCAGTTCAAGTGTAATGGTTTTTACTTTCCCTCTATAAGTGATATCTTATGAGATGTGTCCTTTTCTGTGTGACTTATTTCACTTAGAATCATCGTACCTAAATCCACTCATCATGCTGCTACTAGCCTTATGACATTGATTTCATGGCTGAGTGATATTCCATTGTACATAAGGACCACAACTTCTTTATCCATTTTTCTCTTTCCTGGGATATTTAAGTTGGAATGAAGTGGAGGTCCTTGGCAACAGAGCAGCCCTAAACTTTGGTGTGCTTGTGTCTTGCTGATTTTTAATTTTCCCAATTTATACCCCCATGTGTGGAAGTGCCCTATGCGCTCTAAACTGTGTTTTTTAGATGTTTCAGGACACACCATATCTTCTCCAGAGTGGCTGTTGGCAATTTACATTCCGCCCATCAGCATAGCAAGGCTCCCATTTCTCCATGGCCTGTCCTGCATTTCTGGTTTTGACACTTTTCTCAGCATGGCCCTTTTGACCGATGGGAAGCGAGACTTCTTTGTAGCACTGATTTGCCTTTCCAGGTTGCTTGGTTGGCAAAAAGGGTGTATGCGTTTTTTCCTGAATATATTCAGGAAAAAACGCATACGCCCTTTTTGGCCAAGGGCCTCATTGTCAACGTTTTGCTGCTTTTCATGTGCTTTAAAGGCGATTCGAATCTACCTCCTGAAATCTGTTTCCTGCAATTCTGCCTTGATTTCAAATCCTCTTCTTTGCCTTCCCTCAATATATTTGTGGACGAGAGTTATCATTTATAACTCTGCAGGTTTGTGAATTGCAGTGCCCTGAAGCTCCATTTTACAACTCGCTTTTTGGGAGCTGGCCGTAAAAGCGCAGGATGGCTTCAGGCCCTGTTCTGGTTCCGGGGGGCAGGCTGAGCCTGTGGTTAATTCTTCTCCCTGATGGGAAAATAGAGTGACCTGTGCCTGTCCCAACACCAAGAGCTAGTCTCTCATTGGTTCCCCATCTTCCCATTCATCCTCAGGACAAATTGCAACCTGTACGGAACAGGAGGTTAAAGGTGCTGATGCTCCAAGTAGGGAGATTGCTAGTAAAGTGGCTGGAATGGAGAACCCAGGCACAAGGAGATGAGAAATGAGGTGCGTTTTAGAAACCTTTCCCCATCACACGGTGTACCATCTTCTGGGTTTCTCGTGTATGTTTTCGATATAGGAAGATGCCCTTGAACCTCGAGATTTGGGACCCATGCGATGGGTACCAGGCAGTATTACTTTAAAGGGTCTGCGTTTGCTCACCCAACCTCAAAAAACCTCTCAGCCCCAAGAGTGTCCACCCTTATGTCTCATCCAGCTGTGGGTCTAGATATGGTCAATCTGGTTTGCATCACAGCCCCTGAACGAATTGTGTAAGAATTTCTCTCTCTTTCTCTGTCTTTGTTTCATGGGTTTTTAAAAGTAATTTATGTTTATAATGGGGTTTAGCTGCTTTTCACTGCTGTGTTTATGCCGCTTTACACCCACTTGACACACTAACAGAGAGATTTCAATACATAGGTTTTAAGATTATTACTAGTCAGATATATCCTTGTGTGGTGAATAGGGGGTGTTGAGTCCAGTTCTCTGAGCAAGGAGTCGGTCTTGTCTATTACATATTGGGTTTATGGAACGGTATCTCAGGTAATTTGAAACCCTTGTTTTATGTATCACCCCACCTCACCTTCCCTGTTAAGCAGCCATAGTGTGTTTTCTGCATGTGTGACTCTGTTCTGTTTTGTATTTCAGTTCAAGTGTAATGGTTTTTACTTTCCCTCTATAAGTGATATCTTATGAGATGTGTCCTTTTCTGTGTGACTTATTTCACTTAGAATCATCGTACCTAAATCCACTCATCATGCTGCTACTAGCCTTATGACATTGATTTCATGGCTGAGTGATATTCCATTGTACATAAGGACCACAACTTCTTGATCCATTTTTCTCTTTCCTGGGATATTTAAGTTGGAATGAAGTGGAGGTCCTTGGCAACAGAGCAGCCCTAAACTTTGGTGTGCTTGTGTCTTGCTGATTTTTAATTTTCCCAATTTATACCCCCATGTGTGGAAGTGCCCTATGCGCTCTAAACTGTGTTTTTTAGATGTTTCAGGACACACCATATCTTCTCCAGAGTGGCTGTTGGCAATTTACATTCCGCCCATCAGCATAGCAAGGCTCCCATTTCTCCATGGCCTGTCCTGCATTTCTGGTTTTGACACTTTTCTCAGCATGGCCCTTTTGACCGATGGGAAGCGAGACTTCTTTGTAGCACTGATTTGCCTTTCCAGGTTGCTTGGTTGGCCAAAAAGGGCGTATGCGTTTTTTCCTGAATATATTCAGGAAAAAACGCATACGCCCTTTTTGGCCAAGGGCCTCATTGTCAACGTTTTGCTGCTTTTCATGTGCTTTAAAGGCGATTCGAATCTACCTCCGGAAATCTGTTTCCTGCAATTCTGCCTTGATTTCAAATCCTCTTCTTTGCCTTCCCTCAATATATTTGTGGACGAGAGTTATCATTTATAACTCTGCAGGTTTGTGAATTGCAGTGCCCTGAAGCTCCATTTTACAACTCGCTTTTTGGGAGCTGGCCGTAAAAGCGCAGGATGGCTTCAGGCCCTGTTCTGGTTCCGGGGGGCAGGCTGAGCCTGTGGTTAATTCTTCTCCCTGATGGGAAAATAGAGTGACCTGTGCCTGTCCCAACACCAAGAGCTAGTCTCTCATTGGTTCCCCATCTTCCCATTCATCCTCAGGACAAATTGCAACCTGTACGGAACAGGAGGTTAAAGGTGCTGATGCTCCAAGTAGGGAGATTGCTAGTAAAGTGGCTGGAATGGAGAACCCAGGCACAAGGAGATGAGAAATGAGGTGCGTTTTAGAAACCTTTCCCCATCACACGGTGTACCATCTTCTGGGTTTCTCGTGTATGTTTTCGATATAGGAAGATGCCCTTGAACCTCGAGATTTGGGACCCATGCGATGGGTACCAGGCAGTATTACTTTAAAGGGTCTGCGTTTGCTCACCCAACCTCAAAAAACCTCTCAGCCCCAAGAGTGTCCACCCTTATGTCTCATCCAGCTGTGGGTCTAGATATGGTCAATCCAGGTTCCATCACAGCCCCTGAACGAATTGTGTAAGAATTTCTCTCTCTTTCACTGTCTTTGTTTCTTGGGTTTTTAGAAGTAATTTATTTTTATAATGGGGTTTAGCTGCTTTTCACTGCTGTGTTTATGCCGCTTTACACCCACTTGACACACTAACAGAGAGATTTCAATACATAGGTTTTAAGATTATTACTAGTCAGATATATCCTTGTGTGGTGAATAGGGGGTGTTGAATCCAGTTCTCTGAGCAAGGAGTAGGTCTTGTCTATTACATGTTGGGTTTATGGAACTGTATCTCAGGTAATTTGAAACCCTTGTTTTATGTATCACCCCACCTCACCTTTCCTGTTAAGCAGCCATAGTGTGTTTTCTGCATGTGTGACTCTGTTCTGTTTTGTAATTCAGTTCAAGTGTAATGGTTTTTACTTTCCCTGTATAAGTGATATCTTATGAGAAGTGTCCTTTTCTGTGTGACTTATTTCACTTAGAATCGTCGTACCTAAATCCACTCATCATGCTGCTACTAGCCTTATGACATTGATTTCATGGCTGAGTGATATTCCATTGTACATAAGGACCACAACTTCTTTATCCATTTTTCTCTTTCCTGGGATATTGAAGGTGGAATGAAGTGGAGGTCCTTGGCAACAGAGCAGCCCTAAACTTTGTGTGCTTGTGTCTTGCTGATTTTTAATTTTCCCAATTTATACCCCCATGCGTGGAAGTGCCCTATGCGCTCTAAGCTGTGTTTTTTAGATGTTTCAGGACACACCGTACCCTTCTCCAGCGTGGCTGTTGGCAATTTACATTCCGCCCATCAGCGTAGCAAGGCTCCCATTTCTCCATGGCCTGTTCTGCATTTCTGGTTTTGACACTTTTCTCAGCATGGCCCTTTTGACCGATGGGAAGCGAGACTTCTTTGTAGCGCTGATTTGCTTTTCCAGGTTGCTTGGTTGGCCAAAAACGGCGTATGCGTTTTTTCCTGAATATATTCAGGAAAAAACGCATACGCCCTTTTGGCCAAGGGCATCATTGTCAACGTTTTGCTGCTTTTCATGTGCTTTAAAGGCGATTCGAATCTACCTCCTGAAATCTGTTTCCTGCAATTCTGCCTTGATTTCAAATCCTCTTCTTTGCCTTCCCTCAATATATTTGTGGACGAGAGTTATCATTTATAACACTGCAGGTTTGTGAATTGCAGTGCACTGAAGCTCCATTTTACAACTTGCTTTTTTGGGAGCTGGCCGCAAAAACGCAGGATGGCTTCAGGCCCTGTTCTGGTTCTGGGGCAGGCTGAGCCTGTGGATAATTCTTCTTCCTGATGGGAAAATAGAGTGACTGTGTCTGTCCCAATACCAAGAGCTAGGCTCTCATTGCTTCCCCATCTTCCCGTTCATCCTCAGGACAAATTGCAACCTGTACGGAACAGGAGGTTAAAGGTGCTGATACTCCAAGTAGGGAGATTGCTAGTAAATGGCTGGAATTGCGAACCCGAGCTCAAGGAGATGACAAATGAGGTGCGTTTTAGAAAGCTTTCCCCATCACACGGTGTACCATCTTCTGGGTTTCTCATGCATGTTTTCGATGTAGGAAGATGCCCTTGAACCTGGAGATTTGGGACCCATGGGATGGGTACCACACAGTATTACTTTAAAGGGTCTGCGTTTGCTCACCCAACCTCACCAAACCTCTCAGCCCCAAGAGTGTCCACCCTTATGTCTCATCCAGCTGTGGGTCTAGATATGGTCAATCCAGGTTCCATCACAGCCCCTGAACGAATTGTGTAAGAATTTCTCTCTCTTTCACTGTCTTTGTTTCTTGGGTTTTTAGAAGTAATTTATTTTATAATGGGGTTTAGCTGCTTTTCACTGCTGTGTTTATGCCGCTTTACACCCACTTGACACACTAACAGAGAGATTTCAATACATAGGTTTTAAGATTATTACTAGTCAGATATATCCTTGTGTGGTGAATAGGGGGTGTTGAATCCAGTTCTCTGAGCAAGGAGTAGGTCTTGTCTATTACATGTTGGGTTTATGGAACTGTATCTCAGGTAATTTGAAACCCTTGTTTTATGTATCACCCCACCTCACCTTTTCCTGTTAAGCAGCCATAGTGTGTTTTCTGCATGTGTGACTCTGTTCTGTTTTGTAATTCAGTTCAAGTGTAATGGTTTTTACTTTCCCTGTATATAGTGATATCTTATGAGAAGTGTCCTTTTCTGTGTGACTTATTTCACTTAGAATCGTCGTACCTAAATCCACTCATCATGCTGCTACTAGCCTTATGACATTGATTTCATGGCTGAGTGATATTCCATTGTACATAAGGACCACAACTTCTTTATCCATTTTTCTCTTTCCTGGGATTATTGAAGGTGGAATGAAGTGGAGGTCCTTGGCAACAGAGCAGCCCTAAACTTTGGTGTGCTTGTGTCTTGCTGATTTTTAATTTTCCCAATTTATACCCCCATGCGTGGAAGTGCCCTATGCGCTCTAAGCTGTGTTTTTAGATGTTTCAGGACACACCGTACCCTTCTCCAGCGTGGCTGTTGGCAATTTACATTTCCGCCCATCAGCGTAGCAAGGCTCCCATTTCTCCATGGCCTGTTCTGCATTTCTGGTTTTGACACTTTTCTCAGCATGGCCCTTTTGACCGATGGGAAGCGAGACTTCTTTGTAGCGCTGATTTGCTTTTCCAGGTTGCTTGGTTGGCCAAAAACGGCGTATGCGTTTTTTCCTGAATATATTCAGGAAAAAACGCATACGCCCTTTTTGGCCAAGGGCATCATTGTCAACGTTTTGCTGCTTTTCATGTGCTTTAAAGGCGATTTTCGAATCTACCTCCTGAAATCTGTTTCCTGCAATTCTGCCTTGATTTCAAATCCTCTTCTTTGCCTTCCCTCAATATATTTGTGGACGAGAGTTATCATTTATAACACTGCAGGTTTGTGAATTGCAGTGCCCTGAAGCTCCATTTTACAACTTGCTTTTTTGGGAGCTGGCCGCAAAAACGCAGGATGGCTTCAGGCCCTGTTCTGGTTCTGGGGGGCAGGCTGAGCCTGTGGATAATTCTTCTTCCTGATGGGAAAATAGAGTGACCTGTGTCTGTCCCAATACCAAGAGCTAGTCTCTCATTGCTTCCCCGTCTTCCCGTTCATCCTCAGGACAAATTGCAACCTGTACGGAACAGGAGGTTAAAGGTGCTGATACTCCAAGTAGGGAGATTGCTAGTAAAGTGGCTGGAATTGCGAACCCGAGCTCAAGGAGATGACAAATGAGGTGCGTTTTAGAAAGCTTTCCCCATCACACGGTGTACCATCTTCTGGGTTTCTCATGCATGTTTTCGATGTAGGAAGATGCCCTTGAACCTGGAGATTTGGGACCCATGGGATGGGTACCACACAGTATTACTTTAAAGGGTCTGCGTTTGCTCACCCAACCTCAGCAAACCTCTCAGCCCCAAGAGTGTCCACCCTTATGTCTCATCCAGCTGTGGGTCTAGATATGGTCAATCCGGGTTGCATCACAGCCCCTGAACGAACTGTGTAAGAATTTCTCTCTCTTTCTCTGTCTTTGTTTCATGGGTTTTTAAAAGTAATTTATGTTTATAATGGGGTTTAGCTGCTTTTCACTGCTGTGTTTATGCCGCTTTACACCCACTTGACACACTAACAGAGAGATTTCAATACATAGGTTTTAAGATTATTACTAGTCAGATATATACTTGTGTGGTGAATAGGGGGTGTTGAGTCCAGTTCTCTGAGCAAGGAGTCGGTCTTGTCTATTACATATTGGGTTTATGGAACGGTATCTCAGCTAATTTGAAACCCTTGTTTTATGTATCACCCCACCTCACCTTCCCTGTTAAGCAGCCATAGTGTGTTTTCTGCATGTGCGACTCTGTTCTGTTTTGTATTTCAGTTCAAGTGTAATGGTTTTTACTTTCCCTCTATAAGTGATATCTTATGAGATGTGTCCTTTTCTGTGTGACTTATTTCACTTAGAATCATCGTACCTAAATCCACTCATCATGCTGCTACTAGCCTTATGACATTGATTTCATGGCTGAGTGATATTCCATTGTACATAAGGACCACAACTTCTTTATCCATTTTTCTCTTTCCTGGGATATTTAAGTTGGAATGAAGTGGAGGTCCTTGGCAACAGAGCAGCCCTAAACTTTGGTGTGCTTGTGTCTTGCTGATTTTTAATTTTCCCAATTTATACCCCCATGTGTGGAAGTGCCCTATGCGCTCTAAACTGTGTTTTTTAGATGTTTCAGGACACACCATATCTTCTCCAGAGTGGCTGTTGGCAATTTACATTCCGCCCATCAGCATAGCAAGGCTCCCATTTCTCCATGGCCTGTCCTGCATTTCTGGTTTTGACACTTTTCTCAGCATGGCCCTTTTGACCGATGGGAAGCGAGACTTCTTTGTAGCACTGATTTGCCTTTCCAGGTTGCTTGGTTGGCAAAAAGGGTGTATGCGTTTTTTCCTGAATATATTCAGGAAAAAACGCATACGCCCTTTTTGGCCAAGGGCCTCATTGTCAACGTTTTGCTGCTTTTCATGTGCTTTAAAGGCGATTCGAATCTACCTCCTGAAATCTGTTTCCTGCAATTCTGCCTTGATTTCAAATCCTCTTCTTTGCCTTCCCTCAATATATTTGTGGACGAGAGTTATCATTTATAACTCTGCAGGTTTGTGAATTGCAGTGCCCTGAAGCTCCATTTTACAACTCGCTTTTTGGGAGCTGGCCGTAAAAGCGCAGGATGGCTTCAGGCCCTGTTCTGGTTCCGGGGGGCAGGCTGAGCCTGTGGTTAATTCTTCTCCCTGATGGGAAAATAGAGTGACCTGTGCCTGTCCCAACACCAAGAGCTAGTCTCTCATTGGTTCCCCATCTTCCCATTCATCCTCAGGACAAATTGCAACCTGTACGGAACAGGAGGTTAAAGGTGCTGATGCTCCAAGTAGGGAGATTGCTAGTAAAGTGGCTGGAATGGAGAACCCAGGCACAAGGAGATGAGAAATGAGGTGCGTTTTAGAAACCTTTCCCCATCACACGGTGTACCATCTTCTGGGTTTCTCGTGTATGTTTTCGATATAGGAAGATGCCCTTGAACCTCGAGATTTGGGACCCATGCGATGGGTACCAGGCAGTATTACTTTAAAGGGTCTGCGTTTGCTCACCCAACCTCAAAAAACCTCTCAGCCCCAAGAGTGTCCACCCTTATGTCTCATCCAGCTGTGGGTCTAGATATGGTCAATCTGGTTTGCATCACAGCCCCTGAACGAATTGTGTAAGAATTTCTCTCTCTTTCTCTGTCTTTGTTTCATGGGTTTTTAAAAGTAATTTATGTTTATAATGGGGTTTAGCTGCTTTTCACTGCTGTGTTTATGCCGCTTTACACCCACTTGACACACTAACAGAGAGATTTCAATACATAGGTTTTAAGATTATTACTAGTCAGATATATCCTTGTGTGGTGAATAGGGGGTGTTGAGTCCAGTTCTCTGAGCAAGGAGTCGGTCTTGTCTATTACATATTGGGTTTATGGAACGGTATCTCAGGTAATTTGAAACCCTTGTTTTATGTATCACCCCACCTCACCTTCCCTGTTAAGCAGCCATAGTGTGTTTTCTGCATGTGTGACTCTGTTCTGTTTTGTATTTCAGTTCAAGTGTAATGGTTTTTACTTTCCCTCTATAAGTGATATCTTATGAGATGTGTCCTTTTCTGTGTGACTTATTTCACTTAGAATCATCGTACCTAAATCCACTCATCATGCTGCTACTAGCCTTATGACATTGATTTCATGGCTGAGTGATATTCCATTGTACATAAGGACCACAACTTCTTGATCCATTTTTCTCTTTCCTGGGATATTTAAGTTGGAATGAAGTGGAGGTCCTTGGCAACAGAGCAGCCCTAAACTTTGGTGTGCTTGTGTCTTGCTGATTTTTAATTTTCCCAATTTATACCCCCATGTGTGGAAGTGCCCTATGCGCTCTAAACTGTGTTTTTTAGATGTTTCAGGACACACCATATCTTCTCCAGAGTGGCTGTTGGCAATTTACATTCCGCCCATCAGCATAGCAAGGCTCCCATTTCTCCATGGCCTGTCCTGCATTTCTGGTTTTGACACTTTTCTCAGCATGGCCCTTTTGACCGATGGGAAGCGAGACTTCTTTGTAGCACTGATTTGCCTTTCCAGGTTGCTTGGTTGGCCAAAAAGGGCGTATGCGTTTTTTCCTGAATATATTCAGGAAAAAACGCATACGCCCTTTTTGGCCAAGGGCCTCATTGTCAACGTTTTGCTGCTTTTCATGTGCTTTAAAGGCGATTCGAATCTACCTCCGGAAATCTGTTTCCTGCAATTCTGCCTTGATTTCAAATCCTCTTCTTTGCCTTCCCTCAATATATTTGTGGACGAGAGTTATCATTTATAACTCTGCAGGTTTGTGAATTGCAGTGCCCTGAAGCTCCATTTTACAACTCGCTTTTTGGGAGCTGGCCGTAAAAGCGCAGGATGGCTTCAGGCCCTGTTCTGGTTCCGGGGGGCAGGCTGAGCCTGTGGTTAATTCTTCTCCCTGATGGGAAAATAGAGTGACCTGTGCCTGTCCCAACACCAAGAGCTAGTCTCTCATTGGTTCCCCATCTTCCCATTCATCCTCAGGACAAATTGCAACCTGTACGGAACAGGAGGTTAAAGGTGCTGATGCTCCAAGTAGGGAGATTGCTAGTAAAGTGGCTGGAATGGAGAACCCAGGCACAAGGAGATGAGAAATGAGGTGCGTTTTAGAAACCTTTCCCCATCACACGGTGTACCATCTTCTGGGTTTCTCGTGTATGTTTTCGATATAGGAAGATGCCCTTGAACCTCGAGATTTGGGACCCATGCGATGGGTACCAGGCAGTATTACTTTAAAGGGTCTGCGTTTGCTCACCCAACCTCAAAAAACCTCTCAGCCCCAAGAGTGTCCACCCTTATGTCTCATCCAGCTGTGGGTCTAGATATGGTCAATCCAGGTTCCATCACAGCCCCTGAACGAATTGTGTAAGAATTTCTCTCTCTTTCACTGTCTTTGTTTCTTGGGTTTTTAGAAGTAATTTATTTTTATAATGGGGTTTAGCTGCTTTTCACTGCTGTGTTTATGCCGCTTTACACCCACTTGACACACTAACAGAGAGATTTCAATACATAGGTTTTAAGATTATTACTAGTCAGATATATCCTTGTGTGGTGAATAGGGGGTGTTGAATCCAGTTCTCTGAGCAAGGAGTAGGTCTTGTCTATTACATGTTGGGTTTATGGAACTGTATCTCAGGTAATTTGAAACCCTTGTTTTATGTATCACCCCACCTCACCTTTCCTGTTAAGCAGCCATAGTGTGTTTTCTGCATGTGTGACTCTGTTCTGTTTTGTAATTCAGTTCAAGTGTAATGGTTTTTACTTTCCCTGTATAAGTGATATCTTATGAGAAGTGTCCTTTTCTGTGTGACTTATTTCACTTAGAATCGTCGTACCTAAATCCACTCATCATGCTGCTACTAGCCTTATGACATTGATTTCATGGCTGAGTGATATTCCATTGTACATAAGGACCACAACTTCTTTATCCATTTTTCTCTTTCCTGGGATATTGAAGGTGGAATGAAGTGGAGGTCCTTGGCAACAGAGCAGCCCTAAACTTTGGTGTGCTTGTGTCTTGCTGATTTTTAATTTTCCCAATTTATACCCCCATGCGTGGAAGTGCCCTATGCGCTCTAAGCTGTGTTTTTTAGATGTTTCAGGACACACCGTACCCTTCTCCAGCGTGGCTGTTGGCAATTTACATTCCGCCCATCAGCGTAGCAAGGCTCCCATTTCTCCATGGCCTGTTCTGCATTTCTGGTTTTGACACTTTTCTCAGCATGGCCCTTTTGACCGATGGGAAGCGAGACTTCTTTGTAGCGCTGATTTGCTTTTCCAGGTTGCTTGGTTGGCCAAAAACGGCGTATGCGTTTTTTCCTGAATATATTCAGGAAAAAACGCATACGCCCTTTTTGGCCAAGGGCATCATTGTCAACGTTTTGCTGCTTTTCATGTGCTTTAAAGGCGATTCGAATCTACCTCCTGAAATCTGTTTCCTGCAATTCTGCCTTGATTTCAAATCCTCTTCTTTGCCTTCCCTCAATATATTTGTGGACGAGAGTTATCATTTATAACACTGCAGGTTTGTGAATTGCAGTGCACTGAAGCTCCATTTTACAACTTGCTTTTTTGGGAGCTGGCCGCAAAAACGCAGGATGGCTTCAGGCCCTGTTCTGGTTCTGGGGGGCAGGCTGAGCCTGTGGATAATTCTTCTTCCTGATGGGAAAATAGAGTGACCTGTGTCTGTCCCAATACCAAGAGCTAGGCTCTCATTGCTTCCCCATCTTCCCGTTCATCCTCAGGACAAATTGCAACCTGTACGGAACAGGAGGTTAAAGGTGCTGATACTCCAAGTAGGGAGATTGCTAGTAAAGTGGCTGGAATTGCGAACCCGAGCTCAAGGAGATGACAAATGAGGTGCGTTTTAGAAAGCTTTCCCCATCACACGGTGTACCATCTTCTGGGTTTCTCATGCATGTTTTCGATGTAGGAAGATGCCCTTGAACCTGGAGATTTGGGACCCATGGGATGGGTACCACACAGTATTACTTTAAAGGGTCTGCGTTTGCTCACCCAACCTCACCAAACCTCTCAGCCCCAAGAGTGTCCACCCTTATGTCTCATCCAGCTGTGGGTCTAGATATGGTCAATCCAGGTTCCATCACAGCCCCTGAACGAATTGTGTAAGAATTTCTCTCTCTTTCACTGTCTTTGTTTCTTGGGTTTTTAGAAGTAATTTATTTTTATAATGGGGTTTAGCTGCTTTTCACTGCTGTGTTTATGCCGCTTTACACCCACTTGACACACTAACAGAGAGATTTCAATACATAGGTTTTAAGATTATTACTAGTCAGATATATCCTTGTGTGGTGAATAGGGGGTGTTGAATCCAGTTCTCTGAGCAAGGAGTAGGTCTTGTCTATTACATGTTGGGTTTATGGAACTGTATCTCAGGTAATTTGAAACCCTTGTTTTATGTATCACCCCACCTCACCTTTCCTGTTAAGCAGCCATAGTGTGTTTTCTGCATGTGTGGCTCTGTTCTGTTTTGTAATTCAGTTCAAGTGTAATGGTTTTTACTTTCCCTGTATAAGTGATATCTTATGAGAAGTGTCCTTTTCTGTGTGACTTATTTCACTTAGAATCGTCGTACCTAAATCCACTCATCATGCTGCTACTAGCCTTATGACATTGATTTCATGGCTGAGTGATATTCCATTGTACATAAGGACCACAACTTCTTTATCCATTTTTCTCTTTCCTGGGATATTGAAGGTGGAATGAAGTGGAGGTCCTTGGCAACAGAGCAGCCCTAAACTTTGGTGTGCTTGTGTCTTGCTGATTTTTAATTTTCCCAATTTATACCCCCATGTGTGGAAGTGCCCTATGCGCTCTAAGCTGTGTTTTTTAGATGTTTCAGGACACACCGTACCCTTCTCCAGCGTGGCTGTTGGCAATTTACATTCCGCCCATCAGCGTAGCAAGGCTCCCATTTCTCCATGGCCTGTTCTGCATTTCTGGTTTTGACACTTTTCTCAGCATGGCCCTTTTGACCGATGGGAAGCGAGACTTCTTTGTAGCGCTGATTTGCTTTTCCAGGTTGCTTGGTTGGCCAAAAACGGCGTATGCGTTTTTTCCTGAATATATTCAGGAAAAAACGCATACGCCCTTTTTGGCCAAGGGCATCATTGTCAACGTTTTGCTGCTTTTCATGTGCTTTAAAGGCGATTCGAATCTACCTCCTGAAATCTGTTTCCTGCAATTCTGCCTTGATTTCAAATCCTCTTCTTTGCCTTCCCTCAATATATTTGTGGACGAGAGTTATCATTTATAACACTGCAGGTTTGTGAATTGCAGTGCCCTGAAGCTCCATTTTACAACTTGCTTTTTTGGGAGCTGGCCGCAAAAACGCAGGATGGCTTCAGGCCCTGTTCTGGTTCTGGGGGGCAGGCTGAGCCTGTGGATAATTCTTCTTCCTGATGGGAAAATAGAGTGACCTGTGTCTGTCCCAATACCAAGAGCTAGTCTCTCATTGCTTCCCCGTCTTCCCGTTCATCCTCAGGACAAATTGCAACCTGTACGGAACAGGAGGTTAAAGGTGCTGATACTCCAAGTAGGGAGATTGCTAGTAAAGTGGCTGGAATTGCGAACCCGAGCTCAAGGAGATGACAAATGAGGTGCGTTTTAGAAAGCTTTCCCCATCACACGGTGTACCATCTTCTGGGTTTCTCATGCATGTTTTCGATGTAGGAAGATGCCCTTGAACCTGGAGATTTGGGACCCATGGGATGGGTACCACACAGTATTACTTTAAAGGGTCTGCGTTTGCTCACCCAACCTCAGCAAACCTCTCAGCCCCAAGAGTGTCCACCCTTATGTCTCATCCAGCTGTGGGTCTAGATATGGTCAATCCGGGTTGCATCACAGCCCCTGAACGAATTGTGTAAGAATTTCTCTCTCTTTCTCTGTCTTTGTTTCATGGGTTTTTAAAAGTAATTTATGTTTATAATGGGGTTTAGCTGCTTTTCACTGCTGTGTTTATGCCGCTTTACACCCACTTGACACACTAACAGAGAGATTTCAATACATAGGTTTTAAGATTATTACTAGTCAGATATATACTTGTGTGGTGAATAGGGGGTGTTGAGTCCAGTTCTCTGAGCAAGGAGTCGGTCTTGTCTATTACATATTGGGTTTATGGAACGGTATCTCAGCTAATTTGAAACCCTTGTTTTATGTATCACCCCACCTCACCTTCCCTGTTAAGCAGCCATAGTGTGTTTTCTGCATGTGCGACTCTGTTCTGTTTTGTATTTCAGTTCAAGTGTAATGGTTTTTACTTTCCCTCTATAAGTGATATCTTATGAGATGTGTCCTTTTCTGTGTGACTTATTTCACTTAGAATCATCGTACCTAAATCCACTCATCATGCTGCTACTAGCCTTATGACATTGATTTCATGGCTGAGTGATATTCCATTGTACATAAGGACCACAACTTCTTTATCCATTTTTCTCTTTCCTGGGATATTTAAGTTGGAATGAAGTGGAGGTCCTTGGCAACAGAGCAGCCCTAAACTTTGGTGTGCTTGTGTCTTGCTGATTTTTAATTTTCCCAATTTATACCCCCATGTGTGGAAGTGCCCTATGCGCTCTAAACTGTGTTTTTTAGATGTTTCAGGACACACCATATCTTCTCCAGAGTGGCTGTTGGCAATTTACATTCCGCCCATCAGCATAGCAAGGCTCCCATTTCTCCATGGCCTGTCCTGCATTTCTGGTTTTGACACTTTTCTCAGCATGGCCCTTTTGACCGATGGGAAGCGAGACTTCTTTGTAGCACTGATTTGCCTTTCCAGGTTGCTTGGTTGGCAAAAAGGGTGTATGCGTTTTTTCCTGAATATATTCAGGAAAAAACGCATACGCCCTTTTTGGCCAAGGGCCTCATTGTCAACGTTTTGCTGCTTTTCATGTGCTTTAAAGGCGATTCGAATCTACCTCCTGAAATCTGTTTCCTGCAATTCTGCCTTGATTTCAAATCCTCTTCTTTGCCTTCCCTCAATATATTTGTGGACGAGAGTTATCATTTATAACTCTGCAGGTTTGTGAATTGCAGTGCCCTGAAGCTCCATTTTACAACTCGCTTTTTGGGAGCTGGCCGTAAAAGCGCAGGATGGCTTCAGGCCCTGTTCTGGTTCCGGGGGGCAGGCTGAGCCTGTGGTTAATTCTTCTCCCTGATGGGAAAATAGAGTGACCTGTGCCTGTCCCAACACCAAGAGCTAGTCTCTCATTGGTTCCCCATCTTCCCATTCATCCTCAGGACAAATTGCAACCTGTACGGAACAGGAGGTTAAAGGTGCTGATGCTCCAAGTAGGGAGATTGCTAGTAAAGTGGCTGGAATGGAGAACCCAGGCACAAGGAGATGAGAAATGAGGTGCGTTTTAGAAACCTTTCCCCATCACACGGTGTACCATCTTCTGGGTTTCTCGTGTATGTTTTCGATATAGGAAGATGCCCTTGAACCTCGAGATTTGGGACCCATGCGATGGGTACCAGGCAGTATTACTTTAAAGGGTCTGCGTTTGCTCACCCAACCTCAAAAAACCTCTCAGCCCCAAGAGTGTCCACCCTTATGTCTCATCCAGCTGTGGGTCTAGATATGGTCAATCTGGTTTGCATCACAGCCCCTGAACGAATTGTGTAAGAATTTCTCTCTCTTTCTCTGTCTTTGTTTCATGGGTTTTTAAAAGTAATTTATGTTTATAATGGGGTTTAGCTGCTTTTCACTGCTGTGTTTATGCCGCTTTACACCCACTTGACACACTAACAGAGAGATTTCAATACATAGGTTTTAAGATTATTACTAGTCAGATATATCCTTGTGTGGTGAATAGGGGGTGTTGAGTCCAGTTCTCTGAGCAAGGAGTCGGTCTTGTCTATTACATATTGGGTTTATGGAACGGTATCTCAGGTAATTTGAAACCCTTGTTTTATGTATCACCCCACCTCACCTTCCCTGTTAAGCAGCCATAGTGTGTTTTCTGCATGTGTGACTCTGTTCTGTTTTGTATTTCAGTTCAAGTGTAATGGTTTTTACTTTCCCTCTATAAGTGATATCTTATGAGATGTGTCCTTTTCTGTGTGACTTATTTCACTTAGAATCATCGTACCTAAATCCACTCATCATGCTGCTACTAGCCTTATGACATTGATTTCATGGCTGAGTGATATTCCATTGTACATAAGGACCACAACTTCTTGATCCTTTTTTCTCTTTCCTGGGATATTTAAGTTGGAATGAAGTGGAGGTCCTTGGCAACAGAGCAGCCCTAAACTTTGGTGTGCTTGTGTCTTGCTGATTTTTAATTTTCCCAATTTATACCCCCATGTGTGGAAGTGCCCTATGCGCTCTAAACTGTGTTTTTTAGATGTTTCAGGACACACCATATCTTCTCCAGAGTGGCTGTTGGCAATTTACATTCCGCCCATCAGCATAGCAAGGCTCCCATTTCTCCATGGCCTGTCCTGCATTTCTGGTTTTGACACTTTTCTCAGCATGGCCCTTTTGACCGATGGGAAGCGAGACTTCTTTGTAGCACTGATTTGCCTTTCCAGGTTGCTTGGTTGGCCAAAAAGGGCGTATGCGTTTTTTCCTGAATATATTCAGGAAAAAACGCATACGCCCTTTTTGGCCAAGGGCCTCATTGTCAACGTTTTGCTGCTTTTCATGTGCTTTAAAGGCGATTCGAATCTACCTCCTGAAATCTGTTTCCTGCAATTCTGCCTTGATTTCAAATCCTCTTCTTTGCCTTCCCTCAATATATTTGTGGACGAGAGTTATCATTTATAACTCTGCAGGTTTGTGAATTGCAGTGCCCTGAAGCTCCATTTTACAACTCGCTTTTTGGGAGCTGGCCGTAAAAGCGCAGGATGGCTTCAGGCCCTGTTCTGGTTCCGGGGGGCAGGCTGAGCCTGTGGTTAATTCTTCTCCCTGATGGGAAAATAGAGTGACCTGTGCCTGTCCCAACACCAAGAGCTAGTCTCTCATTGGTTCCCCATCTTCCCATTCATCCTCAGGACAAATTGCAACCTGTACGGAACAGGAGGTTAAAGGTGCTGATGCTCCAAGTAGGGAGATTGCTAGTAAAGTGGCTGGAATGGAGAACCCAGGCACAAGGAGATGAGAAATGAGGTGCGTTTTAGAAACCTTTCCCCATCACACGGTGTACCATCTTCTGGGTTTCTCGTGTATGTTTTCGATATAGGAAGATGCCCTTGAACCTCGAGATTTGGGACCCATGCGATGGGTACCAGGCAGTATTACTTTAAAGGGTCTGCGTTTGCTCACCCAACCTCAAAAAACCTCTCAGCCCCAAGAGTGTCCACCCTTATGTCTCATCCAGCTGTGGGTCTAGATATGGTCAATCTGGTTTGCATCACAGCCCCTGAACGAATTGTGTAAGAATTTCTCTCTCTTTCTCTGTCTTTGTTTCATGGGTTTTTAAAAGTAATTTATGTTTATAATGGGGTTTAGCTGCTTTTCACTGCTGTGTTTATGCCGCTTTACACCCACTTGACACACTAACAGAGAGATTTCAATACATAGGTTTTAAGATTATTACTAGTCAGATATATCCTTGTGTGGTGAATAGGGGGTGTTGAGTCCAGTTCTCTGAGCAAGGAGTCGGTCTTGTCTATTACATATTGGGTTTATGGAACGGTATCTCAGGTAATTTGAAACCCTTGTTTTATGTATCACCCCACCTCACCTTCCCTGTTAAGCAGCCATAGTGTGTTTTCTGCATGTGTGACTCTGTTCTGTTTTGTATTTCAGTTCAAGTGTAATGGTTTTTACTTTCCCTCTATAAGTGATATCTTATGAGATGTGTCCTTTTCCGTGTGACTTATTTCACTTAGAATCGTCGTACCTAAATCCACTCATCATGCTGCTACTAGCCTTATGACATTGATTTCATGGCTGAGTGATATTCCATTGTACATAAGGACCACAACTTCTTTATCCATTTTTCTCTTTCCTGGGATATTGAAGGTGGAATGAAGTGGAGGTCCTTGGCAACAGAGCAGCCCTAAACTTTGGTGTGCTTGTGTCTTGCTGATTTTTAATTTTCCCAATTTATACCCCCATGCGTGGAAGTGCCCTATGCGCTCTAAGCTGTGTTTTTTAGATGTTTCAGGACACACCGTACCCTTCTCCAGCGTGGCTGTTGGCAATTTACATTCCGCCCATCAGCGTAGCAAGGCTCCCATTTCTCCATGGCCTGTTCTGCATTTCTGGTTTTGACACTTTTCTCAGCATGGCCCTTTTGACCGATGGGAAGCGAGACTTCTTTGTAGCGCTGATTTGCTTTTCCAGGTTGCTTGGTTGGCCAAAAACGGCATATGCGTTTTTTCCTGAATATATTCAGGAAAAAACGCATACGCCCTTTTTGGCCAAGGGCATCATTGTCAACGTTTTGCTGCTTTTCATGTGCTTTAAAGGCGATTCGAATCTACCTCCTGAAATCTGTTTCCTGCAATTCTGCCTTGATTTCAAATCCTCTTCTTTGCCTTCCCTCAATATATTTGTGGACGAGAGTTATCATTTATAACACTGCAGGTTTGTGAATTGCAGTGCCCTGAAGCTCCATTTTACAACTTGCTTTTTTGGGAGCTGGCCGCAAAAACGCAGGATGGCTTCAGGCCCTGTTCTGGTTCTGGGGGGCAGGCTGAGCCTGTGGATAATTCTTCTTCCTGATGGGAAAATAGAGTGACCTGTGTCTGTCCCAATACCAAGAGCTAGGCTCTCATTGCTTCCCCATCTTCCCGTTCATCCTCAGGACAAATTGCAACCTGTACGGAACAGGAGGTTAAAGGTGCTGATACTCCAAGTAGGGAGATTGCTAGTAAAGTGGCTGGAATTGCGAACCCGAGCTCAAGGAGATGACAAATGAGGTGCGTTTTAGAAAGCTTTCCCCATCACACGGTGTACCATCTTCTGGGTTTCTCGTGTATGTTTTCGATATAGGAAGATGCCCTTGAACCTCGAGATTTGGGACCCATGCGATGGGTACCAGGCAGTATTACTTTAAAGGGTCTGCGTTTGCTCACCCAACCTCAAAAAACCTCTCAGCCCCAAGAGTGTCCACCCTTATGTCTCATCCAGCTGTGGGTCTAGATATGGTCAATCTGGTTTGCATCACAGCCCCTGAACGAATTGTGTAAGAATTTCTCTCTCTTTCTCTGTCTTTGTTTCATGGGTTTTTAAAAGTAATTTATGTTTATAATGGGGTTTAGCTGCTTTTCACTGCTGTGTTTATGCCGCTTTACACCCACTTGACACACTAACAGAGAGATTTCAATACATAGGTTTTAAGATTATTACTAGTCAGATATATCCTTGTGTGGTGAATAGGGGGTGTTGAGTCCAGTTCTCTGAGCAAGGAGTCGGTCTTGTCTATTACATATTGGGTTTATGGAACGGTATCTCAGGTAATTTGAAACCCTTGTTTTATGTATCACCCCACCTCACCTTCCCTGTTAAGCAGCCATAGTGTGTTTTCTGCATGTGTGACTCTGTTCTGTTTTGTATTTCAGTTCAAGTGTAATGGTTTTTACTTTCCCTCTATAAGTGATATCTTATGAGATGTGTCCTTTTCTGTGTGACTTATTTCACTTAGAATCATCGTACCTAAATCCACTCATCATGCTGCTACTAGCCTTATGACATTGATTTCATGGCTGAGTGATATTCCATTGTACATAAGGACCACAACTTCTTGATCCATTTTTCTCTTTCCTGGGATATTTAAGTTGGAATGAAGTGGAGGTCCTTGGCAACAGAGCAGCCCTAAACTTTGGTGTGCTTGTGTCTTGCTGATTTTTAATTTTCCCAATTTATACCCCCATGTGTGGAAGTGCCCTATGCGCTCTAAACTGTGTTTTTTAGATGTTTCAGGACACACCATATCTTCTCCAGAGTGGCTGTTGGCAATTTACATTCCGCCCATCAGCATAGCAAGGCTCCCATTTCTCCATGGCCTGTCCTGCATTTCTGGTTTTGACACTTTTCTCAGCATGGCCCTTTTGACCGATGGGAAGCGAGACTTCTTTGTAGCACTGATTTGCCTTTCCAGGTTGCTTGGTTGGCCAAAAAGGGCGTATGCGTTTTTTCCTGAATATATTCAGGAAAAAACGCATACGCCCTTTTTGGCCAAGGGCCTCATTGTCAACGTTTTGCTGCTTTTCATGTGCTTTAAAGGCGATTCGAATCTACCTCCGGAAATCTGTTTCCTGCAATTCTGCCTTGATTTCAAATCCTCTTCTTTGCCTTCCCTCAATATATTTGTGGACGAGAGTTATCATTTATAACTCTGCAGGTTTGTGAATTGCAGTGCCCTGAAGCTCCATTTTACAACTCGCTTTTTGGGAGCTGGCCGTAAAAGCGCAGGATGGCTTCAGGCCCTGTTCTGGTTCCGGGGGGCAGGCTGAGCCTGTGGTTAATTCTTCTCCCTGATGGGAAAATAGAGTGACCTGTGCCTGTCCCAACACCAAGAGCTAGTCTCTCATTGGTTCCCCATCTTCCCATTCATCCTCAGGACAAATTGCAACCTGTACGGAACAGGAGGTTAAAGGTGCTGATGCTCCAAGTAGGGAGATTGCTAGTAAAGTGGCTGGAATGGAGAACCCAGGCACAAGGAGATGAGAAATGAGGTGCGTTTTAGAAACCTTTCCCCATCACACGGTGTACCATCTTCTGGGTTTCTCGTGTATGTTTTCGATATAGGAAGATGCCCTTGAACCTCGAGATTTGGGACCCATGCGATGGGTACCAGGCAGTATTACTTTAAAGGGTCTGCGTTTGCTCACCCAACCTCAAAAAACCTCTCAGCCCCAAGAGTGTCCACCCTTATGTCTCATCCAGCTGTGGGTCTAGATATGGTCAATCCAGGTTCCATCACAGCCCCTGAACGAATTGTGTAAGAATTTCTCTCTCTTTCACTGTCTTTGTTTCTTGGGTTTTTAGAAGTAATTTATTTTTATAATGGGGTTTAGCTGCTTTTCACTGCTGTGTTTATGCCGCTTTACACCCACTTGACACACTAACAGAGAGATTTCAATACATAGGTTTTAAGATTATTACTAGTCAGATATATCCTTGTGTGGTGAATAGGGGGTGTTGAATCCAGTTCTCTGAGCAAGGAGTAGGTCTTGTCTATTACATGTTGGGTTTATGGAACTGTATCTCAGGTAATTTGAAACCCTTGTTTTATGTATCACCCCACCTCACCTTTCCTGTTAAGCAGCCATAGTGTGTTTTCTGCATGTGTGACTCTGTTCTGTTTTGTAATTCAGTTCAAGTGTAATGGTTTTTACTTTCCCTGTATAAGTGATATCTTATGAGAAGTGTCCTTTTCTGTGTGACTTATTTCACTTAGAATCGTCGTACCTAAATCCACTCATCATGCTGCTACTAGCCTTATGACATTGATTTCATGGCTGAGTGATATTCCATTGTACATAAGGACCACAACTTCTTTATCCATTTTTCTCTTTCCTGGGATATTGAAGGTGGAATGAAGTGGAGGTCCTTGGCAACAGAGCAGCCCTAAACTTTGGTGTGCTTGTGTCTTGCTGATTTTTAATTTTCCCAATTTATACCCCCATGCGTGGAAGTGCCCTATGCGCTCTAAGCTGTGTTTTTTAGATGTTTCAGGACACACCGTACCCTTCTCCAGCGTGGCTGTTGGCAATTTACATTCCGCCCATCAGCGTAGCAAGGCTCCCATTTCTCCATGGCCTGTTCTGCATTTCTGGTTTTGACACTTTTCTCAGCATGGCCCTTTTGACCGATGGGAAGCGAGACTTCTTTGTAGCGCTGATTTGCTTTTCCAGGTTGCTTGGTTGGCCAAAAACGGCGTATGCGTTTTTTCCTGAATATATTCAGGAAAAAACGCATACGCCCTTTTTGGCCAAGGGCATCATTGTCAACGTTTTGCTGCTTTTCATGTGCTTTAAAGGCGATTCGAATCTACCTCCTGAAATCTGTTTCCTGCAATTCTGCCTTGATTTCAAATCCTCTTCTTTGCCTTCCCTCAATATATTTGTGGACGAGAGTTATCATTTATAACACTGCAGGTTTGTGAATTGCAGTGCACTGAAGCTCCATTTTACAACTTGCTTTTTTGGGAGCTGGCCGCAAAAACGCAGGATGGCTTCAGGCCCTGTTCTGGTTCTGGGGGGCAGGCTGAGCCTGTGGATAATTCTTCTTCCTGATGGGAAAATAGAGTGACCTGTGTCTGTCCCAATACCAAGAGCTAGGCTCTCATTGCTTCCCCATCTTCCCGTTCATCCTCAGGACAAATTGCAACCTGTACGGAACAGGAGGTTAAAGGTGCTGATACTCCAAGTAGGGAGATTGCTAGTAAAGTGGCTGGAATTGCGAACCCGAGCTCAAGGAGATGACACATGAGGTGCGTTTTAGAAAGCTTTCCCCATCACACGGTGTACCATCTTCTGGGTTTCTCATGCATGTTTTCGATGTAGGAAGATGCCCTTGAACCTGGAGATTTGGGACCCATGGGATGGGTACCACACAGTATTACTTTAAAGGGTCTGCGTTTGCTCACCCAACCTCACCAAACCTCTCAGCCCCAAGAGTGTCCACCCTTATGTCTCATCCAGCTGTGGGTCTAGATATGGTCAATCCAGGTTCCATCACAGCCCCTGAACGAATTGTGTAAGAATTTCTCTCTCTTTCACTGTCTTTGTTTCTTGGGTTTTTAGAAGTAATTTATTTTTATAATGGGGTTTAGCTGCTTTTCACTGCTGTGTTTATGCCGCTTTACACCCACTTGACACACTAACAGAGAGATTTCAATACATAGGTTTTAAGATTATTACTAGTCAGATATATCCTTGTGTGGTGAATAGGGGGTGTTGAATCCAGTTCTCTGAGCAAGGAGTAGGTCTTGTCTATTACATGTTGGGTTTATGGAACTGTATCTCAGGTAATTTGAAACCCTTGTTTTATGTATCACCCCACCTCACCTTTCCTGTTAAGCAGCCATAGTGTGTTTTCTGCATGTGTGACTCTGTTCTGTTTTGTAATTCAGTTCAAGTGTAATGGTTTTTACTTTCCCTGTATAAGTGATATCTTATGAGAAGTGTCCTTTTCTGTGTGACTTATTTCACTTAGAATCGTCGTACCTAAATCCACTCATCATGCTGCTACTAGCCTTATGACATTGATTTCATGGCTGAGTGATATTCCATTGTACATAAGGACCACAACTTCTTTATCCATTTTTCTCTTTCCTGGGATATTGAAGGTGGAATGAAGTGGAGGTCCTTGGCAACAGAGCAGCCCTAAACTTTGGTGTGCTTGTGTCTTGCTGATTTTTAATTTTCCCAATTTATACCCCCATGTGTGGAAGTGCCCTATGCGCTCTAAGCTGTGTTTTTTAGATGTTTCAGGACACACCGTACCCTTCTCCAGCGTGGCTGTTGGCAATTTACATTCCGCCCATCAGCGTAGCAAGGCTCCCATTTCTCCATGGCCTGTTCTGCATTTCTGGTTTTGACACTTTTCTCAGCATGGCCCTTTTGACCGATGGGAAGCGAGACTTCTTTGTAGCGCTGATTTGCTTTTCCAGGTTGCTTGGTTGGCCAAAAACGGCGTATGCGTTTTTTCCTGAATATATTCAGGAAAAAACGCATACGCCCTTTTTGGCCAAGGGCATCATTGTCAACGTTTTGCTGCTTTTCATGTGCTTTAAAGGCGATTCGAATCTACCTCCTGAAATCTGTTTCCTGCAATTCTGCCTTGATTTCAAATCCTCTTCTTTGCCTTCCCTCAATATATTTGTGGACGAGAGTTATCATTTATAACACTGCAGGTTTGTGAATTGCAGTGCCCTGAAGCTCCATTTTACAACTTGCTTTTTTGGGAGCTGGCCGCAAAAACGCAGGATGGCTTCAGGCCCTGTTCTGGTTCTGGGGGGCAGGCTGAGCCTGTGGATAATTCTTCTTCCTGATGGGAAAATAGAGTGACCTGTGTCTGTCCCAATACCAAGAGCTAGTCTCTCATTGCTTCCCCGTCTTCCCGTTCATCCTCAGGACAAATTGCAACCTGTACGGAACAGGAGGTTAAAGGTGCTGATACTCCAAGTAGGGAGATTGCTAGTAAAGTGGCTGGAATTGCGAACCCGAGCTCAAGGAGATGACAAATGAGGTGCGTTTTAGAAAGCTTTCCCCATCACACGGTGTACCATCTTCTGGGTTTCTCATGCATGTTTTCGATGTAGGAAGATGCCCTTGAACCTGGAGATTTGGGACCCATGGGATGGGTACCACACAGTATTACTTTAAAGGGTCTGCGTTTGCTCACCCAACCTCAGCAAACCTCTCAGCCCCAAGAGTGTCCACCCTTATGTCTCATCCAGCTGTGGGTCTAGATATGGTCAATCCGGGTTGCATCACAGCCCCTGAACGAATTGTGTAAGAATTTCTCTCTCTTTCTCTGTCTTTGTTTCATGGGTTTTTAAAAGTAATTTATGTTTATAATGGGGTTTAGCTGCTTTTCACTGCTGTGTTTATGCCGCTTTACACCCACTTGACACACTAACAGAGAGATTTCAATACATAGGTTTTAAGATTATTACTAGTCAGATATATACTTGTGTGGTGAATAGGGGGTGTTGAGTCCAGTTCTCTGAGCAAGGAGTCGGTCTTGTCTATTACATATTGGGTTTATGGAACGGTATCTCAGCTAATTTGAAACCCTTGTTTTATGTATCACCCCACCTCACCTTCCCTGTTAAGCAGCCATAGTGTGTTTTCTGCATGTGCGACTCTGTTCTGTTTTGTATTTCAGTTCAAGTGTAATGGTTTTTACTTTCCCTCTATAAGTGATATCTTATGAGATGTGTCCTTTTCTGTGTGACTTATTTCACTTAGAATCATCGTACCTAAATCCACTCATCATGCTGCTACTAGCCTTATGACATTGATTTCATGGCTGAGTGATATTCCATTGTACATAAGGACCACAACTTCTTTATCCATTTTTCTCTTTCCTGGGATATTTAAGTTGGAATGAAGTGGAGGTCCTTGGCAACAGAGCAGCCCTAAACTTTGGTGTGCTTGTGTCTTGCTGATTTTTAATTTTCCCAATTTATACCCCCATGTGTGGAAGTGCCCTATGCGCTCTAAACTGTGTTTTTTAGATGTTTCAGGACACACCATATCTTCTCCAGAGTGGCTGTTGGCAATTTACATTCCGCCCATCAGCATAGCAAGGCTCCCATTTCTCCATGGCCTGTCCTGCATTTCTGGTTTTGACACTTTTCTCAGCATGGCCCTTTTGACCGATGGGAAGCGAGACTTCTTTGTAGCACTGATTTGCCTTTCCAGGTTGCTTGGTTGGCAAAAAGGGTGTATGCGTTTTTTCCTGAATATATTCAGGAAAAAACGCATACGCCCTTTTTGGCCAAGGGCCTCATTGTCAACGTTTTGCTGCTTTTCATGTGCTTTAAAGGCGATTCGAATCTACCTCCTGAAATCTGTTTCCTGCAATTCTGCCTTGATTTCAAATCCTCTTCTTTGCCTTCCCTCAATATATTTGTGGACGAGAGTTATCATTTATAACTCTGCAGGTTTGTGAATTGCAGTGCCCTGAAGCTCCATTTTACAACTCGCTTTTTGGGAGCTGGCCGTAAAAGCGCAGGATGGCTTCAGGCCCTGTTCTGGTTCCGGGGGGCAGGCTGAGCCTGTGGTTAATTCTTCTCCCTGATGGGAAAATAGAGTGACCTGTGCCTGTCCCAACACCAAGAGCTAGTCTCTCATTGGTTCCCCATCTTCCCATTCATCCTCAGGACAAATTGCAACCTGTACGGAACAGGAGGTTAAAGGTGCTGATGCTCCAAGTAGGGAGATTGCTAGTAAAGTGGCTGGAATGGAGAACCCAGGCACAAGGAGATGAGAAATGAGGTGCGTTTTAGAAACCTTTCCCCATCACACGGTGTACCATCTTCTGGGTTTCTCGTGTATGTTTTCGATATAGGAAGATGCCCTTGAACCTCGAGATTTGGGACCCATGCGATGGGTACCAGGCAGTATTACTTTAAAGGGTCTGCGTTTGCTCACCCAACCTCAAAAAACCTCTCAGCCCCAAGAGTGTCCACCCTTATGTCTCATCCAGCTGTGGGTCTAGATATGGTCAATCTGGTTTGCATCACAGCCCCTGAACGAATTGTGTAAGAATTTCTCTCTCTTTCTCTGTCTTTGTTTCATGGGTTTTTAAAAGTAATTTATGTTTATAATGGGGTTTAGCTGCTTTTCACTGCTGTGTTTATGCCGCTTTACACCCACTTGACACACTAACAGAGAGATTTCAATACATAGGTTTTAAGATTATTACTAGTCAGATATATCCTTGTGTGGTGAATAGGGGGTGTTGAGTCCAGTTCTCTGAGCAAGGAGTCGGTCTTGTCTATTACATATTGGGTTTATGGAACGGTATCTCAGGTAATTTGAAACCCTTGTTTTATGTATCACCCCACCTCACCTTCCCTGTTAAGCAGCCATAGTGTGTTTTCTGCATGTGTGACTCTGTTCTGTTTTGTATTTCAGTTCAAGTGTAATGGTTTTTACTTTCCCTCTATAAGTGATATCTTATGAGATGTGTCCTTTTCTGTGTGACTTATTTCACTTAGAATCATCGTACCTAAATCCACTCATCATGCTGCTACTAGCCTTATGACATTGATTTCATGGCTGAGTGATATTCCATTGTACATAAGGACCACAACTTCTTGATCCATTTTTCTCTTTCCTGGGATATTTAAGTTGGAATGAAGTGGAGGTCCTTGGCAACAGAGCAGCCCTAAACTTTGGTGTGCTTGTGTCTTGCTGATTTTTAATTTTCCCAATTTATACCCCCATGTGTGGAAGTGCCCTATGCGCTCTAAACTGTGTTTTTTAGATGTTTCAGGACACACCATATCTTCTCCAGAGTGGCTGTTGGCAATTTACATTCCGCCCATCAGCATAGCAAGGCTCCCATTTCTCCATGGCCTGTCCTGCATTTCTGGTTTTGACACTTTTCTCAGCATGGCCCTTTTGACCGATGGGAAGCGAGACTTCTTTGTAGCACTGATTTGCCTTTCCAGGTTGCTTGGTTGGCCAAAAAGGGCGTATGCGTTTTTTCCTGAATATATTCAGGAAAAAACGCATACGCCCTTTTTGGCCAAGGGCCTCATTGTCAACGTTTTGCTGCTTTTCATGTGCTTTAAAGGCGATTCGAATCTACCTCCGGAAATCTGTTTCCTGCAATTCTGCCTTGATTTCAAATCCTCTTCTTTGCCTTCCCTCAATATATTTGTGGACGAGAGTTATCATTTATAACTCTGCAGGTTTGTGAATTGCAGTGCCCTGAAGCTCCATTTTACAACTCGCTTTTTGGGAGCTGGCCGTAAAAGCGCAGGATGGCTTCAGGCCCTGTTCTGGTTCCGGGGGGCAGGCTGAGCCTGTGGTTAATTCTTCTCCCTGATGGGAAAATAGAGTGACCTGTGCCTGTCCCAACACCAAGAGCTAGTCTCTCATTGGTTCCCCATCTTCCCATTCATCCTCAGGACAAATTGCAACCTGTACGGAACAGGAGGTTAAAGGTGCTGATGCTCCAAGTAGGGAGATTGCTAGTAAAGTGGCTGGAATGGAGAACCCAGGCACAAGGAGATGAGAAATGAGGTGCGTTTTAGAAACCTTTCCCCATCACACGGTGTACCATCTTCTGGGTTTCTCGTGTATGTTTTCGATATAGGAAGATGCCCTTGAACCTCGAGATTTGGGACCCATGCGATGGGTACCAGGCAGTATTACTTTAAAGGGTCTGCGTTTGCTCACCCAACCTCAAAAAACCTCTCAGCCCCAAGAGTGTCCACCCTTATGTCTCATCCAGCTGTGGGTCTAGATATGGTCAATCTGGTTTGCATCACAGCCCCTGAACGAATTGTGTAAGAATTTCTCTCTCTTTCTCTGTCTTTGTTTCATGGGTTTTTAAAAGTAATTTATGTTTATAATGGGGTTTAGCTGCTTTTCACTGCTGTGTTTATGCCGCTTTACACCCACTTGACACACTAACAGAGAGATTTCAATACATAGGTTTTAAGATTATTACTAGTCAGATATATCCTTGTGTGGTGAATAGGGGGTGTTGAGTCCAGTTCTCTGAGCAAGGAGTCGGTCTTGTCTATTACATATTGGGTTTATGGAACGGTATCTCAGCTAATTTGAAACCCTTGTTTTATGTATCACCCCACCTCACCTTCCCTGTTAAGCAGCCATAGTGTGTTTTCTGCATGTGTGACTCTGTTCTGTTTTGTATTTCAGTTCAAGTGTAATGGTTTTTACTTTCCCTCTATAAGTGATATCTTATGAGATGTGTCCTTTTCCGTGTGACTTATTTCACTTAGAATCGTCGTACCTAAATCCACTCATCATGCTGCTACTAGCCTTATGACATTGATTTCATGGCTGAGTGATATTCCATTGTACATAAGGACCACAACTTCTTTATCCATTTTTCTCTTTCCTGGGATATTGAAGGTGGAATGAAGTGGAGGTCCTTGGCAACAGAGCAGCCCTAAACTTTGGTGTGCTTGTGTCTTGCTGATTTTTAATTTTCCCAATTTATACCCCCATGCGTGGAAGTGCCCTATGCGCTCTAAGCTGTGTTTTTTAGATGTTTCAGGACACACCGTACCCTTCTCCAGCGTGGCTGTTGGCAATTTACATTCCGCCCATCAGCGTAGCAAGGCTCCCATTTCTCCATGGCCTGTTCTGCATTTCTGGTTTTGACACTTTTCTCAGCATGGCCCTTTTGACCGATGGGAAGCGAGACTTCTTTGTAGCGCTGATTTGCTTTTCCAGGTTGCTTGGTTGGCCAAAAACGGCATATGCGTTTTTTCCTGAATATATTCAGGAAAAAACGCATACGCCCTTTTTGGCCAAGGGCATCATTGTCAACGTTTTGCTGCTTTTCATGTGCTTTAAAGGCGATTCGAATCTACCTCCTGAAATCTGTTTCCTGCAATTCTGCCTTGATTTCAAATCCTCTTCTTTGCCTTCCCTCAATATATTTGTGGACGAGAGTTATCATTTATAACACTGCAGGTTTGTGAATTGCAGTGCCCTGAAGCTCCATTTTACAACTTGCTTTTTTGGGAGCTGGCCGCAAAAACGCAGGATGGCTTCAGGCCCTGTTCTGGTTCTGGGGGGCAGGCTGAGCCTGTGGATAATTCTTCTTCCTGATGGGAAAATAGAGTGACCTGTGTCTGTCCCAATACCAAGAGCTAGGCTCTCATTGCTTCCCCATCTTCCCGTTCATCCTCAGGACAAATTGCAACCTGTACGGAACAGGAGGTTAAAGGTGCTGATACTCCAAGTAGGGAGATTGCTAGTAAAGTGGCTGGAATTGCGAACCCGAGCTCAAGGAGATGACAAATGAGGTGCGTTTTAGAAAGCTTTCCCCATCACACGGTGTACCATCTTCTGGGTTTCTCATGCATGTTTTCGATGTAGGAAGATGCCCTTGAACCTGGAGATTTGGGACCCATGGGATGGGTACCACACAGTATTACTTTAAAGGGTCTGCGTTTGCTCACCCAACCTCACCAAACCTCTCAGCCCCAAGAGTGTCCACCCTTATGTCTCATCCAGCTGTGGGTCTAGATATGGTCAATCCGGGTTGCATCACAGCCCCTGAACGAATTGTGTAAGAATTTCTCTCTCTTTCTCTGTCTTTGTTTCATGGGTTTTTAAAAGTAATTTATGTTTATAATGGGGTTTAGCTGCTTTTCACTGCTGTGTTTATGCCGCTTTACACCCACTTGACACACTAACAGAGAGATTTCAATACATAGGTTTTAAGATTATTACTAGTCAGGTATATACTTGTGTGGTGAATAGGGGGTGTTGAGTCCAGTTCTCTGAGCAAGGAGTCGGTCTTGTCTATTACATATTGGGTTTATGGAACGGTATCTCAGCTAATTTGAAACCCTTGTTTTATGTATCACCCCACCTCACCTTCCCTGTTAAGCAGCCATAGTGTGTTTTCTGCATGTGCGACTCTGTTCTGTTTTGTATTTCAGTTCAAGTGTAATGGTTTTTACTTTCCCTCTATAAGTGATATCTTATGAGATGTGTCCTTTTCTGTGTGACTTATTTCACTTAGAATCATCGTACCTAAATCCACTCATCATGCTGCTACTAGCCTTATGACATTGATTTCATGGCTGAGTGATATTCCATTGTACATAAGGACCACAACTTCTTTATCCATTTTTCTCTTTCCTGGGGTATTGAAGGTGGAATGAAGTGGAGGTCCTTGGCAACAGAGCAGCCCTAAACTTTGCTGTGCTTGTGTCTTGCTGATTTTTAATTTTCCCAATTTATACCCCCATGCGTGGAAGTGCCCTATGCGCTCTAAGCTGTGTTTTTTAGATGTTTCAGGACACACCGTACCCTTCTCCAGGGTGGCTGTTGGCAATTTACATCCCGCCCATCAGCGTAGCAAGGCTCCCATTTCTCCATGGCCTGTTCTGCATTTCTGGTTTGACACTTTTCTCAGCATGGCCCTTTTGACCGATGGGAAGCGAGACTTCTTTGTAGCGCTGATTTGCCAATCCAGGTTGCTTGGTTGGCCAAAAAGGGCGTATGCTTTTTTTCCTGAATATATTCAGGAAAAAACGCATACGCCCTTTTTGGCCAAGGGCATCATTGTCAACGTTTTGCCGCTTTTCATGTGTTTTAAAGGCGATTCGAATCTACCTCCTGAAATCTGTTTCCTGCAATTCTGCCTTGATTTCAAATCCTCTTCTTTGCCTTCCCTCAATATATTTGTGGACGAGAGTTATCATTTATAACTCTGCAGGTTTGTGAATTGCAGTGCCCTGAAGCTCCATTTTACAACTCGCTTTTTTGGGAGCTGGCCGCAAAAGTGCAGGATGGCTTCAGGCCCTGTTCTGGTTCTGGGGGGCAGGCTGAGCCTGTGGATATTTCTTCTTCCTGATGGGAAAATAGAGTGACCTGTGTCTGTCCCAATACCAAGAGCTAGTCTCTCATTGGTTCCCCGTCTTCCCGTTCATCCTCAGGAAAAATTGCAAACTGTACGGAACAGGAGGTTAAAGGTGCTGATACTCCAAGTAGGGAGATTGCTAGTAAAGTGGCTGGAATTGCGAACCCAAGCTCAAGGAGATGACAAATGAGGTGCGTTTTAGAAACCTTTCCCCATCACACGGTGTACCATCTTCTGGGTTTCTCATGCATGTTTTCGATGTAGGAAGATGCCCTTGAACCTTGAGATTTGGGACCCATGGGATGGGTACCACACAGTATTACTTTAAAGGGTCTGCGTTTGCTCACCCAACCTCACAAAACCTCTCAGCCCCAAGAGTGTCCACCCTTATGTCTCATCCAGCTGTGGGTCTAGATATGGTCAATCTGGGTTGCATCACAGCTCCTGAACGAATTGTGTAAGAATTTCTCTCTCTTTCTCTGTCTTTGTTTCATGGGTTTTTAAAAGTAATTTATGTTTATAATGGGGTTTAGCTGCTTTTCACTGCTGTGTTTATGCCGCTTTACACCCACTTGACACACTAACAGAGAGATTTCAATACATAGGTTTTAATATTATTACTAGTCAGATATATCCTTGTGTGGTGAATAGGGGGTGTTGAGTCCAGTTCTCTGAGCAAGGAGTCGGTCTTGTCTATTACATATTGGGTTTATGGAACGGTATCTCAGCTAATTTGAAATAATTGTTTTATGTATCACCCCACCTCACCTTCCCTGTTAAGCAGCCATAGTGTGTTTTCTGCATGTGTGACTCTGTTCTGTTTTGTATTTCAGTTCAAGTGTAGTGGTTTTTACTTTCCCTCTATAAGTGATATCTTATGAGAAGTGTCCTTTTCTGTGTGACTTATTTCACTTAGAATCATCGTACCTAAATCCACTCATCATGCTGCTACTAGCCTTATGACATTGATTTCATGGCTGAGTGATATTCCATTGTACATAAGGACCACAACTTCTTTATCCATTTTTCTCTTTCCTGGGATATTGAAGTTGGAATGAAGTGGAGGTCCTTGGCAACAGAGCAGCCCTAAACTTTGGTGTGCTTGTGTCTTGCTGATTTTTAATTTTCCCAATTTATACCCCCATGCGTGGAAGTGCCCTATGCGCTCTAAGCTGTGTTTTTTAGATGTTTCAGGACACACCGTACCCTTCTCCAGCGTGGCTGTTGGCTATTTACATTCCGCCCATCAGCGTAGCAAGGCTCCCATTTCTCCATGGCCTGTTCTGCATTTCTGGTTTTGACACTTTTCTCAGCATGGCCCTTTTGACCGATGGGAAGCGAGACTTCTTTGTAGCGCTGATTTGCCTTTCCAGGTTGCTTGGTTGGCCAAAAACGGCGTATGCGTTTTTTCCTGAATATATTCAGGAAAAAAACGTATACGCCCTTTTTGGCCAAGGGCATCATTGTCAACGTTTTGCTGCTTTTCATGTGCTTTAAAGGCGATTCGAATCTACCTCCTGAAATCTGTTTCCTGCAATTCTGCCTTGATTTCAAATCCTCTTCTTTGCCTTCCCTCAATATATTTGTGGACGAGAGTTATCATTTATAACACTGCAGGTTTGTGAATTGCAGTGCCCTGAAGCTCCATTTTACAACTTGCTTTTTTGGGAGCTGGCCGCAAAAACGCAGGATGGCTTCAGGCCCTGTTCTGGTTCTGGGGGGCAGGCTGAGCCTGTGGATAATTCTTCTTCCTGATGGGAAAATAGAGTGACCTGTGTCTGTCCCAATACCAAGAGCTAGTCTCTCATTGCTTCCCCGTCTTCCCGTTCATCCTCAGGACAAATTGCAACCTGTACGGAACAGGAGGTTAAAGGTGCTGATACTCCAAGTAGGGAGATTGCTAGTAAAGTGGCTGGAATTGCGAACCCGAGCTCAAGGAGATGACAAATGAGGTGCGTTTTAGAAAGCTTTCCCCATCACACGGTGTACCATCTTCTGGGTTTCTCATGCATGTTTTCGATGTAGGAAGATGCCCTTGAACCTGGAGATTTGGGACCCATGGGATGGGTACCACACAGTATTACTTTAAAGGGTCTGCGTTTGCTCACCCAACCTCACCAAACCTCTCAGCCCCAAGAGTGTCCACCCTTATGTCTCATCCAGCTGTGGGTCTAGATATGGTCAATCCGGGTTGCATCACAGCCCCTGAACGAATTGTGTAAGAATTTCTCTCTCTTTCTCTGTCTTTGTTTCATGGGTTTTTAAAAGTAATTTATGTTTATAATGGGGTTTAGCTGCTTTTCACTGCTGTGTTTATGCCGCTTTACACCCACTTGACACACTAACAGAGAGATTTCAATACATAGGTTTTAAGATTATTACTAGTCAGATATATACTTGTGTGGTGAATAGGGGGTGTTGAGTCCAGTTCTCTGAGCAAGGAGTCGGTCTTGTCTATTACATATTGGGTTTATGGAACGGTATCTCAGCTAATTTGAAACCCTTGTTTTATGTATCACCCCACCTCACCTTCCCTGTTAAGCAGCCATAGTGTGTTTTCTGCATGTGTGACTCTGTTCTGTTTTGTATTTCAGTTCAAGTGTAATGGTTTTTACTTTCCCTCTATAAGAGATATCTTATGAGATGTGTCCTTTTCTGTGTGACTTATTTCACTTAGAATCATCGTACCTAAATCCACTCATCATGCTGCTACTAGCCTTATGACATTGATTTCATGGCTGAGTGATATTCCATTGTACATAAGGACCACAACTTCTTTATCCATTTTTCTCTTTCCTGGGATATTGAAGTTGGAATGAAGTGGAGGTCCTTGGCAACAGAGCAGCCCTAAACTTTGGTGTGCTTGTGTCTTGCTGATTTTTAATTTTCCCAATTTATACCCCCATGTGTGGAAGTGCCCTATGCGCTCTAAACTGTGTTTTTTAGATGTTTCAGGACACACCATACCTTCTCCAGAGTGGCTGTTGGCAATTTACATCCCGCCCATCAGCATAGCAAGGCTCCCATTTCTCCATGGCCTGTCCTGCATTTCTGGTTTTGACACTTTTCTCAGCATGGCCCTTTTGACCGATGGGAAGCGAGACTTCTTTGTAGCACTGATTTGCCTTTCCAGGTTGTTTGGTTGGCCAAAAAGGGCGTATGCGTTTTTTCCTGAATATATTCAGGAAAAAACGCATACGCCCTTTTTGGCCAAGGGCCTCATTGTCAACGTTTTGCTGCTTTTCATGTGCTTTAAAGGCGATTCGAATCTACCTCCTGAAATCTGTTTCCTGCAATTCTGCCTTGATTTCAAATCCTCTTCTTTGCCTTCCCTCAATATATTTGTGGACGAGAGTTATCATTTATAACTCTGCAGGTTTGTGAATTGCAGTGCCCTGAAGCTCCATTTTACAACTCGCTTTTTGGGAGCTGGCCGTAAAAGCGCAGGATGGCTTCAGGCCCTGTTCTGGTTCCAGGGGGCAGGCTGAGCCTGTGGTTAATTCTTCTCCCTGATGGGAAAATAGAGTGACCTGTGCCTGTCCCAACACCAAGAGCTAGTCTCTCATTGATTCCCCATCTTCCCATTCATCCTCAGGACAAATTGCAACCTGTACGGAACAGGAGGTTAAAGATGCTGTTGCTCCAAGTAGGGAGATTGCTAGTAAAGTGGCTGGAATGGCGAACCCGAGCACAAGGAGATGAGAAATGATGTGCGTTTTAGAAACCTTTCCCCATCACACGGTGTACCATCTTCTGGGTTTCTCATGTATGTTTTCGATGTAGGAAGATGCCCTTGAACCTCGAGATTTGGGACCCATGCGATGGGTACCAGGCAGTATTACTTTAAAGGGTCTGCGGTTGCTCACCCAACCTCACCAAACCTCTCAGCCCCAAGAGTGTCCACCCTTATGTCTCATCCAGCTGTGGGTCTAGATATGGTCAATCCAGGTTCCATCACAGCCCCTGAACGAATTGTGTAAGAATTTTTCTCTCTTTCACTGTCTTTGTTTCATGGGTTTTTAGAAGTAATTTATTTTTATAATGGTGTTTAGCTGCTTTTCACTGCTGTGTTTATGCCGCTTTACACCCACTTGACACACTAACAGAGAGATTTCAATACATAGGTTTTAAGTTTATTACTAGTCAGATATATCCTTGTGTGGTGAATAGGGGGTGTGAGTCCAGTTCCCTGAGCAAGGAGTAGGTCTTGTCTATTACATGTTGGGTTTATGGAACGGTATCTCAGATAATTTGAAACCCTTGTTTTATGTATCACCCCACCTCACCTTTCCTGTTAAGCAGCCATAGTGTGTTTCTGCATGTGTGACTCTGTTCTGTTTTTTTGTTTTTTTTGTTTTTTTTTTAAAAGCTTTTTCTTTTTTTTTTTTAAAGAAATTCACATTCTTTTTATTTATTTATTTATTTATTTATGAGTGTGTTGAGTCTTCGTTTCTGTGTGAGGGCTTTCTCTAGTTGCGGCAAGTGGGGACCACTCTTCATCGCGGTGCGCGGGCCTCTCACCATCGCGGCCTCTCTTGTTGCGGAGCACAAGCTCCAGACGCGCAGGGTCAGTAATTGTGGCTCACGGGCCCAGTTGCACCGTGGCATGTGGGATCTTCCCACACCAGGTCTCGAACCCGTGTCCCCTGCATTGGCAGGCAGATTCTCAACCACTGCGCCACCAGGGAAGCCCCTCTGTTCTGTTTTGTAATTCAGTTCAAGTGTAATGGTTTTTACTTTCCCTGTATAAGTGATATCTTATGAGAAGTGTCCTTTTCTGTGTGACTTATTTCACTTAGAATCGTCGTACCTAAATCCACTCATCATGCTGCTACTAGCCTTATGACATTGATTTCATGGCTGAGTGATATTCCATTGTACATAAGGACCACAACTTCTTTATCCATTTTTCTCTTTCCTGGGATATTGAAGGTGGAATGAAGTGGAGGTCCTTGGCAACAGAGCAGCCCTAAACTTTGGTGTGCTTGTGTCTTGCTGATTTTTAATTTTCCCAATTTATACCCCCATGCGTGGAAGTGCCCTATGCGCTCTAAGCTGTGTTTTTTAGATGTTTGTGGACACACCGTACGCTTCTCCAGCGTGGCTGTTGGCAATTTACATCCCGCCCATCAGCGTAGCAAGGCTCCCATTTCTCCATGGCCTGTGCTGCATTTCTGGTTTTGACACTTTTCTCAGCATGGCCCTTTTGACCGATGGGAAGCGAGACTTCTTTGTAGCGCTGATTTGCCTTTCCAGGTTGCTTGGTTGGCCAAAAAGGGCGTATGCGTTTTTTCCTGAATATATTCAGGAAAAAACGCATACGCCCTTTTTGGCCAAGGGCCTCATTGTCAACGTTTTGCTGCTTTTCATGTGCTTTAAAGGCGATTCGAATCTACCTCCTGAAATCTGTTTCCTGCAATTCTGCCTTGATTTCAAATCCTCTTCTTTGCCTTCCCTCAATATATTTGTGGACGAGAGTTATCATTTATAACTCTGCAGGTTTGTGAATTGCAGTGCCCTGAAGCTCCATTTTACAACTCGCTTTTTGGGAGCTGGCCGTAAAAGCACAGGATGGTTTCAGGCCCTGTGCTGGTTCCGGGGGGCAGCTGAGCCTGTGGTTAATTCTTCTTCCTGATGGGAAAATAGAGTGACCTGTGCCTGTCCCAACACCTAGAGCTAGCCTCTCATTGGTTCCCCATCTTCCCATTCATCCTCAGGACAAATTGCAACCTGTATGGAACAGGAGGTTAAAGGTGCTGATGCTCCAAGTAGGGAGATTGCTAGTAAAGTGGCTGGAATGGCGAACCCGAGCACAAGGAGATGAGAAATGAGGTGCGTTTTAGGAACCTTTCCCCATCACACGGTGTACCATCTTCTGGGTTTCTCATGCATGTTTTCGATGTAGGAAGATGCCCTTGAACCTCGAGATTTGGGACCCATGCGATGGGTACCACGCAGTATTACTTTAAAGGGTCTGCGTTTGCTCACCCAGCCTCACCAAATCTCTCAGCCCCAAGAGTGTCCACCCTTATGTCTCATCCAGCTGTGGGTCTAGATATGGTCAATCCAGGTTCCATCACAGGCACTGAACGAATTGTGTAAGAATTTCTCTCTCTTTCACTGTCTTTGTTTCATGGGTTTTTAAAAGTAATTTATTTTTATAATGGGGTTTAGCTGCTTTTCACTGCTGTGTTTATGCCGCTTTACACCCACTTGACACACTAACAGAGAGATTTCAATACATAGGTTTTAAGATTATTACTAGTCAGATATATCCTTGTGTGGTGAATAGGGGGTGTTGAGTCCAGTTCTCTGAGCAAGGAGTTGGTCTTGTCTATTACATATTGGGATTATGGAACGGTATCTCAGCTAATTTGAAACCCTTGTTTTATGTATCACCCCACCTCACCTTTCCTGTTAAGCAGCCATAGTGTGTTTTCTGCATGTGTGACTCTGTTCTGTTTTATAATTCAGTTCAAGTGTAACGGTTTTTACTTTCCCTGTATAAGTGATATCTTATGAGAAGTGTCCTTTTCTGTGTGACTTATTTCACTTAGAATCGTCGTACCTAAATCCACTCATCATGCTGCTACTAGCCTTATGACATTGATTTCATGGCTGAGTGATATTCCATTGTACATAAGGACCACAACTTCTTTATCCATTTTTCTCTTTCCTGGGATATTTAAGGTGGAATGAAGTGGAGGTCCTTGGCAACAGAGCAGCCCTAAACTTTGGTGTGCTTGTGTCTTGCTGATTTTTAATTTTCCCAATTTATACCCCCATGCGTGGAAGTGCCCTATGCGCTCTAAGCTGTGTTTTTTAGATGTTTGAGGACACACCGTACCCTTCTCCAGCATGGCTGTTGACAATTTCCATCCCGCCCATCAGCGTAGCAAGGCTCCCAATTCTCCATGGCCTGTCCTTCATTTCTGGTTTTGACACTTTTCTCAGCATGGCCCTTTTGACCGATGGGAAGCGAGACTTCTTTGTAGCGCTGATTTGCCTTTCCAGGTTGCTTGGTTGGCCAAAAAGGGCGTATGCGTTTTTTCCTGAATATATTCAGGAAAAAACGCATACGCCCATTTTGGCCAAGGGCCTCATTGTCCACGTTTTGCTGCTTTTCATGTGCTTTAAAGGCGATTCGAATCTACCTCCTGAAATCTGTTTCCTGCAATTCTGCCTTGATTTCAAATCCTCTTCTTTGCCTTCCCTCAATATATTTGTGGACGAGAGTTATCATTTATAACACTGCAGGTTTGTGAATTGCAGTGCCCTGAAGCTCCATTTTACAACTTGCTTTTTTGGGAGCTGGCCGCAAAAACGCAGGATGGCTTCAGGCCCTGTTCTGGTTCTGGGGGGCAGGCTGAGCCTGTGGATAATTCTTCTTCCTGATGGGAAAATAGAGTGACCTGTGTCTGTCCCAATACCAAGAGCTAGTCTCTCATTGCTTCCCCGTCTTCCCGTTCATCCTCAGGACAAATTGCAACCTGTACGGAACAGGAGGTTAAAGGTGCTGATACTCCAAGTAGGGAGATTGCTAGTAAAGTGGCTGGAATTGCGAACCCGAGCTCAAGGAGATGACAAATGAGGTGCGTTTTAGAAAGCTTTCCCCATCACACGGTGTACCATCTTCTGGGTTTCTCATGCATGTTTTCGATGTAGGAAGATGCCCTTGAACCTGGAGATTTGGGACCCATGGGATGGGTACCACACAGTATTACTTTAAAGGGTCTGCGTTTGCTCACCCAACCTCAGCAAACCTCTCAGCCCCAAGAGTGTCCACCCTTATGTCTCATCCAGCTGTGGGTCTAGATATGGTCAATCCGGGTTGCATCACAGCCCCTGAACGAATTGTGTAAGAATTTCTCTCTCTTTCTCTGTCTTTGTTTCATGGGTTTTTAAAAGTAATTTATGTTTATAATGGGGTTTAGCTGCTTTTCACTGCTGTGTTTATGCCGCTTTACACCCACTTGACACACTAACAGAGAGATTTCAATACATAGGTTTTAAGATTATTACTAGTCAGATATATACTTGTGTGGTGAATAGGGGGTGTTGAGTCCAGTTCTCTGAGCAAGGAGTCGGTCTTGTCTATTACATATTGGGTTTATGGAACGGTATCTCAGCTAATTTGAAACCCTTGTTTTATGTATCACCCCACCTCACCTTCCCTGTTAAGCAGCCATAGTGTGTTTTCTGCATGTGTGACTCTGTTCTGTTTTGTATTTCAGTTCAAGTGTAATGGTTTTTACTTTCCCTCTATAAGAGATATCTTATGAGATGTGTCCTTTTCTGTGTGACTTATTTCACTTAGAATCATCGTACCTAAATCCACTCATCATGCTGCTACTAGCCTTATGACATTGATTTCATGGCTGAGTGATATTCCATTGTACATAAGGACCACAACTTCTTTATCCATTTTTCTCTTTCCTGGGATATTGAAGTTGGAATGAAGTGGAGGTCCTTGGCAACAGAGCAGCCCTAAACTTTGGTGTGCTTGTGTCTTGCTGATTTTTAATTTTCCCAATTTATACCCCCATGTGTGGAAGTGCCCTATGCGCTCTAAACTGTGTTTTTTAGATGTTTCAGGACACACCATACCTTCTCCAGAGTGGCTGTTGGCAATTTACATCCCGCCCATCAGCATAGCAAGGCTCCCATTTCTCCATGGCCTGTCCTGCATTTCTGGTTTTGACACTTTTCTCAGCATGGCCCTTTTGACCGATGGGAAGCGAGACTTCTTTGTAGCACTGATTTGCCTTTCCAGGTTGTTTGGTTGGCCAAAAAGGGCGTATGCGTTTTTTCCTGAATATATTCAGGAAAAAACGCATACGCCCTTTTTGGCCAAGGGCCTCATTGTCAACGTTTTGCTGCTTTTCATGTGCTTTAAAGGCGATTCGAATCTACCTCCTGAAATCTGTTTCCTGCAATTCTGCCTTGATTTCAAATCCTCTTCTTTGCCTTCCCTCAATATATTTGTGGACGAGAGTTATCATTTATAACTCTGCAGGTTTGTGAATTGCAGTGCCCTGAAGCTCCATTTTACAACTCGCTTTTTGGGAGCTGGCCGTAAAAGCGCAGGATGGCTTCAGGCCCTGTTCTGGTTCCAGGGGGCAGGCTGAGCCTGTGGTTAATTCTTCTCCCTGATGGGAAAATAGAGTGACCTGTGCCTGTCCCAACACCAAGAGCTAGTCTTTCATTGGTTCCCCATCTTCCCATTCATCCTCAGGACAAATTGCAACCTGTACGGAACAGGAGGTTAAAGATGCTGTTGCTCCAAGTAGGGAGATTGCTAGTAAAGTGGCTGGAATGGCGAACCCGAGCACAAGGAGATGAGAAATGATGTGCGTTTTAGAAACCTTTCCCCATCACACGGTGTACCATCTTCTGGGTTTCTCATGTATGTTTTCGATGTAGGAAGATGCCCTTGAACCTCGAGATTTGGGACCCATGCGATGGGTACCAGGCAGTATTACTTTAAAGGGTCTGCGGTTGCTCACCCAACCTCACCAAACCTCTCAGCCCCAAGAGTGTCCACCCTTATGTCTCATCCAGCTGTGGGTCTAGATATGGTCAATCCAGGTTCCATCACAGCCCCTGAACGAATTGTGTAAGAATTTTTCTCTCTTTCACTGTCTTTGTTTCATGGGTTTTTAGAAGTAATTTATTTTTATAATGGTGTTTAGCTGCTTTTCACTGCTGTGTTTATGCCGCTTTACACCCACTTGACACACTAACAGAGAGATTTCAATACATAGGTTTTAAGATTATTACTAGTCAGATATATCCTTGTGTGGTGAATAGGGGGTGTTGAGTCCAGTTCTCTGAGCAAGGAGTCGGTCTTGTCTATTACATATTGGGTTTATGGAACGGTATCTCAGGTAATTTGAAACCCTTGTTTTATGTATCACCCCACCTCACCTTCCCTGTTAAGCAGCCATAGTGTGTTTTCTGCATGTGTGACTCTGTTCTGTTTTGTATTTCAGTTCAAGTGTAATGGTTTTTACTTTCCCTCTATAAGTGATATCTTATGAGATGTGTCCTTTTCCGTGTGACTTATTTCACTTAGAATCGTCGTACCTAAATCCACTCATCATGCTGCTACTAGCCTTATGACATTGATTTCATGGCTGAGTGATATTCCATTGTACATAAGGACCACAACTTCTTTATCCATTTTTCTCTTTCCTGGGATATTGAAGGTGGAATGAAGTGGAGGTCCTTGGCAACAGAGCAGCCCTAAACTTTGGTGTGCTTGTGTCTTGCTGATTTTTAATTTTCCCAATTTATACCCCCATGCGTGGAAGTGCCCTATGCGCTCTAAGCTGTGTTTTTTAGATGTTTCAGGACACACCGTACCCTTCTCCAGCGTGGCTGTTGGCAATTTACATTCCGCCCATCAGCGTAGCAAGGCTCCCATTTCTCCATGGCCTGTTCTGCATTTCTGGTTTTGACACTTTTCTCAGCATGGCCCTTTTGACCGATGGGAAGCGAGACTTCTTTGTAGCGCTGATTTGCTTTTCCAGGTTGCTTGGTTGGCCAAAAACGGCATATGCGTTTTTTCCTGAATATATTCAGGAAAAAACGCATACGCCCTTTTTGGCCAAGGGCATCATTGTCAACGTTTTGCTGCTTTTCATGTGCTTTAAAGGCGATTCGAATCTACCTCCTGAAATCTGTTTCCTGCAATTCTGCCTTGATTTCAAATCCTCTTCTTTGCCTTCCCTCAATATATTTGTGGACGAGAGTTATCATTTATAACACTGCAGGTTTGTGAATTGCAGTGCCCTGAAGCTCCATTTTACAACTTGCTTTTTTGGGAGCTGGCCGCAAAAACGCAGGATGGCTTCAGGCCCTGTTCTGGTTCTGGGGGGCAGGCTGAGCCTGTGGATAATTCTTCTTCCTGATGGGAAAATAGAGTGACCTGTGTCTGTCCCAATACCAAGAGCTAGTCTCTCATTGCTTCCCCGTCTTCCCGTTCATCCTCAGGACAAATTGCAACCTGTACGGAACAGGAGGTTAAAGGTGCTGATACTCCAAGTAGGGAGATTGCTAGTAAAGTGGCTGGAATTGCGAACCCGAGCTCAAGGAGATGACAAATGAGGTGCGTTTTAGAAAGCTTTCCCCATCACACGGTGTACCATCTTCTGGGTTTCTCATGCATGTTTTCGATGTAGGAAGATGCCCTTGAACCTGGAGATTTGGGACCCATGGGATGGGTACCACACAGTATTACTTTAAAGGGTCTGCGTTTGCTCACCCAACCTCAGCAAACCTCTCAGCCCCAAGAGTGTCCACCCTTATGTCTCATCCAGCTGTGGGTCTAGATATGGTCAATCCGGGTTGCATCACAGCCCCTGAACGAATTGTGTAAGAATTTCTCTCTCTTTCTCTGTCTTTGTTTCATGGGTTTTTAAAAGTAATTTATGTTTATAATGGGGTTTAGCTGCTTTTCACTGCTGTGTTTATGCCGCTTTACACCCACTTGACACACTAACAGAGAGATTTCAATACATAGGTTTTAAGATTATTACTAGTCAGATATATACTTGTGTGGTGAATAGGGGGTGTTGAGTCCAGTTCTCTGAGCAAGGAGTCGGTCTTGTCTATTACATATTGGGTTTATGGAACGGTATCTCAGCTAATTTGAAACCCTTGTTTTATGTATCACCCCACCTCACCTTCCCTGTTAAGCAGCCATAGTGTGTTTTCTGCATGTGTGACTCTGTTCTGTTTTGTATTTCAGTTCAAGTGTAATGGTTTTTACTTTCCCTCTATAAGAGATATCTTATGAGATGTGTCCTTTTCTGTGTGACTTATTTCACTTAGAATCATCGTACCTAAATCCACTCATCATGCTGCTACTAGCCTTATGACATTGATTTCATGGCTGAGTGATATTCCATTGTACATAAGGACCACAACTTCTTTATCCATTTTTCTCTTTCCTGGGATATTGAAGTTGGAATGAAGTGGAGGTCCTTGGCAACAGAGCAGCCCTAAACTTTGGTGTGCTTGTGTCTTGCTGATTTTTAATTTTCCCAATTTATACCCCCATGTGTGGAAGTGCCCTATGCGCTCTAAACTGTGTTTTTTAGATGTTTCAGGACACACCATACCTTCTCCAGAGTGGCTGTTGGCAATTTACATCCCGCCCATCAGCATAGCAAGGCTCCCATTTCTCCATGGCCTGTCCTGCATTTCTGGTTTTGACACTTTTCTCAGCATGGCCCTTTTGACCGATGGGAAGCGAGACTTCTTTGTAGCACTGATTTGCCTTTCCAGGTTGTTTGGTTGGCCAAAAAGGGCGTATGCGTTTTTTCCTGAATATATTCAGGAAAAAACGCATACGCCCTTTTTGGCCAAGGGCCTCATTGTCAACGTTTTGCTGCTTTTCATGTGCTTTAAAGGCGATTCGAATCTACCTCCTGAAATCTGTTTCCTGCAATTCTGCCTTGATTTCAAATCCTCTTCTTTGCCTTCCCTCAATATATTTGTGGACGAGAGTTATCATTTATAACTCTGCAGGTTTGTGAATTGCAGTGCCCTGAAGCTCCATTTTACAACTCGCTTTTTGGGAGCTGGCCGTAAAAGCGCAGGATGGCTTCAGGCCCTGTTCTGGTTCCAGGGGGCAGGCTGAGCCTGTGGTTAATTCTTCTCCCTGATGGGAAAATAGAGTGACCTGTGCCTGTCCCAACACCAAGAGCTAGTCTCTCATTGATTCCCCATCTTCCCATTCATCCTCAGGACAAATTGCAACCTGTACGGAACAGGAGGTTAAAGATGCTGTTGCTCCAAGTAGGGAGATTGCTAGTAAAGTGGCTGGAATGGCGAACCCGAGCACAAGGAGATGAGAAATGATGTGCGTTTTAGAAACCTTTCCCCATCACACGGTGTACCATCTTCTGGGTTTCTCATGTATGTTTTCGATGTAGGAAGATGCCCTTGAACCTCGAGATTTGGGACCCATGCGATGGGTACCAGGCAGTATTACTTTAAAGGGTCTGCGGTTGCTCACCCAACCTCACCAAACCTCTCAGCCCCAAGAGTGTCCACCCTTATGTCTCATCCAGCTGTGGGTCTAGATATGGTCAATCCAGGTTCCATCACAGCCCCTGAACGAATTGTGTAAGAATTTTTCTCTCTTTCACTGTCTTTGTTTCATGGGTTTTTAGAAGTAATTTATTTTTATAATGGTGTTTAGCTGCTTTTCACTGCTGTGTTTATGCCGCTTTACACCCACTTGACACACTAACAGAGAGATTTCAATACATAGGTTTTAAGTTTATTACTAGTCAGATATATCCTTGTGTGGTGAATAGGGGGTGTGAGTCCAGTTCCCTGAGCAAGGAGTAGGTCTTGTCTATTACATGTTGGGTTTATGGAACGGTATCTCAGATAATTTGAAACCCTTGTTTTATGTATCACCCCACCTCACCTTTCCTGTTAAGCAGCCATAGTGTGTTTCTGCATGTGTGACTCTGTTCTGTTTTTTTGTTTTTTTTGTTTTTTTTTTAAAAGCTTTTTCTTTTTTTTTTTTAAAGAAATTCACATTCTTTTTATTTATTTATTTATTTATTTATGAGTGTGTTGAGTCTTCGTTTCTGTGTGAGGGCTTTCTCTAGTTGCGGCAAGTGGGGACCACTCTTCATCGCGGTGCGCGGGCCTCTCACCATCGCGGCCTCTCTTGTTGCGGAGCACAAGCTCCAGACGCGCAGGGTCAGTAATTGTGGCTCACGGGCCCAGTTGCACCGTGGCATGTGGGATCTTCCCACACCAGGTCTCGAACCCGTGTCCCCTGCATTGGCAGGCAGATTCTCAACCACTGCGCCACCAGGGAAGCCCCTCTGTTCTGTTTTGTAATTCAGTTCAAGTGTAATGGTTTTTACTTTCCCTGTATAAGTGATATCTTATGAGAAGTGTCCTTTTCTGTGTGACTTATTTCACTTAGAATCGTCGTACCTAAATCCACTCATCATGCTGCTACTAGCCTTATGACATTGATTTCATGGCTGAGTGATATTCCATTGTACATAAGGACCACAACTTCTTTATCCATTTTTCTCTTTCCTGGGATATTGAAGGTGGAATGAAGTGGAGGTCCTTGGCAACAGAGCAGCCCTAAACTTTGGTGTGCTTGTGTCTTGCTGATTTTTAATTTTCCCAATTTATACCCCCATGCGTGGAAGTGCCCTATGCGCTCTAAGCTGTGTTTTTTAGATGTTTGTGGACACACCGTACGCTTCTCCAGCGTGGCTGTTGGCAATTTACATCCTGCCCATCAGCGTAGCAAGGCTCCCATTTCTCCATGGCCTGTCCTGCATTTCTGGTTTTGACACTTTTCTCAGCATGGCCCTTTTGACCGATGGGAAGCGAGACTTCTTTGTAGCGCTGATTTGCCTTTCCAGGTTGCTTGGTTGGCCAAAAAGGGCGTATGCGTTTTTTCCTGAATATATTCAGGAAAAAACGCATACGCCCTTTTTGGCCAAGGGCCTCATTGTCAACGTTTTGCTGCTTTTCATGTGCTTTAAAGGCGATTCGAATCTACCTCCTGAAATCTGTTTCCTGCAATTCTGCCTTGATTTCAAATCCTCTTCTTTGCCTTCCCTCAATATATTTGTGGACGAGAGTTATCATTTATAACTCTGCAGGTTTGTGAATTGCAGTGCCCTGAAGCTCCATTTTACAACTCGCTTTTTGGGAGCTGGCCGTAAAAGCACAGGATGGTTTCAGGCCCTGTGCTGGTTCCGGGGGGCAGCTGAGCCTGTGGTTAATTCTTCTTCCTGATGGGAAAATAGAGTGACCTGTGCCTGTCCCAACACCTAGAGCTAGCCTCTCATTGGTTCCCCATCTTCCCATTCATCCTCAGGACAAATTGCAACCTGTATGGAACAGGAGGTTAAAGGTGCTGATGCTCCAAGTAGGGAGATTGCTAGTAAAGTGGCTGGAATGGCGAACCCGAGCACAAGGAGATGAGAAATGAGGTGCGTTTTAGGAACCTTTCCCCATCACACGGTGTACCATCTTCTGGGTTTCTCATGCATGTTTTCGATGTAGGAAGATGCCCTTGAACCTCGAGATTTGGGACCCATGCGATGGGTACCACGCAGTATTACTTTAAAGGGTCTGCGTTTGCTCACCCAGCCTCACCAAATCTCTCAGCCCCAAGAGTGTCCACCCTTATGTCTCATCCAGCTGTGGGTCTAGATATGGTCAATCCAGGTTCCATCACAGGCACTGAACGAATTGTGTAAGAATTTCTCTCTCTTTCACTGTCTTTGTTTCATGGGTTTTTAAAAGTAATTTATTTTTATAATGGGGTTTAGCTGCTTTTCACTGCTGTGTTTATGCCGCTTTACACCCACTTGACACACTAACAGAGAGATTTCAATACATAGGTTTTAAGATTATTACTAGTCAGATATATCCTTGTGTGGTGAATAGGGGATGTTGAGTCCAGTTCTCTGAGCAAGGAGTTGGTCTTGTCTATTACATATTGGGATTATGGAACGGTATCTCAGCTAATTTGAAACCCTTGTTTTATGTATCACCCCACCTCACCTTTCCTGTTAAGCAGCCATAGTGTGTTTTCTGCATGTGTGACTCTGTTCTGTTTTATAATTCAGTTCAAGTGTAACGGTTTTTACTTTCCCTGTATAAGTGATATCTTATGAGAAGTGTCCTTTTCTGTGTGACTTATTTCACTTAGAATCGTCGTACCTAAATCCACTCATCATGCTGCTACTAGCCTTATGACATTGATTTCATGGCTGAGTGATATTCCATTGTACATAAGGACCACAACTTCTTTATCCATTTTTCTCTTTCCTGGGATATTTAAGGTGGAATGAAGTGGAGGTCCTTGGCAACAGAGCAGCCCTAAACTTTGGTGTGCTTGTGTCTTGCTGATTTTTAATTTTCCCAATTTATACCCCCATGCGTGGAAGTGCCCTATGCGCTCTAAGCTGTGTTTTTTAGATGTTTGAGGACACACCGTACCCTTCTCCAGCATGGCTGTTGACAATTTCCATCCCGCCCATCAGCGTAGCAAGGCTCCCAATTCTCCATGGCCTGTCCTTCATTTCTGGTTTTGACACTTTTCTCAGCATGGCCCTTTTGACCGATGGGAAGCGAGACTTCTTTGTAGCGCTGATTTGCCTTTCCAGGTTGCTTGGTTGGCCAAAAAGGGCGTATGCGTTTTTTCCTGAATATATTCAGGAAAAAACGCATACGCCCATTTTGGCCAAGGGCCTCATTGTCCACGTTTTGCTGCTTTTCATGTGCTTTAAAGGCGATTCGAATCTACCTCCTGAAATCTGTTTCCTGCAATTCTGCCTTGATTTCAAATCCTCTTCTTTGCCTTCCCTCAATATATTTGTGGACGAGAGTTATCATTTATAACACTGCAGGTTTGTGAATTGCAGTGCCCTGAAGCTCCATTTTACAACTTGCTTTTTTGGGAGCTGGCCGCAAAAACGCAGGATGGCTTCAGGCCCTGTTCTGGTTCTGGGGGGCAGGCTGAGCCTGTGGATAATTCTTCTTCCTGATGGGAAAATAGAGTGACCTGTGTCTGTCCCAATACCAAGAGCTAGTCTCTCATTGCTTCCCCGTCTTCCCGTTCATCCTCAGGACAAATTGCAACCTGTACGGAACAGGAGGTTAAAGGTGCTGATACTCCAAGTAGGGAGATTGCTAGTAAAGTGGCTGGAATTGCGAACCCGAGCTCAAGGAGATGACAAATGAGGTGCGTTTTAGAAAGCTTTCCCCATCACACGGTGTACCATCTTCTGGGTTTCTCATGCATGTTTTCGATGTAGGAAGATGCCCTTGAACCTGGAGATTTGGGACCCATGGGATGGGTACCACACAGTATTACTTTAAAGGGTCTGCGTTTGCTCACCCAACCTCAGCAAACCTCTCAGCCCCAAGAGTGTCCACCCTTATGTCTCATCCAGCTGTGGGTCTAGATATGGTCAATCCGGGTTGCATCACAGCCCCTGAACGAATTGTGTAAGAATTTCTCTCTCTTTCTCTGTCTTTGTTTCATGGGTTTTTAAAAGTAATTTATGTTTATAATGGGGTTTAGCTGCTTTTCACTGCTGTGTTTATGCCGCTTTACACCCACTTGACACACTAACAGAGAGATTTCAATACATAGGTTTTAAGATTATTACTAGTCAGATATATACTTGTGTGGTGAATAGGGGGTGTTGAGTCCAGTTCTCTGAGCAAGGAGTCGGTCTTGTCTATTACATATTGGGTTTATGGAACGGTATCTCAGCTAATTTGAAACCCTTGTTTTATGTATCACCCCACCTCACCTTCCCTGTTAAGCAGCCATAGTGTGTTTTCTGCATGTGCGACTCTGTTCTGTTTTGTATTTCAGTTCAAGTGTAATGGTTTTTACTTTCCCTCTATAAGTGATATCTTATGAGATGTGTCCTTTTCTGTGTGACTTATTTCACTTAGAATCATCGTACCTAAATCCACTCATCATGCTGCTACTAGCCTTATGACATTGATTTCATGGCTGAGTGATATTCCATTGTACATAAGGACCACAACTTCTTTATCCATTTTTCTCTTTCCTGGGATATTTAAGTTGGAATGAAGTGGAGGTCCTTGGCAACAGAGCAGCCCTAAACTTTGGTGTGCTTGTGTCTTGCTGATTTTTAATTTTCCCAATTTATACCCCCATGTGTGGAAGTGCCCTATGCGCTCTAAACTGTGTTTTTTAGATGTTTCAGGACACACCATATCTTCTCCAGAGTGGCTGTTGGCAATTTACATTCCGCCCATCAGCATAGCAAGGCTCCCATTTCTCCATGGCCTGTCCTGCATTTCTGGTTTTGACACTTTTCTCAGCATGGCCCTTTTGACCGATGGGAAGCGAGACTTCTTTGTAGCACTGATTTGCCTTTCCAGGTTGCTTGGTTGGCAAAAAGGGTGTATGCGTTTTTTCCTGAATATATTCAGGAAAAAACGCATACGCCCTTTTTGGCCAAGGGCCTCATTGTCAACGTTTTGCTGCTTTTCATGTGCTTTAAAGGCGATTCGAATCTACCTCCTGAAATCTGTTTCCTGCAATTCTGCCTTGATTTCAAATCCTCTTCTTTGCTTTCCCTCAATATATTTGTGGACGAGAGTTATCATTTATAACTCTGCAGGTTTGTGAATTGCAGTGCCCTGAAGCTCCATTTTACAACTCGCTTTTTGGGAGCTGGCCGTAAAAGCGCAGGATGGCTTCAGGCCCTGTTCTGGTTCCGGGGGGCAGGCTGAGCCTGTGGTTAATTCTTCTCCCTGATGGGAAAATAGAGTGACCTGTGCCTGTCCCAACACCAAGAGCTAGTCTCTCATTGGTTCCCCATCTTCCCATTCATCCTCAGGACAAATTGCAACCTGTACGGAACAGGAGGTTAAAGGTGCTGATGCTCCAAGTAGGGAGATTGCTAGTAAAGTGGCTGGAATGGAGAACCCAGGCACAAGGAGATGAGAAATGAGGTGCGTTTTAGAAACCTTTCCCCATCACACGGTGTACCATCTTCTGGGTTTCTCGTGTATGTTTTCGATATAGGAAGATGCCCTTGAACCTCGAGATTTGGGACCCATGCGATGGGTACCAGGCAGTATTACTTTAAAGGGTCTGCGTTTGCTCACCCAACCTCAAAAAACCTCTCAGCCCCAAGAGTGTCCACCCTTATGTCTCATCCAGCTGTGGGTCTAGATATGGTCAATCTGGTTTGCATCACAGCCCCTGAACGAATTGTGTAAGAATTTCTCTCTCTTTCTCTGTCTTTGTTTCATGGGTTTTTAAAAGTAATTTATGTTTATAATGGGGTTTAGCTGCTTTTCACTGCTGTGTTTATGCCGCTTTACACCCACTTGACACACTAACAGAGAGATTTCAATACATAGGTTTTAAGATTATTACTAGTCAGATATATCCTTGTGTGGTGAATAGGGGGTGTTGAGTCCAGTTCTCTGAGCAAGGAGTCGGTCTTGTCTATTACATATTGGGTTTATGGAACGGTATCTCAGGTAATTTGAAACCCTTGTTTTATGTATCACCCCACCTCACCTTCCCTGTTAAGCAGCCATAGTGTGTTTTCTGCATGTGTGACTCTGTTCTGTTTTGTATTTCAGTTCAAGTGTAATGGTTTTTACTTTCCCTCTATAAGTGATATCTTATGAGATGTGTCCTTTTCCGTGTGACTTATTTCACTTAGAATCGTCGTACCTAAATCCACTCATCATGCTGCTACTAGCCTTATGACATTGATTTCATGGCTGAGTGATATTCCATTGTACATAAGGACCACAACTTCTTTATCCATTTTTCTCTTTCCTGGGATATTGAAGGTGGAATGAAGTGGAGGTCCTTGGCAACAGAGCAGCCCTAAACTTTGGTGTGCTTGTGTCTTGCTGATTTTTAATTTTCCCAATTTATACCCCCATGCGTGGAAGTGCCCTATGCGCTCTAAGCTGTGTTTTTTAGATGTTTCAGGACACACCGTACCCTTCTCCAGCGTGGCTGTTGGCAATTTACATTCCGCCCATCAGCGTAGCAAGGCTCCCATTTCTCCATGGCCTGTTCTGCATTTCTGGTTTTGACACTTTTCTCAGCATGGCCCTTTTGACCGATGGGAAGCGAGACTTCTTTGTAGCGCTGATTTGCTTTTCCAGGTTGCTTGGTTGGCCAAAAACGGCATATGCGTTTTTTCCTGAATATATTCAGGAAAAAACGCATACGCCCTTTTTGGCCAAGGGCATCATTGTCAACGTTTTGCTGCTTTTCATGTGCTTTAAAGGCGATTCGAATCTACCTCCTGAAATCTGTTTCCTGCAATTCTGCCTTGATTTCAAATCCTCTTCTTTGCCTTCCCTCAATATATTTGTGGACGAGAGTTATCATTTATAACACTGCAGGTTTGTGAATTGCAGTGCCCTGAAGCTCCATTTTACAACTTGCTTTTTTGGGAGCTGGCCGCAAAAACGCAGGATGGCTTCAGGCCCTGTTCTGGTTCTGGGGGGCAGGCTGAGCCTGTGGATAATTCTTCTTCCTGATGGGAAAATAGAGTGACCTGTGTCTGTCCCAATACCAAGAGCTAGGCTCTCATTGCTTCCCCATCTTCCCGTTCATCCTCAGGACAAATTGCAACCTGTACGGAACAGGAGGTTAAAGGTGCTGATACTCCAAGTAGGGAGATTGCTAGTAAAGTGGCTGGAATTGCGAACCCGAGCTCAAGGAGATGACAAATGAGGTGCGTTTTAGAAAGCTTTCCCCATCACACGGTGTACCATCTTCTGGGTTTCTCATGCATGTTTTCGATGTAGGAAGATGCCCTTGAACCTGGAGATTTGGGACCCATGGGATGGGTACCACACAGTATTACTTTAAAGGGTCTGCGTTTGCTCACCCAACCTCACCAAACCTCTCAGCCCCAAGAGTGTCCACCCTTATGTCTCATCCAGCTGTGGGTCTAGATATGGTCAATCCGGGTTGCATCACAGCCCCTGAACGAATTGTGTAAGAATTTCTCTCTCTTTCTCTGTCTTTGTTTCATGGGTTTTTAAAAGTAATTTATGTTTATAATGGGGTTTAGCTGCTTTTCACTGCTGTGTTTATGCCGCTTTACACCCACTTGACACACTAACAGAGAGATTTCAATACATAGGTTTTAAGATTATTACTAGTCAGATATATACTTGTGTGGTGAATAGGGGGTGTTGAGTCCAGTTCTCTGAGCAAGGAGTCGGTCTTGTCTATTACATATTGGGTTTATGGAACGGTATCTCAGCTAATTTGAAACCCTTGTTTTATGTATCACCCCACCTCACCTTCCCTGTTAAGCAGCCATAGTGTGTTTTCTGCATGTGCGACTCTGTTCTGTTTTGTATTTCAGTTCAAGTGTAATGGTTTTTACTTTCCCTCTATAAGTGATATCTTATGAGATGTGTCCTTTTCTGTGTGACTTATTTCACTTAGAATCATCGTACCTAAATCCACTCATCATGCTGCTACTAGCCTTATGACATTGATTTCATGGCTGAGTGATATTCCATTGTACATAAGGACCACAACTTCTTTATCCATTTTTCTCTTTCCTGGGATATTTAAGTTGGAATGAAGTGGAGGTCCTTGGCAACAGAGCAGCCCTAAACTTTGGTGTGCTTGTGTCTTGCTGATTTTTAATTTTCCCAATTTATACCCCCATGTGTGGAAGTGCCCTATGCGCTCTAAACTGTGTTTTTTAGATGTTTCAGGACACACCATATCTTCTCCAGAGTGGCTGTTGGCAATTTACATTCCGCCCATCAGCATAGCAAGGCTCCCATTTCTCCATGGCCTGTCCTGCATTTCTGGTTTTGACACTTTTCTCAGCATGGCCCTTTTGACCGATGGGAAGCGAGACTTCTTTGTAGCACTGATTTGCCTTTCCAGGTTGCTTGGTTGGCAAAAAGGGTGTATGCGTTTTTTCCTGAATATATTCAGGAAAAAACGCATACGCCCTTTTTGGCCAAGGGCCTCATTGTCAACGTTTTGCTGCTTTTCATGTGCTTTAAAGGCGATTCGAATCTACCTCCTGAAATCTGTTTCCTGCAATTCTGCCTTGATTTCAAATCCTCTTCTTTGCTTTCCCTCAATATATTTGTGGACGAGAGTTATCATTTATAACTCTGCAGGTTTGTGAATTGCAGTGCCCTGAAGCTCCATTTTACAACTCGCTTTTTGGGAGCTGGCCGTAAAAGCGCAGGATGGCTTCAGGCCCTGTTCTGGTTCCGGGGGGCAGGCTGAGCCTGTGGTTAATTCTTCTCCCTGATGGGAAAATAGAGTGACCTGTGCCTGTCCCAACACCAAGAGCTAGTCTCTCATTGGTTCCCCATCTTCCCATTCATCCTCAGGACAAATTGCAACCTGTACGGAACAGGAGGTTAAAGGTGCTGATGCTCCAAGTAGGGAGATTGCTAGTAAAGTGGCTGGAATGGAGAACCCAGGCACAAGGAGATGAGAAATGAGGTGCGTTTTAGAAACCTTTCCCCATCACACGGTGTACCATCTTCTGGGTTTCTCGTGTATGTTTTCGATATAGGAAGATGCCCTTGAACCTCGAGATTTGGGACCCATGCGATGGGTACCAGGCAGTATTACTTTAAAGGGTCTGCGTTTGCTCACCCAACCTCAAAAAACCTCTCAGCCCCAAGAGTGTCCACCCTTATGTCTCATCCAGCTGTGGGTCTAGATATGGTCAATCTGGTTTGCATCACAGCCCCTGAACGAATTGTGTAAGAATTTCTCTCTCTTTCTCTGTCTTTGTTTCATGGGTTTTTAAAAGTAATTTATGTTTATAATGGGGTTTAGCTGCTTTTCACTGCTGTGTTTATGCCGCTTTACACCCACTTGACACACTAACAGAGAGATTTCAATACATAGGTTTTAAGATTATTACTAGTCAGATATATCCTTGTGTGGTGAATAGGGGGTGTTGAGTCCAGTTCTCTGAGCAAGGAGTCGGTCTTGTCTATTACATATTGGGTTTATGGAACGGTATCTCAGGTAATTTGAAACCCTTGTTTTATGTATCACCCCACCTCACCTTCCCTGTTAAGCAGCCATAGTGTGTTTTCTGCATGTGTGACTCTGTTCTGTTTTGTATTTCAGTTCAAGTGTAATGGTTTTTACTTTCCCTCTATAAGTGATATCTTATGAGATGTGTCCTTTTCCGTGTGACTTATTTCACTTAGAATCGTCGTACCTAAATCCACTCATCATGCTGCTACTAGCCTTATGACATTGATTTCATGGCTGAGTGATATTCCATTGTACATAAGGACCACAACTTCTTTATCCATTTTTCTCTTTCCTGGGATATTGAAGGTGGAATGAAGTGGAGGTCCTTGGCAACAGAGCAGCCCTAAACTTTGGTGTGCTTGTGTCTTGCTGATTTTTAATTTTCCCAATTTATACCCCCATGCGTGGAAGTGCCCTATGCGCTCTAAGCTGTGTTTTTTAGATGTTTCAGGACACACCGTACCCTTCTCCAGCGTGGCTGTTGGCAATTTACATTCCGCCCATCAGCGTAGCAAGGCTCCCATTTCTCCATGGCCTGTTCTGCATTTCTGGTTTTGACACTTTTCTCAGCATGGCCCTTTTGACCGATGGGAAGCGAGACTTCTTTGTAGCGCTGATTTGCTTTTCCAGGTTGCTTGGTTGGCCAAAAACGGCATATGCGTTTTTTCCTGAATATATTCAGGAAAAAACGCATACGCCCTTTTTGGCCAAGGGCATCATTGTCAACGTTTTGCTGCTTTTCATGTGCTTTAAAGGCGATTCGAATCTACCTCCTGAAATCTGTTTCCTGCAATTCTGCCTTGATTTCAAATCCTCTTCTTTGCCTTCCCTCAATATATTTGTGGACGAGAGTTATCATTTATAACACTGCAGGTTTGTGAATTGCAGTGCCCTGAAGCTCCATTTTACAACTTGCTTTTTTGGGAGCTGGCCGCAAAAACGCAGGATGGCTTCAGGCCCTGTTCTGGTTCTGGGGGGCAGGCTGAGCCTGTGGATAATTCTTCTTCCTGATGGGAAAATAGAGTGACCTGTGTCTGTCCCAATACCAAGAGCTAGGCTCTCATTGCTTCCCCATCTTCCCGTTCATCCTCAGGACAAATTGCAACCTGTACGGAACAGGAGGTTAAAGGTGCTGATACTCCAAGTAGGGAGATTGCTAGTAAAGTGGCTGGAATTGCGAACCCGAGCTCAAGGAGATGACAAATGAGGTGCGTTTTAGAAAGCTTTCCCCATCACACGGTGTACCATCTTCTGGGTTTCTCATGCATGTTTTCGATGTAGGAAGATGCCCTTGAACCTGGAGATTTGGGACCCATGGGATGGGTACCACACAGTATTACTTTAAAGGGTCTGCGTTTGCTCACCCAACCTCACCAAACCTCTCAGCCCCAAGAGTGTCCACCCTTATGTCTCATCCAGCTGTGGGTCTAGATATGGTCAATCCGGGTTGCATCACAGCCCCTGAACGAATTGTGTAAGAATTTCTCTCTCTTTCTCTGTCTTTGTTTCATGGGTTTTTAAAAGTAATTTATGTTTATAATGGGGTTTAGCTGCTTTTCACTGCTGTGTTTATGCCGCTTTACACCCACTTGACACACTAACAGAGAGATTTCAATACATAGGTTTTAAGATTATTACTAGTCAGGTATATACTTGTGTGGTGAATAGGGGGTGTTGAGTCCAGTTCTCTGAGCAAGGAGTTGGTCTTGTCTATTACATATTGGGATTATGGAACGGTATCTCAGCTAATTTGAAACCCTTGTTTTATGTATCACCCCACCTCACCTTTCCTGTTAAGCAGCCATAGTGTGTTTTCTGCATGTGTGACTCTGTTCTGTTTTATAATTCAGTTCAAGTGTAACGGTTTTTACTTTCCCTGTATAAGTGATATCTTATGAGAAGTGTCCTTTTCTGTGTGACTTATTTCACTTAGAATCGTCGTACCTAAATCCACTCATCATGCTGCTACTAGCCTTATGACATTGATTTCATGGCTGAGTGATATTCCATTGTACATAAGGACCACAACTTCTTTATCCATTTTTCTCTTTCCTGGGATATTTAAGGTGGAATGAAGTGGAGGTCCTTGGCAACAGAGCAGCCCTAAACTTTGGTGTGCTTGTGTCTTGCTGATTTTTAATTTTCCCAATTTATACCCCCATGCGTGGAAGTGCCCTATGCGCTCTAAGCTGTGTTTTTTAGATGTTTGAGGACACACCGTACCCTTCTCCAGCATGGCTGTTGACAATTTCCATCCCGCCCATCAGCGTAGCAAGGCTCCCAATTCTCCATGGCCTGTCCTTCATTTCTGGTTTTGACACTTTTCTCAGCATGGCCCTTTTGACCGATGGGAAGCGAGACTTCTTTGTAGCGCTGATTTGCCTTTCCAGGTTGCTTGGTTGGCCAAAAAGGGCGTATGCGTTTTTTCCTGAATATATTCAGGAAAAAACGCATACGCCCATTTTGGCCAAGGGCCTCATTGTCCACGTTTTGCTGCTTTTCATGTGCTTTAAAGGCGATTCGAATCTACCTCCTGAAATCTGTTTCCTGCAATTCTGCCTTGATTTCAAATCCTCTTCTTTGCCTTCCCTCAATATATTTGTGGACGAGAGTTATCATTTATAACTCTGCAGGTTTGTGATTTGCAGTGCCCTGAAGCTCTATTTTACAACTCGCTTTTTGGGAGCTGGCCGTAAAAGCGCAGGATGGCTTCAGGCCCTGTTCTGGTTCCGGGGGGCAGCTGAGCCTGTGGTTAATTCTTCTTCCTGATGGGAAAATAGAGTGACCTGTGCCTGTCCCAACACCTAGAGCTAGTCTCTCATTGGTTCCCCATCTTCCCATTCATCCTCAGGACAAATTGCAACCTGTACGGAACAGGAGGTTAAAGATGCTGTTGCTCCAAGTAGGGAGATTGCTAGTAAAGTGGCTGGAATGGCGAACCCGAGCACAAGGAGATGAGAAATGAGGTGCGTTTTAGGAACCTTTCCCCATCACACGGTGTACCAACTTCTTGGTTTCTCATGCATGTTTTCGATGTAGGAAGATGCCCTTGAACTTCGAGATTTGGGACCCCTGCAATGGGTACCATGCAGTATTACTTTAAAGGGTCTGCGTTTGCTCTCCCAACCTCACCAAACCTCTCAGCCCCAAGAGTGTCCACCCTTATGTCTCATCCAGCTGTGGGTCTAGATATGGTCAATCTGGGTTGCATCACAGCCCCTGAACGAATTGTGTAAGAATTTCTCTCTCTTTCTCTGTCTTTGTTTCATGGGTTTTTAAAAGTAATTTATGTTTATAATGGGGTTTAGCTGCTTTTCACTGCTGTGTTTATGCCGCTTTACACCCACTTGACACACTAACAGAGAGATTTCAATACATAGGTTTTAAGATTATTACTAGTCAGATATATCCTTGTGTGGTGAATAGGGGGTGTTGAGTCCAGTTCTCTGAGCAAGGAGTCGGTCTTGTCTATTACATATTGGGTTTATGGAACGGTATCTCAGCTAATTTGAAACAATTGTTTTATGTATCACCCCACCTCACCTTCCCTGTTAAGCAGCCATATTGTGTTTTCTGCATGTGTGACTCTGTTCTGTTTTGTATTTCAGTTCAAGTGTAGTGGTTTTTACTTTCCCTCTATAAGTGATATCTTATGAGAAGTGTCCTTTTCTGTGTGACTTATTTCACTTAGAATCATCGTACCTAAATCCACTCATCATGCTGCTACTAGCCTTATGACATTGATTTCATGGCTGAGTGATATTCCATTGTACATAAGGACCACAACTTCTTTATCCATTTTTCTCTTTCCTGGGATATTGAAGTTGGAATGAAGTGGAGGTCCTTGGCAACAGAGCAGCCCTAAACTTTGGTGTGCTTGTGTCTTGCTGATTTTTAATTTTCCCAATTTATACCCCCATGTGTGGAAGTGCCCTATGCGCTCTAAACTGTGTTTTTTAGATGTTTCAGGGCACACCATACCTTCTCCAGAGTGGCTGTTGGCAATTTACATCCCGCCCAACAGCATAGCAAGGCTCCCATTTCTCCATGGCCTGTCCTGCATTTCTGGTTTTGACACTTTTCTCAGCATGGCCCTTTTGACCGATGGGAAGCGAGACTTCTTTGTAGCGCTGATTTGCCTTTCCAGGTTGCTTGGTTGGCCAAAAAGGGCGTATGCATTTTTTCCTGAATATATTCAGGAAAAAACGCATACGCCCTTTTTGGCCAAGGGCATCATTGTCAAAGTTTTGCCGCTTTTCATGTGCTTTAAAGGCGATTCGAATCTACCTCCTGAAATCTGTTTCCTGCAATTCTGCCTTGATTTCAAATCCTCTTTTTGCCTTCCCTCAATATATTTGTGGACGAGAGTTATCATTTATAACTCTGCAGGTTTGTGAATTGCAGTGCCCTGAAGCTCCATTTTACAACTCGCTTTTTTGGGAGCTGGCCGCAAAAGCGCAGGATGGCTTCAGGCCCTGTTCTGGTTCTGGGGGGCAGGCTGAGCCTGTGGATATTTCTTCTTCCTGATGGGAAAATAGAGTGACCTGTGTCTGTCCCAATACCAAGAGCTAGTCTCTCATTAGTTCCCCATCTTCCCATTCATCCTCAGGACAAATTGCAAACTGTACGGAACAGGAGGTTAAAGGTGCTGATGCTCCAAGTAGGGAGATTGCTAGTAAAGTGGCTGGAATGGCGAACCCGAGCACAAGGAGATGAGAAATGAGGTGCGTTTTAGGAACCTTTCCCCATCACACGGTGTACCATCTTCTGGGTTTCTCATGCATGTTTTCGATGTAGGAAGATGCCCTTGAACCTCGAGATTTGGGACCCATGCGTTGGGTACCACGCAGTATTACTTTAAAGGGTCTGCGTTTGCTCACCCAGCCTCACCAAATCTCTCAGCCCCAAGAGTGTCCACCCTTATGTCTCATCCAGCTGTGGGTCTAGATATGGTCAATCCAGGTTCCATCACAGCCACTGAACGAATTGTGTAAGAATTTCTCTCTCTTTCACTGTCTTTGTTTCATGGGTTTTTTTTTTTTTTTTTTTTTTAACATCTTTATTGAAGTATAATTGCCTTACAATGGTGTGTTAGCTTCTGCTTTATAACAAAGTGAATCAGTTATACATATACAATATGTTCCCATTTCTCTTCCCTCTTGCATCTCCCTCCCTCCCACCCTCCCCATCCCATCCCTCTAGATGGTCACAAAGCACCGAGCTGATCTCCCTGTGCTATGCGGCTGCTTCCCACTAGTTATCTATTTTACATTTGGTAGTGTATATATGTCCATGACACTCTCTTACCCTGTCACATCTCACCCCACCCCCTCCCCATATCCTCAAGTCCATTCTCTAGTAGGTCTGTGTCTTTATTCCCGTCTTGCCACTAGGTTCTTCATGGCCTTTTTTTTTTTTTTTTTTTTTTTTCCCCTTAGATTCCGTATATATGTGTTAGCATACTGTATTTGTTTTTCTCTTTCTGACTTACTTCACTCTGTATGACAGACTCTAACTCCATCCACCTCATTACAAATACCTCCATTTCATTTCTTTTTATGGCTGAGTAATATTCCATTGTATATATGTGCCACATCTTCTTTATCCATTCATCTGTCGATGGACATTTAGATTGCTTCCATGTCCTGGCTATTGTAAATAGAGCTGCAATGAACATTTTGGTACATGACTCTTTTTGACCTATGGTTTTCTCAGGGTATATGCCCAGTAGTGGGATTGCTGGGTCGTATGGTAGTTCTATTTGTAGTTTTTTAAGGAACCTCCATACTGTTCTCCATAGTGGCTGTATCAATTTACATTCCCACCAACAGTGCAAGAGTGTTCCCTTTCCTCCACACCCTCTCCAGCATTTATTGTTTCTAGATTTTTTGATGATGGCCATTCTGACCGGTGTGAGATGATATCTCATTGTAGTTTTGATTTGCATTTCTCTAATGATTAATGATGTTGAGCATTCTTTCATGTGTCTGTAGGCCATCTGTATATCTTCTTTGGAGAAATGTCTATTTAGGTCTTCGGCCCATTTTTGGATTGGGTTGTTCGTTTTTTTGTTATTGAGCTGCATGAGCTGCTTGTAAATCTTGGAGATTAATCCTTTGTCAGTTGCTTCATTTGCAAATATTTTCTCCCATTCTGATGGTTGTCTTTTGGTCTTGTTTATGGTTTCCTTTGCTGTGCAAAAGCTTTTAAGTTTCATTAGGTCCCATTTGTTTATTTGTGTTCTTATTTCCATTTCTCTGGGAGCTGGGTCAAAAAGAATCTTGCTGTGATGTATGTCATAGAGTGTTCTGCCTATGTTTTCCTCTAAGAGTTTGATAGTGTCTGCCCTTACACTTAGGTCTTTAATCCATTTTGAGTTTATTTTTGTGCATGGTGTCAGGGAGTGTTCTATTTTCATACTTTTACATGTACCTGTCCAATTTTCCCAGCACCACTTATTGAAGAGGCTGTCTTTTCTCCACTGTATATGCTTGCCTCCTTTATCAAAAATAAGGTTCCCATATGTGTGTGGGTTTATCTCTGGGCTTTCTATCCTGTTCCATTGATCTATATTTCTGTTTTTGTGCCAGTACCAAACTGTCTTGATTACTGAAGCTTTGTAATATAGTCTGAAGTCAGGGAGCCTGATTCCCCCAGCTCCATTTTTCGTTCTCAAGATTGCTTTGGCTATTCGGGGTCTTTTGTGTTTCCATACAAATTGTGAAATTTTTTGTTCTAGTTCTGTGAAAAATGCCAGTGGTAGTTTGATAGGGATTGCATTGAATCTGTAGATTGCTTTGGGTAGTAGAGTCATTTTCACAATGTTGATTCTTCCAATCCAGGAACATGGTATATCTCTCCATCTATTTGTATCATCTTTAATTTCTTTAATCAGTGTCTTATAATTTTCTGCATACAGGTCTTTTGTCTCCTTAGGTAGGTTTATTCCTAGATATTTTATTCTTTTTGTTGCAATGGTAAATGGGAGTGTTTTCTTAATTTCACTTTCAGATTTTTCATCATTAGTGTATAGAAATGCAAGAGATTTCTGTGCATTAATTTTGTATCCTGCTACTTTACCAAATTCATTGATTAGCTCTAGGAGTTTTCTGGTAGCATCTTTAGGATTCTCTATGTATAGTATCATGTCATCTGCAAACAGTGACAGCTTTACTTCTTCTTTTCCGATTTGGATTCCTTTTATTTCTTTGTCTTCTCTGATTGCTGTGGCTAACACTTCCAAAACTATGTTGAATAATAGTGGTGAGAGTGGGCAACCTTGTCTTGTTCCTGATCTTAGTGGAAATGGTTTCAGTTTTTCACCATTGAGGACAATGTTGGCTGTGGGTTTGTCATATATGGCCTTTATTATGTTGAGGAAAGTTCCCTCTATGCCTACTTTCTGCAGGGCTTTTATCATAAATGGGTGTTGAATTTTGTCGAAAGCTTTCTCTGCATCTATTGAGATGATCATATGGTTTTTCTCCTTCAGTTTGTTAATATGATGTATCACATTGATTGATTTGCGTATATTGAAGAATCCTTGCATTCCTGGGATAAACCCCACTTGATCATGGTGTATGATCCTTTTAATGTGCTGTTGGATTCTGTTTGCTAGTATTTTGTTGAGGATTTTTGCATCTATGTTCATCAGTGATATTGGCCTGTAGTTTTCTTTCTTTGTGACATCTTTGTCTGGTTTTGGTATCAGGGTGATGGTGGCCTCGTAGAATGAGTTTGGGAGTGTTCCTCCCTCTGCAATATTTTGGAAGAGTTTGAGAAGGATAGGTGTTAGCTCTTCTCTAAATGTTTGATAGAATTCACCTGTGAAGCCATCTGGTCCTGGGCTTTTGTTTGTTGGAAGGTTTTTAATCACAGTTTCAATTTCAGTGCTTGTGATTGGTCTGTTCATATTTTCTATTTCTTCCTGGTTCAGTCTCGGCAGTTTGTGCCTTTCTAAGAATCTGTCCATTTCTTCCAGGTTGTCCATTTTATTGGCATAGAGTTGCTTGTAGTAATCTCTCATGATCTTTTGTATTTCTGCAGTGTCAGTGGTTACTTCTCCTTTTTCATTTCTAATTCTATTGATCTGAGTCTTCTCCCTTTTTCTCTTGATGAGTCTGGCTAATGGTTTATCAATTTTGTTTATCTTCTCAAAGAACCAGCTTTTAGTTTCATTGATTTTTGCTATTGTTTCCTTCATTTCTTTTTCATTTATTTCTGACCTGATCTTTATAATTTCTTTCCTTCTGCTGGCTTTGGGGTTTTTTTGTTCTTCTTTCTCTAATTGCTTTAGGTGCAAGGTTAGGTTGTTTATTCGAGATGTTTCCTGTTTCTTGAGGTAGGCTTGTATTGCTATAAACTTCCCTCTTAGCACTGCTTTTGCTGCGTCCCATAGGTTTTGGGTCGTCGTATCTCCATTGTCATTTGTTTCTAGGTATTTTTTGATTTCCCCTTTGATTTCTTCAGTGATCACTTCGTTATTAAGTAATGTATTGTGTAGCCTCCATGTGTTTGTATTTTTTACAGGTCTTTTCCTGTAATTGATATCTAGTCTCATAGCGTTGTGGTCGGAAAAGATACTTGATACGATTTCAATTTTCTTAAATTTACCAAGGCTTGATTTGTGACCCAAGATATGATCTATCCTGGAGAATGTTCCATGAGCACTTGAGAAAAATGTGTATTCTGTTGTTTTTGGATGGAATGTCCTATAAATATCAATTAAGTCTATCTTGTTTAATGTATCATTTAAAGCTTGTGTTTCCTTATTTATTTTCATTTTGGATGATCTGTCCATTGGTGAGAGTGGGGTGTTAAAGTCCCCTACTATGATTGTGTTGCTGTCGATTTCCCCTTTTATGGCTGTTAGTATTTGCCTTATGTATTGAGGTGCTCCTATGTTGGGTGCATAAATATTTACAATTGTTATACCTTCCTCTTGTATCGATCCCTTGATCATTATGTAGTGTCCTTCTTTGTCTCTTGTAATAGTCTTTATTTTAAAGTCTATTTTGTCTGATATGAGAATTGCTACTCCAGCTTTCTTTTGATTTCCATTTGCATGGAATATCTTTTTCCATCCCCTCACTTTCAGTCTATATGTGTCTCTAGGTCTGAAGTGGGTCTCTTGTAGACAGCATATATATGGGTCTTGTTTTTGTATCCATTCAGCTAGCCTGTGTCTTTTGGTGGGAGCATTTAATCCATTTACATTCAAGGTAATTATCGATATGTATGTTCCTATTCCCATTTTCTTAAATGTTTTGGGTTTGTTATTGTAGGTGTTTTCCTTCTCTTGTGTTTCTTGCCTAGAGAAGTTCCTTTAGCATTTGTTGTAAAGCTGGTTTGGTGGTGCTGAACTCTCTCAGCTTTTGCTTGTCTGTAAAGGTTTTAATTTCTCCATCGAATCTGAATGAGATCCTTGCTGGGTAGTGTAATCTTGGTTGCAGGTTTTTCTCCTTCATCACTTTAAGTATATCCTGCCACTCCCTTCTGGCTTGCAGAGTTTCTGCTGAAAGATCAGATGTTAACCTTATGGGGATTCCCTTGTGTGTTATTTGTTTTTTTTCCCTTGCTGCCTTTAATATGTTTTCCTTATATTTAATTTTTGACAGTTTGATTAATATGTGTCTTGGTGTGTTTCTCCTTGGGTTTATCCTGTATGGGACTCTCTGTGCTTCCAGGACTTGATTAACTATTTCCTTTCCCATATTAGGGAAGTTTTCAACTATAATCTCTTCAAATATCTTCTCAGTCCCTTTCTTTTTCTCTTCTTCTTCTGGGACCCCTATAATTCGAATGTTGGCGCGTTTAATGTTGTCCCAGAGGTCTCTGAGACTGTCCTCAGTTCTTTTCATTCTTTTTTCTTTATCCTGCTCTGCAGTAGTTATTTCCACCATTTTATCTTCCAGGTCACTTATCCTTTCTTCTGCCTCAGTTATTCTGCTATTGATCCCATCTAGAGTATTTTTAATTTCATTTATTGTGGTTTTCATCATTGCTTGGTTCCTCTTTAGTTCTTCTACGTCCTTGTTAAATGTTTCTTGCATTTTGTCTATTCTATTTCCAAGATTTTGGATCATCCTTACTATCATTATTCTGAATTCTTTTTCAGGTAGACTACCTATTTCCTCTTCATTTGTTAAGTCTGGTATGTTCTGACCCTGCTCCTTCATCTGCTGTGTGTTTTTCTGTCGTCTCATTTTGCTTATCTTACTGTGTTTGGGGTCTCCTTTTCACAGGCTGCAGGTTCGTAGTTCCTGTTGTTTTTGGTATCTGTCCCCAGTGGCTAAGGTTGGTTCAGTGGGTTGTGTAGGCTTCCTGGTGGAGGGAACTAGTGCCTGAGCTCTGGTGGATGAGGTTGGCTCTTGTCTTTCTGGTGGGCACGTCCACGTCTGGTGGTGTATTTTGGGGTGTCTGTGGCCTTATGATTTTAGGCAGCCTCTCTGCTAATGGATGGGGCTGTGTTCCTGTCTTGCTAGTTGTTTGGCATAGGGTGTCCAGCACTGTAGCTTGTTGGTCGTTGAGTGAAGCTGGGTCTTGATGTTGAGATGGAGATCTCTGAGAGATTTTTGCCGTTTGGTATTACGTGAAGCTGGGAGGTCTCTTGTGGACCAGTGTCCTGAAGTTGGCTCTCCCACCTCAGAGGCACGGCCCTGATGCCTGGCTGGAGCACCAAGAGCCTTTCGTCCACACGGCTCAGAGTAAAAGGGAGAAAAAATAGAAAGAAAGAAAGAAAGAAAGAAAGAGGCTATAATATAGTGAAGTAAAATAAAGCTATTGTAAAGCAAAGCTATACAGACAAAATCGCACCCAGAAGCATATACATATACACTCACAAATAAAGGAAAAGGGGAAAAATTAATATATCCTGCTCCCAAAGTCCACCTCCTGAATTTGGGATGATTCGTTGTCTATTCAGGTATTCACCAGATGCAGGCACATCAAGTTGTTTGTGGAGTTTTAATCCGCTGCTTCTAAGGTTGCTGGGAGAGATTTCCCCTCATCTTCCCTGTTCGCACAGTTCCTGGGGTTCAGCTTTGGATTTGGACCCGCCTCTGCGTGTAGGTCGCCTGAGGGCGTCTATTCCCCGCACAGACAGGACGGGGTTAAAGGAGCAGCTGCTTCGGGGGCTCTGGCTCCCTCAGGCCGCGGGGAGGGAGGGGTACAGAGGAGGCGGGGTGAGCCTGCGGCGGCCGAGGCCGGCGTGACGTTGCACCAGCCTGAGGCGGTCAGTGCGTTCTCCCGGGGAACTTGTCCCCGGATCACGGGACCCTGGCAGTGGCGGGCTGCACAGGCTCCCGGGAGGGGCGATGTGGAGAGTGACTTGTGCTCACACACAGGCTTTTTGGAGGCGGCAGCAGCAGCCCCAGCGTCTCACGCCCGTCTCTGGGGTCCGTGCTGATCGCCGCGGCTCACGCCTTTCTCTGGAGTTCGTTTAGGCGGCACTCTGAATCCCCTCTCCTTGCGTGCCGCGAAACAAAGAGGCAAGAAAAAGTCTCTTGCCTCTTCGGCAGCTGCAGACTTTTTCCCGGACTCCCTACCAGCCAGCTGTGGTGCGCTAACCCCTTCAGGCTGTGTTCACGCCGCCAGCCCCAGTCCTCTCCCTGCGATCCAACCGAAACCGAAACCCGAGCCTCAGCTCCCAGCCCCGCCCGCCGAGCAGACAAGCCTCTCGGGCTGGTGAGTGCTGCTCCGCGCCGAGCCTCTGTGCGGGAGTCTCTCCGTTTTTTCCTCTGCGCCCCTGTTGCTGTGGGGTCTGCGGTGATCGCCGCGGCTCGCGCCCTTCTCTGGAGTTCGTTTAGGCGGCGCTCTGAATCCCCTCTCCTTGCGCGCCGTGAAACAAAGAGGCAAGAAAAAGTCTCTTGCCTCTTCGGCAGCTGCAGACTTTTTCCCGGACTCCCTCTTGGCTAGCTGTGGTGCACTAACGCCTTCAGGCTGTGTTCACGCCGCCAACCCCAGTCCTCTCCCCGCGATCCGACCGAAGCCCGAGCCTCAGCTCCCAGCCCCGCCCTCCCCGGCGGGTGAGCAGACAAGCCTCTCGGGCTGGAGAGTGCTGGTCGGCGCCGAGCCTCCGTGCGGGAACCTCTCCGCTTTGCCCTCCGCACCCCTGTGGCTGCGCTCTCCTCCGTGGCTCCGAAGCTTCCCCCCTCTGCCACCCGCAGTCTCCGCCCGCGAAGGGGCTTCCTAGTGCGTGGAAATCTTTCCTCCTTCACGGCTCCCTCCCACTAGTGCAGGTGTCGTCCCTATTCTTTTGTCTCTGTTATTTCTTTTTTCTTTTGCCCTACCCAAGTACGGGGGGAGTTTCTTGCCTTTTTGGAGGTCGGACGTTTTCTGCCAGGGTTCAGTGGGTGTTCTGTAGGAGCAGTTCCACGTGTAGATGTATTTCTACTGTATCTGTGGGAAGGAAGGTGATCTCCGCGTCTTACTCTTCCGCCATCTTCCCGAGCCACTCGTTTCATGGGTTTTTAAAAGTAATTTATTTTTATAATGGGGTTTAGCTGCTTTTCACTGCTGTGTTTATGCCGCTTTACACCCACTTGACACACTAACAGAGAGATTTCAATACATAGGTTTTAAGATTATTACTAGTCAGATATATCCTTGTGTGGTGAATAGGGGGTGTTGAGTCCAGTTCTCTGAGCAAGGAGTTGGTCTTGTCTATTACATATTGGGATTATGGAACGGTATCTCAGCTAATTTGAAACCCTTGTTTTATGTATCACCCCACCTCACCTTTCCTGTTAAGCAGCCATAGTGTGTTTTCTGCATGTGTGACTCTGTTCTGTTTTATAATTCAGTTCAAGTGTAACGGTTTTTACTTTCCCTGTATAAGTGATATCTTATGAGAAGTGTCCTTTTCTGTGTGACTTATTTCACTTAGAATCGTCGTACCTAAATCCACTCATCATGCTGCTACTAGCCTTATGACATTGATTTCATGGCTGAGTGATATTCCATTGTACATAAGGACCACAACTTCTTTATCCATTTTTCTCTTTCCTGGGATATTTAAGGTGGAATGAAGTGGAGGTCCTTGGCAACAGAGCAGCCCTAAACTTTGGTGTGCTTGTGTCTTGCTGATTTTTAATTTTCCCAATTTATACCCCCATGCGTGGAAGTGCCCTATGCGCTCTAAGCTGTGTTTTTTAGATGTTTGAGGACACACCGTACCCTTCTCCAGCATGGCTGTTGACAATTTACATCCCGCCCATCAGCGTAGCAAGGCTCCCAATTCTCCATGGCCTGTCCTTCATTTCTGGTTTTGACACTTTTCTCAGCATGGCCCTTTTGACCGATGGGAAGCGAGACTTCTTTGTAGCGCTGATTTGCCTTTCCAGGTTGCTTGGTTGGCCAAAAAGGGCGTATGCGTTTTTTCCTGAATATATTCAGGAAAAAACGCATACGCCCTTTTTGGCCAAGGGCATCATTGTCAACGTTTTGCCACTTTTCATGTGCTTTAAAGGCGATTCGAATCTACCTCCTGAAATCTGTTTCCTGCAATTCTGCCTTGATTTCAAATCCTCTTTTTGCCTTCCCTCAATATATTTGTGGACGAGAGTTATCATTTATAACTCTGCAGGTTTGTGAATTGCAGTGCCCTGAAGCTCCATTTTACAACTCGCTTTTTTGGGAGCTGGCCGCAAAAGCGCAGGATGGCTTCAGGCCCTGTTCTGGTTCTGGGGGGCAGGCTGAGCCTGTGGATATTTCTTCTTCCTGATGGGAAAATAGAGTGACCTGTGTCTGTCCCAATACCAAGAGCTAGTCTCTCATTGGTTCCCCGTCTTCCCGTTCATCCTCAGGAAAAATTGCAACCTATACGGAACAAGAGGTTAAAGGTGCTGATACTCCAAGTAGGGAGATTGCTAGTAAAGTGGCTGGAATTGCGAACCCAAGCTCAAGGAGATGACAAATGAGGTGCGTTTTAGAAAGCTTTCCCCATCACACGGTGTACCATCTTCTGGGTTTCTCATGCATGTTTTCGATGTAGGAAGATGCCCTTGAACCTGGAGATTTGGGACCCATGGGATGGGTACCACACAGTATTACTTTAAAGGGTCTGCGTTTGCTCACCCAACCTCACCAAACCTCTCATCCCCAAGAGTGTCCACCCTTATGTCTCATCCAGCTGTGGGTCTAGATATGGTCAATCCGGGTTGCATCACAGCCCCTGAACGAATTGTGTAAGAATTTCTCTCTCTTTCTCTGTCTTTGTTTCATGGGTTTTTAAAAGTAATTTCTGTTTATAATGGGGTTTAGCTGCTTTTCACTGCTGTGTTTATGCTGCTTTACACCCACTTGACACACTAACAGAGAGATTTCAATACATAGGTTTTAAGATTATTACTAGTCAGATATATCCTTGTGTGGTGAATAGGGGGTGTTGAGTCCAGTTCTCTGAGCAAGGAGTCGGTCTTGTCTATTACATATTGGGTTTATGGAACGGTATCTCAGCTAATTTGAAACCCTTGTTTTATGGATCACCCCACCTCACCTTCCATGTTAAGCAGCCATAGTGTGTTTTCTGCATGTGTGACTCTGTTCTGTTTTGTATTTCAGTTCAAGTGTAATGGTTTTTACTTTCCCTCTATAAGTGATATCTTATGAAATGTGTCCTTTTCTGTGTGACTTATTTCACTTAGAATCATCGTAACTAAATCCACTCATCATGCTGCTACTAGCCTTATGACATTGATTTCATGGCTGAGTGATATTCCATTGTACATAAGGACCACAACTTCTTTATCCATTTTTCTCTTTCCTGGGATATTTAAGTTGGAATGAAGTGGAGGTCCTTGGCAACAGAGCAGCCCTAAACTTTGGTGTGCTTGTGTCTTGCTGATTTTTAATTTTCCCAATTTATACCCCCATGTGTGGAAGTGCCCTATGCGCTCTAAACTGTGTTTTTTAGATGTTTCAGGACACACCATACCTTCTCCAGAGTGGCTGTTGGCAATTTACATCCCGCCCATCAGCATAGCAAGGCTCCCATTTCTCCATGGCCTGTCCTGCATTTCTGGTTTTGACACTTTTCTCAGCATGTCCCTTTTGACCGATGGGAAGCGAGATTTCTTTGTAGCACTGATTTGCCTTTCCAGGTTGCTTGGTTGGCCAAAAAGGGCGTATGCGTTTTTTCCTGAATATATTCAGGAAAAAACGCATACGCCCTTTTTGGCCAAGGGCCTCATTGTCAACGTTTTGCTGCTTTTCATGTGCTTTAAAGGCGATTCGAATCTACCTCCTGAAATCTGTTTCCTGCAATTCTGCCTTGATTTCAAATCCTCTTCTTTGCCTTCCCTCAATATATTTGTGGACGAGAGTTATCATTTATAACTCTGCAGGTTTGTGAATTGCAGTGCCCTGAAGCTCCATTTTACAACTCGCTTTTTTGGGAGCTGGCCGCAAAAGCGCAGGATGGCTTCAGGCCCTGTTCTGGTTCTTGGGGGCAGGCTGAGCCTGTGGATATTTCTTCTTCCTGATGGGAAAATAGAGTGACCTGTGTCTGTCCCAATACCAAGAGCTAGTCTCTCATTGGTTCCCCGTCTTCCCGTTCATCCTCAGGAAAAATTGCAACCTATACGGAACAGGAGGTTAAAGGTGCTGATACTCCAAGTAGGGAGATTGCTAGTAAAGTGGCTGGAATTGCGAACCCGAGCTCAAGGAGATGACAAATGAGGTGCGTTTTAGAAAGCTTTCCCCATCACACGGTGTACCATCTTCTGGGTTTCTCATGCATGTTTTCGATGTAGGAAGATGCCCTTGAACCTGGAGATTTGGGACCCATGGGATGGGTACCACACAGTATTACTTTAAAGGGTCTGCGTTTGCTCACCCAACCTCACCAAACCTCTCAGCCCCAAGAGTGTCCACCCTTATGTCTCATCCAGCTGTGGGTCTAGATATGGTCAATCCGGGTTGCATCACAGCCCCTGAACGAATTGTGTAAGAATTTCTCTCTCTTTCTCTGTCTTTGTTTCATAGGTTTTTAAAAGTAATTTATGTTTATAATGGGGTTTAGCTGCTTTTCACTGCTGTGTTTATGCCGCTTTACACCCACTTGACACACTAACAGAGAGATTTCAATACATAGGTTTTAAGATTATTACTACTCAGATATATCCTTGTGTGGTGAATAGGGGGTGTTGAGTCCAGTTCTCTGAGCAAGGAGTCGGTCTTGTCTATTACATATTGGGTTTATGGAACGGTATCTCAGCTAATTTGAAACCCTTGTTTTATGTATCACCCCACCTCACCTTTCCTCTTAAGCAGCCATAGTGTGTTTTCTGCATGTGTGACTCTGTTCTGTTTTGTAATTCAGTTCAAGTGTAATGGATTTTACTTTCCCTGTATAAGTGATATCTTATGAGAAGTGTCCTTTTCTGTGTGACTTATTTCACTTAGAATCGTCGTACCTAAATCCACTCATCATGCTGCTACTAGCCTTATGACATTGATTTCATGGCTGAGTGATATTCCATTGTACATAAGGACCACAACTTCTTTATCCATTTTTCTCTTTCCTGGGATATTGAAGGTGGAATGAAGTGGAGGTCCTTGGCAACAGAGCAGCCCTAAACTTTGGTGTGCTTGTGTCTTGCTGATTTTTAATTTTCCCAATTTATACCCCCATGCGTGAAAGTGCCCTATGCGCTCTAAGCTGTGTTTTTTAGATGTTTGAGGACACACCGTACCCTTCTCCAGCGTGGCTGTTGGCAATTTACATCCCGCCCATCAGCGTAGCAAGGCTCCCATTTCTCCATGGCCTGTCCTGCATTTCTGGTTTTGACACTTTTCTCAGCATGGCCCTTTTGACCGATGGGAAGCGAGACTTCTTTGTAGCGCTGATTTGCCTTTCCAGGTTGCTTGGTTGGCCAAAAAGGGCGTATGCGTTTTTTCCTGAATATATTCAGGAAAAAACGCATACGCCCTTTTTGGCCAAGGGCATCATTGTCAACGTTTTGCCGCTTTTCATGTGCTTTAAAGGCGATTCGAATCTACCTCCTGAAATCTGTTTCCTGCAATTCTGCCTTGATTTCAAATCCTCTTCTTTGCCTTCCCTGAATATATTTGTGGACGAGAGTTATCATTTATAACTCTGCAGGTTTGTGAATTGCAGTGCCCTGAAGCTCCATTTTACAACTCGCTTTTTGGGAGCTGGCCGTAAAAGCGCAGGATGGCTTCAGGCCCTGTTCTGGTTCCGGGGGGCAGCTGAGCCTGTGGTTAATACTTCTTCCTGATGGGAAAATAGAGTGACCTGTGCCTGTCCCAACACCTAGAGCTAGCCTCTCATTGGTTCCCCATCTTCCCATTCATCCTCAGGACAAATTGCAACCTGTACGGAACAGGAGGTTAAAGGTGCTGATGCTCCAAGTAGGGAGATTGCTAGTAAAGTGGCTGGAATGGCGAAGCCGAGCACAAGGAGATGAGAAATGATGTGCGTTTTAGAAACCTTTCCCCATCACACGGTGTACCATCTTCTGGGTTTCTCATGCATGTTTTTGATGTAGGAAGATGCCCTTGAACCTCGAGATTTGGGACCCATGGGATGGGTACCATGCAGTATTAATTTAAAGGGTCTGTGTTTGCTCACCCAACCTCACCAAACCGCTCAGCCCCAAGAGTGTCCACCCTTATGTCTCATCCAGCTGTGGGTCTAGATATGGTCAATCCAGGTTCCATCACAGCCCCTGAACGAATTGTGTAAGAATTTCTCTCTCTTTCACTGTCTTTGTTTCATGGGTTTTTAAATGTAATTTATTTTTATAATCGGGTTTAGCTGCTTTTCACTGCTGTGTTTATGCCGCTTTACACCCACTTGACACTAACAGAGAGATTTCAATACATAGGTTTTAAGATTATTACTACTCAGATATATCCTTGTGTGGTGAATAGGGGGTGTTGAGTCCAGTTCTCTGAGCAAGGAGTCGGTCTTGTCTATTACATATTGGGTTTATGGAACGGTATCTCAGCTAATTTGAAACCCTTGTTTTATGTATCACCCCACCTCACCTTTCCTGTTAAGCAGCCATAGTGTGTTTTCTGCATGTGTGACTCTGTTCTGTTTTGTATTTCAGTTCAAGTGTAGTGGTTTTTACTTTCCCTCTATAAGTGATATCTTATGAGAAGTGTCCTTTTCTGTGTGACTTATTTCACTTAGAATCATCGTACCTGAATCCACTCATCATGCTGCTACTAGCCTTATGACATTGATTTCATGGCTGAGTGATATTCCATTGTACATAAGGACCACAACTTCTTTATCCATTTTTCTCTTTCCTGGGATATTGAAGTTGGAATGAAGTGGAGGTCCTTGGCAACAGAGCAGCCCTAAACTTTGGTGTGCTTGTGTCTTGCTGATTTTTAATTTTCCCAATTTATACCCCCATGTGTGGAAGTGCCCTATGCACTCTAAACTGTGTTTTTGAGATGTTTCAGGACACAGCATACCTTCTCCAGAGTGGCTGTTGGCAATTTACATCCCGCCCATCAGCATAGCAAGGCTCCCATTTCTCCATGGCCTGTCCTGCATTTCTGGTTTTGACACTTTTCTCAGCATGGCCCTTTTGACCGATGGGAAGCGAGACTTGTTTGTAGCGCTGATTTGCCAATCCAGGTTGCTTGGTTGGCCAAAAAGGGCGTATGCGTTTTTTCCTGAATATATTCAGGAAAAAACGCATACGCCCTTTTTGGCCAAGGGCATCATTGTCAACGTTTTGCTGCTTTTCATGTGCTTTAAAGGCGATTCGAATCTACCTCCTGAAATCTGTTTCCTGCAATTCTGCCTTGATTTCAAATCCTCTTTTTGCCTTCCCTCAATATATTTGTGCACGAGAGTTATCATTTATAACTCTGCAGGTTTGTGAATTGCAGTGCCCTGAAGCTCCATTTTACAACTCGCTTTTTGGGAGCTGGCCGTAAAAGCGCAGGATGGCTTCAGGCCCTGTTCTGGTTCCGGGGGGCAGGCTGAGCCTGTGGTTAATTCTTCTCCCTGATGGGAAAATAGAGTGACCTGTGTCTGTCCCAATACCAAGAGCTAGTCTCTCATTGCTTCCCCGTCTTCCCGTTCATCCTCAGAACAAATTGCAACCTGTACGGAACAGGAGGTTAAAGGTGCTGATACTCCAAGTAGGGAGATTGCTAGTAAAGTGGCTGGAATTGCGAACCCGAGCTCAAGGAGATGACAAATGAGGTGCGTTTTAGAAAGCTTTCCCCATCACACGGTGTACCATCTTCTGGGTTTCTCATGCATGTTTTCGATGTAGGAAGATGCCCTTGAACCTGGAGATTTGGGACCCATGGGATGGGTACCACACAGTATTACTTTAAAGGGTCTGCGTTTGCTCACCCAACCTCACCAAACCTCTCAGCCCCAAGAGTGTCCACCCTTATGTCTCATCCAGCTGTGGGTCTAGATATGGTCAATCCGGGTTGCATCACAGCCCCTGAACGAATTGTGTAAGAATTTCTCTCTCTTTCTCTGTCTTTGTTTCATAGGTTTTTAAAAGTAATTTATGTTTATAATGGGGTTTAGCTGCTTTTCACTGCTGTGTTTATGCCGCTTTACACCCACTTGACACACTAACAGAGAGATTTCAATACATAGGTTTTAAGATTATTACTACTCAGATATATCCTTGTGTGGTGAATAGGGGGTGTTGAGTCCAGTTCTCTGAGCAAGGAGTCGGTCTTGTCTATTACATATTGGGTTTATGGAACGGTATCTCAGCTAATTTGAAACCCTTGTTTTATGTATCACCCCACCTCACCTTTCCTGTTAAGCAGCCATAGTGTGTTTTCTGCATGTGTGACTCTGTTCTGTTTTGTAATTCAGTTCAAGTGTAATGGATTTTACTTTCCCTGTATAAGTGATATCTTATGAGAAGTGTCCTTTTCTGTGTGACTTATTTCACTTAGAATCGTCGTACCTAAATCCACTCATCATGCTGCTACTAGCCTTATGACATTGATTTCATGGCTGAGTGATATACCATTGTACATAAGGACCAAAACTTCTTTATCCATTTTTCTCTTTCCTGGGATATTTAAGGTGGAATGAAGTGGAGGTCCTTGGCAACAGAGCAGCCATAAACTTTGGTGTGCTTGTGTCTTGCTGATTTTTAATTTTCCCAATTTATACCCCCATGCGTGGAAGTGCCCTATGCTCTCTAAGCTGTGTTTTTTAGATGTTTCAGGACACACCGTACCCTTCTCCAGCGTGGCTGTTGGCAATTTACATTCCGCCCATCAGCATAGCAAGGCTCCCATTTCTCCATGGCCTGTTCTGCATTTCTGGTTTTGACACTTTTCTCAGCATGGCCCTTTTGACCGATGGGAAGCGAGACTTCTTTGTAGCGCTGATTTGCCTTTCCAGGTTGCTTGGTTGGCCAAAAAGGGCGTATGCGTTTTTTCCTGAATATATTCAGGAAAAAACGCATACGCCCTTTTTGGCCAAGGGCATCATTGTCAACGTTTTGCCGCTTTTCATGTGCTTTAAAGGCGATTCGAATCTACCTCCTGAAATCTGTTTCCTGCAATTCTGCCTTGATTTCAACTCCTCTTCTTTGCCTTCCCTCAATATATTTGTGGACGAGAGTTATCATTTATAACTCTGCAGGTTTGTGAATTGCAGTGCCCTGAAGCTCCATTTTACAACTCGCTTTTTGGGAGCTGGCCGTAAAAGCGCAGGATGGTTTCAGGCCCTGTGCTGGTTCCGGGGTGCAGCTGAGCCTGTGGTTAATTCTTCTTCCTGATGGGAAAATAGAGTGACCTGTGCCTGTCCCAACACCTAGAGCTAGCCTCTCATTGGTTCCCCATCTTCACATTCATCCTCAGGACAAATTGCAACCTGTACGGAACAGGAGGTTAAAGGTGCTGATGCTCCAAGTAGGGAGATTGCTAGTAAAGTGGCTGGAATGGCGAACCCGAGCACAAGGAGATGAGAAATGAGGTGCGTTTTAGGAACCTTTCCCCATCACACGGTGTACCATCTTCTGGGTTTCTCATGCATGTTTTCGATGTAGGAAGATGCCCTTGAACCTATAGATTTGGGACCCATGGGATGGGTACCACACAGTATTACTTTAAAGGGTCTGCGTTTGCTCACCCAACCTCACCAAACCTCTCAGCCCCAAGAGTGTCCACCCTTATGTCTCATCCAGCTGTGTGTCTAGATATGTTCAATCCGGGTTGCATCACAGCCCCTGAACGAATTGTGTAAGAATTTCTCTCTCTTTCTCTGTCTTTGTTTCATGGGTTTTTAAAAGTAATTTATGTTTATAATGGGGTTTAACTGCTTTTCACTGCTGTGTTTATGCCGCTTTACACCCACTTGGCACACTAACAGAGAGATTTCAATACATAGGTTTTAAGTTTATTACTAGTCAGATATATCCTTGTGTGGTGAATAGGGGGTGTTAAGTCCAGTTCTCTGAGCAAGGAGTAGGTCTTGTCTATTACATGTTGGGTTTATGGAACGGTATCTCAGCTAATTTGAAACCCTTGTTTTATGTATCACCCCACCTCACCTTTCCTGTTAAGCAGCCATAGTGTGTTTTCTGCATGTGTGACTCTGTTCTGTTTTGGAATTCAGTTCAAGTGTAATGGTTTTTACTTTCCCTGTATAAGTGATATCTTATGAGAAGTGTCCTTTTCTGTGTGACTTATTTCACTTAGAATCGTCGTACCTAAATCCACTCATCATGCTGCTACTAGCCTTATGACATTGATTTCATGGCTGAGTGATATTCCATTGTACATAAGGACCACAACTTCTTTATCCATTTTTCTCTTTCCTGGGATATTGAAGGTGGAATGAAGTGGAGGTCCTTGGTAACAGAGCAGCCCTAAACTTTGGTGTGCTTGTGTCTTGCTGATTTTTAATTTTCCCAATTTATACCCCCATGCGTGAAAGTGCCCTATGCGCTCTAAGCTGTGTTTTTTAGATGTTTCAGGACACACCGTACCCTTCTCCAGCGTGGCTGTTGGCAATTTACATCCCGCCCATCAGCGTAGCAAGGCTCCCATTTTTCCATGGCCTGTCCTGCATTTCTGGTTTTGACACTTTTCTCAGCATGGCCCTTTTGACCGATGGGAAGCGAGACTTCTTTGTAGCGCTGATTTGCCTTTCCAGGTTGCTTGGTTGGCCAAAAAGGGCGTATGCGTTTTTTCCTGAATATATTCAGGAAAAAACGCATACGCCCTTTTTGGCCAAAGGCCTCATTGTCAACGTTTTGCTGCTTTTCATGTGCTTTAAAGACGATTCGAATCTACCTCCTGAAATCTGTTTCCTGCAATTCTGCCTTGATTTCAAATCCTCTTCTTTGCCTTCCCTCAATATATTTGTGGACGAGAGTTATCATTTATAACTCTGCAGGTTTATGAATTGCAGTGCCCTGAAGCTCCATTTTACAACTCGCTTTTTGGGAGCTGGCCGTAAAAGCGCAGGATGGTTTCAGGCCCTGTGCTGGTTCCGGGGGGCAGCTGAGCCTGTGGTTAATTCTTCTTCCTGATGGGAAAATAGAGTGACCTGTGCCTGTCCCAACACCTAGAGCTAGTCTCTCATTGGTTCCCCATCTTCCCATTCATCCTCAGGACAAATTGCAACCTGTATGGAACAGGAGGTTAAAGGTGCTGATGCTCCAAGTAGGGAGATTGCTAGTAAAGTGGCTGGAATGGCGAACCCGAGCACAAGGAGATGAGAAATGAGGTGCGTTTTAGGAACCTTTCCCCATCACACGGTGTACCATCTTCTGGGTTTCTCATGCATGTTTTCGATGTAGGAAGATGCCCTTGAACCTCGAGATTTGGGACCCATGCGATGGGTACCACGCAGTATTACTTTAAATGGTCTGCGTTTGCTCACCCAGCCTCACCAAATCTCTCAGCCCCAAGAGTGTCCACCCTTATGTCTCATCCAGCTGTGGGTCTAGATATGGTCAATCCAGGTTCCATCACAGCCCCTGAACGAATTGTGTAAGAATTTCTCTCTCTTTCACTGTCTTTGTTTCATGGGTTTTTAAAAGTAATTTATTTTTATAATGGGGTTTAGCTGCTTTTCACTGCTGTGTTTATGCCGCTTTACACCCACTTGACACACTAACAGAGAGATTTCAATACATAGGTTTTAAGATTATTACTAGTCAGATATATCCTTGTGTGGTGAATAGGGGGTGTTAAGTCCAGTTCTCTGAGCAAGGAGTAGGTCTTGTCTATTACATGTTGGGTTTATGGAACGGTATCTCAGCTAATTTGAAACCCTTGTTTTATGTATCACCCCACCTCACCTTTCCTGTTAAGCAGCCATAGTGTGTTTTCTGCATGTGTGACTCTGTTCTGTTTTGGAATTCAGTTCAAGTGTAATGGTTTTTACTTTCCCTGTATAAGTGATATCTTATGAGAAGTGTCCTTTTCTGTGTGACTTATTTCACTTAGAATCGTCGTACCTAAATCCACTCATCATGCTGCTACTAGCCTTATGACATTGATTTCATGGCTGAGTGATATTCCATTGTACATAAGGACCACAACTTCTTTATCCATTTTTCTCTTTCCTGGGATATTGAAGGTGGAATGAAGTGGAGGTCCTTGGTAACAGAGCAGCCCTAAACTTTGGTGTGCTTGTGTCTTGCTGATTTTTAATTTTCCCAATTTATACCCCCATGCGTGAAAGTGCCCTATGCGCTCTAAGCTGTGTTTTTTAGATGTTTCAGGACACACCGTACCCTTCTCCAGCGTGGCTGTTGGCAATTTACATCCCGCCCATCAGCGTAGCAAGGCTCCCATTTCTCCATGGCCTGTCCTGCATTTCTGGTTTTGACACTTTTCTCAGCATGGCCCTTTTGACCGATGGGAAGCGAGACTTCTTTGTAGCGCTGATTTGCCTTTCCAGGTTGCTTGGTTGGCCAAAAAGGGCGTATGCGTTTTTTCCTGAATATATTCAGGAAAAAACGCATACGCCCTTTTTGGCCAAAGGCCTCATTGTCAACGTTTTGCTGCTTTTCATGTGCTTTAAAGGCGATTCGAATCTACCTCCTGAAATCTGTTTCCTGCAATTCTGCCTTGATTTCAAATCCTCTTCTTTGCCTTCCCTCAATATATTTGTGGACGAGAGTTATCATTTATAACTCTGCAGGTTTATGAATTGCAGTGCCCTGAAGCTCCATTTTACAACTCGCTTTTTGGGAGCTGGCCGTAAAAGCGCAGGATGGTTTCAGGCCCTGTGCTGGTTCCGGGGGGCAGCTGAGCCTGTGGTTAATTCTTCTTCCTGATGGGAAAATAGAGTGACCTGTGCCTGTCCCAACACCTAGAGCTAGTCTCTCATTGGTTCCCCATCTTCCCATTCATCCTCAGGACAAATTGCAACCTGTATGGAACAGGAGGTTAAAGGTGCTGATGCTCCAAGTAGGGAGATTGCTAGTAAAGTGGCTGGAATGGCGAACCCGAGCACAAGGAGATGAGAAATGAGGTGCGTTTTAGGAACCTTTCCCCATCACACGGTGTACCATCTTCTGGGTTTCTCATGCATGTTTTCGATGTAGGAAGATGCCCTTGAACCTCGAGATTTGGGACCCATGCGATGGGTACCACGCAGTATTACTTTAAATGGTCTGCGTTTGCTCACCCAGCCTCACCAAATCTCTCAGCCCCAAGAGTGTCCACCCTTATGTCTCATCCAGCTGTGGGTCTAGATATGGTCAATCCAGGTTCCATCACAGCCCCTGAACGAATTGTGTAAGAATTTCTCTCTCTTTCACTGTCTTTGTTTCATGGGTTTTTAAAAGTAATTTATTTTTATAATGGGGTTTAGCTGCTTTTCACTGCTGTGTTTATGCCGCTTTACACCCACTTGACACACTAACAGAGAGATTTCAATACATAGGTTTTAAGATTATTACTAGTCAGATATATCCTTGTGTGGTGAATAGGGGGTGTTGAGTCCAGTTCTCTGAGCAAGGAGTCGGTCTTGTCTATTACATATTGGGTTTATGGAACAGTATCTCAGCTAATTTGAAACCCTTGTTTTATGTATCACCCCACCTCACCTTTCCTGTTAAGCAGCCATAGTGTGTTTTCTGCATGTGTGACTCTGTTCTGTTTTGGAATTCAGTTCAAGTGTAATGGTTTTTACTTTCCCTGTATAAGTGATATCTTATGAGAAGTGTCCTTTTCTGTGTGACTTATTTCACTTAGAATCGTCGTACCTAAATCCACTCATCATGCTGCTACTAGCCTTATGACATTGATTTCATGGCTGAGTGATATTCCATTGTACATAAGGACCACAACTTCTTTATCCATTTTTCTCTTTCCTGGGATATTGAAGGTGGAATGAAGTGGAGGTCCTTGGCAACAGAGCAGCCCTAAACTTTGGTGTGCTTGTGTCTTGCTTATTTTTAATTTTCCCAATTTATACCCCCATGCGTGGAAGTGCCCTATGCGCTCTAAGCTGTGTTTTTTAGATGTTTGAGGACACACCGTACCCTTCTCCAGCATGGCTGTTGACAATTTCCATCCCGCCCATCAGCGTAGCAAGGCTCCCAATTCTCCATGGCCTGTCCTTCATTTCTGGTTTTGACACTTTTCTCAGCATGGCCCTTTTGACCGATGGGAAGCGAGACTTCTTTGTAGCACTGATTTGCCTTTCCAGGTTGCTTGGTTGGCAAAAAGGGTGTATGCGTTTTTTCCTGAATATATTCAGGAAAAAACGCATACGCCCTTTTTGGCCAAGGGCCTCATTGTCAACGTTTTGCTGCTTTTCATGTGCTTTAAAGGCGATTCGAATCTACCTCCTGAAATCTGTTTCCTGCAATTCTGCCTTGATTTCAAATCCTCTTCTTTGCTTTCCCTCAATATATTTGTGGACGAGAGTTATCATTTATAACTCTGCAGGTTTGTGAATTGCAGTGCCCTGAAGCTCCATTTTACAACTCGCTTTTTGGGAGCTGGCCGTAAAAGCGCAGGATGGCTTCAGGCCCTGTTCTGGTTCCGGGGGGCAGGCTGAGCCTGTGGTTAATTCTTCTCCCTGATGGGAAAATAGAGTGACCTGTGCCTGTCCCAACACCAAGAGCTAGTCTCTCATTGGTTCCCCATCTTCCCATTCATCCTCAGGACAAATTGCAACCTGTACGGAACAGGAGGTTAAAGATGCTGTTGCTCCAAGTAGGGAGATTGCTAGTAAAGTGGCTGGAATGGCGAAGCCGAGCACAAGGAGATGAGAAATGATGTGCGTTTTAGAAACCTTTCCCCATCACACGGTGTACCATCTTCTGGGTTTCTCATGCATGTTTTCGATGTAGGAAGATGCCCTTGAACCTCGAGATTTGGTACCCATGGGATGGGTACCATGCAGTATTACTTTGAAGGGTCTGTGTTTGCTCACCCAACCTCACCAAACCGCTCAGCCCCAAGAGTGTCCACCCTTATGTCTCATCCAGCTGTGGGTCTAGATATGGTCAATCCAGATTCCATCACAGCCCCTGAACGAATTGTGTAAGAATTTCTCTCTCTTTCACTGTCTTTGTTTCATGGGTTTTTAAAAGTAATTTATTTTTATAATGGGGTTTAGCTGCTTTTCACTGCTGTGTTTATGCCGCTTTACACCCACTTGACACTAACAGAGAGATTTCAATACATAGGTTTTAAGATTATTACTACTCAGATATATCCTTGTGTGGTGAATAGGGGGTGTTGAGTCCAGTTCTCTGAGCAAGGAGTCGGTCTTGTCTATTACATATTGGGTTTATGGAACGGTATCTCAGCTAATTTGAAACCCTTGTTTTATGTATCACCCCACCTCACCTTTCCTGTTAAGCAGCCATAGTGTGTTTTCTGCATGTGTGACTCTATTCTGTTTTGTAATTCAGTTCAAGTGTAATGGTTTTTACTTTCCCTGTATAAGTGATATCTTATGAGAAGTGTCCTTTTCTGTGTGACTTATTTCACTTAGAATCGTCGTACCTAAATCCACTCATCATGCTGCTACTAGCCTTATGACATTGATTTCATGGCTGAGTGATATTCCATTGTACATAAGGACCACAACTTCTTTATCCATTTTTCTCTTTCCTGGGATATTGAAGGTGGAATGAAGTGGAGGTCCTTGGCAACAGAGCAGCCCTAAACTTTGGTGTGCTTGTGTCTTGCTGATTTTTAATTTTCCCAATTTATACCCCCATGCGTGGAAGTGCCCTATGCGCTCTAAGCTGTGTTTTTTAGATGTTTGAGGACACACCGTACCCTTCTCCAGCGTGGCTGTTGGCAATTTACATCCCGCCCATCAGCGTAGCAAGGCTCCCATTTCTCCATGGCCTGTCCTGCATTTCTGGTTTTGACACTTTTCTCAGCATGGCCCTTTTGACCGATGGGAAGCGAGACTTCTTTGTAGCGCTGATTTGCCTTTCCAGGTTGCTTGGTTGGCCAAAAAGGGCGTATGCGTTTTTTCCTGAATATATTCAGGAAAAAACGCATACGCCCTTTTTGGCCAAAGGCCTCATTGTCAACGTTTTGCTGCTTTTCATGTGCTTTAAAGACGATTCGAATCTACCTCCTGAAATCTGTTTCCTGCAATTCTGCCTTGATTTCAAATCCTCTTCTTTGCCTTCCCTCAATATATTTGTGGACGAGAGTTATCATTTATAACTCTGCAGGTTTATGAATTGCAGTGCCCTGAAGCTCCATTTTACAACTCGCTTTTTGGGAGCTGGCCGTAAAAGCGCAGGATGGTTTCAGGCCCTGTGCTGGTTCCGGGGGGCAGCTGAGCCTGTGGTTAATTCTTCTTCCTGATGGGAAAATAGAGTGACCTGTGCCTGTCCCAACACCTAGAGCTAGTCTCTCATTGGTTCCCCATCTTCCCATTCATCCTCAGGACAAATTGCAACCTGTATGGAACAGGAGGTTAAAGGTGCTGATGCTCCAAGTAGGGAGATTGCTAGTAAAGTGGCTGGAATGGCGAACCCGAGCACAAGGAGATGAGAAATGAGGTGCGTTTTAGGAACCTTTCCCCATCACACGGTGTACCATCTTCTGGGTTTCTCATGCATGTTTTCGATGTAGGAAGATGCCCTTGAACCTCGAGATTTGGGACCCATGCGATGGGTACCACGCAGTATTACTTTAAATGGTCTGCGTTTGCTCACCCAGCCTCACCAAATCTCTCAGCCCCAAGAGTGTCCACCCTTATGTCTCATCCAGCTGTGGGTCTAGATATGGTCAATCCAGGTTCCATCACAGCCCCTGAACGAATTGTGTAAGAATTTCTCTCTCTTTCACTGTCTTTGTTTCATGGGTTTTTAAAAGTAATTTATTTTTATAATGGGGTTTAGCTGCTTTTCACTGCTGTGTTTATGCCGCTTTACACCCACTTGACACACTAACAGAGAGATTTCAATACATAGGTTTTAAGATTATTACTAGTCAGATATATCCTTGTGTGGTGAATAGGGGGTGTTAAGTCCAGTTCTCTGAGCAAGGAGTAGGTCTTGTCTATTACATGTTGGGTTTATGGAACGGTATCTCAGCTAATTTGAAACCCTTGTTTTATGTATCACCCCACCTCACCTTTCCTGTTAAGCAGCCATAGTGTGTTTTCTGCATGTGTGACTCTGTTCTGTTTTGGAATTCAGTTCAAGTGTAATGGTTTTTACTTTCCCTGTATAAGTGATATCTTATGAGAAGTGTCCTTTTCTGTGTGACTTATTTCACTTAGAATCGTCGTACCTAAATCCACTCATCATGCTGCTACTAGCCTTATGACATTGATTTCATGGCTGAGTGATATTCCATTGTACATAAGGACCACAACTTCTTTATCCATTTTTCTCTTTCCTGGGATATTGAAGGTGGAATGAAGTGGAGGTCCTTGGTAACAGAGCAGCCCTAAACTTTGGTGTGCTTGTGTCTTGCTGATTTTTAATTTTCCCAATTTATACCCCCATGCGTGAAAGTGCCCTATGCGCTCTAAGCTGTGTTTTTTAGATGTTTCAGGACACACCGTACCCTTCTCCAGCGTGGCTGTTGGCAATTTACATCCCGCCCATCAGCGTAGCAAGGCTCCCATTTCTCCATGGCCTGTCCTGCATTTCTGGTTTTGACACTTTTCTCAGCATGGCCCTTTTGACCGATGGGAAGCGAGACTTCTTTGTAGCGCTGATTTGCCTTTCTAGGTTGCTTGGTTGGCCAAAAAGGGCGTATGCGTTTTTTCCTGAATATATTCAGGAAAAAACGCATACGCCCTTTTTGGCCAAAGGCCTCATTGTCAACGTTTTGCTGCTTTTCATGTGCTTTAAAGGCGATTCGAATCTACCTCCTGAAATCTGTTTCCTGCAATTCTGCCTTGATTTCAAATCCTCTTCTTTGCCTTCCCTCAATATATTTGTGGACGAGAGTTATCATTTATAACTCTGCAGGTTTATGAATTGCAGTGCCCTGAAGCTCCATTTTACAACTCGCTTTTTGGGAGCTGGCCGTAAAAGCGCAGGATGGTTTCAGGCCCTGTGCTGGTTCCGGGGGGCAGCTGAGCCTGTGGTTAATTCTTCTTCCTGATGGGAAAATAGAGTGACCTGTGCCTGTCCCAACACCTAGAGCTAGTCTCTCATTGGTTCCCCATCTTCCCATTCATCCTCAGGACAAATTGCAACCTGTATGGAACAGGAGGTTAAAGGTGCTGATGCTCCAAGTAGGGAGATTGCTAGTAAAGTGGCTGGAATGGCGAACCCGAGCACAAGGAGATGAGAAATGAGGTGCGTTTTAGGAACCTTTCCCCATCACACGGTGTACCATCTTCTGGGTTTCTCATGCATGTTTTCGATGTAGGAAGATGCCCTTGAACCTCGAGATTTGGGACCCATGCGATGGGTACCACGCAGTATTACTTTAAATGGTCTGCGTTTGCTCACCCAGCCTCACCAAATCTCTCAGCCCCAAGAGTGTCCACCCTTATGTCTCATCCAGCTGTGGGTCTAGATATGGTCAATCCAGGTTCCATCACAGCCCCTGAACGAATTGTGTAAGAATTTCTCTCTCTTTCACTGTCTTTGTTTCATGGGTTTTTAAAAGTAATTTATTTTTATAATGGGGTTTAGCTGCTTTTCACTGCTGTGTTTATGCCGCTTTACACCCACTTGACACACTAACAGAGAGATTTCAATACATAGGTTTTAAGATTATTACTAGTCAGATATATCCTTGTGTGGTGAATAGGGGGTGTTGAGTCCAGTTCTCTGAGCAAGGAGTCGGTCTTGTCTATTACATATTGGGTTTATGGAACAGTATCTCAGCTAATTTGAAACCCTTGTTTTATGTATCACCCCACCTCACCTTTCCTGTTAAGCAGCCATAGTGTGTTTTCTGCATGTGTGACTCTGTTCTGTTTTGGAATTCAGTTCAAGTGTAATGGTTTTTACTTTCCCTGTATAAGTGATATCTTATGAGAAGTGTCCTTTTCTGTGTGACTTATTTCACTTAGAATCGTCATACCTAAATCCACTCATCATGCTGCTACTAGCCTTATGACATTGATTTCATGGCTGAGTGATATTCCATTGTACATAAGGACCACAACTTCTTTATCCATTTTTCTCTTTCCTGGGATATTGAAGGTGGAATGAAGTGGAGGTCCTTGGCAACAGAGCAGCCCTAAACTTTGGTGTGCTTGTGTCTTGCTTATTTTTAATTTTCCCAATTTATACCCCCATGCGTGGAAGTGCCCTATGCGCTCTAAGCTGTGTTTTTTAGATGTTTGAGGACACACCGTACCCTTCTCCAGCATGGCTGTTGACAATTTCCATCCCGCCCATCAGCGTAGCAAGGCTCCCAATTCTCCATGGCCTGTCCTTCATTTCTGGTTTTGACACTTTTCTCAGCATGGCCCTTTTGACCGATGGGAAGCGAGACTTCTTTGTAGCACTGATTTGCCATTCCAGGTTGCTTGGTTGGCAAAAAGGGTGTATGCGTTTTTTTCCTGAATATATTCAGGAAAAAACGCATACGCCCTTTTTGGCCAAGGGCCTCATTGTCAACGTTTTGCTGCTTTTCATGTGCTTTAAAGGCGATTCGAATCTACCTCCTGAAATCTGTTTCCTGCAATTCTGCCTTGATTTCAAATCCTCTTCTTTGCTTTCCCTCAATATATTTGTGGACGAGAGTTATCATTTATAACTCTGCAGGTTTGTGAATTGCAGTGCCCTGAAGCTCCATTTTACAACTCGCTTTTTGGGAGCTGGCCGTAAAAGCGCAGGATGGCTTCAGGCCCTGTTCTGGTTCCGGGGGGCAGGCTGAGCCTGTGGTTAATTCTTCTCCCTGATGGGAAAATAGAGTGACCTGTGCCTGTCCCAACACCAAGAGCTAGTCTCTCATTGGTTCCCCATCTTCCCATTCATCCTCAGGACAAATTGCAACCTGTACGGAACAGGAGGTTAAAGATGCTGTTGCTCCAAGTAGGGAGATTGCTAGTAAAGTGGCTGGAATGGCGAAGCCGAGCACAAGGAGATGAGAAATGATGTGCGTTTTAGAAACCTTTCCCCATCACACGGTGTACCATCTTCTGGGTTTCTCATGCATGTTTTCGATGTAGGAAGATGCCCTTGAACCTCGAGATTTGGTACCCATGGGATGGGTACCATGCAGTATTACTTTGAAGGGTCTGTGTTTGCTCACCCAACCTCACCAAACCGCTCAGCCCCAAGAGTGTCCACCCTTATGTCTCATCCAGCTGTGGGTCTAGATATGGTCAATCCAGATTCCATCACAGCCCCTGAACGAATTGTGTAAGAATTTCTCTCTCTTTCACTGTCTTTGTTTCATGGGTTTTTAAAAGTAATTTATTTTTATAATGGGGTTTAGCTGCTTTTCACTGCTGTGTTTATGCCGCTTTACACCCACTTGACACTAACAGAGAGATTTCAATACATAGGTTTTAAGATTATTACTACTCAGATATATCCTTGTGTGGTGAATAGGGGGTGTTGAGTCCAGTTCTCTGAGCAAGGAGTCGGTCTTGTCTATTACATATTGGGTTTATGGAACGGTATCTCAGCTAATTTGAAACCCTTGTTTTATGTATCACCCCACCTCACCTTTCCTGTTAAGCAGCCATAGTGTGTTTTCTGCATGTGTGACTCTATTCTGTTTTGTAATTCAGTTCAAGTGTAATGGTTTTTACTTTCCCTGTATAAGTGATATCTTATGAGAAGTGTCCTTTTCTGTGTGACTTATTTCACTTAGAATCGTCGTACCTAAATCCACTCATCATGCTGCTACTAGCCTTATGACATTGATTTCATGGCTGAGTGATATTCCATTGTACATAAGGACCACAACTTCTTTATCCATTTTTCTCTTTCCTGGGATATTGAAGGTGGAATGAAGTGGAGGTCCTTGGCAACAGAGCAGCCCTAAACTTTGGTGTGCTTGTGTCTTGCTGATTTTTAATTTTCCCAATTTATACCCCCATGCGTGGAAGTGCCCTATGCGCTCTAAGCTGTGTTTTTTAGATGTTTGAGGACACACAGTACCCTTCTCCAGCGTGGCTGTTGGCAATTTACATCCCGCCCATCAGCGTAGCAAGGCTCCCATTTCTCCATGGCCTGTCCTGCATTTCCGGTTTTGACACTTTTCTCAGCATGGCCCTTTTGACCGATGGGAAGCGAGACTTCTTTGTAGCGCTGATTTGCCTTTCCAGGTTGCTTGGTTGGGCAAAAAGGGCGTATGCGTTTTTTCCTGAATATATTCAGGAAAAAACGCATACGCCCTTTTTGGCCAAGGGCCTCATTGTCAACGTTTTGCTGCTTTTCATGTGCTTTAAAGGCAATTCGAATATACCTCCTGAAATCTGTTTCCTGCAATTCTGCCTTGATTTCAAACCCTCTTCTTTGCCTTCCCTCAATATATTTGTGGACGTGATTTATCATTTATAACTCTGCAGGTTTGTGAATTGCAGTGCCCTGAAGCTCCATTTTACAACTCGCTTTTTGGGAGCTGGCCGTAAAAGCGCAGGATGGCTTCAGGCCCTGTTCTGGTTCCGGGGTGCAGGCTGAGCCTGTGGTTAATTCTTCTCCCTGATGGGAAAATAGAGTGACCTGTGCCTGTCCCAACACCAAGAGCTAGTCTCTCATTGGTTCCCCATCTTCCCATTCATCCTCAGGACAAATTGCAACCTGTACGGAACAGGAGGTTAAAGATGCTGTTGCTCCAAGTAGGGAGATTGCTAGTAAAGTGGCTGGAATGGCGAACCCGAGCACAAGGAGATGAGAAATGATGTGCGTTTTAGAAACCTTTCCCCATCACACGGTGTACCATCTTCTGGATTTCTCATGCATGTTTTCGATGTAGGAAGATGCCCTTGAACCTCCAGATTTGGGACCCATGGGATGGGTACCATGCAGTATTACTTTAAAGGGTCTGCGTTTGCTCACCCAACCTCACCAAACCGCTCAGCCCCAAGAGTGTCCACCCTTATGTCTCATCCAGCTGTGGGTCTAGATATGGTCAATCCAGGTTCCATCACAGCCCCTGAACGAATTGTGTAAGAATTTCTCTCTCTTTCACTGTCTTTGTTTCATGGGTTTTTAAAAGTAATTTATTTTTATAATGGGGTTTAGCTGCTTTTCACTGCTGTGTTTATGCCGCTTTACACCCACTTGACACTAACAGAGAGATTTCAATACATAGGTTTTAAGATTATTACTAGTCAGATATATCCTTGTGTGGTGAATAGGGGGTGTTGAGTCCAGTTCTCTGAGCAAGGAGTCGGTCTTGTCTATTACATATTGGGTTTATGGAACGGTATCTCACCTAATTTGAAACCCTTGTTTTATGTATTACCCCACCTCACCTTTCCTGTTAAGCAGCCATAGTGTGTTTTCTGCATGTGTGACTCTGTTGTGTTTTGTAATTCAGTTCAAGTGTAATGGTTTTTACTTTCCCTGTATAAGTGATATCTTATGAGAAGTGTCCTTTTCTGTGTGACTTATTTCACTTAGAATCGTCGTACCTAAATCCACTCATCAAGCTGCTACTAGCCTTATGACATTGATTTCATGGCTGAGTGATATTCCATTGTACATAAGGACCACGACTTCTTTATCCATTTTTCTCTTTCCTGGGATATTTAAGTTGGAATGAAGTGGAGGTCCTTGGCAACAGAGCAGCCCTAAACTTTGGTGTGCTTGTGTCTTGCTGATTTTTAATTTTCCCAATTTATACCCCCATGTGTGGAAGTGCCCTATGCGCTCTAAACTGTGTTTTTTAGATGTTTCAGGACACACCATACCTTCTCCAGAGTGGCTGTTGGCAATTTACATCCCGCCCATCAGCATAGCAAGGCTCCCATTTCTCCATGGCCTGTCCTGCATTTCTGGTTTTGACACTTTTCTCAGCATGGCCCTTTTGACCGATGGGAAGCGAGACTTCTTTGTAGCACTGATTTGCCTTTCCAGGTTGCTTGGTTGGCCAAAAAGGGCGTATGCATTTTTTCCTGAATATATTCAGGAAAAAACGCACACGCCCTTTTTGGCCAAGGGCCTCATTGTCAACGTTTTGCTGCTTTTCATGTGCTTTAAAGGCGATTCGAATCTACCTCCTGAAATCTGTTTCCTGCAATTCTGCCTTGATTTCAACTCCTCTTCTTTGCCTTCCGTCAATATATTTGTGGACGAGAGTTATCATTTATAACTCTGCAGGTTTGTGAATTGCAGTGCCCTGAAGCTCCATGTTACAACTCGCTTTTTGGGAGCTGGCCGTAAAAGCGCAGGATGGCTTCAGGCCCTGTTCTGGTTCCGGGGGGCAGGCTGAGCCTGTGGTTAATTCTTCTCCCTGATGGGAAAATAGAGTGACCTGTGCCTGTCCCAACACCAAGAGCTAGTCTCTCATTGGTTCCCCATCTTCCCATTCATCCTCAGGACAAATTGCAACCTGTACGGAACAGGAGGTTAAAGATGCTGTTGCTCCAAGTAGGGAGATTGCTAGTAAAGTGGCTGGAATGGCGAACCCGAGCACAAGGAGATGAGAAATGATGTGCGTTTTAGAAACCTTTCCCCATCACACGGTGTACCATCTTCTGGATTTCTAATGCATGTTTTCGATGTAGGAAGATGCCCTTGAACCTCGAGATTTGGGACCCATGGGATGGGTACCATGCAGTATTACTTTAAAGGGTCTGCGTTTGCTCACCCAACCTCACCAAACCGCTCAGCCCCAACAGTGTCCACCCTTATGTCTCATCCAGCTGTGGGTCTAGATATGGTCAATCCAGGTTCCATCACAGCCCCTGAACGAATTGTGTAAGAATTTCTCTCTCTTTCACTGTCTTTGTTTCATGGGTTTTTAAAAGTAATTTATTTTTATAATGGGGTTTAGCTGCTTTTCACTGCTGTGTTTATGCCACTTTACACCCACTTGACACTAACAGAGAGATTTCAATACATAGGTTTTAAGATTATTACTAGTCAGATATATCCTTGTGTGGTGAATAGGGGGTGTTGAGTCCAGTTCTCTGAGCAAGGAGTCGGTCTTGTCTATTACATATTGGGTTTATGGAACGGTATCTCAGCTAATTTGAAACCCTTGTTTTATATATCACCCCACCTCACCTTCCCTGTTAAGCAGCCATAGTGTGTTTTCTGCATGTGTGACTCTGTTCTGTTTTGTATTTCAGTTCAAGTGTAATGGTTTTTACTTTCCCTCTATAAGTGATATCTTATGAGATGTGTCCTTTTCTGTGTGACTTATTTCACTTAGAATCATCGTACCTAAATCCACTCATCATGCTGCTACTAGCCTTATGACATTGATTTCATGGCTGAGTGATATTCCATTGTACATAAGGACCACAACTTCTTTATCCATTTTTCTCTTTCCTGGGATATTTAAGTTGGAATGAAGTGGAGGTCCTTGGCAACAGAGCAGCCCTAAACTTTGGTGTGCTTGTGTCTTGCTGATTTTTAATTTTCCCAATTTATACCCCCATGTGTGGAAGTGCCCTATGCGCTCTAAACTGTGTTTTTTAGATGTTTCAGGACACACCATACCTTCTCCAGAGTGGCTGTTGGCAATTTACATCCCGCCCATCAGCATAGCAAGGCTCCCATTTCTCCATGGCCTGTCCTGCATTTCTGGTTTTGACACTTTTCTCAGCATGGCCCTTTTGACCGATGGGAAGCGAGACTTGTTTGTAGCGCTGATTTGCCAATCCAGGTTGCTTGGTTGGCCAAAAAGGGCGTATGCGTTTTTTCCTGAATATATTCAGGAAAAAACGCATACGCCCTTTTTGGCCAAGGGCATCATTGTCAACGTTTTGCCTCTTTTCATGTGCTTTAAAGGCGATTCGAATCTACCTCCTGAAATCTGTTTCCTGCAATTCTGCCTTGATTTCAAATCCTCTTTTTGCCTTCCCTCAATATATTTGTGCACGAGAGTTATCATTTATAACTCTGCAGGTTTGTGAATTGCAGTGCCCTGAAGCTCCATTTTACAACTCGCTTTTTTGGGAGCTGGCCGCAAAAGCGCATGATGGCTTCAGGCCCTGTTCTGGTTCTGGGGGGCAGGCTGAGCCTGTGGATATTTCTTTTTCCTGATGGGAAAATAGAGTGACCTGTGTCTGTCCCAATACCAAGAGCTAGTCTCTCATTGGTTCCCCATCTTCCCATTCATCCTCAGGACAAATTGCAACCTGTACGGAACAGGAGGTTAAAGATGCTGTTGCTCCAAGTAGGGAGATTGCTAGTAAAGTGGCTGGAATGGCGAAGCCGAGCACAAGGAGATGAGAAATGATGTGCGTTTTAGAAACCTTTCCCCATCACACGGTGTACCATCTTCTGGGTTTCTCATGCATGTTTTCGATGTAGGAAGATGCCCTTGAACCTCGAGATTTGGTACCCATGGGATGGGTACCATGCAGTATTACTTTAAAGGGTCTGCGTTTGCTCACCCAACCTCACCAAACCGCTCAGCCCCAAGAGTGTCCACCCTTATGTCTCATCCAGCTGTGGGTCTAGATATGGTCAATCCAGGTTCCATCACAGCCCCTGAACGAATTGTGTAAGAATTTCTCTCTCTTTCACTGTCTTTGTTTCATGGGTTTTTAAAAGTAATTTATTTTTATAATGGGGTTTAGCTGCTTTTCACTGCTGTGTTTATGCCGCTTTACACCCACTTGACACTAACAGAGAGATTTCAGTACATACGTTTTAAGATTATTACTACACAGATATATCCTTGTGTGGTGAATAGGGGGTGTTGAGTCCAGTTCTCTGAGCAAGGAGTCGGTCTTGTCTATTACATTTTGGGTTTATGGAACGGTATCTCAGCTAATTTGAAACCCTTGTTTTATGTATCACCCCACCTCACATTTCCTGTTAAGCAGCCATAGTGTGTTTTCTGCATGTGTGACTCTATTCTGTTTTGTAATTCAGTTCAAGTGTAATGGTTTTTACTTTCCCTGTATAAGTGATATCTTATGAGAAGTGTCCTTTTCTGTGTGACTTATTTCACTTAGAATCGTCGTACCTAAATCCACTCATCATGCTGCTACTAGCCTTATGACATTGATTTCATGGCTGAGTGATATTCCATTGTACATAAGGACCACGACTTCTTTATCCATTTTTCTCTTTCCTGGGATATTTAAGTTGGAATGAAGTGGAGGTCCTTGGCAACAGAGCAGCCCTAAACTTTGGTGTGCTTGTGTCTTGCTGATTTTTAATTTTCCCAATTTATACCCCCATGTGTGGAAGTGCCCTATGCGCTCTAAACTGTGTTTTTTAGATGTTTCAGGACACACCATACCTTCTCCAGAGTGGCTGTTGGCAATTTACATCCCGCCCATCAGCATAGCAAGGCTCCCATTTCTCCATGGCCTGTCCTGCATTTCTGGTTTTGACACTTTTCTCAGCATGGCCCTTTTGACCGATGGGAAGCGAGACTTCTTTGTAGCGCTGATTTGCCTTTCCAGGTTGCTTGGTTGGGCAAAAAGGGCGTATGCGTTTTTTCCTGAATATATTCAGGAAAAAACGCATACGCCCTTTTTGGCCAAGGGCCTCATTGTCAACGTTTTGCTGCTTTTCATGTGCTTTAAAGGCGATTCGAATATACCTCCTGAAATCTGTTTCCTGCAATTCTGCCTTGATTTCAAACCCTCTTCTTTGCCTTCCCTCAATATATTTGTGGACGTGATTTATCATTTATAACTCTGCAGGTTTGTGAATTGCAGTGCCCTGAAGCTCGATTTTACAACTCGCTTTTTGGGAGCTGGCCGTAAAAGCGCAGGATGGCTTCAGGCCCTGTTCTGGTTCCGGGTGGCAGGCTGAGCCTGTGGTTAATTCTTCTCCCTGATGGGAAAATAGAGTGACCTGTGCCTGTCCCAACACCAAGAGCTAGTCTCTCATTGGTTCCCCATCTTCCCATTCATCCTCAGGACAAATTGCAACCTGTACGGAACAGGAGGTTAAAGATGCTGTTGCTCCAAGTAGGGAGATTGCTAGTAAAGTGGCTGGAATGGCGAACCCGAGCACAAGGAGATGAGAAATGATGTGCGTTTTAGAAACCTTTCCCCATCACACGGTGTACCATCTTCTGGATTTCTCATGCATGTTTTCGATGTAGGAAGATGCCCTTGAACCTCCAGATTTGGGACCCATGGGATGGGTACCATGCAGTATTACTTTAAAGGGTCTGCGTTTGCTCACCCAACCTCACCAAACCGCTCAGCCCCAAGAGTGTCCACCCTTATGTCTCATCCAGCTGTGGGTCTAGATATGGTCAATCCAGGTTCCATCACAGCCCCTGAACGAATTGTGTAAGAATTTCTCTCTCTTTCACTGTCTTTGTTTCATGGGTTTTTAAAAGTAATTTATTTTTATAATGGGGTTTAGCTGCTTTTCACTGCTGTGTTTATGCCGCTTTACACCCACTTGACACTAACAGAGAGATTTCAATACATAGGTTTTAAGATTATTACTAGTCAGATATATCCTTGTGTGGTGAATAGGGGGTGTTGAGTCCAGTTCTCTGAGCAAGGAGTCGGTCTTGTCTATTACATATTGGGTTTATGGAACGGTATCTCACCTAATTTGAAACCCTTGTTTTATGTATTACCCCACCTCACCTTTCCTGTTAAGCAGCCATAGTGTGTTTTCTGCATGTGTGACTCTGTTGTGTTTTGTAATTCAGTTCAAGTGTAATGGTTTTTACTTTCCCTGTATAAGTGATATCTTATGAGAAGTGTCCTTTTCTGTGTGACTTATTTCACTTAGAATCGTCGTACCTAAATCCACTCATCATGCTGCTACTAGCCTTATGACATTGATTTCATGGCTGAGTGATATTCCATTGTACATAAGGACCACGACTTCTTTATCCATTTTTCTCTTTCCTGGGATATTTAAGTTGGAATGAAGTGGAGGTCCTTGGCAACAGAGCAGCCCTAAACTTTGGTGTGCTTGTGTCTTGCTGATTTTTAATTTTCCCAATTTATACCCCCATGTGTGGAAGTGCCCTATGCGCTCTAAACTGTGTTTTTTAGATGTTTCAGGACACACCATACCTTCTCCAGAGTGGCTGTTGGCAATTTACATCCCGCCCATCAGCATAGCAAGGCTCCCATTTCTCCATGGCCTGTCCTGCATTTCTGGTTTTGACACTTTTCTCAGCATGGCCCTTTTGACCGATGGGAAGCGAGACTTCTTTGTAGCACTGATTTGCCTTTCCAGGTTGCTTGGTTGGCCAAAAAGGGCGTATGCATTTTTTCCTGAATATATTCAGGAAAAAACGCACACGCCCTTTTTGGCCAAGGGCCTCATTGTCAACGTTTTGCTGCTTTTCATGTGCTTTAAAGGCGATTCGAATCTACCTCCTGAAATCTGTTTCCTGCAATTCTGCCTTGATTTCAACTCCTCTTCTTTGCCTTCCGTCAATATATTTGTGGACGAGAGTTATCATTTATAACTCTGCAGGTTTGTGAATTGCAGTGCCCTGAAGCTCCATGTTACAACTCGCTTTTTGGGAGCTGGCCGTAAAAGCGCAGGATGGCTTCAGGCCCTGTTCTCGTTCCGGGGGGCAGGCTGAGCCTGTGGTTAATTCTTCTCCCTGATGGGAAAATAGAGTGACCTGTGCCTGTCTCAACACCAAGAGCTAGTCTCTCATTGGTTCCCCATCTTCCCATTCATCCTCAGGACAAATTGCAACCTGTACGGAACAGGAGGTTAAAGATGCTGTTGCTCCAAGTAGGGAGATTGCTAGTAAAGTGGCTGGAATGGCGAACCCGAGCACAAGGAGATGAGAAATGATGTGCGTTTTAGAAACCTTTCCCCATCACACGGTGTACCATCTTCTGGATTTCTCATGCATGTTTTCGATGTAGGAAGATGCCCTTGAACCTCCAGATTTGGGACCCATGGGATGGGTACCATGCAGTATTACTTTAAAGGGTCTGCGTTTGCTCACCCAACCTCACCAAACCGCTCAGCCCCAAGAGTGTCCACCCTTATGTCTCATCCAGCTGTGGGTCTAGATATGGTCAATCCAGGTTCCATCACAGCCCCTGAACGAATTGTGTAAGAATTTCTCTCTCTTTCACTGTCTTTGTTTCATGGGTTTTTAAAAGTAATTTATTTTTATAATGGGGTTTAGCTGCTTTTCACTGCTGTGTTTATGCCGCTTTACACCCACTTGACACTAACAGAGAGATTTCAATACATAGGTTTTAAGATTATTACTAGTCAGATATATCCTTGTGTGGTGAATAGGGGGTGTTGAGTCCAGTTCTCTGAGCAAGGAGTCGGTCTTGTCTATTACATATTGGGTTTCTGGAACGGTATCTCACCTAATTTGAAACCCTTGTTTTATGTATTACCCCACCTCACCTTTCCTGTTAAGCAGCCATAGTGTGTTTTCTGCATGTGTGACTCTGTTGTGTTTTGTAATTCAGTTCAAGTGTAATGGTTTTTACTTTCCCTGTATAAGTGATATCTTATGAGAAGTGTCCTTTTCTGTGTGACTTATTTCACTTAGAATCGTCGTACCTAAATCCACTCATCATGCTGCTACTAGCCTTATGACATTGATTTCATGGCTGAGTGATATTCCATTGTACATAAGGACCACGACTTCTTTATCCATTTTTCTCTTTCCTGGGATATTTAAGTTGGAATGAAGTGGAGGTCCTTGGCAACAGAGCAGCCCTAAACTTTGGTGTGCTTGTGTCTTGCTGATTTTTAATTTTCCCAATTTATACCCCCATGTGTGGAAGTGCCCTATGCGCTCTAAACTGTGTTTTTTAGATGTTTCAGGACACACCATACCTTCTCCAGAGTGGCTGTTGGCAATTTACATCCCGCCCATCAGCATAGCAAGGCTCCCATTTCTCCATGGCCTGTCCTGCATTTCTGGTTTTGACACTTTTCTCAGCATGGCCCTTTTGACCGATGGGAAGCGAGACTTCTTTGTAGCACTGATTTGCCTTTCCAGGTTGCTTGGTTGGCCAAAAAGGGCGTATGCATTTTTTCCTGAATATATTCAGGAAAAAACGCACACGCCCTTTTTGGCCAAGGGCCTCATTGTCAACGTTTTGCTGCTTTTCATGTGCTTTAAAGGCGATTCGAATCTACCTCCTGAAATCTGTTTCCTGCAATTCTGCCTTGATTTCAACTCCTCTTCTTTGCCTTCCGTCAATATATTTGTGGACGAGAGTTATCATTTATAACTCTGCAGGTTTGTGAATTGCAGTGCCCTGAAGCTCCATGTTACAACTCGCTTTTTGGGAGCTGGCCGTAAAAGCGCAGGATGGCTTCAGGCCCTGTTCTGGTTCCGGGGGGCAGGCTGAGCCTGTGGTTAATTCTTCTCCCTGATGGGAAAATAGAGTGACCTGTGCCTGTCCCAACACCAAGAGCTAGTCTCTCATTGGTTCCCCATCTTCCCATTCATCCTCAGGACAAATTGCAACCTGTACGGAACAGGAGGTTAAAGATGCTGTTGCTCCAAGTAGGGAGATTGCTAGTAAAGTGGCTGGAATGGCGAACCCGAGCACAAGGAGATGAGAAATGATGTGCGTTTTAGAAACCTTTCCCCATCACACGGTGTACCATCTTCTGGATTTCTAATGCATGTTTTCGATGTAGGAAGATGCCCTTGAACCTCGAGATTTGGGACCCATGGGATGGGTACCATGCAGTATTACTTTAAAGGGTCTGCGTTTGCTCACCCAACCTCACCAAACCGCTCAGCCCCAAGAGTGTCCACCCTTATGTCTCATCCAGCTGTGGGTCTAGATATGGTCAATCCAGGTTCCATCACAGCCCCTGAACGAATTGTGTAAGAATTTCTCTCTCTTTCACTGTCTTTGTTTCATGGGTTTTTAAAAGTAATTTATTTTTATAATGGGGTTTAGCTGCTTTTCACTGCTGTGTTTATGCCACTTTACACCCACTTGACACTAACAGAGAGATTTCAATACATAGGTTTTAAGATTATTACTAGTCAGATATATCCTTGTGTGGTGAATAGGGGGTGTTGAGTCCAGTTCTCTGAGCAAGGAGTCGGTCTTGTCTATTACATATTGGGTTTATGGAACGGTATCTCAGCTAATTTGAAACCCTTGTTTTATATATCACCCCACCTCACCTTCCCTGTTAAGCAGCCATAGTGTGTTTTCTGCATGTGTGACTCTGTTCTGTTTTGTATTTCAGTTCAAGTGTAATGGTTTTTACTTTCCCTCTATAAGTGATATCTTATGAGATGTGTCCTTTTCTGTGTGACTTATTTCACTTAGAATCATCGTACCTAAATCCACTCATCATGCTGCTACTAGCCTTATGACATTGATTTCATGGCTGAGTGATATTCCATTGTACATAAGGACCACAACTTCTTTATCCATTTTTCTCTTTCCTGGGATATTTAAGTTGGAATGAAGTGGAGGTCCTTGGCAACAGAGCAGCCCTAAACTTTGGTGTGCTTGTGTCTTGCTGATTTTTAATTTTCCCAATTTATACCCCCATGTGTGGAAGTGCCCTATGCGCTCTAAACTGTGTTTTTTAGATGTTTCAGGACACACCATACCTTCTCCAGAGTGGCTGTTGGCAATTTACATCCCGCCCATCAGCATAGCAAGGCTCCCATTTCTCCATGGCCTGTCCTGCATTTCTGGTTTTGACACTTTTCTCAGCATGGCCCTTTTGACCGATGGGAAGCGAGACTTCTTTGTAGCACTGATTTGCCTTTCCAGGTTGCTTGGTTGGCCAAAAAGGGCGTATGCGTTTTTTCCTGAATATATTCAGGAAAAAACGCATACGCCCTTTTTGGCCAAGGGCCTCATTGTCAACGTTTTGCTGCTTTTCATGTGCTTTAAAGGCGATTCGAATCTACCTCCTGAAATCTGTTTCCTGCAATTCTGCCTTGATTTCAACTCCTCTTCTTTGCCTTCCGTCAATATATTTGTGGACGAGAGTTATCATTTATAACTCTGCAGGTTTGTGAATTGCAGTGCCCTGAAGCTCCATGTTACAACTCGCTTTTTGGGAGCTGGCCGTAAAAGCGCAGGATGGCTTCAGGCCCTGTTCTGGTTCCGGGGGGCAGGCTGAGCCTGTGGTTAATTCTTCTCCCTGATGGGAAAATAGAGTGACCTGTGCCTGTCCCAACACCAAGAGCTAGTCTCTCATTGGTTCCCCATCTTCCCATTCATCCTCAGGACAAATTGCAACCTGTACGGAACAGGAGGTTAAAGATGCTGTTGCTCCAAGTAGGGAGATTGCTAGTAAAGTGGCTGGAATGGCGAACCCGAGCACAAGGAGATGAGAAATGATGTGCGTTTTAGAAACCTTTCCCCATCACACGGTGTACCATCTTCTGGATTTCTAATGCATGTTTTCGATGTAGGAAGATGCCCTTGAACCTCGAGATTTGGGACCCATGCGATGGTTACCACGCAGTATTACTTTAAAGGGTGTGCGTTTGCTCACCCAGCCTCACCAAATCTCTCAGCCCCAAGAGTGTCCACCCTTATGTCTCATCCAGCTGTGGGTCTAGATATGGTCAATCTGGTTTGCATCACAGCCCCTGAACGAATTGTGTAAGAATTTCTCTCTCTTTCTCTGTCTTTGTTTCATGTGTTTTTAAAAGTAATTTATGTTTATAATGGGGTTTAGCTGCTTTTCACTGCTGTGTTTATGCCGCTTTACACCCACTTGACACACTAACAGAGAGATTTCAATACATAGGTTTTAAGATTATTACTAGTCAGGTATATACTTGTGTGGTGAATAGGGGGTGTTGAGTCCAGTTCTCTGAGCAAGGAGTCGGTCTTGTCTATTACATATTGGGTTTATGGAACGGTATCTCAGCTAATTTGAAACCCTTGTTTTATGTATTACCCCACCTCACCTTTCCTGTTAAGCAGCCATAGTGTGTTTTCTGCATGTGTGACTCTGTTCTGTTTTGTAATTCAGTTCAAGTGTAATGGTTTTTACTTTCCCTGTATAAGTGATATCTTATGAGAAGTGTCCTTTTCTGTGTGACTTATTTCACTTAGAATCGTCGTACCTAAATCCACTCATCATGCTGCTACTAGCCTTATGACATTGATTTCATGGCTGAGTGATATTCCATTGTACATAAGGACCACAACTTCTTTATCCATTTTTCTCTTTCCTGGGATATTGAAGGTGGAATGAAGTGGAGGTCCTTGGCAACAGAGCAGCCCTAAACTTTGGTGTGCTTGTGTCTTGCTGATTTTTAATTTTCCCAATTTATACCCCCATGCGTGGAAGTGCCCTATGCGCTCTAAGCTGTGTTTTATAGATGTTTGAAGACACACCGTACCCTTCTCCAGCGTGGCTGTTGGCAATTTACATCCCGCCCATCAGCGTAGCAAGGCTCCCATTTCTCCATGGCCTGTCCTGCATTTCCGGTTTTGACACTTTTCTCAGCATGGCCCATTTGACCGATGGGAAGCGAGACTTCTTTGTAGCGCTGATTTGCCTTTCCAGGTTGCTTGGTTGGCCAAAAAGGGCGTATGCGTTTTTTCCTGAATATATTCAGGAAAAAACGCATACGCCCTTTTTGGCCAAGGGCCTCATTGTCAACGTTTTGCTGCTTTTCATGTGCTTTAAAGGCGATTCGAATCTACCTCCTGAAATCTGTTTCCTGCAATTCTGCCTTGATTTCAAACCCTCTTCTTTGCCTTCCCTCAATATATTTGTGGACGAGATTTATCATTTATAACTCTGCAGGTTTGTGAATTGCAGTGCCCTGAAGCTCCATTTTACAACTCGCTTTTTGGGAGCTGGCCGTAAAAGCGCAGGATGGCTTCAGGCCCTGTTCTGGTTCCGGGGGGCAGGCTGAGCCTGTGGTTAATTCTTCTCCCTGATGGGAAAATAGAGTGACCTGTGCCTGTCCCAACACCAAGAGCTAGTCTCTCATTGGTTCCCCATCTTCCCATTCATCCTCAGGACAAATTGCAACCTGTACGGAACAGGAGGTTAAAGATGCTGTTGCTCCAAGTAGGGAGATTGCTAGTAAAGTGGCTGGAATGGCGAACCCGAGCACAAGGAGATGAGAAATGATGTGCGTTTTAGAAACCTTTCCCCATCACACGGTGTACCATCTTCTGGATTTCTCATGCATGTTTTCGATGTAGGAAGATGCCCTTGAACCTCCAGATTTGGGACCCATGGGATGGGTACCATGCAGTATTACTTTAAAGGGTCTGCGTTTGCTCACCCAACCTCACCAAACCGCTCAGCCCCAACAGTGTCCACCCTTATGTCTCATCCAGCTGTGGGTCTAGATATGGTCAATCCAGGTTCCATCACAGCCCCTGAACGAATTGTGTAAGAATTTCTCTCTCTTTCACTGTCTTTGTTTCATGGGTTTTTAAAAGTAATTTATTTTTATAATGGGGTTTAGCTGCTTTTCACTGCTGTGTTTATGCCGCTTTACACCCACTTGACACTAACAGAGAGATTTCAATACATAGGTTTTAAGATTATTACTAGTCAGATATATCCTTGTGTGGTGAATAGGGGGTGTTGAGTCCAGTTCTCTGAGCAAGGAGTCGGTCTTGTCTATTACATATTGGGTTTATGGAACGGTATCTCAGCTAATTTGAAACCCTTGTTTTATATATCACCCCACCTCACCTTCCCTGTTAAGCAGCCATAGTGTGTTTTCTGCATGTGTGACTCTGTTCTGTTTTGTATTTCAGTTCAAGTGTAATGGTTTTTACTTTCCCTGTATAAGTGATATCTTATGAGAAGTGTCCTTTTCTGTGTGACTTATTTCACTTAGAATCGTCGTACCTAAATCCACTCATCATGCTGCTACTAGCCTTATGACATTGATTTCATGGCTGAGTGATATTCCATTGTACATAAGGACCACGACTTCTTTATCCATTTTTCTCTTTCCTGGGATATTTAAGTTGGAATGAAGTGGAGGTCCTTGGCAACAGAGCAGCCCTAAACTTTGGTGTGCTTGTGTCTTGCTGATTTTTAATTTTCCCAATTTATACCCCCATGTGTGGAAGTGCCCTATGCGCTCTAAACTGTGTTTTTTAGATGTTTCAGGACACACCATACCTTCTCCAGAGTGGCTGTTGGCAATTTACATCCCGCCCATCAGCATAGCAAGGCTCCCATTTCTCCATGGCCTGTCCTGCATTTCTGGTTTTGACACTTTTCTCAGCATGGCCCTTTTGACCGATGGGAAGAGAGACTTCTTTGTAGCACTGATTTGCCTTTCCAGGTTGCTTGGTTGGCCAAAAAGGGCGTATGCATTTTTTCCTGAATATATTCAGGAAAAAACGCACACGCCCTTTTTGGCCAAGGGCCTCATTGTCAACGTTTTGCTGCTTTTCATGTGCTTTAAAGGCGATTCGAATCTACCTCCTGAAATCTGTTTCCTGCAATTCTGCCTTGATTTCAACTCCTCTTCTTTGCCTTCCCTGAATATATTTGTGGACGAGAGTTATCATTTATAACTCTGCAGGTTTGTGAATTGCAGTGCCCTGAAGCTCCATTTTACAACTCGCTTTTTGGGAGCTGGCCGTAAAAGCGCAGGATGGCTTCAGGCCCTGTTCTGGTTCCGGGGGGCAGCTGAGCCTGTGGTTAATACTTCTTCCTGATGGGAAAATAGAGTGACCTGTGCCTGTCCCAACACCTAGAGCTAGCCTCTCATTGGTTCCCCATCTTCCCATTCATCCTCAGGACAAATTGCAACCTGTACGGAACAGGAGGTTAAAGGTGCTGATGCTCCAAGTAGGGAGATTGCTAGTAAAGTGGCTGGAATGGCGAAGCCGAGCACAAGGAGATGAGAAATGATGTGCGTTTTAGAAACCTTTCCCCATCACACGGTGTACCATCTTCTGGGTTTCTCATGCATGTTTTTGATGTAGGAAGATGCCCTTGAACCTCGAGATTTGGGACCCATGGGATGGGTACCATGCAGTATTAATTTAAAGGGTCTGTGTTTGCTCACCCAACCTCACCAAACCGCTCAGCCCCAAGAGTGTCCACCCTTATGTCTCATCCAGCTGTGGGTCTAGATATGGTCAATCCAGGTTCCATCACAGCCCCTGAACGAATTGTGTAAGAATTTCTCTCTCTTTCACTGTCTTTGTTTCATGGGTTTTTAAATGTAATTTATTTTTATAATCGGGTTTAGCTGCTTTTCACTGCTGTGTTTATGCCGCTTTACACCCACTTGACACTAACAGAGAGATTTCAATACATAGGTTTTAAGATTATTACTACTCAGATATATCCTTGTGTGGTGAATAGGGGGTGTTGAGTCCAGTTCTCTGAGCAAGGAGTCGGTCTTGTCTATTACATATTGGGTTTATGGAACGGTATCTCAGCTAATTTGAAACCCTTGTTTTATGTATCACCCCACCTCACCTTTCCTGTTAAGCAGCCATAGTGTGTTTTCTGCATGTGTGACTCTGTTCTGTTTTGTATTTCAGTTCAAGTGTAGTGGTTTTTACTTTCCCTCTATAAGTGATATCTTATGAGAAGTGTCCTTTTCTGTGTGACTTATTTCACTTAGAATCATCGTACCTGAATCCACTCATCATGCTGCTACTAGCCTTATGACATTGATTTCATGGCTGAGTGATATTCCATTGTACATAAGGACCACAACTTCTTTATCCATTTTTCTCTTTCCTGGGATATTGAAGTTGGAATGAAGTGGAGGTCCTTGGCAACAGAGCAGCCCTAAACTTTGGTGTGCTTGTGTCTTGCTGATTTTTAATTTTCCCAATTTATACCCCCATGTGTGGAAGTGCCCTATGCACTCTAAACTGTGTTTTTGAGATGTTTCAGGACACAGCATACCTTCTCCAGAGTGGCTGTTGGCAATTTACATCCCGCCCATCAGCATAGCAAGGCTCCCATTTCTCCATGGCCTGTCCTGCATTTCTGGTTTTGACACTTTTCTCAGCATGGCCCTTTTGACCGATGGGAAGCGAGACTTGTTTGTAGCGCTGATTTGCCAATCCAGGTTGCTTGGTTGGCCAAAAAGGGCGTATGCGTTTTTTCCTGAATATATTCAGGAAAAAACGCATACGCCCTTTTTGGCCAAGGGCATCATTGTCAACGTTTTGCCGCTTTTCATGTGCTTTAAAGGCGATTCGAATCTACCTCCTGAAATCTGTTTCCTGCAATTCTGCCTTGATTTCAAATCCTCTTTTTGCCTTCCCTCAATATATTTGTGCACGAGAGTTATCATTTATAACTCTGCAGGTTTGTGAATTGCAGTGCCCTGAAGCTCCATTTTACAACTCGCTTTTTGGGAGCTGGCCGTAAAAGCGCAGGATGGCTTCAGGCCCTGTTCTGGTTCCGGGGGGCAGGCTGAGCCTGTGGTTAATTCTTCTCCCTGATGGGAAAATAGAGTGACCTGTGTCTGTCCCAATACCAAGAGCTAGTCTCTCATTGCTTCCCCGTCTTCCCGTTCATCCTCAGAACAAATTGCAACCTGTACGGAACAGGAGGTTAAAGGTGCTGATACTCCAAGTAGGGAGATTGCTAGTAAAGTGGCTGGAATTGCGAACCCGAGCTCAAGGAGATGACAAATGAGGTGCGTTTTAGAAAGCTTTCCCCATCACACGGTGTACCATCTTCTGGGTTTCTCATGCATGTTTTCGATGTAGGAAGATGCCCTTGAACCTGGAGATTTGGGACCCATGGGATGGGTACCACACAGTATTACTTTAAAGGGTCTGCGTTTGCTCACCCAACCTCACCAAACCTCTCAGCCCCAAGAGTGTCCACCCTTATGTCTCATCCAGCTGTGGGTCTAGATATGGTCAATCCGGGTTGCATCACAGCCCCTGAACGAATTGTGTAAGAATTTCTCTCTCTTTCTCTGTCTTTGTTTCATAGGTTTTTAAAAGTAATTTATGTTTATAATGGGGTTTAGCTGCTTTTCACTGCTGTGTTTATGCCGCTTTACACCCACTTGACACACTAACAGAGAGATTTCAATACATAGGTTTTAAGATTATTACTACTCAGATATATCCTTGTGTGGTGAATAGGGGGTGTTGAGTCCAGTTCTCTGAGCAAGGAGTCGGTCTTGTCTATTACATATTGGGTTTATGGAACGGTATCTCAGCTAATTTGAAACCCTTGTTTTATGTATCACCCCACCTCACCTTTCCTGTTAAGCAGCCATAGTGTGTTTTCTGCATGTGTGACTCTGTTCTGTTTTGTAATTCAGTTCAAGTGTAATGGATTTTACTTTCCCTGTATAAGTGATATCTTATGAGAAGTGTCCTTTTCTGTGTGACTTATTTCACTTAGAATCGTCGTACCTAAATCCACTCATCATGCTGCTACTAGCCTTATGACATTGATTTCATGGCTGAGTGATATACCATTGTACATAAGGACCAAAACTTCTTTATCCATTTTTCTCTTTCCTGGGATATTTAAGGTGGAATGAAGTGGAGGTCCTTGGCAACAGAGCAGCCATAAACTTTGGTGTGCTTGTGTCTTGCTGATTTTTAATTTTCCCAATTTATACCCCCATGCGTGGAAGTGCCCTATGCTCTCTAAGCTGTGTTTTTTAGATGTTTCAGGACACACCGTACCCTTCTCCAGCGTGGCTGTTGGCAATTTACATTCCGCCCATCAGCATAGCAAGGCTCCCATTTCTCCATGGCCTGTTCTGCATTTCTGGTTTTGACACTTTTCTCAGCATGGCCCTTTTGACCGATGGGAAGCGAGACTTCTTTGTAGCGCTGATTTGCCTTTCCAGGTTGCTTGGTTGGCCAAAAAGGGCGTATGCGTTTTTTCCTGAATATATTCAGGAAAAAACGCATACGCCCTTTTTGGCCAAGGGCATCATTGTCAACGTTTTGCCGCTTTTCATGTGCTTTAAAGGCGATTCGAATCTACCTCCTGAAATCTGTTTCCTGCAATTCTGCCTTGATTTCAACTCCTCTTCTTTGCCTTCCCTCAATATATTTGTGGACGAGAGTTATCATTTATAACTCTGCAGGTTTGTGAATTGCAGTGCCCTGAAGCTCCATTTTACAACTCGCTTTTTGGGAGCTGGCCGTAAAAGCGCAGGATGGTTTCAGGCCCTGTGCTGGTTCCGGGGTGCAGCTGAGCCTGTGGTTAATTCTTCTTCCTGATGGGAAAATAGAGTGACCTGTGCCTGTCCCAACACCTAGAGCTAGCCTCTCATTGGTTCCCCATCTTCACATTCATCCTCAGGACAAATTGCAACCTGTACGGAACAGGAGGTTAAAGGTGCTGATGCTCCAAGTAGGGAGATTGCTAGTAAAGTGGCTGGAATGGCGAACCCGAGCACAAGGAGATGAGAAATGAGGTGCGTTTTAGGAACCTTTCCCCATCACACGGTGTACCATCTTCTGGGTTTCTCATGCATGTTTTCGATGTAGGAAGATGCCCTTGAACCTATAGATTTGGGACCCATGGGATGGGTACCACACAGTATTACTTTAAAGGGTCTGCGTTTGCTCACCCAACCTCACCAAACCTCTCAGCCCCAAGAGTGTCCACCCTTATGTCTCATCCAGCTGTGTGTCTAGATATGTTCAATCCGGGTTGCATCACAGCCCCTGAACGAATTGTGTAAGAATTTCTCTCTCTTTCTCTGTCTTTGTTTCATGGGTTTTTAAAAGTAATTTATGTTTATAATGGGGTTTAACTGCTTTTCACTGCTGTGTTTATGCCGCTTTACACCCACTTGGCACACTAACAGAGAGATTTCAATACATAGGTTTTAAGTTTATTACTAGTCAGATATATCCTTGTGTGGTGAATAGGGGGTGTTAAGTCCAGTTCTCTGAGCAAGGAGTAGGTCTTGTCTATTACATGTTGGGTTTATGGAACGGTATCTCAGCTAATTTGAAACCCTTGTTTTATGTATCACCCCACCTCACCTTTCCTGTTAAGCAGCCATAGTGTGTTTTCTGCATGTGTGACTCTGTTCTGTTTTGGAATTCAGTTCAAGTGTAATGGTTTTTACTTTCCCTGTATAAGTGATATCTTATGAGAAGTGTCCTTTTCTGTGTGACTTATTTCACTTAGAATCGTCGTACCTAAATCCACTCATCATGCTGCTACTAGCCTTATGACATTGATTTCATGGCTGAGTGATATTCCATTGTACATAAGGACCACAACTTCTTTATCCATTTTTCTCTTTCCTGGGATATTGAAGGTGGAATGAAGTGGAGGTCCTTGGTAACAGAGCAGCCCTAAACTTTGGTGTGCTTGTGTCTTGCTGATTTTTAATTTTCCCAATTTATACCCCCATGCGTGAAAGTGCCCTATGCGCTCTAAGCTGTGTTTTTTAGATGTTTCAGGACACACCGTACCCTTCTCCAGCGTGGCTGTTGGCAATTTACATCCCGCCCATCAGCGTAGCAAGGCTCCCATTTTTCCATGGCCTGTCCTGCATTTCTGGTTTTGACACTTTTCTCAGCATGGCCCTTTTGACCGATGGGAAGCGAGACTTCTTTGTAGCGCTGATTTGCCTTTCCAGGTTGCTTGGTTGGCCAAAAAGGGCGTATGCGTTTTTTCCTGAATATATTCAGGAAAAAACGCATACGCCCTTTTTGGCCAAAGGCCTCATTGTCAACGTTTTGCTGCTTTTCATGTGCTTTAAAGACGATTCGAATCTACCTCCTGAAATCTGTTTCCTGCAATTCTGCCTTGATTTCAAATCCTCTTCTTTGCCTTCCCTCAATATATTTGTGGACGAGAGTTATCATTTATAACTCTGCAGGTTTATGAATTGCAGTGCCCTGAAGCTCCATTTTACAACTCGCTTTTTGGGAGCTGGCCGTAAAAGCGCAGGATGGTTTCAGGCCCTGTGCTGGTTCCGGGGGGCAGCTGAGCCTGTGGTTAATTCTTCTTCCTGATGGGAAAATAGAGTGACCTGTGCCTGTCCCAACACCTAGAGCTAGTCTCTCATTGGTTCCCCATCTTCCCATTCATCCTCAGGACAAATTGCAACCTGTATGGAACAGGAGGTTAAAGGTGCTGATGCTCCAAGTAGGGAGATTGCTAGTAAAGTGGCTGGAATGGCGAACCCGAGCACAAGGAGATGAGAAATGAGGTGCGTTTTAGGAACCTTTCCCCATCACACGGTGTACCATCTTCTGGGTTTCTCATGCATGTTTTCGATGTAGGAAGATGCCCTTGAACCTCGAGATTTGGGACCCATGCGATGGGTACCACGCAGTATTACTTTAAATGGTCTGCGTTTGCTCACCCAGCCTCACCAAATCTCTCAGCCCCAAGAGTGTCCACCCTTATGTCTCATCCAGCTGTGGGTCTAGATATGGTCAATCCAGGTTCCATCACAGCCCCTGAACGAATTGTGTAAGAATTTCTCTCTCTTTCACTGTCTTTGTTTCATGGGTTTTTAAAAGTAATTTATTTTTATAATGGGGTTTAGCTGCTTTTCACTGCTGTGTTTATGCCGCTTTACACCCACTTGACACACTAACAGAGAGATTTCAATACATAGGTTTTAAGATTATTACTAGTCAGATATATCCTTGTGTGGTGAATAGGGGGTGTTAAGTCCAGTTCTCTGAGCAAGGAGTAGGTCTTGTCTATTACATGTTGGGTTTATGGAACGGTATCTCAGCTAATTTGAAACCCTTGTTTTATGTATCACCCCACCTCACCTTTCCTGTTAAGCAGCCATAGTGTGTTTTCTGCATGTGTGACTCTGTTCTGTTTTGGAATTCAGTTCAAGTGTAATGGTTTTTACTTTCCCTGTATAAGTGATATCTTATGAGAAGTGTCCTTTTCTGTGTGACTTATTTCACTTAGAATCGTCGTACCTAAATCCACTCATCATGCTGCTACTAGCCTTATGACATTGATTTCATGGCTGAGTGATATTCCATTGTACATAAGGACCACAACTTCTTTATCCATTTTTCTCTTTCCTGGGATATTGAAGGTGGAATGAAGTGGAGGTCCTTGGTAACAGAGCAGCCCTAAACTTTGGTGTGCTTGTGTCTTGCTGATTTTTAATTTTCCCAATTTATACCCCCATGCGTGAAAGTGCCCTATGCGCTCTAAGCTGTGTTTTTTAGATGTTTCAGGACACACCGTACCCTTCTCCAGCGTGGCTGTTGGCAATTTACATCCCGCCCATCAGCGTAGCAAGGCTCCCATTTCTCCATGGCCTGTCCTGCATTTCTGGTTTTGACACTTTTCTCAGCATGGCCCTTTTGACCGATGGGAAGCGAGACTTCTTTGTAGCGCTGATTTGCCTTTCCAGGTTGCTTGGTTGGCCAAAAAGGGCGTATGCGTTTTTTCCTGAATATATTCAGGAAAAAACGCATACGCCCTTTTTGGCCAAAGGCCTCATTGTCAACGTTTTGCTGCTTTTCATGTGCTTTAAAGGCGATTCGAATCTACCTCCTGAAATCTGTTTCCTGCAATTCTGCCTTGATTTCAAATCCTCTTCTTTGCCTTCCCTCAATATATTTGTGGACGAGAGTTATCATTTATAACTCTGCAGGTTTATGAATTGCAGTGCCCTGAAGCTCCATTTTACAACTCGCTTTTTGGGAGCTGGCCGTAAAAGCGCAGGATGGTTTCAGGCCCTGTGCTGGTTCCGGGGGGCAGCTGAGCCTGTGGTTAATTCTTCTTCCTGATGGGAAAATAGAGTGACCTGTGCCTGTCCCAACACCTAGAGCTAGTCTCTCATTGGTTCCCCATCTTCCCATTCATCCTCAGGACAAATTGCAACCTGTATGGAACAGGAGGTTAAAGGTGCTGATGCTCCAAGTAGGGAGATTGCTAGTAAAGTGGCTGGAATGGCGAACCCGAGCACAAGGAGATGAGAAATGAGGTGCGTTTTAGGAACCTTTCCCCATCACACGGTGTACCATCTTCTGGGTTTCTCATGCATGTTTTCGATGTAGGAAGATGCCCTTGAACCTCGAGATTTGGGACCCATGCGATGGGTACCACGCAGTATTACTTTAAATGGTCTGCGTTTGCTCACCCAGCCTCACCAAATCTCTCAGCCCCAAGAGTGTCCACCCTTATGTCTCATCCAGCTGTGGGTCTAGATATGGTCAATCCAGGTTCCATCACAGCCCCTGAACGAATTGTGTAAGAATTTCTCTCTCTTTCACTGTCTTTGTTTCATGGGTTTTTAAAAGTAATTTATTTTTATAATGGGGTTTAGCTGCTTTTCACTGCTGTGTTTATGCCGCTTTACACCCACTTGACACACTAACAGAGAGATTTCAATACATAGGTTTTAAGATTATTACTAGTCAGATATATCCTTGTGTGGTGAATAGGGGGTGTTGAGTCCAGTTCTCTGAGCAAGGAGTCGGTCTTGTCTATTACATATTGGGTTTATGGAACAGTATCTCAGCTAATTTGAAACCCTTGTTTTATGTATCACCCCACCTCACCTTTCCTGTTAAGCAGCCATAGTGTGTTTTCTGCATGTGTGACTCTGTTCTGTTTTGGAATTCAGTTCAAGTGTAATGGTTTTTACTTTCCCTGTATAAGTGATATCTTATGAGAAGTGTCCTTTTCTGTGTGACTTATTTCACTTAGAATCGTCGTACCTAAATCCACTCATCATGCTGCTACTAGCCTTATGACATTGATTTCATGGCTGAGTGATATTCCATTGTACATAAGGACCACAACTTCTTTATCCATTTTTCTCTTTCCTGGGATATTGAAGGTGGAATGAAGTGGAGGTCCTTGGCAACAGAGCAGCCCTAAACTTTGGTGTGCTTGTGTCTTGCTGATTTTTAATTTTCCCAATTTATACCCCCATGCGTGGAAGTGCCCTATGCGCTCTAAGCTGTGTTTTTTAGATGTTTGAGGACACACAGTACCCTTCTCCAGCGTGGCTGTTGGCAATTTACATCCCGCCCATCAGCGTAGCAAGGCTCCCATTTCTCCATGGCCTGTCCTGCATTTCCGGTTTTGACACTTTTCTCAGCATGGCCCTTTTGACCGATGGGAAGCGAGACTTCTTTGTAGCGCTGATTTGCCTTTCCAGGTTGCTTGGTTGGGCAAAAAGGGCGTATGCGTTTTTTCCTGAATATATTCAGGAAAAAACGCATACGCCCTTTTTGGCCAAGGGCCTCATTGTCAACGTTTTGCTGCTTTTCATGTGCTTTAAAGGCAATTCGAATATACCTCCTGAAATCTGTTTCCTGCAATTCTGCCTTGATTTCAAACCCTCTTCTTTGCCTTCCCTCAATATATTTGTGGACGTGATTTATCATTTATAACTCTGCAGGTTTGTGAATTGCAGTGCCCTGAAGCTCCATTTTACAACTCGCTTTTTGGGAGCTGGCCGTAAAAGCGCAGGATGGCTTCAGGCCCTGTTCTGGTTCCGGGGTGCAGGCTGAGCCTGTGGTTAATTCTTCTCCCTGATGGGAAAATAGAGTGACCTGTGCCTGTCCCAACACCAAGAGCTAGTCTCTCATTGGTTCCCCATCTTCCCATTCATCCTCAGGACAAATTGCAACCTGTACGGAACAGGAGGTTAAAGATGCTGTTGCTCCAAGTAGGGAGATTGCTAGTAAAGTGGCTGGAATGGCGAACCCGAGCACAAGGAGATGAGAAATGATGTGCGTTTTAGAAACCTTTCCCCATCACACGGTGTACCATCTTCTGGATTTCTCATGCATGTTTTCGATGTAGGAAGATGCCCTTGAACCTCCAGATTTGGGACCCATGGGATGGGTACCATGCAGTATTACTTTAAAGGGTCTGCGTTTGCTCACCCAACCTCACCAAACCGCTCAGCCCCAAGAGTGTCCACCCTTATGTCTCATCCAGCTGTGGGTCTAGATATGGTCAATCCAGGTTCCATCACAGCCCCTGAACGAATTGTGTAAGAATTTCTCTCTCTTTCACTGTCTTTGTTTCATGGGTTTTTAAAAGTAATTTATTTTTATAATGGGGTTTAGCTGCTTTTCACTGCTGTGTTTATGCCGCTTTACACCCACTTGACACTAACAGAGAGATTTCAATACATAGGTTTTAAGATTATTACTAGTCAGATATATCCTTGTGTGGTGAATAGGGGGTGTTGAGTCCAGTTCTCTGAGCAAGGAGTCGGTCTTGTCTATTACATATTGGGTTTATGGAACGGTATCTCACCTAATTTGAAACCCTTGTTTTATGTATTACCCCACCTCACCTTTCCTGTTAAGCAGCCATAGTGTGTTTTCTGCATGTGTGACTCTGTTGTGTTTTGTAATTCAGTTCAAGTGTAATGGTTTTTACTTTCCCTGTATAAGTGATATCTTATGAGAAGTGTCCTTTTCTGTGTGACTTATTTCACTTAGAATCGTCGTACCTAAATCCACTCATCAAGCTGCTACTAGCCTTATGACATTGATTTCATGGCTGAGTGATATTCCATTGTACATAAGGACCACGACTTCTTTATCCATTTTTCTCTTTCCTGGGATATTTAAGTTGGAATGAAGTGGAGGTCCTTGGCAACAGAGCAGCCCTAAACTTTGGTGTGCTTGTGTCTTGCTGATTTTTAATTTTCCCAATTTATACCCCCATGTGTGGAAGTGCCCTATGCGCTCTAAACTGTGTTTTTTAGATGTTTCAGGACACACCATACCTTCTCCAGAGTGGCTGTTGGCAATTTACATCCCGCCCATCAGCATAGCAAGGCTCCCATTTCTCCATGGCCTGTCCTGCATTTCTGGTTTTGACACTTTTCTCAGCATGGCCCTTTTGACCGATGGGAAGCGAGACTTCTTTGTAGCACTGATTTGCCTTTCCAGGTTGCTTGGTTGGCCAAAAAGGGCGTATGCATTTTTTCCTGAATATATTCAGGAAAAAACGCACACGCCCTTTTTGGCCAAGGGCCTCATTGTCAACGTTTTGCTGCTTTTCATGTGCTTTAAAGGCGATTCGAATCTACCTCCTGAAATCTGTTTCCTGCAATTCTGCCTTGATTTCAACTCCTCTTCTTTGCCTTCCGTCAATATATTTGTGGACGAGAGTTATCATTTATAACTCTGCAGGTTTGTGAATTGCAGTGCCCTGAAGCTCCATGTTACAACTCGCTTTTTGGGAGCTGGCCGTAAAAGCGCAGGATGGCTTCAGGCCCTGTTCTGGTTCCGGGGGGCAGGCTGAGCCTGTGGTTAATTCTTCTCCCTGATGGGAAAATAGAGTGACCTGTGCCTGTCCCAACACCAAGAGCTAGTCTCTCATTGGTTCCCCATCTTCCCATTCATCCTCAGGACAAATTGCAACCTGTACGGAACAGGAGGTTAAAGATGCTGTTGCTCCAAGTAGGGAGATTGCTAGTAAAGTGGCTGGAATGGCGAACCCGAGCACAAGGAGATGAGAAATGATGTGCGTTTTAGAAACCTTTCCCCATCACACGGTGTACCATCTTCTGGATTTCTAATGCATGTTTTCGATGTAGGAAGATGCCCTTGAACCTCGAGATTTGGGACCCATGGGATGGGTACCATGCAGTATTACTTTAAAGGGTCTGCGTTTGCTCACCCAACCTCACCAAACCGCTCAGCCCCAACAGTGTCCACCCTTATGTCTCATCCAGCTGTGGGTCTAGATATGGTCAATCCAGGTTCCATCACAGCCCCTGAACGAATTGTGTAAGAATTTCTCTCTCTTTCACTGTCTTTGTTTCATGGGTTTTTAAAAGTAATTTATTTTTATAATGGGGTTTAGCTGCTTTTCACTGATGTGTTTATGCCACTTTACACCCACTTGACACTAACAGAGAGATTTCAATACATAGGTTTTAAGATTATTACTAGTCAGATATATCCTTGTGTGGTGAATAGGGGGTGTTGAGTCCAGTTCTCTGAGCAAGGAGTCGGTCTTGTCTATTACATATTGGGTTTATGGAACGGTATCTCAGCTAATTTGAAACCCTTGTTTTATATATCACCCCACCTCACCTTCCCTGTTAAGCAGCCATAGTGTGTTTTCTGCATGTGTGACTCTGTTCTGTTTTGTATTTCAGTTCAAGTGTAATGGTTTTTACTTTCCCTCTATAAGTGATATCTTATGAGATGTGTCCTTTTCTGTGTGACTTATTTCACTTAGAATCATCGTACCTAAATCCACTCATCATGCTGCTACTAGCCTTATGACATTGATTTCATGGCTGAGTGATATTCCATTGTACATAAGGACCACAACTTCTTTATCCATTTTTCTCTTTCCTGGGATATTTAAGTTGGAATGAAGTGGAGGTCCTTGGCAACAGAGCAGCCCTAAACTTTGGTGTGCTTGTGTCTTGCTGATTTTTAATTTTCCCAATTTATACCCCCATGTGTGGAAGTGCCCTATGCGCTCTAAACTGTGTTTTTTAGATGTTTCAGGACACACCATACCTTCTCCAGAGTGGCTGTTGGCAATTTACATCCCGCCCATCAGCATAGCAAGGCTCCCATTTCTCCATGGCCTGTCCTGCATTTCTGGTTTTGACACTTTTCTCAGCATGGCCCTTTTGACCGATGGGAAGCGAGACTTGTTTGTAGCGCTGATTTGCCAATCCAGGTTGCTTGGTTGGCCAAAAAGGGCGTATGCGTTTTTTCCTGAATATATTCAGGAAAAAACGCATACGCCCTTTTTGGCCAAGGGCATCATTGTCAACGTTTTGCCTCTTTTCATGTGCTTTAAAGGCGATTCGAATCTACCTCCTGAAATCTGTTTCCTGCAATTCTGCCTTGATTTCAAATCCTCTTTTTGCCTTCCCTCAATATATTTGTGCACGAGAGTTATCATTTATAACTCTGCAGGTTTGTGAATTGCAGTGCCCTGAAGCTCCATTTTACAACTCGCTTTTTTGGGAGCTGGCCGCAAAAGCGCATGATGGCTTCAGGCCCTGTTCTGGTTCTGGGGGGCAGGCTGAGCCTGTGGATATTTCTTTTTCCTGATGGGAAAATAGAGTGACCTGTGTCTGTCCCAATACCAAGAGCTAGTCTCTCATTGGTTCCCCATCTTCCCATTCATCCTCAGGACAAATTGCAACCTGTACGGAACAGGAGGTTAAAGATGCTGTTGCTCCAAGTAGGGAGATTGCTAGTAAAGTGGCTGGAATGGCGAAGCCGAGCACAAGGAGATGAGAAATGATGTGCGTTTTAGAAACCTTTCCCCATCACACGGTGTACCATCTTCTGGGTTTCTCATGCATGTTTTCGATGTAGGAAGATGCCCTTGAACCTCGAGATTTGGTACCCATGGGATGGGTACCATGCAGTATTACTTTAAAGGGTCTGCGTTTGCTCACCCAACCTCACCAAACCGCTCAGCCCCAAGAGTGTCCACCCTTATGTCTCATCCAGCTGTGGGTCTAGATATGGTCAATCCAGGTTCCATCACAGCCCCTGAACGAATTGTGTAAGAATTTCTCTCTCTTTCACTGTCTTTGTTTCATGGGTTTTTAAAAGTAATTTATTTTTATAATGGGGTTTAGCTGCTTTTCACTGCTGTGTTTATGCCGCTTTACACCCACTTGACACTAACAGAGAGATTTCAGTACATACGTTTTAAGATTATTACTACACAGATATATCCTTGTGTGGTGAATAGGGGGTGTTGAGTCCAGTTCTCTGAGCAAGGAGTCGGTCTTGTCTATTACATATTGGGTTTATGGAACGGTATCTCAGCTAATTTGAAACCCTTGTTTTATGTATCACCCCACCTCACCTTTCCTGTTAAGCAGCCATAGTGTGTTTTCTGCATGTGTGACTCTATTCTGTTTTGTAATTCAGTTCAAGTGTAATGGTTTTTACTTTCCCTGTATAAGTGATATCTTATGAGAAGTGTCCTTTTCTGTGTGACTTATTTCACTTAGAATCGTCGTACCTAAATCCACTCATCATGCTGCTACTAGCCTTATGACATTGATTTCATGGCTGAGTGATATTCCATTGTACATAAGGACCACGACTTCTTTATCCATTTTTCTCTTTCCTGGGATATTTAAGTTGGAATGAAGTGGAGGTCCTTGGCAACAGAGCAGCCCTAAACTTTGGTGTGCTTGTGTCTTGCTGATTTTTAATTTTCCCAATTTATACCCCCATGTGTGGAAGTGCCCTATGCGCTCTAAACTGTGTTTTTTAGATGTTTCAGGACACACCATACCTTCTCCAGAGTGGCTGTTGGCAATTTACATCCCGCCCATCAGCATAGCAAGGCTCCCATTTCTCCATGGCCTGTCCTGCATTTCTGGTTTTGACACTTTTCTCAGCATGGCCCTTTTGACCGATGGGAAGCGAGACTTCTTTGTAGCGCTGATTTGCCTTTCCAGGTTGCTTGGTTGGGCAAAAAGGGCGTATGCGTTTTTTCCTGAATATATTCAGGAAAAAACGCATACGCCCTTTTTGGCCAAGGGCCTCATTGTCAACGTTTTGCTGCTTTTCATGTGCTTTAAAGGCGATTCGAATATACCTCCTGAAATCTGTTTCCTGCAATTCTGCCTTGATTTCAAACCCTCTTCTTTGCCTTCCCTCAATATATTTGTGGACGTGATTTATCATTTATAACTCTGCAGGTTTGTGAATTGCAGTGCCCTGAAGCTCGATTTTACAACTCGCTTTTTGGGAGCTGGCCGTAAAAGCGCAGGATGGCTTCAGGCCCTGTTCTGGTTCCGGGTGGCAGGCTGAGCCTGTGGTTAATTCTTCTCCCTGATGGGAAAATAGAGTGACCTGTGCCTGTCCCAACACCAAGAGCTAGTCTCTCATTGGTTCCCCATCTTCCCATTCATCCTCAGGACAAATTGCAACCTGTACGGAACAGGAGGTTAAAGATGCTGTTGCTCCAAGTAGGGAGATTGCTAGTAAAGTGGCTGGAATGGCGAACCCGAGCACAAGGAGATGAGAAATGATGTGCGTTTTAGAAACCTTTCCCCATCACACGGTGTACCATCTTCTGGATTTCTCATGCATGTTTTCGATGTAGGAAGATGCCCTTGAACCTCCAGATTTGGGACCCATGGGATGGGTACCATGCAGTATTACTTTAAAGGGTCTGCGTTTGCTCACCCAACCTCACCAAACCGCTCAGCCCCAAGAGTGTCCACCCTTATGTCTCATCCAGCTGTGGGTCTAGATATGGTCAATCCAGGTTCCATCACAGCCCCTGAACGAATTGTGTAAGAATTTCTCTCTCTTTCACTGTCTTTGTTTCATGGGTTTTTAAAAGTAATTTATTTTTATAATGGGGTTTAGCTGCTTTTCACTGCTGTGTTTATGCCGCTTTACACCCACTTGACACTAACAGAGAGATTTCAATACATAGGTTTTAAGATTATTACTAGTCAGATATATCCTTGTGTGGTGAATAGGGGGTGTTGAGTCCAGTTCTCTGAGCAAGGAGTCGGTCTTGTCTATTACATATTGGGTTTATGGAACGGTATCTCACCTAATTTGAAACCCTTGTTTTATGTATTACCCCACCTCACCTTTCCTGTTAAGCAGCCATAGTGTGTTTTCTGCATGTGTGACTCTGTTGTGTTTTGTAATTCAGTTCAAGTGTAATGGTTTTTACTTTCCCTGTATAAGTGATATCTTATGAGAAGTGTCCTTTTCTGTGTGACTTATTTCACTTAGAATCGTCGTACCTAAATCCACTCATCATGCTGCTACTAGCCTTATGACATTGATTTCATGGCTGAGTGATATTCCATTGTACATAAGGACCACGACTTCTTTATCCATTTTTCTCTTTCCTGGGATATTTAAGTTGGAATGAAGTGGAGGTCCTTGGCAACAGAGCAGCCCTAAACTTTGGTGTGCTTGTGTCTTGCTGATTTTTAATTTTCCCAATTTATACCCCCATGTGTGGAAGTGCCCTATGCGCTCTAAACTGTGTTTTTTAGATGTTTCAGGACACACCATACCTTCTCCAGAGTGGCTGTTGGCAATTTACATCCCGCCCATCAGCATAGCAAGGCTCCCATTTCTCCATGGCCTGTCCTGCATTTCTGGTTTTGACACTTTTCTCAGCATGGCCCTTTTGACCGATGGGAAGCGAGACTTCTTTGTAGCACTGATTTGCCTTTCCAGGTTGCTTGGTTGGCCAAAAAGGGCGTATGCATTTTTTCCTGAATATATTCAGGAAAAAACGCACACGCCCTTTTTGGCCAAGGGCCTCATTGTCAACGTTTTGCTGCTTTTCATGTGCTTTAAAGGCGATTCGAATCTACCTCCTGAAATCTGTTTCCTGCAATTCTGCCTTGATTTCAACTCCTCTTCTTTGCCTTCCGTCAATATATTTGTGGACGAGAGTTATCATTTATAACTCTGCAGGTTTGTGAATTGCAGTGCCCTGAAGCTCCATGTTACAACTCGCTTTTTGGGAGCTGGCCGTAAAAGCGCAGGATGGCTTCAGGCCCTGTTCTGGTTCCGGGGGGCAGGCTGAGCCTGTGGTTAATTCTTCTCCCTGATGGGAAAATAGAGTGACCTGTGCCTGTCTCAACACCAAGAGCTAGTCTCTCATTGGTTCCCCATCTTCCCATTCATCCTCAGGACAAATTGCAACCTGTACGGAACAGGAGGTTAAAGATGCTGTTGCTCCAAGTAGGGAGATTGCTAGTAAAGTGGCTGGAATGGCGAACCCGAGCACAAGGAGATGAGAAATGATGTGCGTTTTAGAAACCTTTCCCCATCACACGGTGTACCATCTTCTGGATTTCTCATGCATGTTTTCGATGTAGGAAGATGCCCTTGAACCTCCAGATTTGGGACCCATGGGATGGGTACCATGCAGTATTACTTTAAAGGGTCTGCGTTTGCTCACCCAACCTCACCAAACCGCTCAGCCCCAAGAGTGTCCACCCTTATGTCTCATCCAGCTGTGGGTCTAGATATGGTCAATCCAGGTTCCATCACAGCCCCTGAACGAATTGTGTAAGAATTTCTCTCTCTTTCACTGTCTTTGTTTCATGGGTTTTTAAAAGTAATTTATTTTTATAATGGGGTTTAGCTGCTTTTCACTGCTGTGTTTATGCCGCTTTACACCCACTTGACACTAACAGAGAGATTTCAATACATAGGTTTTAAGATTATTACTAGTCAGATATATCCTTGTGTGGTGAATAGGGGGTGTTGAGTCCAGTTCTCTGAGCAAGGAGTCGGTCTTGTCTATTACATATTGGGTTTATGGAACGGTATCTCACCTAATTTGAAACCCTTGTTTTATGTATTACCCCACCTCACCTTTCCTGTTAAGCAGCCATAGTGTGTTTTCTGCATGTGTGACTCTGTTGTGTTTTGTAATTCAGTTCAAGTGTAATGGTTTTTACTTTCCCTGTATAAGTGATATCTTATGAGAAGTGTCCTTTTCTGTGTGACTTATTTCACTTAGAATCGTCGTACCTAAATCCACTCATCATGCTGCTACTAGCCTTATGACATTGATTTCATGGCTGAGTGATATTCCATTGTACATAAGGACCACGACTTCTTTATCCATTTTTCTCTTTCCTGGGATATTTAAGTTGGAATGAAGTGGAGGTCCTTGGCAACAGAGCAGCCCTAAACTTTGGTGTGCTTGTGTCTTGCTGATTTTTAATTTTCCCAATTTATACCCCCATGTGTGGAAGTGCCCTATGCGCTCTAAACTGTGTTTTTTAGATGTTTCAGGACACACCATACCTTCTCCAGAGTGGCTGTTGGCAATTTACATCCCGCCCATCAGCATAGCAAGGCTCCCATTTCTCCATGGCCTGTCCTGCATTTCTGGTTTTGACACTTTTCTCAGCATGGCCCCTTTGACCGATGGGAAGCGAGACTTCTTTGTAGCACTGATTTGCCTTTCCAGGTTGCTTGGTTGGCCAAAAAGGGCGTATGCATTTTTTCCTGAATATATTCAGGAAAAAACGCACACGCCCTTTTTGGCCAAGGGCCTCATTGTCAACGTTTTGCTGCTTTTCATGTGCTTTAAAGGCGATTCGAATCTACCTCCTGAAATCTGTTTCCTGCAATTCTGCCTTGATTTCAACTCCTCTTCTTTGCCTTCCGTCAATATATTTGTGGACGAGAGTTATCATTTATAACTCTGCAGGTTTGTGAATTGCAGTGCCCTGAAGCTCCATGTTACAACTCGCTTTTTGGGAGCTGGCCGTAAAAGCGCAGGATGGCTTCAGGCCCTGTTCTCGTTCCGGGGGGCAGGCTGAGCCTGTGGTTAATTCTTCTCCCTGATGGGAAAATAGAGTGACCTGTGCCTGTCTCAACACCAAGAGCTAGTCTCTCATTGGTTCCCCATCTTCCCATTCATCCTCAGGACAAATTGCAACCTGTACGGAACAGGAGGTTAAAGATGCTGTTGCTCCAAGTAGGGAGATTGCTAGTAAAGTGGCTGGAATGGCGAACCCGAGCACAAGGAGATGAGAAATGATGTGCGTTTTAGAAACCTTTCCCCATCACACGGTGTACCATCTTCTGGATTTCTCATGCATGTTTTCGATGTAGGAAGATGCCCTTGAACCTCCAGATTTGGGACCCATGGGATGGGTACCATGCAGTATTACTTTAAAGGGTCTGCGTTTGCTCACCCAACCTCACCAAACCGCTCAGCCCCAAGAGTGTCCACCCTTATGTCTCATCCAGCTGTGGGTCTAGATATGGTCAATCCAGGTTCCATCACAGCCCCTGAACGAATTGTGTAAGAATTTCTCTCTCTTTCACTGTCTTTGTTTCATGGGTTTTTAAAAGTAATTTATTTTTATAATGGGGTTTAGCTGCTTTTCACTGCTGTGTTTATGCCGCTTTACACCCACTTGACACTAACAGAGAGATTTCAATACATAGGTTTTAAGATTATTACTAGTCAGATATATCCTTGTGTGGTGAATAGGGGGTGTTGAGTCCAGTTCTCTGAGCAAGGAGTCGGTCTTGTCTATTACATATTGGGTTTCTGGAACGGTATCTCACCTAATTTGAAACCCTTGTTTTATGTATTACCCCACCTCACCTTTCCTGTTAAGCAGCCATAGTGTGTTTTCTGCATGTGTGACTCTGTTGTGTTTTGTAATTCAGTTCAAGTGTAATGGTTTTTACTTTCCCTGTATAAGTGATATCTTATGAGAAGTGTCCTTTTCTGTGTGACTTATTTCACTTAGAATCGTCGTACCTAAATCCACTCATCATGCTGCTACTAGCCTTATGACATTGATTTCATGGCTGAGTGATATTCCATTGTACATAAGGACCACGACTTCTTTATCCATTTTTCTCTTTCCTGGGATATTTAAGTTGGAATGAAGTGGAGGTCCTTGGCAACAGAGCAGCCCTAAACTTTGGTGTGCTTGTGTCTTGCTGATTTTTAATTTTCCCAATTTATACCCCCATGTGTGGAAGTGCCCTATGCGCTCTAAACTGTGTTTTTTAGATGTTTCAGGACACACCATACCTTCTCCAGAGTGGCTGTTGGCAATTTACATCCCGCCCATCAGCATAGCAAGGCTCCCATTTCTCCATGGCCTGTCCTGCATTTCTGGTTTTGACACTTTTCTCAGCATGGCCCTTTTGACCGATGGGAAGCGAGACTTCTTTGTAGCACTGATTTGCCTTTCCAGGTTGCTTGGTTGGCCAAAAAGGGCGTATGCATTTTTTCCTGAATATATTCAGGAAAAAACGCACACGCCCTTTTTGGCCAAGGGCCTCATTGTCAACGTTTTGCTGCTTTTCATGTGCTTTAAAGGCGATTCGAATCTACCTCCTGAAATCTGTTTCCTGCAATTCTGCCTTGATTTCAACTCCTCTTCTTTGCCTTCCGTCAATATATTTGTGGACGAGAGTTATCATTTATAACTCTGCAGGTTTGTGAATTGCAGTGCCCTGAAGCTCCATGTTACAACTCGCTTTTTGGGAGCTGGCCGTAAAAGCGCAGGATGGCTTCAGGCCCTGTTCTGGTTCCGGGGGGCAGGCTGAGCCTGTGGTTAATTCTTCTCCCTGATGGGAAAATAGAGTGACCTGTGCCTGTCCCAACACCAAGAGCTAGTCTCTCATTGGTTCCCCATCTTCCCATTCATCCTCAGGACAAATTGCAACCTGTACGGAACAGGAGGTTAAAGATGCTGTTGCTCCAAGTAGGGAGATTGCTAGTAAAGTGGCTGGAATGGCGAACCCGAGCACAAGGAGATGAGAAATGATGTGCGTTTTAGAAACCTTTCCCCATCACACGGTGTACCATCTTCTGGATTTCTAATGCATGTTTTCGATGTAGGAAGATGCCCTTGAACCTCGAGATTTGGGACCCATGGGATGGGTACCATGCAGTATTACTTTAAAGGGTCTGCGTTTGCTCACCCAACCTCACCAAACCGCTCAGCCCCAAGAGTGTCCACCCTTATGTCTCATCCAGCTGTGGGTCTAGATATGGTCAATCCAGGTTCCATCACAGCCCCTGAACGAATTGTGTAAGAATTTCTCTCTCTTTCACTGTCTTTGTTTCATGGGTTTTTAAAAGTAATTTATTTTTATAATGGGGTTTAGCTGCTTTTCACTGCTGTGTTTATGCCACTTTACACCCACTTGACACTAACAGAGAGATTTCAATACATAGGTTTTAAGATTATTACTAGTCAGATATATCCTTGTGTGGTGAATAGGGGGTGTTGAGTCCAGTTCTCTGAGCAAGGAGTCGGTCTTGTCTATTACATATTGGGTTTATGGAACGGTATCTCAGCTAATTTGAAACCCTTGTTTTATATATCACCCCACCTCACCTTCCCTGTTAAGCAGCCATAGTGTGTTTTCTGCATGTGTGACTCTGTTCTGTTTTGTATTTCAGTTCAAGTGTAATGGTTTTTACTTTCCCTCTATAAGTGATATCTTATGAGATGTGTCCTTTTCTGTGTGACTTATTTCACTTAGAATCATCGTACCTAAATCCACTCATCATGCTGCTACTAGCCTTATGACATTGATTTCATGGCTGAGTGATATTCCATTGTACATAAGGACCACAACTTCTTTATCCATTTTTCTCTTTCCTGGGATATTTAAGTTGGAATGAAGTGGAGGTCCTTGGCAACAGAGCAGCCCTAAACTTTGGTGTGCTTGTGTCTTGCTGATTTTTAATTTTCCCAATTTATACCCCCATGTGTGGAAGTGCCCTATGCGCTCTAAACTGTGTTTTTTAGATGTTTCAGGACACACCATACCTTCTCCAGAGTGGCTGTTGGCAATTTACATCCCGCCCATCAGCATAGCAAGGCTCCCATTTCTCCATGGCCTGTCCTGCATTTCTGGTTTTGACACTTTTCTCAGCATGGCCCTTTTGACCGATGGGAAGCGAGACTTCTTTGTAGCACTGATTTGCCTTTCCAGGTTGCTTGGTTGGCCAAAAAGGGCGTATGCGTTTTTTCCTGAATATATTCAGGAAAAAACGCATACGCCCTTTTTGGCCAAGGGCCTCATTGTCAACGTTTTGCTGCTTTTCATGTGCTTTAAAGGCGATTCGAATCTACCTCCTGAAATCTGTTTCCTGCAATTCTGCCTTGATTTCAACTCCTCTTCTTTGCCTTCCGTCAATATATTTGTGGACGAGAGTTATCATTTATAACTCTGCAGGTTTGTGAATTGCAGTGCCCTGAAGCTCCATGTTACAACTCGCTTTTTGGGAGCTGGCCGTAAAAGCGCAGGATGGCTTCAGGCCCTGTTCTGGTTCCGGGGGGCAGGCTGAGCCTGTGGTTAATTCTTCTCCCTGATGGGAAAATAGAGTGACCTGTGCCTGTCCCAACACCAAGAGCTAGTCTCTCATTGGTTCCCCATCTTCCCATTCATCCTCAGGACAAATTGCAACCTGTACGGAACAGGAGGTTAAAGATGCTGTTGCTCCAAGTAGGGAGATTGCTAGTAAAGTGGCTGGAATGGCGAACCCGAGCACAAGGAGATGAGAAATGATGTGCGTTTTAGAAACCTTTCCCCATCACACGGTGTACCATCTTCTGGATTTCTAATGCATGTTTTCGATGTAGGAAGATGCCCTTGAACCTCGAGATTTGGGACCCATGCGATGGTTACCACGCAGTATTACTTTAAAGGGTGTGCGTTTGCTCACCCAGCCTCACCAAATCTCTCAGCCCCAAGAGTGTCCACCCTTATGTCTCATCCAGCTGTGGGTCTAGATATGGTCAATCTGGTTTGCATCACAGCCCCTGAACGAATTGTGTAAGAATTTCTCTCTCTTTCTCTGTCTTTGTTTCATGTGTTTTTAAAAGTAATTTATGTTTATAATGGGGTTTAGCTGCTTTTCACTGCTGTGTTTATGCCGCTTTACACCCACTTGACACACTAACAGAGAGATTTCAATACATAGGTTTTAAGATTATTACTAGTCAGGTATATACTTGTGTGGTGAATAGGGGGTGTTGAGTCCAGTTCTCTGAGCAAGGAGTCGGTCTTGTCTATTACATATTGGGTTTATGGAACGGTATCTCAGCTAATTTGAAACCCTTGTTTTATGTATTACCCCACCTCACCTTTCCTGTTAAGCAGCCATAGTGTGTTTTCTGCATGTGTGACTCTGTTCTGTTTTGTAATTCAGTTCAAGTGTAATGGTTTTTACTTTCCCTGTATAAGTGATATCTTATGAGAAGTGTCCTTTTCTGTGTGACTTATTTCACTTAGAATCGTCGTACCTAAATCCACTCATCATGCTGCTACTAGCCTTATGACATTGATTTCATGGCTGAGTGATATTCCATTGTACATAAGGACCACAACTTCTTTATCCATTTTTCTCTTTCCTGGGATATTGAAGGTGGAATGAAGTGGAGGTCCTTGGCAACAGAGCAGCCCTAAACTTTGGTGTGCTTGTGTCTTGCTGATTTTTAATTTTCCCAATTTATACCCCCATGCGTGGAAGTGCCCTATGCGCTCTAAGCTGTGTTTTATAGATGTTTGAAGACACACCGTACCCTTCTCCAGCGTGGCTGTTGGCAATTTACATCCCGCCCATCAGCGTAGCAAGGCTCCCATTTCTCCATGGCCTGTCCTGCATTTCCGGTTTTGACACTTTTCTCAGCATGGCCCATTTGACCGATGGGAAGCGAGACTTCTTTGTAGCGCTGATTTGCCTTTCCAGGTTGCTTGGTTGGCCAAAAAGGGCGTATGCGTTTTTTCCTGAATATATTCAGGAAAAAACGCATACGCCCTTTTTGGCCAAGGGCCTCATTGTCAACGTTTTGCTGCTTTTCATGTGCTTTAAAGGCGATTCGAATCTACCTCCTGAAATCTGTTTCCTGCAATTCTGCCTTGATTTCAAACCCTCTTCTTTGCCTTCCCTCAATATATTTGTGGACGAGATTTATCATTTATAACTCTGCAGGTTTGTGAATTGCAGTGCCCTGAAGCTCCATTTTACAACTCGCTTTTTGGGAGCTGGCCGTAAAAGCGCAGGATGGCTTCAGGCCCTGTTCTGGTTCCGGGGGGCAGGCTGAGCCTGTGGTTAATTCTTCTCCCTGATGGGAAAATAGAGTGACCTGTGCCTGTCCCAACACCAAGAGCTAGTCTCTCATTGGTTCCCCATCTTCCCATTCATCCTCAGGACAAATTGCAACCTGTACGGAACAGGAGGTTAAAGATGCTGTTGCTCCAAGTAGGGAGATTGCTAGTAAAGTGGCTGGAATGGCGAACCCGAGCACAAGGAGATGAGAAATGATGTGCGTTTTAGAAACCTTTCCCCATCACACGGTGTACCATCTTCTGGATTTCTCATGCATGTTTTCGATGTAGGAAGATGCCCTTGAACCTCCAGATTTGGGACCCATGGGATGGGTACCATGCAGTATTACTTTAAAGGGTCTGCGTTTGCTCACCCAACCTCACCAAACCGCTCAGCCCCAACAGTGTCCACCCTTATGTCTCATCCAGCTGTGGGTCTAGATATGGTCAATCCAGGTTCCATCACAGCCCCTGAACGAATTGTGTAAGAATTTCTCTCTCTTTCACTGTCTTTGTTTCATGGGTTTTTAAAAGTAATTTATTTTTATAATGGGGTTTAGCTGCTTTTCACTGCTGTGTTTATGCCGCTTTACACCCACTTGACACTAACAGAGAGATTTCAATACATAGGTTTTAAGATTATTACTAGTCAGATATATCCTTGTGTGGTGAATAGGGGGTGTTGAGTCCAGTTCTCTGAGCAAGGAGTCGGTCTTGTCTATTACATATTGGGTTTATGGAACGGTATCTCAGCTAATTTGAAACCCTTGTTTTATATATCACCCCACCTCACCTTCCCTGTTAAGCAGCCATAGTGTGTTTTCTGCATGTGTGACTCTGTTCTGTTTTGTATTTCAGTTCAAGTGTAATGGTTTTTACTTTCCCTGTATAAGTGATATCTTATGAGAAGTGTCCTTTTCTGTGTGACTTATTTCACTTAGAATCGTCGTACCTAAATCCACTCATCATGCTGCTACTAGCCTTATGACATTGATTTCATGGCTGAGTGATATTCCATTGTACATAAGGACCACGACTTCTTTATCCATTTTTCTCTTTCCTGGGATATTTAAGTTGGAATGAAGTGGAGGTCCTTGGCAACAGAGCAGCCCTAAACTTTGGTGTGCTTGTGTCTTGCTGATTTTTAATTTTCCCAATTTATACCCCCATGTGTGGAAGTGCCCTATGCGCTCTAAACTGTGTTTTTTAGATGTTTCAGGACACACCATACCTTCTCCAGAGTGGCTGTTGGCAATTTACATCCCGCCCATCAGCATAGCAAGGCTCCCATTTCTCCATGGCCTGTCCTGCATTTCTGGTTTTGACACTTTTCTCAGCATGGCCCTTTTGACCGATGGGAAGAGAGACATCTTTGTAGCACTGATTTGCCTTTCCAGGTTGCTTGGTTGGCCAAAAAGGGCGTATGCATTTTTTCCTGAATATATTCAGGAAAAAACGCACACGCCCTTTTTGGCCAAGGGCCTCATTGTCAACGTTTTGCTGCTTTTCATGTGCTTTAAAGGCGATTCGAATCTACCTCCTGAAATCTGTTTCCTGCAATTCTGCCTTGATTTCAACTCCTCTTCTTTGCCTTCCGTCAGTATATTTGTGGACGAGAGTTATCATTTATAACTCTGCAGGTTTGTGAATTGCAGTGCCCTGAAGCTCCATGTTACAACTCGCTTTTTGGGAGCTGGCCGTAAAAGCGCAGGATGGCTTCAGGCCCTGTTCTGGTTCCGGGGGGCAGGCTGAGCCTGTGGTTAATTCTTCTCCCTGATGGGAAAATAGAGTGACCTGTGCCTGTCCCAACACCAAGAGCTAGTCTCTCATTGGTTCCCCATCTTCCCATTCATCCTCAGGACAAATTGCAACCTGTACGGAACAGGAGGTTAAAGATGCTGTTGCTCCAAGTAGGGAGATTGCTAGTAAAGTGGCTGGAATGGCGAACCCGAGCACAAGGAGATGAGAAATGATGTGCGTTTTAGAAACCTTTCCCCATCACACGGTGTACCATCTTCTGGATTTCTAATGCATGTTTTCGATGTAGGAAGATGCCCTTGAACCTCGAGATTTGGGACCCATGCGATGGTTACCACGCAGTATTACTTTAAAGGGTGTGCGTTTGCTCACCCAGCCTCACCAAATCTCTCAGCCCCAAGAGTGTCCACCCTTATGTCTCATCCAGCTGTGGGTCTAGATATGGTCAATCTGGTTTGCATCACAGCCCCTGAACGAATTGTGTAAGAATTTCTCTCTCTTTCTCTGTCTTTGTTTCATGTGTTTTTAAAAGTAATTTATGTTTATAATGGGGTTTAGCTGCTTTTCACTGCTGTGTTTATGCCGCTTTACACCCACTTGACACACTAACAGAGAGATTTCAATACATAGGTTTTAAGATTATTACTAGTCAGGTATATACTTGTGTGGTGAATAGGGGGTGTTGAGTCCAGTTCTCTGAGCAAGGAGTCGGTCTTGTCTATTACATATTGGGTTTATGGAACGGTATCTCAGCTAATTTGAAACCCTTGTTTTATGTATTACCCCACCTCACCTTTCCTGTTAAGCAGCCATAGTGTGTTTTCTGCATGTGTGACTCTGTTCTGTTTTGTAATTCAGTTCAAGTGTAATGGTTTTTACTTTCCCTGTATAAGTGATATCTTATGAGAAGTGTCCTTTTCTGTGTGACTTATTTCACTTAGAATCGTCGTACCTAAATCCACTCATCATGCTGCTACTAGCCTTATGACATTGATTTCATGGCTGAGTGATATTCCATTGTACATAAGGACCACAACTTCTTTATCCATTTTTCTCTTTCCTGGGATATTGAAGGTGGAATGAAGTGGAGGTCCTTGGCAACAGAGCAGCCCTAAACTTTGGTGTGCTTGTGTCTTGCTGATTTTTAATTTTCCCAATTTATACCCCCATGCGTGGAAGTGCCCTATGCGCTCTAAGCTGTGTTTTATAGATGTTTGAAGACACACCGTACCCTTCTCCAGCGTGGCTGTTGGCAATTTACATCCCGCCCATCAGCGTAGCAAGGCTCCCATTTCTCCATGGCCTGTCCTGCATTTCCGGTTTTGACACTTTTCTCAGCATGGCCCATTTGACCGATGGGAAGCGAGACTTCTTTGTAGCGCTGATTTGCCTTTCCAGGTTGCTTGGTTGGCCAAAAAGGGCGTATGCGTTTTTTCCTGAATATATTCAGGAAAAAACGCATACGCCCTTTTTGGCCAAGGGCCTCATTGTCAACGTTTTGCTGCTTTTCATGTGCTTTAAAGGCGATTCGAATCTACCTCCTGAAATCTGTTTCCTGCAATTCTGCCTTGATTTCAAACCCTCTTCTTTGCCTTCCCTCAATATATTTGTGGACGAGATTTATCATTTATAACTCTGCAGGTTTGTGAATTGCAGTGCCCTGAAGCTCCATTTTACAACTCGCTTTTTGGGAGCTGGCCGTAAAAGCGCAGGATGGCTTCAGGCCCTGTTCTGGTTCCGGGGGGCAGGCTGAGCCTGTGGTTAATTCTTCTCCCTGATGGGAAAATAGAGTGACCTGTGCCTGTCCCAACACCAAGAGCTAGTCTCTCATTGGTTCCCCATCTTCCCATTCATCCTCAGGACAAATTGCAACCTGTACGGAACAGGAGGTTAAAGATGCTGTTGCTCCAAGTAGGGAGATTGCTAGTAAAGTGGCTGGAATGGCGAACCCGAGCACAAGGAGATGAGAAATGATGTGCGTTTTAGAAACCTTTCCCCATCACACGGTGTACCATCTTCTGGATTTCTCATGCATGTTTTCGATGTAGGAAGATGCCCTTGAACCTCCAGATTTGGGACCCATGGGATGGGTACCATGCAGTATTACTTTAAAGGGTCTGCGTTTGCTCACCCAACCTCACCAAACCGCTCAGCCCCAACAGTGTCCACCCTTATGTCTCATCCAGCTGTGGGTCTAGATATGGTCAATCCAGGTTCCATCACAGCCCCTGAACGAATTGTGTAAGAATTTCTCTCTCTTTCACTGTCTTTGTTTCATGGGTTTTTAAAAGTAATTTATTTTTATAATGGGGTTTAGCTGCTTTTCACTGCTGTGTTTATGCCGCTTTACACCCACTTGACACTAACAGAGAGATTTCAATACATAGGTTTTAAGATTATTACTAGTCAGATATATCCTTGTGTGGTGAATAGGGGGTGTTGAGTCCAGTTCTCTGAGCAAGGAGTCGGTCTTGTCTATTACATATTGGGTTTATGGAACGGTATCTCAGCTAATTTGAAACCCTTGTTTTATATATCACCCCACCTCACCTTCCCTGTTAAGCAGCCATAGTGTGTTTTCTGCATGTGTGACTCTGTTCTGTTTTGTATTTCAGTTCAAGTGTAATGGTTTTTACTTTCCCTGTATAAGTGATATCTTATGAGAAGTGTCCTTTTCTGTGTGACTTATTTCACTTAGAATCGTCGTACCTAAATCCACTCATCATGCTGCTACTAGCCTTATGACATTGATTTCATGGCTGAGTGATATTCCATTGTACATAAGGACCACGACTTCTTTATCCATTTTTCTCTTTCCTGGGATATTTAAGTTGGAATGAAGTGGAGGTCCTTGGCAACAGAGCAGCCCTAAACTTTGGTGTGCTTGTGTCTTGCTGATTTTTAATTTTCCCAATTTATACCCCCATGTGTGGAAGTGCCCTATGCGCTCTAAACTGTGTTTTTTAGATGTTTCAGGACACACCATACCTTCTCCAGAGTGGCTGTTGGCAATTTACATCCCGCCCATCAGCATAGCAAGGCTCCCATTTCTCCATGGCCTGTCCTGCATTTCTGGTTTTGACACTTTTCTCAGCATGGCCCTTTTGACCGATGGGAAGAGAGACATCTTTGTAGCACTGATTTGCCTTTCCAGGTTGCTTGGTTGGCCAAAAAGGGCGTATGCATTTTTTCCTGAATATATTCAGGAAAAAACGCACACGCCCTTTTTGGCCAAGGGCCTCATTGTCAACGTTTTGCTGCTTTTCATGTGCTTTAAAGGCGATTCGAATCTACCTCCTGAAATCTGTTTCCTGCAATTCTGCCTTGATTTCAACTCCTCTTCTTTGCCTTCCGTCAGTATATTTGTGGACGAGAGTTATCATTTATAACTCTGCAGGTTTGTGAATTGCAGTGCCCTGAAGCTCCATGTTACAACTCGCTTTTTGGGAGCTGGCCGTAAAAGCGCAGGATGGCTTCAGGCCCTGTTCTGGTTCCGGGGGGCAGGCTGAGCCTGTGGTTAATTCTTCTCCCTGATGGGAAAATAGAGTGACCTGTGCCTGTCCCAACACCAAGAGCTAGTCTCTCATTGGTTCCCCATCTTCCCATTCATCCTCAGGACAAATTGCAACCTGTACGGAACAGGAGGTTAAAGATGCTGTTGCTCCAAGTAGGGAGATTGCTAGTAAAGTGGCTGGAATGGCGAACCCGAGCACAAGGAGATGAGAAATGATGTGCGTTTTAGAAACCTTTCCCCATCACACGGTGTACCATCTTCTGGATTTCTAATGCATGTTTTCGATGTAGGAAGATGCCCTTGAACCTCGAGATTTGGGACCCATGGGATGGGTACCATGCAGTATTACTTTAAAGGGTCTGCGTTTGCTCACCCAACCTCACCAAACCGCTCAGCCCCAACAGTGTCCACCCTTATGTCTCATCCAGCTGTGGGTCTAGATATGGTCAATCCAGGTTCCATCACAGCCCCTGAACGAATTGTGTAAGAATTTCTCTCTCTTTCACTGTCTTTGTTTCATGGGTTTTTAAAAGTAATTTATTTTTATAATGGGGTTTAGCTGCTTTTCACTGCTGTGTTTATGCCACTTTACACCCACTTGACACTAACAGAGAGATTTCAATACATAGGTTTTAAGATTATTACTAGTCAGATATATCCTTGTGTGGTGAATAGGGGGTGTTGAGTCCAGTTCTCTGAGCAAGGAGTCGGTCTTGTCTATTACATATTGGGTTTATGGAACGGTATCTCAGCTAATTTGAAACCCTTGTTTTATATATCACCCCACCTCACCTTCCCTGTTAAGCAGCCATAGTGTGTTTTCTGCATGTGTGACTCTGTTCTGTTTTGTATTTCAGTTCAAGTGTAATGGTTTTTACTTTCCCTCTATAAGTGATATCTTATGAGATGTGTCCTTTTCTGTGTGACTTATTTCACTTAGAATCATCGTACCTAAATCCACTCATCATGCTGCTACTAGCCTTATGACATTGATTTCATGGCTGAGTGATATTCCATTGTACATAAGGACCACAACTTCTTTATCCATTTTTCTCTTTCCTGGGATATTTAAGTTGGAATGAAGTGGAGGTCCTTGGCAACAGAGCAGCCCTAAACTTTGGTGTGCTTGTGTCTTGCTGATTTTTAATTTTCCCAATTTATACCCCCATGTGTGGAAGTGCCCTATGCGCTCTAAACTGTGTTTTTTAGATGTTTCAGGACACACCATACCTTCTCCAGAGTGGCTGTTGGCAATTTACATCCCGCCCATCAGCATAGCAAGGCTCCCATTTCTCCATGGCCTGTCCTGCATTTCTGGTTTTGACACTTTTCTCAGCATGGCCCTTTTGACCGATGGGAAGCGAGACTTCTTTGTAGCACTGATTTGCCTTTCCAGGTTGCTTGGTTGGCCAAAAAGGGCGTATGCGTTTTTTCCTGAATATATTCAGGAAAAAACGCATACGCCCTTTTTGGCCAAGGGCCTCATTGTCAACGTTTGGCTGCTTTTCATGTGCTTTAAAGGCGATTCGAATCTACCTCCTGAAATCTGTTTCCTGCAATTCTGCCTTGATTTCAACTCCTCTTCTTTGCCTTCCGTCAATATATTTGTGGACGAGAGTTATCATTTATAACTCTGCAGTTTTGTGAATTGCAGTGCCCTGAAGCTCCATGTTACAACTCGCTTTTTGGGAGCTGGCCGTAAAAGCGCAGGATGGCTTCAGGCCCTGTTCTGGTTCCGGGGGTCAGGCTGAGCCTGTGGTTAATTCTTCTCCCTGATGGGAAAATAGAGTGACCTGTGCCTGTCCCAACACCAAGAGCTAGTCTCTCATTGGTTCCCCATCTTCCCATTCATCCTCAGGACAAATTGCAACCTGTACGGAACAGGAGGTTAAAGATGCTGTTGCTCCAAGTAGGGAGATTGCTAGTAAAGTGGCTGGAATGGCGAACCCGAGCACAAGGAGATGAGAAATGATGTGCGTTTTAGAAACCTTTCCCCATCACACGGTGTACCATCTTCTGGATTTCTCATGCATGTTTTCGATGTAGGAAGATGCCCTTGAACCTCCAGATTTGGGACCCATGGGATGGGTACCATGCAGTATTACTTTAAAGGGTCTGCGTTTGCTCACCCAACCTCACCAAACCGCTCAGCCCCAAGAGTGTCCACCCTTATGTCTCATCCAGCTGTGGGTCTAGATATGGTCAATCCAGGTTCCATCACAGCCCCTGAACGAATTGTGTAAGAATTTCTCTCTCTTTCACTGTCTTTGTTTCATGGGTTTTTAAAAGTAATTTATTTTTATAATGGGGTTTAGCTGCTTTTCACTGCTGTGTTTATGCCGCTTTACACCCACTTGACACTAACAGAGAGATTTCAATACATAGGTTTTAAGATTATTACTAGTCAGATATATCCTTGTGTGGTGAATAGGGGGTGTTGAGTCCAGTTCTCTGAGCAAGGAGTCGGTCTTGTCTATTACATATTGGGTTTATGGAACGGTATCTCACCTAATTTGAAACCCTTGTTTTATGTATTACCCCACCTCACCTTTCCTGTTAAGCAGCCATAGTGTGTTTTCTGCATGTGTGACTCTGTTGTGTTTTGTAATTCAGTTCAAGTGTAATGGTTTTTACTTTCCCTGTATAAGTGATATCTTATGAGAAGTGTCCTTTTCTGTGTGACTTATTTCACTTAGAATCGTCGTACCTAAATCCACTCATCATGCTGCTACTAGCCTTATGACATTGATTTCATGGCTGAGTGATATTCCATTGTACATAAGGACCACGACTTTTTTATCCATTTTTCTCTTTCCTGGGATATTTAAGTTGGAATGAAGTGGAGGTCCTTGGCAACAGAGCAGCCCTAAACTTTGGTGTGCTTGTGTCTTGCTGATTTTTAATTTTCCCAATTTATACCCCCATGTGTGGAAGTGCCCTATGCGCTCTAAACTGTGTTTTTTAGATGTTTCAGGACACACCATACCTTCTCCAGAGTGGCTGTTGGCAATTTACATCCCGCCCATCAGCATAGCAAGGCTCCCATTTCTCCATGGCCTGTCCTGCATTTCTGGTTTTGACACTTTTCTCAGCATGGCCCTTTTGACCGATGGGAAGCGAGACTTCTTTGTAGCACTGATTTGCCTTTCCAGGTTGCTTGGTTGGCCAAAAAGGGCGTATGCATTTTTTCCTGAATATATTCAGGAAAAAACGCACACGCCCTTTTTGGCCAAGGGCCTCATTGTCAACGTTTTGCTGCTTTTCATGTGCTTTAAAGGCGATTCGAATCTACCTCCTGAAATCTGTTTCCTGCAATTCTGCCTTGATTTCAACTCCTCTTCTTTGCCTTCCGTCAATATATTTGTGGACGAGAGTTATCATTTATAACTCTGCAGGTTTGTGAATTGCAGTGCCCTGAAGCTCCATGTTACAACTCGCTTTTTGGGAGCTGGCCGTAAAAGCGCAGGATGGCTTCAGGCCCTGTTCTGGTTCCGGGGGGCAGGCTGAGCCTGTGGTTAATTCTTCTCCCTGATGGGAAAATAGAGTGACCTGTGCCTGTCCCAACACCAAGAGCTAGTCTCTCATTGGTTCCCCATCTTCCCATTCATCCTCAGGACAAATTGCAACCTGTACGGAACAGGAGGTTAAAGATGCTGTTGCTCCAAGTAGGGAGATTGCTAGTAAAGTGGCTGGAATGGCGAACCCGAGCACAAGGAGATGAGAAATGATGTGCGTTTTAGAAACCTTTCCCCATCACACGGTGTACCATCTTCTGGATTTCTCATGCATGTTTTCGATGTAGGAAGATGCCCTTGAACCTCCAGATTTGGGACCCATGGGATGGGTACCATGCAGTATTACTTTAAAGGGTCTGCGTTTGCTCACCCAACCTCACCAAACCGCTCAGCCCCAAGAGTGTCCACCCTTATGTCTCATCCAGCTGTGGGTCTAGATATGGTCAATCCAGGTTCCATCACAGCCCCTGAACGAATTGTGTAAGAATTTCTCTCTCTTTCACTGTCTTTGTTTCATGGGTTTTTAAAAGTAATTTATTTTTATAATGGGGTTTAGCTGCTTTTCACTGCTGTGTTTATGCCGCTTTACACCCACTTGACACTAACAGAGAGATTTCAATACATAGGTTTTAAGATTATTACTAGTCAGATATATCCTTGTGTGGTGAATAGGGGGTGTTGAGTCCAGTTCTCTGAGCAAGGAGTCGGTCTTGTCTATTACATATTGGGTTTATGGAACGGTATCTCACCTAATTTGAAACCCTTGTTTTATGTATTACCCCACCTCACCTTTCCTGTTAAGCAGCCATAGTGTGTTTTCTGCATGTGTGACTCTGTTGTGTTTTGTAATTCAGTTCAAGTGTAATGGTTTTTACTTTCCCTGTATAAGTGATATCTTATGAGAAGTGTCCTTTTCTGTGTGACTTATTTCACTTAGAATCGTCGTACCTAAATCCACTCATCATGCTGCTACTAGCCTTATGACATTGATTTCATGGCTGAGTGATATTCCATTGTACATAAGGACCACGACTTCTTTATCCATTTTTCTCTTTCCTGGGATATTTAAGTTGGAATGAAGTGGAGGTCCTTGGCAACAGAGCAGCCCTAAACTTTGGTGTGCTTGTGTCTTGCTGATTTTTAATTTTCCCAATTTATACCCCCATGTGTGGAAGTGCCCTATGCGCTCTAAACTGTGTTTTTTAGATGTTTCAGGACACACCATACCTTCTCCAGAGTGGCTGTTGGCAATTTACATCCCGCCCATCAGCATAGCAAGGCTCCCATTTCTCCATGGCCTGTCCTGCATTTCTGGTTTTGACACTTTTCTCAGCATGGCCCTTTTGACCGATGGGAAGCGAGACTTCTTTGTAGCACTGATTTGCCTTTCCAGGTTGCTTGGTTGGCCAAAAAGGGCGTATGCATTTTTTCCTGAATATATTCAGGAAAAAACGCACACGCCCTTTTTGGCCAAGGGCCTCATTGTCAACGTTTTGCTGCTTTTCATGTGCTTTAAAGGCGATTCGAATCTACCTCCTGAAATCTGTTTCCTGCAATTCTGCCTTGATTTCAACTCCTCTTCTTTGCCTTCCGTCAATATATTTGTGGACGAGAGTTATCATTTATAACTCTGCAGGTTTGTGAATTGCAGTGCCCTGAAGCTCCATGTTACAACTCGCTTTTTGGGAGCTGGCCGTAAAAGCGCAGGATGGCTTCAGGCCCTGTTCTGGTTCCGGGGGGCAGGCTGAGCCTGTGGTTAATTCTTCTCCCTGATGGGAAAATAGAGTGACCTGTGCCTGTCCCAACACCAAGAGCTAGTCTCTCATTGGTTCCCCATCTTCCCATTCATCCTCAGGACAAATTGCAACCTGTACGGAACAGGAGGTTAAAGATGCTGTTGCTCCAAGTAGGGAGATTGCTAGTAAAGTGGCTGGAATGGCGAACCCGAGCACAAGGAGATGAGAAATGATGTGCGTTTTAGAAACCTTTCCCCATCACACGGTGTACCATCTTCTGGATTTCTAATGCATGTTTTCGATGTAGGAAGATGCCCTTGAACCTCGAGATTTGGGACCCATGGGATGGGTACCATGCAGTATTACTTTAAAGGGTCTGCGTTTGCTCACCCAACCTCACCAAACCGCTCAGCCCCAAGAGTGTCCACCCTTATGTCTCATCCAGCTGTGGGTCTAGATATGGTCAATCCAGGTTCCATCACAGCCCCTGAACGAATTGTGTAAGAATTTCTCTCTCTTTCACTGTCTTTGTTTCATGGGTTTTTAAAAGTAATTTATTTTTATAATGGGGTTTAGCTGCTTTTCACTGCTGTGTTTATGCCACTTTACACCCACTTGACACTAACAGAGAGATTTCAATACATAGGTTTTAAGATTATTACTAGTCAGATATATCCTTGTGTGGTGAATAGGGGGTGTTGAGTCCAGTTCTCTGAGCAAGGAGTCGGTCTTGTCTATTACATATTGGGTTTATGGAACGGTATCTCAGCTAATTTGAAACCCTTGTTTTATATATCACCCCACCTCACCTTCCCTGTTAAGCAGCCATAGTGTGTTTTCTGCATGTGTGACTCTGTTCTGTTTTGTATTTCAGTTCAAGTGTAATGGTTTTTACTTTCCCTCTATAAGTGATATCTTATGAGATGTGTCCTTTTCTGTGTGACTTATTTCACTTAGAATCATCGTACCTAAATCCACTCATCATGCTGCTACTAGCCTTATGACATTGATTTCATGGCTGAGTGATATTCCATTGTACATAAGGACCACAACTTCTTTATCCATTTTTCTCTTTCCTGGGATATTTAAGTTGGAATGAAGTGGAGGTCCTTGGCAACAGAGCAGCCCTAAACTTTGGTGTGCTTGTGTCTTGCTGATTTTTAATTTTCCCAATTTATACCCCCATGTGTGGAAGTGCCCTATGCGCTCTAAACTGTGTTTTTTAGATGTTTCAGGACACACCATACCTTCTCCAGAGTGGCTGTTGGCAATTTACATCCCGCCCATCAGCATAGCAAGGCTCCCATTTCTCCATGGCCTGTCCTGCATTTCTGGTTTTGACACTTTTCTCAGCATGGCCCTTTTGACCGATGGGAAGCGAGACTTCTTTGTAGCACTGATTTGCCTTTCCAGGTTGCTTGGTTGGCCAAAAAGGGCGTATGCGTTTTTTCCTGAATATATTCAGGAAAAAACGCATACGCCCTTTTTGGCCAAGGGCCTCATTGTCAACGTTTTGCTGCTTTTCATGTGCTTTAAAGGCGATTCGAATCTACCTCCTGAAATCTGTTTCCTGCAATTCTGCCTTGATTTCAACTCCTCTTCTTTGCCTTCCGTCAATATATTTGTGGACGAGAGTTATCATTTATAACTCTGCAGGTTTGTGAATTGCAGTGCCCTGAAGCTCCATGTTACAACTCGCTTTTTGGGAGCTGGCCGTAAAAGCGCAGGATGGCTTCAGGCCCTGTTCTGGTTCCGGGGGTCAGGCTGAGCCTGTGGTTAATTCTTCTCCCTGATGGGAAAATAGAGTGACCTGTGCCTGTCCCAACACCAAGAGCTAGTCTCTCATTGGTTCCCCATCTTCCCATTCATCCTCAGGACAAATTGCAACCTGTACGGAACAGGAGGTTAAAGATGCTGTTGCTCCAAGTAGGGAGATTGCTAGTAAAGTGGCTGGAATGGCGAACCCGAGCACAAGGAGATGAGAAATGATGTGTGTTTTAGAAACCTTTCCCCATCACACGGTGTACCATCTTCTGGATTTCTAATGCATGTTTTCGATGTAGGAAGATGCCCTTGAACCTCGAGATTTGGGACCCATGGGATGGGTACCATGCAGTATTACTTTAAAGGGTCTGCGTTTGCTCACCCAACCTCACCAAATCGCTCAGCCCCAAGAGTGTCCACCCTTATGTCTCATCCAGCTGTGGGTCTAGATATGGTCAATCCAGGTTCCATCACAGCCCCTGAACGAATTGTGTAAGAATTTCTCTCTCTTTCACTGTCTTTGTTTCATGGGTTTTTAAAAGTAATTTATTTTTATAATGGGGTTTAGCTGCTTTTCACTGCTGTGTTTATGCCGCTTTACACCCACTTGACACTAACAGAGAGATTTCAATACATAGGTTTTAAGATTATTACTAGTCAGATATATCCTTGTGTGGTGAATAGGGGGTGTTGAGTCCAGTTCTCTGAGCAAGGAGTCGGTCTTGTCTATTACATATTGGGTTTATGGAACGGTATCTCAGCTAATTTGAAACCCTTGTTTTATGTATTACCCCACCTCACCTTTCCTGTTAAGCAGCCATAGTGTGTTTTCTGCATGTGTGACTCTGTTCTGTTTTGTAATTCAGTTCAAGTGTAATGGTTTTTACTTTCCCTGTATAAGTGATATCTTATGAGAAGTGTCCTTTTCTGTGTGACTTATTTCACTTAGAATCGTCGTACCTAAATCCACTCATCATGCTGCTACTAGCCTTATGACATTGATTTCATGGCTGAGTTATATTCCATTGTACATAAGGACCACAACTTCTTTATCCATTTTTCTCTTTCCTGGGATATTGAAGGTGGAATGAAGTGGAGGTCCTTGGCAACAGAGCAGCCCTAAACTTTGGTGTGCTTGTGTCTTGCTGATTTTTAATTTTCCCAATTTATACCCCCATGCGTGGAAGTGCCCTATGCGCTCTAAGCTGTGTTTTATAGATGTTTGAGGACACACCGTACCCTTCTCCAGCGTGGCTGTTGGCAATTTACATCCCGCCCATCAGCGTAGCAAGGCTCCCATTTCTCCATGGCCTGTCCTGCATTTCCGGTTTTGACACTTTTCTCAGCATGGCCCATTTGACCGATGGGAAGCGAGACTTCTTTGTAGCGCTGATTTGCCTTTCCAGGTTGCTTGGTTGGCCAAAAAGGGCGTATGCGTTTTTTCCTGAATATATTCAGGAAAAAACGCATACGCCCTTTTTGGCCAAGGGCCTCATTGTCAACGTTTTGCTGCTTTTCATGTGCTTTAAAGGCGATTCGAATCTACCTCCTGAAATCTGTTTCCTGCAATTCTGCCTTGATTTCAAACCCTCTTCTTTGCCTTCCCTCAATATATTTGTGGACGAGATTTATCATTTATAACTCTGCAGGTTTGTGAATTGCAGTGCCCTGAAGCTCCATTTTACAACTCGCTTTTTGGGAGCTGGCCGTAAAAGCGCAGGATGGCTTCAGGCCCTGTTCTGGTTCCGGGGGGCAGGCTGAGCCTGTGGTTAATTCTTCTCCCTGATGGGAAAATAGAGTGACCTGTGCCTGTCCCAACACCAAGAGCTAGTCTCTCATTGGTTCCCCATCTTCCCATTCATCCTCAGGACAAATTGCAACCTGTACGGAACAGGAGGTTAAAGATGCTGTTGCTCCAAGTAGGGAGATTGCTAGTAAAGTGGCTGGAATGGCGAACCCGAGCACAAGGAGATGAGAAATGATGTGCGTTTTAGAAACCTTTCCCCATCACACGGTGTACCATCTTCTGGATTTCTCATGCATGTTTTCGATGTAGGAAGATGCCCTTGAACCTCCAGATTTGGGACCCATGGGATGGGTACCATGCAGTATTACTTTAAAGGGTCTGCGTTTGCTCACCCAACCTCACCAAACCGCTCAGCCCCAACAGTGTCCACCCTTATGTCTCATCCAGCTGTGGGTCTAGATATGGTCAATCCAGGTTCCATCACAGCCCCTGAACGAATTGTGTAAGAATTTCTCTCTCTTTCACTGTCTTTGTTTCATGGGTTTTTAAAAGTAATTTATTTTTATAATGGGGTTTAGCTGCTTTTCACTGCTGTGTTTATGCCGCTTTACACCCACTTGACACTAACAGAGAGATTTCAATACATAGGTTTTAAGATTATTACTAGTCAGATATATCCTTGTGTGGTGAATAGGGGGTGTTGAGTCCAGTTCTCTGAGCAAGGAGTCGGTCTTGTCTATTACATATTGGGTTTATGGAACGGTATCTCAGCTAATTTGAAACCCTTGTTTTATATATCACCCCACCTCACCTTCCCTGTTAAGCAGCCATAGTGTGTTTTCTGCATGTGTGACTCTGTTCTGTTTTGTATTTCAGTTCAAGTGTAATGGTTTTTACTTTCCCTGTATAAGTGATATCTTATGAGAAGTGTCCTTTTCTGTGTGACTTATTTCACTTAGAATCGTCGTACCTAAATCCACTCATCATGCTGCTACTAGCCTTATGACATTGATTTCATGGCTGAGTGATATTCCATTGTACATAAGGACCACGACTTCTTTATCCATTTTTCTCTTTCCTGGGATATTTAAGTTGGAATGAAGTGGAGGTCCTTGGCAACAGAGCAGCCCTAAACTTTGGTGTGCTTGTGTCTTGCTGATTTTTAATTTTCCCAATTTATACCCCCATGTGTGGAAGTGCCCTATGCGCTCTAAACTGTGTTTTTTAGATGTTTCAGGACACACCATACCTTCTCCAGAGTGGCTGTTGGCAATTTACATCCCGCCCATCAGCATAGCAAGGCTCCCATTTCTCCATGGCCTGTCCTGCATTTCTGGTTTTGACACTTTTCTCAGCATGGCCCTTTTGACCGATGGGAAGCGAGACTTCTTTGTAGCACTGATTTGCCTTTCCAGGTTGCTTGGTTGGCCAAAAAGGGCGTATGCATTTTTTCCTGAATATATTCAGGAAAAAACGCACACGCCCTTTTTGGCCAAGGGCCTCATTGTCAACGTTTTGCTGCTTTTCATGTGCTTTAAAGGCGATTCGAATCTACCTCCTGAAATCTGTTTCCTGCAATTCTGCCTTGATTTCAACTCCTCTTCTTTGCCTTCCGTCAATATATTTGTGGACGAGAGTTATCATTTATAACTCTGCAGGTTTGTGAATTGCAGTGCCCTGAAGCTCCATGTTACAACTCGCTTTTTGGGAGCTGGCCGTAAAAGCGCAGGATGGCTTCAGGCCCTGTTCTGGTTCCGGGGGGCAGGCTGAGCCTGTGGTTAATTCTTCTCCCTGATGGGAAAATAGAGTGACCTGTGCCTGTCCCAACACCAAGAGCTAGTCTCTCATTGGTTCCCCATCTTCCCATTCATCCTCAGGACAAATTGCAACCTGTACGGAACAGGAGGTTAAAGATGCTGTTGCTCCAAGTAGGGAGATTGCTAGTAAAGTGGCTGGAATGGCGAACCCGAGCACAAGGAGATGAGAAATGATGTGCGTTTTAGAAACCTTTCCCCATCACACGGTGTACCATCTTCTGGATTTCTAATGCATGTTTTCGATGTAGGAAGATGCCCTTGAACCTCGAGATTTGGGACCCATGGGATGGGTACCATGCAGTATTACTTTAAAGGGTCTGCGTTTGCTCACCCAACCTCACCAAACCGCTCAGCCCCAACAGTGTCCACCCTTATGTCTCATCCAGCTGTGGGTCTAGATATGGTCAATCCAGGTTCCATCACAGCCCCTGAACGAATTGTGTAAGAATTTCTCTCTCTTTCACTGTCTTTGTTTCATGGGTTTTTAAAAGTAATTTATTTTTATAATGGGGTTTAGCTGCTTTTCACTGCTGTGTTTATGCCACTTTACACCCACTTGACACTAACAGAGAGATTTCAATACATAGGTTTTAAGATTATTACTAGTCAGATATATCCTTGTGTGGTGAATAGGGGGTGTTGAGTCCAGTTCTCTGAGCAAGGAGTCGGTCTTGTCTATTACATATTGGGTTTATGGAACGGTATCTCAGCTAATTTGAAACCCTTGTTTTATATATCACCCCACCTCACCTTCCCTGTTAAGCAGCCATAGTGTGTTTTCTGCATGTGTGACTCTGTTCTGTTTTGTATTTCAGTTCAAGTGTAATGGTTTTTACTTTCCCTCTATAAGTGATATCTTATGAGATGTGTCCTTTTCTGTGTGACTTATTTCACTTAGAATCATCGTACCTAAATCCACTCATCATGCTGCTACTAGCCTTATGACATTGATTTCATGGCTGAGTGATATTCCATTGTACATAAGGACCACAACTTCTTTATCCATTTTTCTCTTTCCTGGGATATTTAAGTTGGAATGAAGTGGAGGTCCTTGGCAACAGAGCAGCCCTAAACTTTGGTGTGCTTGTGTCTTGCTGATTTTTAATTTTCCCAATTTATACCCCCATGTGTGGAAGTGCCCTATGCGCTCTAAACTGTGTTTTTTAGATGTTTCAGGACACACCATACCTTCTCCAGAGTGGCTGTTGGCAATTTACATCCCGCCCATCAGCATAGCAAGGCTCCCATTTCTCCATGGCCTGTCCTGCATTTCTGGTTTTGACACTTTTCTCAGCATGGCCCTTTTGACCGATGGGAAGCGAGACTTCTTTGTAGCACTGATTTGCCTTTCCAGGTTGCTTGGTTGGCCAAAAAGGGCGTATGCGTTTTTTCCTGAATATATTCAGGAAAAAACGCATACGCCCTTTTTGGCCAAGGGCCTCATTGTCAACGTTTGGCTGCTTTTCATGTGCTTTAAAGGCGATTCGAATCTACCTCCTGAAATCTGTTTCCTGCAATTCTGCCTTGATTTCAACTCCTCTTCTTTGCCTTCCGTCAATATATTTGTGGACGAGAGTTATCATTTATAACTCTGCAGGTTTGTGAATTGCAGTGCCCTGAAGCTCCATGTTACAACTCGCTTTTTGGGAGCTGGCCGTAAAAGCGCAGGATGGCTTCAGGCCCTGTTCTGGTTCCGGGGGTCAGGCTGAGCCTGTGGTTAATTCTTCTCCCTGATGGGAAAATAGAGTGACCTGTGCCTGTCCCAACACCAAGAGCTAGTCTCTCATTGGTTCCCCATCTTCCCATTCATCCTCAGGAAAAATTGCAACCTGTACGGAACAGGAGGTTAAAGATGCTGTTGCTCCAAGTAGGGAGATTGCTAGTAAAGTGGCTGGAATGGCGAACCCGAGCACAAGGAGATGAGAAATGATGTGCGTTTTAGAAACCTTTCCCCATCACACGGTGTACCATCTTCTGGATTTCTAATGCATGTTTTCGATGTAGGAAGATGCCCTTGAACCTCGAGATTTGGGACCCATGGGATGGGTACCATGCAGTATTACTTTAAAGGGTCTGCGTTTGCTCACCCAACCTCACCAAATCGCTCAGCCCCAAGAGTGTCCACCCTTATGTCTCATCCAGCTGTGGGTCTAGATATGGTCAATCCAGGTTCCATCACAGCCCCTGAACGAATTGTGTAAGAATTTCTCTCTCTTTCACTGTCTTTGTTTCATGGGTTTTTAAAAGTAATTTATTTTTATAATGGGGTTTAGCTGCTTTTCACTGCTGTGTTTATGCCGCTTTACACCCACTTGACACTAACAGAGAGATTTCAATACATAGGTTTTAAGATTATTACTAGTCAGATATATCCTTGTGTGGTGAATAGGGGGTGTTGAGTCCAGTTCTCTGAGCAAGGAGTCGGTCTTGTCTATTACATATTGGGTTTATGGAACGGTATCTCAGCTAATTTGAAACCCTTGTTTTATGTATTACCCCACCTCACCTTTCCTGTTAAGCAGCCATAGTGTGTTTTCTGCATGTGTGACTCTGTTCTGTTTTGTAATTCAGTTCAAGTGTAATGGTTTTTACTTTCCCTGTATAAGTGATATCTTATGAGAAGTGTCCTTTTCTGTGTGACTTATTTCACTTAGAATCGTCGTACCTAAATCCACTCATCATGCTGCTACTAGCCTTATGACATTGATTTCATGGCTGAGTGATATTCCATTGTACATAAGGACCACAACTTCTTTATCCATTTTTCTCTTTCCTGGGATATTGAAGGTGGAATGAAGTGGAGGTCCTTGGCAACAGAGCAGCCCTAAACTTTGGTGTGCTTGTGTCTTGCTGATTTTTAATTTTCCCAATTTATACCCCCATGCGTGGAAGTGCCCTATGCGCTCTAAGCTGTGTTTTATAGATGTTTGAGGACACACCGTACCCTTCTCCAGCGTGGCTGTTGGCAATTTACATCCCGCCCATCAGCGTAGCAAGGCTCCCATTTCTCCATGGCCTGTCCTGCATTTCCGGTTTTGACACTTTTCTCAGCATGGCCCTTTTGACCGATGGGAAGCGAGACTTCTTTGTAGCGCTGATTTGCCTTTCCAGGTTGCTTGGTTGGCCAAAAAGGGCGTATGCGTTTTTTCCTGAATATATTCAGGAAAAAACGCATACGCCCTTTTTGGCCAAGGGCCTCATTGTCAACGTTTTGCTGCTTTTCATGTGCTTTAAAGGCGATTCGAATCTACCTCCTGAAATCTGTTTCCTGCAATTCTGCCTTGATTTCAAACCCTCTTCTTTGCCTTCCCTCAATATATTTGTGGACGAGATTTATCATTTATAACTCTGCAGGTTTGTGAATTGCAGTGCCCTGAAGCTCCATTTTACAACTCGCTTTTTGGGAGCTGGCCGTAAAAGCGCAGGATGGCTTCAGGCCCTGTTCTGGTTCCGGGGGGCAGGCTGAGCCTGTGGTTAATTCTTCTCCCTGATGGGAAAATAGAGTGACCTGTGCCTGTCCCAACACCAAGAGCTAGTCTCTCATTGGTTCCCCATCTTCCCATTCATCCTCAGGACAAATTGCAACCTGTACGGAACAGGAGGTTAAAGATGCTGTTGCTCCAAGTAGGGAGATTGCTAGTAAAGTGGCTGGAATGGCGAACCCGAGCACAAGGAGATGAGAAATGATGTGCGTTTTAGAAACCTTTCCCCATCACACGGTGTACCATCTTCTGGATTTCTAATGCATGTTTTCGATGTAGGAAGATGCCCTTGAACCTCGAGATTTGGGACCCATGGGATGGGTACCATGCAGTATTACTTTAAAGGGTCTGCGTTTGCTCACCCAACCTCACCAAACCGCTCAGCCCCAACAGTGTCCACCCTTATGTCTCATCCAGCTGTGGGTCTAGATATGGTCAATCCAGGTTCCATCACAGCCCCTGAACGAATTGTGTAAGAATTTCTCTCTCTTTCACTGTCTTTGTTTCATGGGTTTTTAAAAGTAATTTATTTTTATAATGGGGTTTAGCTGCTTTTCACTGCTGTGTTTATGCCACTTTACACCCACTTGACACTAACAGAGAGATTTCAATACATAGGTTTTAAGATTATTACTAGTCAGATATATCCTTGTGTGGTGAATAGGGGGTGTTGAGTCCAGTTCTCTGAGCAAGGAGTCGGTCTTGTCTATTACATATTGGGTTTATGGAACGGTATCTCAGCTAATTTGAAACCCTTGTTTTATATATCACCCCACCTCACCTTCCCTGTTAAGCAGCCATAGTGTGTTTTCTGCATGTGTGACTCTGTTCTGTTTTGTATTTCAGTTCAAGTGTAATGGTTTTTACTTTCCCTCTATAAGTGATATCTTATGAGATGTGTCCTTTTCTGTGTGACTTATTTCACTTAGAATCGTCGTACCTAAATCCACTCATCATGCTGCTACTAGCCTTATGACATTGATTTCATGGCTGAGTGATATTCCATTGTACATAAGGACCACAACTTCTTTATCCATTTTTCTCTTTCCTGGGATATTTAAGTTGGAATGAAGTGGAGGTCCTTGGCAACAGAGCAGCCCTAAACTTTGGTGTGCTTGTGTCTTGCTGATTTTTAATTTTCCCAATTTATACCCCCATGTGTGGAAGTGCCCTATGCGCTCTAAACTGTGTTTTTTAGATGTTTCAGGACACACCATACCTTCTCCAGAGTGGCTGTTGGCAATTTACATCCCGCCCATCAGCATAGCAAGGCTCCCATTTCTCCATGGCCTGTCCTGCATTTCTGGTTTTGACACTTTTCTCAGCATGGCCCTTTTGACCGATGGGAAGCGAGACTTCTTTGTAGCACTGATTTGCCTTTCCAGGTTGCTTGGTTGGCCAAAAAGGGCGTATGCGTTTTTTCCTGAATATATTCAGGAAAAAACGCATACGCCCTTTTTGGCCAAGGGCCTCATTGTCAACGTTTGGCTGCTTTTCATGTGCTTTAAAGGCGATTCGAATCTACCTCCTGAAATCTGTTTCCTGCAATTCTGCCTTGATTTCAACTCCTCTTCTTTGCCTTCCGTCAATATATTTGTGGACGAGAGTTATCATTTATAACTCTGCAGGTTTGTGAATTGCAGTGCCCTGAAGCTCCATGTTACAACTCGCTTTTTGGGAGCTGGCCGTAAAAGCGCAGGATGGCTTCAGGCCCTGTTCTGGTTCCGGGGGTCAGGCTGAGCCTGTGGTTAATTCTTCTCCCTGATGGGAAAATAGAGTGACCTGTGCCTGTCCCAACACCAAGAGCTAGTCTCTCATTGGTTCCCCATCTTCCCATTCATCCTCAGGAAAAATTGCAACCTGTACGGAACAGGAGGTTAAAGATGCTGTTGCTCCAAGTAGGGAGATTGCTAGTAAAGTGGCTGGAATGGCGAACCCGAGCACAAGGAGATGAGAAATGATGTGCGTTTTAGAAACCTTTCCCCATCACACGGTGTACCATCTTCTGGATTTCTAATGCATGTTTTCGATTTAGGAAGATGCCCTTGAACCTCGAGATTTGGGACCCATGGGATGGGTACCATGCAGTATTACTTTAAAGGGTCTGCGTTTGCTCACCCAACCTCACCAAACCGCTCAGCCCCAAGAGTGTCCACCCTTATGTCTCATCCAGCTGTGGGTCTAGATATGGTCAATCCAGGTTCCATCACAGCCCCTGAACGAATTGTGTAAGTATTTCTCTCTCTTTCACTGTCTTTGTTTCATGGGTTTTTAAAAGTAATTTATTTTTATAATGGGGTTTAGCTGCTTTTCACTGCTGTGTTTATGCCGCTTTACACCCACTTGACACTAACAGAGAGATTTCAATACATAGGTTTTAAGATTATTACTACTCAGATATATCCTTGTGTGGTGAATAGGGGGTGTTGAGTCCAGTTCTCTGAGCAAGGAGTCGGTCTTGTCTATTACAATTTGGGTTTATGGAACGGTATCTCAGCTAATTTGAAACCCTTGTTTTATGTATCACCCCACCTCACCTTTCCTGTTAAGCAGCCATAGTGTGTTTTCTGCATGTGTGACTCTGTTCTGTTTTGTAATTCAGTTCAAGTGTAATGGTTTTTACTTTCCCTGTATAAGTGATATCTTATGAGAAGTGTCCTTTTCTGTGTGACTTATTTCACTTAGAATCGTCATACCTAAATCCACTCATCATGCTGCTACTAGCCTTATGACATTGATTTCATGGCTGAGTGATATTCCATTGTACATAAGGACCAAAACTTCTTTATCCATTTTTCTCTTTCCTGGGATATTTAAGGTGAAATGAAGTGGAGGTCCTTGGCAACAGAGCAGCCATAAACTTTGGTGTGCTTGTGTCTTGCTGATTTTTAATTTTCCCAATTTATACCCCCATGCGTGGAAGTGCCCTATGCTCTCTAAGCTGTGTTTTTTAGATGTTTCAGGACACACCGTACCCTTCTCCAGCGTGGCTGTTGGCAATTTACATTCCGCCCATCAGCATAGCAAGGCTCCCATTTCTCCATGGCCTGTTCTGCATTTCTGGTTTTGACACTTTTCTCAGCATGGCCCTTTTGACCGATGGGAAGCGAGACTTCTTTGTAGCGCTGATTTGCCAATCCAGGTTGCTTGGTTGGCCAAAAAGGGCGTATGCGTTTTTTCCTGAATATATTCAGGAAAAAACGCATACGCCCTTTTTGGCCAAGGGCATCATTGTCAACGTTTTGCCGCTTTTCATGTGCTTTAAAGGGGATTCGAATCTACCTCCTGAAATCTGTTTCCTGCAATTCTGCCTTGATTTCAAATCCTCTTCTTTGCCTTCCCTCAATATATTTGTGGACGAGAGTTATCATTTATAACTCTGCAGGTTTGTGAATTGCAGTGCCCTGAAGCTCCATTTTACAACTTGCTTTTTTGGGAGCTGGCCGCAAAAGCGCAGGATGGCTTCAGGCCCTGTTCTGCTTCTGGGTGGCAGGCTGAGCCTGTGGATAATTCTTCTTCCTGATGGGAAAATAGAGTGACCTGTGTCTGTCCCAATACCAAGAGCTAGTCTCTCATTGCTTCCCCGTCTTCCCGTTCATCCTCAGGACAAATTGCAACCTGTACGGAACAGGAGGTTAAAGGTGCTGATACTCCAAGTAGGGAGATTGCTAGTAAAGTGGCTGGAATTGCGAACCCGAGCTCAAGGAGATGACAAATGAGGTGCATTTTAGAAAGCTTTCCCCATCACACGGTGTACCATCTTCTGGGTTTCTCATGCATGTTTTCGATGTAGGAAGATGCCCTTGAACCTGGAGATTTGGGACCCATTGGATCGGTACCACACAGTATTACTTTAAAGGGTCTGCGTTTGCTCACCCAACCTCACCAAACCTCTCAGCCCCAAGAGTGTCCACCCTTATGTCTCATCCAGCTGTGGGTCTAGATATGGTCAATCCGGGTTGCATCACAGCCCCTGAACGAATTGTGTAAGAATTTCTCTCTCTTTCTCTGTCTTTGTTTCATGGGTTTTTAAAAGTAATCTATGTTTATAATGGGGTTTAGCTGCTTTTCACTGCTGTGTTTATGCCGCTTTACACCCACTTGACACACTAACAGAGAGATTTCAATACATAGGTTTTAAGATTATTACTAGTCAGATATATCCTTGTGTGGTGAATAGGGGGTGTTAAGTCCAGTTCTCTGAGCAAGGAGTAGGTCTTGTCTATTACATGTTGCGTTTATGGAACGGTATCTCAGCTAATTTGAAACCCTTGTTTTATGTATCAATCCACCTCACCTTTCCTGTTAAGCAGCCATAGTGTGTTTTCTGCATGTGTGACTCTGTTCTGTTTTGTATTTCAGTTCAAGTGTAATGGTTTTTACTTTCCCTCTATAAGTGATATCTTATGAGATGTGTCCTTTTCTGTGTGACTTATTTCACTTAGAATCATCGTACCTAAATCCACTCATCATGCTGCTACTAGCCTTATGACATTGATTTCATGGCTGAGTGATATTCCATTGTACATAAGGACCACAACTTCTTTATCCATTTTTCTCTTTCCTGGGATATTTAAGGTGGAATGAAGTGGAGGTCCTTGGCAACAGAGCAGCCCTAAACTTTGGTGTGCTTGTGTCTTGCTGATTTTTAATTTTCCCAATTTATACCCCCATGTGTGGAAGTGCCCTATGCGCTCTAAACTGTGTTTTTTAGATGTTTCAGGACACACCATACCTTCTCCAGAGTGGCTGTTGGCAATTTACATCCCGCCCATCAGCATAGCAAGGCTCCCATTTCTCCATGGCCTGTCCTGCATTTCTGGTTTTGACACTTTTCTCAGCATGGCCCTTTTGACCGATGGGAAGCGAGACTTCTTTGTAGCGCTGATTTGCCTTTCCAGGTTGCTTGGTTGGCCAAAAAGGGCGTATGCGTTTTTTCCTGAATATATTCAGGAAAAAACGCATACGCCCTTTTTGGCCAAGGGCCTCATTGTCAACGTTTTGCTGCTTTTCATGTGCTTTAAAGGGGATTCGAATCTACCTCCTGAAATCTGTTTCCTGCAATTCTGCCTTGATTTCAAATCCTCTTCTTTGCCTTCCCTCAATATATTTGTGGACGAGAGTTATCATTTATAACTCTGCAGGTTTGTGAATTGCAGTGCCCTGAAGCTCCATTTTACAACTCGCTTTTTGGGAGCTGGCCGTAAAAGCACAGGATGATTTCAGGCCCTGTGCTGGTTCCGGGGTGCAGCTGAGCCTGTGGTTAATTCTTCTTCCTGATGGGAAAATAGAGTGCCCTGTGCCTGTCCCAACACCTAGAGCTAGCCTCTCATTGGTTCCCCATCTTCCCATTCATCCTCAGGACAAATTGCAACCTGTACGGAACAGGAGGTTAAAGATGCTGTTGCTCCAAGTAGGGAGATTGCTAGTAAAGTGGCCTGAATGGCGAAGCCGAGCACAAGGAGATGAGAAATGATGTGCGTTTTAGAAACCTTTCCCCATCACACGGTGTACCATCTTCTGGGTTTCTCATGCATGTTTTCGATGTAGGAAGATGCCCTTGAACCTCGAGATTTGGGACCCATGGGATGGGTACCATGCAGTATTACTTTAAAGGGTCTGCGTTTGCTCACCCAACCTCACCAAACCGCTCAGCCCCAAGAGTGTCCACCCTTATGTCTCATCCAGCTGTGGGTCTAGATATGGTCAATCCAGGTTCCATCACAGCCCCTGAACGAATTGTGTAAGTATTTCTCTCTCTTTCACTGTCTTTGTTTCATGGGTTTTTAAAAGTAATTTATTTTTATAATGGGGTTTAGCTGCTTTTCACTGCTGTGTTTATGCCGCTTTACACCCACTTGACACTAACAGAGAGATTTCAATACATAGGTTTTAAGATTATTACTACTCAGATATATCCTTGTGTGGTGAATAGGGGGTGTTGAGTCCAGTTCTCTGAGCAAGGAGTCGGTCTTGTCTATTACATATTGGGTTTATGGAACGGTATCTCAGCTAATTTGAAACCCTTGTTTTATGTATCACCCCACCTCACCTTTCCTGTTAAGCAGCCATAGTGTGTTTTCTGCATGTGTGACTCTGTTCTGTTTTGTAATTCAGTTCAAGTGTAATGGTTTTTACTTTCCCTGTATAAGTGATATCTTATGAGAAGTGTCCTTTTCTGTGTGACTTATTTCACTTAGAATCGTCATACCTAAATCCACTCATCATGCTGCTACTAGCCTTATGACATTGATTTCATGGCTGAGTGATATTCCATTGTACATAAGGACCAAAACTTCTTTATCCATTTTTCTCTTTCCTGGGATATTTAAGGTGGAATGAAGTGGAGGTCCTTGGCAACAGAGCAGCCCTAAACTTTGGTGTGCTTGTGTCTTGCTGATTTTTAATTTTCCCAATTTATACCCCCATGCGTGGAAGTGCCCTATGCTCTCTAAGCTGTGTTTTTTAGATGTTTCAGGACACACCGTACCCTTCTCCAGCGTGGCTGTTGGCAATTTACATTCCGCCCATCAGCATAGCAAGGCTCCCATTTCTCCATGGCCTGTTCTGCATTTCTGGTTTTGACACTTTTCTCAGCATGGCCCTTTTGACCGATGGGAAGCGAGACTTCTTTGTAGCGCTGATTTGCCTTTCCAGGTTGCTTGGTTGGCCAAAAAGGGCGTATGCGTTTTTTCCTGAATATATTCAGGAAAAAACGCATACGCCCTTTTTGGCCAAGGGCCTCATTGTCAACGTTTTGCTGCTTTTCATGTGCTTTAAAGGCGATTCGAATCTACCTCCTGAAATCTGTTTCCTGCAATTCTGCCTTGATTTCAAATCCTCTTCTTTGCCTTCCCTCAGTATATTTGTGGACGAGAGTTATCATTTATAACTCTGCAGGTTTGTGAATTGCAGTGCCCTGAAGCTCCATTTTACAACTCGCTTTTTGGGAGCTGGCCGTAAAAGCGCAGGATGGTTTCAGGCCCTGTGCTGGTTCCGGGGTGCAGCTGAGCCTGTGGTTAATTCTTCTTCCTGATGGGAAAATAGAGTGACCTGTGCCTGTCCCAACACCTAGAGCTAGCCTCTCATTGGTTCCCCATCTTCCCATTCATCCTCAGGACAAATTGCAACCTGTACGGAACAGGAGGTTAAAGGTGCTGATGCTCCAAGTAGGGAGATTGCTAGTAAAGTGGCTGGAATGGCGAACCCGAGCACAAGGAGATGAGAAATGAGGTGCGTTTTAGGAACCTTTCCCCATCACACGGTGTACCATCTTCTGGGTTTCTCATGCATGTTTTCGATGTAGGAAGATGCCCTTGAACCTATAGATTTGGGACCCATGGGATGGGTACCACACAGTATTACTTTAAAGGGTCTGCGTTTGCTCACCCAACCTCACCAAACCTCTCAGCCCCAAGAGTGTCCACCCTTATGTCTCATCCAGCTGTGTGTCTAGATATGGTCAATCCGGGTTGCATCACAGCCCCTGAACGAATTGTGTAAGAATTTCTCTCTCTTTCTCTGTCTTTGTTTCATGGGTTTTTAAAAGTAATTTATGTTTATAATGGGGTTTAGCTGCTTTTCACTGCTGTGTTTATGCCGCTTTACACCCACTTGACACACTAACAGAGAGATTTCAATACATAGGTTTTAAGATTATTACTAGTCAGATATATCCTTGTGTGGTGAATAGGTGGTGTTAAGTCCAGTTCTCTGAGCAAGGAGTAGGTCTTGTCTATTACATGTTGGGTTTATGGAACGGTATCTCAGCTAATTTGAAACCCTTGTTTTATGTATCACCCCACCTCACCTTTCCTGTTAAGCAGCCATAGTGTGTTTTCTGCATGTGTGACTCTGTTCTGTTTTGGAATTCAGTTCAAGTGTAATGGTTTTTACTTTCCCTGTATAAGTGATATCTTATGAGAAGTGTCCTTTTCTGTGTGACTTATTTCACTTAGAATCGTCGTACCTAAATCCACTCATCATGCTGCTACTAGCCTTATGACATTGATTTCATGGCTGAGTGATATTCCATTGTACATAAGGACCACAACTTCTTTATCCATTTTTCTCTTTCCTGGGATATTGAAGGTGGAATGAAGTGGAGGTCCTTGGCAACAGAGCAGCCCTAAACTTTGGTGTGCTTGTGTCTTGCTGATTTTTAATTTTCCCAATTTATACCCCCATGCGTGGAAGTGCCCTATGCGCTCTAAGCTGTGTTTTTTAGATGTTTGAGGACACACCGTACCCTTCTCCAGCGTGGCTGTTGGCAATTTACATCCCGCCCATCAGCATAGCAAGGCTCCCATTTCTCCATGGCCTGTCCTGCGTTTCTGGTTTTGACACTTTTCTCAGCATGGCCCTTTTGGCCGATGGGAAGCGAGACTTCTTTGTAGCGCTGATTTGCCTTTCCAGGTTGCTTGGTTGGCCAAAAAGGGCGTATGCGTTTTTTCCTGAATATATTCAGGAAAAAACGCATACGCCCTTTTTGGCCAAGGGCCTCATTGTCAACGTTTTGCTGCTTTTCATGTGCTTTAAAGGCGATTCGAATCTACCTCCTGAAATCTGTTTCCTGCAATTCTGCCTTGATTTCAAATCCTCTTCTTTGCCTTCCCTCAATATATTTGTGGACGAGAGTTATCATTTATAACTCTGCAGGTTTGTGAATTGCAGTGCCCTGAAGCTCCATTTTACAACTCGCTTTTTGGGAGCTGGCCGTAAAAGTGCAGGATGGTTTCAGGCCCTGTGCTGGTTCCGGGGGGCAGCTGAGCCTGTGGTTAATTCTTCTTCCTGATGGGAAAATAGAGTGACCTGTGCCTGTCCCAGCACCTAGAGCTAGCCTCTCATTGGTTCCCCATCTTCCCATTCATCCTCAGGACAAATTGCAACCTGTACGGAACAGGAGGTTAAAGGTGCTGATGCTCCAAGTAGGGAGATTGCTAGTAAAGTGGCTGGAATGGCGAACCCGAGCACAAGGAGATGAGAAATGAGGTGCGTTTTAGGAACCTTTCCCCATCACACGGTGTACCATCTTCTGGGTTTCTCATGCATGTTTTCGATTTAGGAAGATGCCCTTGAACCTCGAGATTTGGGACCCATGGGATGGGTACCATGCAGTATTACTTTAAAGGGTCTGCGTTTGCTCACCCAACCTCACCAAACCGCTCAGCCCCAAGAGTGTCCACCCTTATGTCTCATCCAGCTGTGGGTCTAGATATGGTCAATCCAGGTTCCATCACAGCCCCTGAACGAATTGTGTAAGTATTTCTCTCTCTTTCACTGTCTTTGTTTCATGGGTTTTTAAAAGTAATTTATTTTTATAATGGGGTTTAGCTGCTTTTCACTGCTGTGTTTATGCCGCTTTACACCCACTTGACACTAACAGAGAGATTTCAATACATAGGTTTTAAGATTATTACTACTCAGATATATCCTTGTGTGGTGAATAGGGGGTGTTGAGTCCAGTTCTCTGAGCAAGGAGTCGGTCTTGTCTATTACAATTTGGGTTTATGGAACGGTATCTCAGCTAATTTGAAACCCTTGTTTTATGTATCACCCCACCTCACCTTTCCTGTTAAGCAGCCATAGTGTGTTTTCTGCATGTGTGACTCTGTTCTGTTTTGTAATTCAGTTCAAGTGTAATGGTTTTTACTTTCCCTGTATAAGTGATATCTTATGAGAAGTGTCCTTTTCTGTGTGACTTATTTCACTTAGAATCGTCATACCTAAATCCACTCATCATGCTGCTACTAGCCTTATGACATTGATTTCATGGCTGAGTGATATTCCATTGTACATAAGGACCACAACTTCTTTATCCATTTTTCTCTTTCCTGGGATATTTAAGTTGGAATGAAGTGGAGGTCCTTGGCAACAGAGCAGCCCTAAACTTTGGTGTGCTTGTGTCTTGCTGATTTTTAATTTTCCCAATTTATACCCCCATGTGTGGAAGTGCCCTATGCGCTCTAAACTGTGTTTTTTAGATGTTTCAGGACACACCATACCTTCTCCAGAGTGGCTGTTGGCAATTTACATCCCGCCCATCAGCATAGCAAGGCTCCCATTTCTCCATGGCCTGTCCTGCATTTCTGGTTTTGACACTTTTCTCAGCATGGCCCTTTTGACCGATGGGAAGCGAGACTTCTTTGTAGCACTGATTTGCCTTTCCAGGTTGCTTGGTTGGCCAAAAAGGGCGTATGCGTTTTTTCCTGAATATATTCAGGAAAAAACGCATACGCCCTTTTTGGCCAAGGGCCTCATTGTCAACGTTTGGCTGCTTTTCATGTGCTTTAAAGGCGATTCGAATCTACCTCCTGAAATCTGTTTCCTGCAATTCTGCCTTGATTTCAACTCCTCTTCTTTGCCTTCCGTCAATATATTTGTGGACGAGAGTTATCATTTATAACTCTGCAGGTTTGTGAATTGCAGTGCCCTGAAGCTCCATGTTACAACTCGCTTTTTGGGAGCTGGCCGTAAAAGCGCAGGATGGCTTCAGGCCCTGTTCTGGTTCCGGGGGTCAGGCTGAGCCTGTGGTTAATTCTTCTCCCTGATGGGAAAATAGAGTGACCTGTGCCTGTCCCAACACCAAGAGCTAGTCTCTCATTGGTTCCCCATCTTCCCATTCATCCTCAGGAAAAATTGCAACCTGTACGGAACAGGAGGTTAAAGATGCTGTTGCTCCAAGTAGGGAGATTGCTAGTAAAGTGGCTGGAATGGCGAACCCGAGCACAAGGAGATGAGAAATGATGTGCGTTTTAGAAACCTTTCCCCATCACACGGTGTACCATCTTCTGGATTTCTAATGCATGTTTTCGATGTAGGAAGATGCCCTTGAACCTCGAGATTTGGGACCCATGGGATGGGTACCATGCAGTATTACTTTAAAGGGTCTGCGTTTGCTCACCCAACCTCACCAAATCGCTCAGCCCCAAGAGTGTCCACCCTTATGTCTCATCCAGCTGTGGGTCTAGATATGGTCAATCCAGGTTCCATCACAGCCCCTGAACGAATTGTGTAAGAATTTCTCTCTCTTTCACTGTCTTTGTTTCATGGGTTTTTAAAAGTAATTTATTTTTATAATGGGGTTTAGCTGCTTTTCACTGCTGTGTTTATGCCGCTTTACACCCACTTGACACTAACAGAGAGATTTCAATACATAGGTTTTAAGATTATTACTAGTCAGATATATCCTTGTGTGGTGAATAGGGGGTGTTGAGTCCAGTTCTCTGAGCAAGGAGTCGGTCTTGTCTATTACATATTGGGTTTATGGAACGGTATCTCAGCTAATTTGAAACCCTTGTTTTATGTATTACCCCACCTCACCTTTCCTGTTAAGCAGCCATAGTGTGTTTTCTGCATGTGTGACTCTGTTCTGTTTTGTAATTCAGTTCAAGTGTAATGGTTTTTACTTTCCCTGTATAAGTGATATCTTATGAGAAGTGTCCTTTTCTGTGTGACTTATTTCACTTAGAATCGTCGTACCTAAATCCACTCATCATGCTGCTACTAGCCTTATGACATTGATTTCATGGCTGAGTGATATTCCATTGTACATAAGGACCACAACTTCTTTATCCATTTTTCTCTTTCCTGGGATATTGAAGGTGGAATGAAGTGGAGGTCCTTGGCAACAGAGCAGCCCTAAACTTTGGTGTGCTTGTGTCTTGCTGATTTTTAATTTTCCCAATTTATACCCCCATGCGTGGAAGTGCCCTATGCGCTCTAAGCTGTGTTTTATAGATGTTTGAGGACACACCGTACCCTTCTCCAGCGTGGCTGTTGGCAATTTACATCCCGCCCATCAGCGTAGCAAGGCTCCCATTTCTCCATGGCCTGTCCTGCATTTCCGGTTTTGACACTTTTCTCAGCATGGCCCTTTTGACCGATGGGAAGCGAGACTTCTTTGTAGCGCTGATTTGCCTTTCCAGGTTGCTTGGTTGGCCAAAAAGGGCGTATGCGTTTTTTCCTGAATATATTCAGGAAAAAACGCATACGCCCTTTTTGGCCAAGGGCCTCATTGTCAACGTTTTGCTGCTTTTCATGTGCTTTAAAGGCGATTCGAATCTACCTCCTGAAATCTGTTTCCTGCAATTCTGCCTTGATTTCAAACCCTCTTCTTTGCCTTCCCTCAATATATTTGTGGACGAGATTTATCATTTATAACTCTGCAGGTTTGTGAATTGCAGTGCCCTGAAGCTCCATTTTACAACTCGCTTTTTGGGAGCTGGCCGTAAAAGCGCAGGATGGCTTCAGGCCCTGTTCTGGTTCCGGGGGGCAGGCTGAGCCTGTGGTTAATTCTTCTCCCTGATGGGAAAATAGAGTGACCTGTGCCTGTCCCAACACCAAGAGCTAGTCTCTCATTGGTTCCCCATCTTCCCATTCATCCTCAGGACAAATTGCAACCTGTACGGAACAGGAGGTTAAAGATGCTGTTGCTCCAAGTAGGGAGATTGCTAGTAAAGTGGCTGGAATGGCGAACCCGAGCACAAGGAGATGAGAAATGATGTGCGTTTTAGAAACCTTTCCCCATCACACGGTGTACCATCTTCTGGATTTCTAATGCATGTTTTCGATGTAGGAAGATGCCCTTGAACCTCGAGATTTGGGACCCATGGGATGGGTACCATGCAGTATTACTTTAAAGGGTCTGCGTTTGCTCACCCAACCTCACCAAACCGCTCAGCCCCAACAGTGTCCACCCTTATGTCTCATCCAGCTGTGGGTCTAGATATGGTCAATCCAGGTTCCATCACAGCCCCTGAACGAATTGTGTAAGAATTTCTCTCTCTTTCACTGTCTTTGTTTCATGGGTTTTTAAAAGTAATTTATTTTTATAATGGGGTTTAGCTGCTTTTCACTGCTGTGTTTATGCCACTTTACACCCACTTGACACTAACAGAGAGATTTCAATACATAGGTTTTAAGATTATTACTAGTCAGATATATCCTTGTGTGGTGAATAGGGGGTGTTGAGTCCAGTTCTCTGAGCAAGGAGTCGGTCTTGTCTATTACATATTGGGTTTATGGAACGGTATCTCAGCTAATTTGAAACCCTTGTTTTATATATCACCCCACCTCACCTTCCCTGTTAAGCAGCCATAGTGTGTTTTCTGCATGTGTGACTCTGTTCTGTTTTGTATTTCAGTTCAAGTGTAATGGTTTTTACTTTCCCTCTATAAGTGATATCTTATGAGATGTGTCCTTTTCTGTGTGACTTATTTCACTTAGAATCGTCGTACCTAAATCCACTCATCATGCTGCTACTAGCCTTATGACATTGATTTCATGGCTGAGTGATATTCCATTGTACATAAGGACCACAACTTCTTTATCCATTTTTCTCTTTCCTGGGATATTTAAGTTGGAATGAAGTGGAGGTCCTTGGCAACAGAGCAGCCCTAAACTTTGGTGTGCTTGTGTCTTGCTGATTTTTAATTTTCCCAATTTATACCCCCATGTGTGGAAGTGCCCTATGCGCTCTAAACTGTGTTTTTTAGATGTTTCAGGACACACCATACCTTCTCCAGAGTGGCTGTTGGCAATTTACATCCCGCCCATCAGCATAGCAAGGCTCCCATTTCTCCATGGCCTGTCCTGCATTTCTGGTTTTGACACTTTTCTCAGCATGGCCCTTTTGACCGATGGGAAGCGAGACTTCTTTGTAGCACTGATTTGCCTTTCCAGGTTGCTTGGTTGGCCAAAAAGGGCGTATGCGTTTTTTCCTGAATATATTCAGGAAAAAACGCATACGCCCTTTTTGGCCAAGGGCCTCATTGTCAACGTTTGGCTGCTTTTCATGTGCTTTAAAGGCGATTCGAATCTACCTCCTGAAATCTGTTTCCTGCAATTCTGCCTTGATTTCAACTCCTCTTCTTTGCCTTCCGTCAATATATTTGTGGACGAGAGTTATCATTTATAACTCTGCAGGTTTGTGAATTGCAGTGCCCTGAAGCTCCATGTTACAACTCGCTTTTTGGGAGCTGGCCGTAAAAGCGCAGGATGGCTTCAGGCCCTGTTCTGGTTCCGGGGGTCAGGCTGAGCCTGTGGTTAATTCTTCTCCCTGATGGGAAAATAGAGTGACCTGTGCCTGTCCCAACACCAAGAGCTAGTCTCTCATTGGTTCCCCATCTTCCCATTCATCCTCAGGAAAAATTGCAACCTGTACGGAACAGGAGGTTAAAGATGCTGTTGCTCCAAGTAGGGAGATTGCTAGTAAAGTGGCTGGAATGGCGAACCCGAGCACAAGGAGATGAGAAATGATGTGCGTTTTAGAAACCTTTCCCCATCACACGGTGTACCATCTTCTGGATTTGTAATGCATGTTTTCGATGTAGGAAGATGCCCTTGAACCTCGAGATTTGGGACCCATGGGATGGGTACCATGCAGTATTACTTTAAAGGGTCTGCGTTTGCTCACCCAACCTCACCAAATCGCTCAGCCCCAAGAGTGTCCACCCTTATGTCTCATCCAGCTGTGGGTCTAGATATGGTCAATACAGGTTCCATCACAGCCCCTGAACGAATTGTGTAAGAATTTCTCTCTCTTTCACTGTCTTTGTTTCATGGGTTTTTAAAAGTAATTTATTTTTATAATGGGGTTTAGCTGCTTTTCACTGCTGTGTTTATGCCGCTTTACACCCACTTGACACTAACAGAGAGATTTCAATACATAGGTTTTAAGATTATTACTAGTCAGATATATCCTTGTGTGGTGAATAGGGGGTGTTGAGACCAGTTCTCTGAGCAAGGAGTCGGTCTTGTCTATTACATATTGGGTTTATGGAACGGTATCTCAGCTAATTTGAAACCCTTGTTTTATGTATTACCCCACCTCACCTTTCCTGTTAAGCAGCCATAGTTTGTTTTCTGCATGTGTGACTCTGTTCTGTTTTGTAATTCAGTTCAAGTGTAATGGTTTTTACTTTCCCTGTATAAGTGATATCTTATGAGAAGTGTCCTTTTCTGTGTGACTTATTTCACTTAGAATCGTCGTACCTAAATCCACTCATCATGCTGCTACTAGCCTTATGACATTGATTTCATGGCTGAGTGATATTCCATTGTACATAAGGACCACAACTTCTTTATCCATTTTTCTCTTTCCTGGGATATTGAAGGTGGAATGAAGTGGAGGTCCTTGGCAACAGAGCAGCCCTAAACTTTGGTGTGCTTGTGTCTTGCTGATTTTTAATTTTCCCAATTTATACCCCCATGCGTGGAAGTGCCCTATGCGCTCTAAGCTGTGTTTTATAGATGTTTGAGGACACACCGTACCCTTCTCCAGCGTGGCTGTTGGCAATTTACATCCCGCCCATCAGCGTAGCAAGGCTCCCATTTCTCCATGGCCTGTCCTGCATTTCCGGTTTTGACACTTTTCTCAGCATGGCCCTTTTGACCGATGGGAAGCGAGACTTCTTTGTAGCGCTGATTTGCCTTTCCAGGTTGCTTGGTTGGCCAAAAAGGGCGTATGCGTTTTTTCCTGAATATATTCAGGAAAAAACGCATACGCCCTTTTTGGCCAAGGGCCTCATTGTCAACGTTTTGCTGCTTTTCATGTGCTTTAAAGGCGATTCGAATCTACCTCCTGAAATCTGTTTCCTGCAATTCTGCCTTGATTTCAAACCCTCTTCTTTGCCTTCCCTCAATATATTTGTGGACGAGATTTATCATTTATAACTCTGCAGGTTTGTGAATTGCAGTGCCCTGAAGCTCCATTTTACAACTCGCTTTTTGGGAGCTGGCCGTAAAAGCGCAGGATGGCTTCAGGCCCTGTTCTGGTTCCGGGGGGCAGGCTGAGCCTGTGGTTAATTCTTCTCCCTGATGGGAAAATAGAGTGACCTGTGCCTGTCCCAACACCAAGAGCTAGTCTCTCATTGGTTCCCCATCTTCCCATTCATCCTCAGGACAAATTGCAACCTGTACGGAACAGGAGGTTAAAGATGCTGTTGCTCCAAGTAGGGAGATTGCTAGTAAAGTGGCTGGAATGGCGAACCCGAGCACAAGGAGATGAGAAATGATGTGCGTTTTAGAAACCTTTCCCCATCACACGGTGTACCATCTTCTGGATTTCTCATGCATGTTTTCGATGTAGGAAGATGCCCTTGAACCTCGAGATTTGGGACCCATGGGATGGGTACCATGCAGTATTACTTTAAAGGGTCTGCGTTTCCTCACCCAACCTCACCAAAACGCTCAGCCCCAAGAGTGTCCACCCTTATGTCTCATCCAGCTGTGGGTCTAGATATGGTCAATCCAGGTTCCATCACAGCCCCTGAACGAATTGTGTAAGAATTTCTCTCTCTTTCACTGTCTTTGTTTCATGGGTTTTTAAAAGTAATTTATTTTTATAATGGGGTTTAGCTGCTTTTCACTGCTGTGCTTATGCCGCTTTACACCCACTTGACACTAACAGAGAGATTTCAGTACATAGGTTTTAAGATTATTACTACACAGATATATCCTTGTGTGGTGAATAGGGGGTGTTGAGTCCAGTTCTCTGAGCAAGGAGTCGGTCTTGTCTATTACATATTGGGTTTATGGAACGGTATCTCAGCTAATTTGAAACCCTTGTTTTATGTATCACCCCACCTCACCTTTCCTGTTAAGCAGCCATAGTGTGTTTTCTGCATGTGTGACTCTGTTCTGTTTTGGAATTCAGTTCAAGTGTAATGGTTTTTACTTTCCCTGTATAAGTGATATCTTATGAGAAGTGTCCTTTTCTGTGTGACTTATTTCACTTAGAATCGTCGTACCTAAATCCACTCATCATGCTGCTACTAGCCTTATGACATTGATTTCATGGCTGAGTGATATTCCATTGTACATAAGGACCACAACTTCTTTATCCATTTTTCTCTTTCCTGGGATATTGAAGGTGGAATGAAGTGGAGGTCCTTGGCAACAGAGCAGCCCTAAACTTTGGTGTGCTTGTGTCTTGCTGATTTTTAATTTTCCCAATTTATACCCCCATGCGTGGAAGTGCCCTATGCGCTCTAAGCTGTGTTTTTTAGATGTTTGAGGACACACCGTACCCTTCTCCAGCGTGGCTGTTGGCAATTTACATCCCGCCCATCAGCATAGCAAGGCTCCCATTTCTCCATGGCCTGTCCTGCGTTTCTGGTTTTGACACTTTTCTCAGCATGGCCCTTTTGGCCGATGGGAAGCGAGACTTCTTTGTAGCGCTGATTTGCCTTTCCAGGTTGCTTGGTTGGCCAAAAAGGGCGTATGCGTTTTTTCCTGAATATATTCAGGAAAAAACGCATACGCCCTTTTTGGCCAAGGGCCTCATTGTCAACGTTTTGCTGCTTTTCATGTGCTTTAAAGGCGATTCGAATCTACCTCCTGAAATCTGTTTCCTGCAATTCTGCCTTGATTTCAAATCCTCTTCTTTGCCTTCCCTCAATATATTTGTGGACGAGAGTTATCATTTATAACTCTGCAGGTTTGTGAATTGCAGTGCCCTGAAGCTCCATTTTACAACTCGCTTTTTGGGAGCTGGCCGTAAAAGTGCAGGATGGTTTCAGGCCCTGTGCTGGTTCCGGGGGGCAGCTGAGCCTGTGGTTAATTCTTCTTCCTGATGGGAAAATAGAGTGACCTGTGCCTGTCCCAGCACCTAGAGCTAGCCTCTCATTGGTTCCCCATCTTCCCATTCATCCTCAGGACAAATTGCAACCTGTACGGAACAGGAGGTTAAAGGTGCTGATGCTCCAAGTAGGGAGATTGCTAGTAAAGTGGCTGGAATGGCGAACCCGAGCACAAGGAGATGAGAAATGAGGTGCGTTTTAGGAACCTTTCCCCATCACACGGTGTACCATCTTCTGGGTTTCTCATGCATGTTTTCGATTTAGGAAGATGCCCTTGAACCTCGAGATTTGGGACCCATGGGATGGGTACCATGCAGTATTACTTTAAAGGGTCTGCGTTTGCTCACCCAACCTCACCAAACCGCTCAGCCCCAAGAGTGTCCACCCTTATGTCTCATCCAGCTGTGGGTCTAGATATGGTCAATCCAGGTTCCATCACAGCCCCTGAACGAATTGTGTAAGTATTTCTCTCTCTTTCACTGTCTTTGTTTCATGGGTTTTTAAAAGTAATTTATTTTTATAATGGGGTTTAGCTGCTTTTCACTGCTGTGTTTATGCCGCTTTACACCCACTTGACACTAACAGAGAGATTTCAATACATAGGTTTTAAGATTATTACTACTCAGATATATCCTTGTGTGGTGAATAGGGGGTGTTGAGTCCAGTTCTCTGAGCAAGGAGTCGGTCTTGTCTATTACAATTTGGGTTTATGGAACGGTATCTCAGCTAATTTGAAACCCTTGTTTTATGTATCACCCCACCTCACCTTTCCTGTTAAGCAGCCATAGTGTGTTTTCTGCATGTGTGACTCTGTTCTGTTTTGTAATTCAGTTCAAGTGTAATGGTTTTTACTTTCCCTGTATAAGTGATATCTTATGAGAAGTGTCCTTTTCTGTGTGACTTATTTCACTTAGAATCGTCATACCTAAATCCACTCATCATGCTGCTACTAGCCTTATGACATTGATTTCATGGCTGAGTGATATTCCATTGTACATAAGGACCACAACTTCTTTATCCATTTTTCTCTTTCCTGGGATATTTAAGTTGGAATGAAGTGGAGGTCCTTGGCAACAGAGCAGCCCTAAACTTTGGTGTGCTTGTGTCTTGCTGATTTTTAATTTTCCCAATTTATACCCCCATGTGTGGAAGTGCCCTATGCGCTCTAAACTGTGTTTTTTAGATGTTTCAGGACACACCATACCTTCTCCAGAGTGGCTGTTGGCAATTTACATCCCGCCCATCAGCATAGCAAGGCTCCCATTTCTCCATGGCCTGTCCTGCATTTCTGGTTTTGACACTTTTCTCAGCATGGCCCTTTTGACCGATGGGAAGCGAGACTTCTTTGTAGCACTGATTTGCCTTTCCAGGTTGCTTGGTTGGCCAAAAAGGGCGTATGCGTTTTTTCCTGAATATATTCAGGAAAAAACGCATACGCCCTTTTTGGCCAAGGGCCTCATTGTCAACGTTTGGCTGCTTTTCATGTGCTTTAAAGGCGATTCGAATCTACCTCCTGAAATCTGTTTCCTGCAATTCTGCCTTGATTTCAACTCCTCTTCTTTGCCTTCCGTCAATATATTTGTGGACGAGAGTTATCATTTATAACTCTGCAGGTTTGTGAATTGCAGTGCCCTGAAGCTCCATGTTACAACTCGCTTTTTGGGAGCTGGCCGTAAAAGCGCAGGATGGCTTCAGGCCCTGTTCTGGTTCCGGGGGTCAGGCTGAGCCTGTGGTTAATTCTTCTCCCTGATGGGAAAATAGAGTGACCTGTGCCTGTCCCAACACCAAGAGCTAGTCTCTCATTGGTTCCCCATCTTCCCATTCATCCTCAGGAAAAATTGCAACCTGTACGGAACAGGAGGTTAAAGATGCTGTTGCTCCAAGTAGGGAGATTGCTAGTAAAGTGGCTGGAATGGCGAACCCGAGCACAAGGAGATGAGAAATGATGTGCGTTTTAGAAACCTTTCCCCATCACACGGTGTACCATCTTCTGGATTTCTAATGCATGTTTTCGATGTAGGAAGATGCCCTTGAACCTCGAGATTTGGGACCCATGGGATGGGTACCATGCAGTATTACTTTAAAGGGTCTGCGTTTGCTCACCCAACCTCACCAAATCGCTCAGCCCCAAGAGTGTCCACCCTTATGTCTCATCCAGCTGTGGGTCTAGATATGGTCAATACAGGTTCCATCACAGCCCCTAAACGAATTGTGTAAGAATTTCTCTCTCTTTCACTGTCTTTGTTTCATGGGTTTTTAAAAGTAATTTATTTTTATAATGGGGTTTAGCTGCTTTTCACTGCTGTGTTTATGCCGCTTTACACCCACTTGACACTAACAGAGAGATTTCAATACATAGGTTTTAAGATTATTACTAGTCAGATATATCCTTGTGTGGTGAATAGGGGGTGTTGAGTCCAGTTCTCTGAGCAAGGAGTCGGTCTTGTCTATTACATATTGGGTTTATGGAACGGTATCTCAGCTAATTTGAAACCCTTGTTTTATGTATTACCCCACCTCACCTTTCCTGTTAAGCAGCCATAGTGTGTTTTCTGCATGTGTGACTCTGTTCTGTTTTGTAATTCAGTTCAAGTGTAATGGTTTTTACTTTCCCTGTATAAGTGATATCTTATGAGAAGTGTCCTTTTCTGTGTGACTTATTTCACTTAGAATCGTCGTACCTAAATCCACTCATCATGCTGCTACTAGCCTTATGACATTGATTTCATGGCTGAGTGATATTCCATTGTACATAAGGACCACAACTTCTTTATCCATTTTTCTCTTTCCTGGGATATTGAAGGTGGAATGAAGTGGAGGTCCTTGGCAACAGAGCAGCCCTAAACTTTGGTGTGCTTGTGTCTTGCTGATTTTTAATTTTCCCAATTTATACCCCCATGCGTGGAAGTGCCCTATGCGCTCTAAGCTGTGTTTTATAGATGTTTGAGGACACACCGTACCCTTCTCCAGCGCGGCTGTTGGCAATTTACATCCCGCCCATCAGCGTAGCAAGGCTCCCATTTCTCCATGGCCTGTCCTGCATTTCCGGTTTTGACACTTTTCTCAGCATGGCCCTTTTGACCGATGGGAAGCGAGACTTCTTTGTAGCGCTGATTTGCCTTTCCAGGTTGCTTGGTTGGCCAAAAAGGGCGTATGCGTTTTTTCCTGAATATATTCAGGAAAAAACGCATACGCCCTTTTTGGCCAAGGGCCTCATTGTCAACGTTTTGCTGCTTTTCATGTGCTTTAAAGGCGATTCGAATCTACCTCCTGAAATCTGTTTCCTGCAATTCTGCCTTGATTTCAAACCCTCTTCTTTGCCTTCCCTCAATATATTTGTGGACGAGATTTATCATTTATAACTCTGCAGGTTTGTGAATTGCAGTGCCCTGAAGCTCCATTTTACAACTCGCTTTTTGGGAGCTGGCCGTAAAAGCGCAGGATGGCTTCAGGCCCTGTTCTGGTTCCGGGGGGCAGGCTGAGCCTGTGGTTAATTCTTCTCCCTGATGGGAAAATAGAGTGACCTGTGCCTGTCCCAACACCAAGAGCTAGTCTCTCATTGGTTCCCCATCTTCCCATTCATCCTCAGGACAAATTGCAACCTGTACGGAACAGGAGGTTAAAGATGCTGTTGCTCCAAGTAGGGAGATTGCTAGTAAAGTGGCTGGAATGGCGAACCCGAGCACAAGGAGATGAGAAATGATGTGCGTTTTAGAAACCTTTCCCCATCACACGGTGTACCATCTTCTGGATTTCTAATGCATGTTTTCGATGTAGGAAGATGCCCTTGAACCTCGAGATTTGGGACCCATGGGATGGGTACCATGCAGTATTACTTTAAAGGGTCTGCGTTTGCTCACCCAACCTCACCAAACCGCTCAGCCCCAACAGTGTCCACCCTTATGTCTCATCCAGCTGTGGGTCTAGATATGGTCAATCCAGGTTCCATCACAGCCCCTGAACGAATTGTGTAAGAATTTCTCTCTCTTTCACTGTCTTTGTTTCATGGGTTTTTAAAAGTAATTTATTTTTATAATGGGGTTTAGCTGCTTTTCACTGCTGTGTTTATGCCACTTTACACCCACTTGACACTAACAGAGAGATTTCAATACATAGGTTTTAAGATTATTACTAGTCAGATATATCCTTGTGTGGTGAATAGGGGGTGTTGAGTCCAGTTCTCTGAGCAAGGAGTCGGTCTTGTCTATTACATATTGGGTTTATGGAACGGTATCTCAGCTAATTTGAAACCCTTGTTTTATATATCACCCCACCTCACCTTCCCTGTTAAGCAGCCATAGTGTGTTTTCTGCATGTGTGACTCTGTTCTGTTTTGTATTTCAGTTCAAGTGTAATGGTTTTTACTTTCCCTCTATAAGTGATATCTTATGAGATGTGTCCTTTTCTGTGTGACTTATTTCACTTAGAATCGTCGTACCTAAATCCACTCATCATGCTGCTACTAGCCTTATGACATTGATTTCATGGCTGAGTGATATTCCATTGTACATAAGGACCACAACTTCTTTATCCATTTTTCTCTTTCCTGGGATATTTAAGTTGGAATGAAGTGGAGGTCCTTGGCAACAGAGCAGCCCTAAACTTTGGTGTGCTTGTGTCTTGCTGATTTTTAATTTTCCCAATTTATACCCCCATGTGTGGAAGTGCCCTATGCGCTCTAAACTGTGTTTTTTAGATGTTTCAGGACACACCATACCTTCTCCAGAGTGGCTGTTGGCAATTTACATCCCGCCCATCAGCATAGCAAGGCTCCCATTTCTCCATGGCCTGTCCTGCATTTCTGGTTTTGACACTTTTCTCAGCATGGCCCTTTTGACCGATGGGAAGCGAGACTTCTTTGTAGCACTGATTTGCCTTTCCAGGTTGCTTGGTTGGCCAAAAAGGGCATATGCGTTTTTTCCTGAATATATTCAGGAAAAAACGCATACGCCCTTTTTGGCCAAGGGCCTCATTGTCAACGTTTGGCTGCTTTTCATGTGCTTTAAAGGCGATTCGAATCTACCTCCTGAAATCTGTTTCCTGCAATTCTGCCTTGATTTCAACTCCTCTTCTTTGCCTTCCGTCAATATATTTGTGGACGAGAGTTATCATTTATAACTCTGCAGGTTTGTGAATTGCAGTGCCCTGAAGCTCCATGTTACAACTCGCTTTTTGGGAGCTGGCCGTAAAAGCGCAGGATGGCTTCAGGCCCTGTTCTGGTTCCGGGGGTCAGGCTGAGCCTGTGGTTAATTCTTCTCCCTGATGGGAAAATAGAGTGACCTGTGCCTGTCCCAACACGAAGAGCTAGTCTCTCATTGGTTCCCCATCTTCCCATTCATCCTCAGGAAAAATTGCAACCTGTACGGAACAGGAGGTTAAAGATGCTGTTGCTCCAAGTAGGGAGATTGCTAGTAAAGTGGCTGGAATGGCGAACCCGAGCACAAGGAGATGAGAAATGATGTGCGTTTTAGAAACCTTTCCCCATCACACGGTGTACCATCTTCTGGATTTCTAATGCATGTTTTCGATGTAGGAAGATGCCCTTGAACCTCGAGATTTGGGACCCATGGGATGGGTACCATGCAGTATTACTTTAAAGGGTCTGCGTTTGCTCACCCAACCTCACCAAATCGCTCAGCCCCAAGAGTGTCCACCCTTATGTCTCATCCAGCTGTGGGTCTAGATATGGTCAATACAGGTTCCATCACAGCCCCTGAACGAATTGTGTAAGAATTTCTCTCTCTTTCACTGTCTTTGTTTCATGGGTTTTTAAAAGTAATTTATTTTTATAATGGGGTTTAGCTGCTTTTCACTGCTGTGTTTATGCCGCTTTACACCCACTTGACACTAACAGAGAGATTTCAATACATAGGTTTTAAGATTATTACTAGTCAGATATATCCTTGTGTGGTGAATAGGGGGTGTTGAGACCAGTTCTCTGAGCAAGGAGTCGGTCTTGTCTATTACATATTGGGTTTATGGAACGGTATCTCAGCTAATTTGAAACCCTTGTTTTATGTATTACCCCACCTCACCTTTCCTGTTAAGCAGCCATAGTTTGTTTTCTGCATGTGTGACTCTGTTCTGTTTTGTAATTCAGTTCAAGTGTAATGGTTTTTACTTTCCCTGTATAAGTGATATCTTATGAGAAGTGTCCTTTTCTGTGTGACTTATTTCACTTAGAATCGTCGTACCTAAATCCACTCATCATGCTGCTACTAGCCTTATGACATTGATTTCATGGCTGAGTGATATTCCATTGTACATAAGGACCACAACTTCTTTATCCATTTTTCTCTTTCCTGGGATATTGAAGGTGGAATGAAGTGGAGGTCCTTGGCAACAGAGCAGCCCTAAACTTTGGTGTGCTTGTGTCTTGCTGATTTTTAATTTTCCCAATTTATACCCCCATGCGTGGAAGTGCCCTATGCGCTCTAAGCTGTGTTTTATAGATGTTTGAGGACACACCGTACCCTTCTCCAGCGTGGCTGTTGGCAATTTACATCCCGCCCATCAGCGTAGCAAGGCTCCCATTTCTCCATGGCCTGTCCTGCATTTCCGGTTTTGACACTTTTCTCAGCATGGCCCTTTTGACCGATGGGAAGCGAGACTTCTTTGTAGCGCTGATTTGCCTTTCCAGGTTGCTTGGTTGGCCAAAAAGGGCGTATGCGTTTTTTCCTGAATATATTCAGGAAAAAACGCATACGCCCTTTTTGGCCAAGGGCCTCATTGTCAACGTTTTGCTGCTTTTCATGTGCTTTAAAGGCGATTCGAATCTACCTCCTGAAATCTGTTTCCTGCAATTCTGCCTTGATTTCAAACCCTCTTCTTTGCCTTCCCTCAATATATTTGTGGACGAGATTTATCATTTATAACTCTGCAGGTTTGTGAATTGCAGTGCCCTGAAGCTCCATTTTACAACTCGCTTTTTGGGAGCTGGCCGTAAAAGCGCAGGATGGCTTCAGGCCCTGTTCTGGTTCCGGGGGGCAGGCTGAGCCTGTGGTTAATTCTTCTCCCTGATGGGAAAATAGAGTGACCTGTGCCTGTCCCAACACCAAGAGCTAGTCTCTCATTGGTTCCCCATCTTCCCATTCATCCTCAGGACAAATTGCAACCTGTACGGAACAGGAGGTTAAAGATGCTGTTGCTCCAAGTAGGGAGATTGCTAGTAAAGTGGCTGGAATGGCGAACCCGAGCACAAGGAGATGAGAAATGATGTGCGTTTTAGAAACCTTTCCCCATCACACGGTGTACCATCTTCTGGATTTCTCATGCATGTTTTCGATGTAGGAAGATGCCCTTGAACCTCGAGATTTGGGACCCATGGGATGGGTACCATGCAGTATTACTTTAAAGGGTCTGCGTTTCCTCACCCAACCTCACCAAAACGCTCAGCCCCAAGAGTGTCCACCCTTATGTCTCATCCAGCTGTGGGTCTAGATATGGTCAATCCAGGTTCCATCACAGCCCCTGAACGAATTGTGTAAGAATTTCTCTCTCTTTCACTGTCTTTGTTTCATGGGTTTTTAAAAGTAATTTATTTTTATAATGGGGTTTAGCTGCTTTTCACTGCTGTGCTTATGCCGCTTTACACCCACTTGACACTAACAGAGAGATTTCAGTACATAGGTTTTAAGATTATTACTACACAGATATATCCTTGTGTGGTGAATAGGGGGTGTTGAGTCCAGTTCTCTGAGCAAGGAGTCGGTCTTGTCTATTACATATTGGGTTTATGGAACGGTATCTCAGCTAATTTGAAACCCTTGTTTTATGTATCACCCCACCTCACCTTTCCTGTTAAGCAGCCATAGTGTGTTTTCTGCATGTGTGACTCTGTTCTGTTTTGGAATTCAGTTCAAGTGTAATGGTTTTTACTTTCCCTGTATAAGTGATATCTTATGAGAAGTGTCCTTTTCTGTGTGACTTATTTCACTTAGAATCGTCGTACCTAAATCCACTCATCATGCTGCTACTAGCCTTATGACATTGATTTCATGGCTGAGTGATATTCCATTGTACATAAGGACCACAACTTCTTTATCCATTTTTCTCTTTCCTGGGATATTGAAGGTGGAATGAAGTGGAGGTCCTTGGCAACAGAGCAGCCCTAAACTTTGGTGTGCTTGTGTCTTGCTGATTTTTAATTTTCCCAATTTATACCCCCATGCGTGGAAGTGCCCTATGCGCTCTAAGCTGTGTTTTTTAGATGTTTGAGGACACACCGTACCCTTCTCCAGCGTGGCTGTTGGCAATTTACATCCCGCCCATCAGCATAGCAAGGCTCCCATTTCTCCATGGCCTGTCCTGCGTTTCTGGTTTTGACACTTTTCTCAGCATGGCCCTTTTGGCCGATGGGAAGCGAGACTTCTTTGTAGCGCTGATTTGCCTTTCCAGGTTGCTTGGTTGGCCAAAAAGGGCGTATGCGTTTTTTCCTGAATATATTCAGGAAAAAACGCATACGCCCTTTTTGGCCAAGGGCCTCATTGTCAACGTTTTGCTGCTTTTCATGTGCTTTAAAGGCGATTCGAATCTACCTCCTGAAATCTGTTTCCTGCAATTCTGCCTTGATTTCAAATCCTCTTCTTTGCCTTCCCTCAATATATTTGTGGACGAGAGTTATCATTTATAACTCTGCAGGTTTGTGAATTGCAGTGCCCTGAAGCTCCATTTTACAACTCGCTTTTTGGGAGCTGGCCGTAAAAGCGCAGGATGGTTTCAGGCCCTGTGCTGGTTCCGGGGGGCAGCTGAGCCTGTGGTTAATTCTTCTTCCTGATGGGAAAATAGAGTGACCTGTGCCTGTCCCAGCACCTAGAGCTAGCCTCTCATTGGTTCCCCATCTTCCCATTCATCCTCAGGACAAATTGCAACCTGTACGGAACAGGAGGTTAAAGGTGCTGATGCTCCAAGTAGGGAGATTGCTAGTAAAGTGGCTGGAATGGCGAACCCGAGCACAAGGAGATGAGAAATGAGGTGCGTTTTAGGAACCTTTCCCCATCACACGGTGTACCATCTTCTGGGTTTCTCATGCATGTTTTCGATTTAGGAAGATGCCCTTGAACCTCGAGATTTGGGACCCATGGGATGGGTACCATGCAGTATTACTTTAAAGGGTCTGCGTTTGCTCACCCAACCTCACCAAACCGCTCAGCCCCAAGAGTGTCCACCCTTATGTCTCATCCAGCTGTGGGTCTAGATATGGTCAATCCAGGTTCCATCACAGCCCCTGAACGAATTGTGTAAGTATTTCTCTCTCTTTCACTGTCTTTGTTTCATGGGTTTTTAAAAGTAATTTATTTTTATAATGGGGTTTAGCTGCTTTTCACTGCTGTGTTTATGCCGCTTTACACCCACTTGACACTAACAGAGAGATTTCAATACATAGGTTTTAAGATTATTACTACTCAGATATATCCTTGTGTGGTGAATAGGGGGTGTTGAGTCCAGTTCTCTGAGCAAGGAGTCGGTCTTGTCTATTACAATTTGGGTTTATGGAACGGTATCTCAGCTAATTTGAAACCCTTGTTTTATGTATCACCCCACCTCACCTTTCCTGTTAAGCAGCCATAGTGTGTTTTCTGCATGTGTGACTCTGTTCTGTTTTGTAATTCAGTTCAAGTGTAATGGTTTTTACTTTCCCTGTATAAGTGATATCTTATGAGAAGTGTCCTTTTCTGTGTGACTTATTTCACTTAGAATCGTCATACCTAAATCCACTCATCATGCTGCTACTAGCCTTATGACATTGATTTCATGGCTGAGTGATATTCCATTGTACATAAGGACCAAAACTTCTTTATCCATTTTTCTCTTTCCTGGGATATTTAAGGTGAAATGAAGTGGAGGTCCTTGGCAACAGAGCAGCCATAAACTTTGGTGTGCTTGTGTCTTGCTGATTTTTAATTTTCCCAATTTATACCCCCATGCGTGGAAGTGCCCTATGCTCTCTAAGCTGTGTTTTTTAGATGTTTCAGGACACACCGTACCCTTCTCCAGCGTGGCTGTTGGCAATTTACATTCCGCCCATCAGCATAGCAAGGCTCCCATTTCTCCATGGCCTGTTCTGCATTTCTGGTTTTGACACTTTTCTCAGCATGGCCCTTTTGACCGATGGGAAGCGAGACTTCTTTGTAGCGCTGATTTGCCAATCCAGGTTGCTTGGTTGGCCAAAAAGGGCGTATGCGTTTTTTCCTGAATATATTCAGGAAAAAACGCATACGCCCTTTTTGGCCAAGGGCATCATTGTCAACGTTTTGCCGCTTTTCATGTGCTTTAAAGGGGATTCGAATCTACCTCCTGAAATCTGTTTCCTGCAATTCTGCCTTGATTTCAAATCCTCTTCTTTGCCTTCCCTCAATATATTTGTGGACGAGAGTTATCATTTATAACTCTGCAGGTTTGTGAATTGCAGTGCCCTGAAGCTCCATTTTACAACTTGCTTTTTTGGGAGCTGGCCGCAAAAGCGCAGGATGGCTTCAGGCCCTGTTCTGCTTCTGGGTGGCAGGCTGAGCCTGTGGATAATTCTTCTTCCTGATGGGAAAATAGAGTGACCTGTGTCTGTCCCAATACCAAGAGCTAGTCTCTCATTGCTTCCCCGTCTTCCCGTTCATCCTCAGGACAAATTTCAACCTGTACGGAACAGGAGGTTAAAGGTGCTGATACTCCAAGTAGGGAGATTGCTAGTAAAGTGGCTGGAATTGCGAACCCGAGCTCAAGGAGATGACAAATGAGGTGCATTTTAGAAATCTTTCCCCATCACACGGTGTACCATCTTCTGGGTTTCTCATGCATGTTTTCGATGTAGGAAGATGCCCTTGAACCTGGAGATTTGGGACCCATTGGATCGGTACCACACAGTATTACTTTAAAGGGTCTGCGTTTGCTCACCCAACCTCACCAAACCTCTCAGCCCCAAGAGTGTCCACCCTTATGTCTCATCCAGCTGTGGGTCTAGATATGGTCAATCCGGGTTGCATCACAGCCCCTGAACGAATTGTGTAAGAATTTCTCTCTCTTTCTCTGTCTTTGTTTCATGGGTTTTTAAAAGTAATCTATGTTTATAATGGGGTTTAGCTGCTTTTCACTGCTGTGTTTATGCCGCTTTACACCCACTTGACACACTAACAGAGAGATTTCAATACATAGGTTTTAAGATTATTACTAGTCAGATATATCCTTGTGTGGTGAATAGGGGGTGTTAAGTCCAGTTCTCTGAGCAAGGAGTAGGTCTTGTCTATTACATGTTGCGTTTATGGAACGGTATCTCAGCTAATTTGAAACCCTTGTTTTATGTATCAATCCACCTCACCTTTCCTGTTAAGCAGCCATAGTGTGTTTTCTGCATGTGTGACTCTGTTCTGTTTTGTATTTCAGTTCAAGTGTAATGGTTTTTACTTTCCCTCTATAAGTGATATCTTATGAGATGTGTCCTTTTCTGTGTGACTTATTTCACTTAGAATCATCGTACCTAAATCCACTCATCATGCTGCTACTAGCCTTATGACATTGATTTCATGGCTGAGTGATATTCCATTGTACATAAGGACCACAACTTCTTTATCCATTTTTCTCTTTCCTGGGATATTTAAGGTGGAATGAAGTGGAGGTCCTTGGCAACAGAGCAGCCCTAAACTTTGGTGTGCTTGTGTCTTGCTGATTTTTAATTTTCCCAATTTATACCCCCATGCGTGGAAGTGCCCTATGCTCTCTAAGCTGTGTTTTTTAGATGTTTCAGGACACACCGTACCCTTCTCCAGCGTGGCTGTTGGCAATTTACATTCCGCCCATCAGCATAGCAAGGCTCCCATTTCTCCATGGCCTGTTCTGCATTTCTGGTTTTGACACTTTTCTCAGCATGGCCCTTTTGACCGATGGGAAGCGAGACTTCTTTGTAGCGCTGATTTGCCTTTCCAGGTTGCTTGGTTGGCCAAAAAGGGCGTATGCGTTTTTTCCTGAATATATTCAGGAAAAAACGCATACGCCCTTTTTGGCCAAGGGCCTCATTGTCAACGTTTTGCTGCTTTTCATGTGCTTTAAAGGGGATTCGAATCTACCTCCTGAAATCTGTTTCCTGCAATTCTGCCTTGATTTCAAATCCTCTTCTTTGCCTTCCCTCAATATATTTGTGGACGAGAGTTATCATTTATAACTCTGCAGGTTTGTGAATTGCAGTGCCCTGAAGCTCCATTTTACAACTCGCTTTTTGGGAGCTGGCCGTAAAAGCACAGGATGATTTCAGGCCCTGTGCTGGTTCCGGGGTGCAGCTGAGCCTGTGGTTAATTCTTCTTCCTGATGGGAAAATAGAGTGCCCTGTGCCTGTCCCAACACCTAGAGCTAGCCTCTCATTGGTTCCCCATCTTCCCATTCATCCTCAGGACAAATTGCAACCTGTACGGAACAGGAGGTTAAAGATGCTGTTGCTCCAAGTAGGGAGATTGCTAGTAAAGTGGCCTGAATGGCGAAGCCGAGCACAAGGAGATGAGAAATGATGTGCGTTTTAGAAACCTTTCCCCATCACACGGTGTACCATCTTCTGGGTTTCTCATGCATGTTTTCGATGTAGGAAGATGCCCTTGAACCTCGAGATTTGGGACCCATGGGATGGGTACCATGCAGTATTACTTTAAAGGGTCTGCGTTTGCTCACCCAACCTCACCAAACCGCTCAGCCCCAAGAGTGTCCACCCTTATGTCTCATCCAGCTGTGGGTCTAGATATGGTCAATCCAGGTTCCATCACAGCCCCTGAACGAATTGTGTAAGTATTTCTCTCTCTTTCACTGTCTTTGTTTCATGGGTTTTTAAAAGTAATTTATTTTTATAATGGGGTTTAGCTGCTTTTCACTGCTGTGTTTATGCCGCTTTACACCCACTTGACACTAACAGAGAGATTTCAATACATAGGTTTTAAGATTATTACTACTCAGATATATCCTTGTGTGGTGAATAGGGGGTGTTGAGTCCAGTTCTCTGAGCAAGGAGTCGGTCTTGTCTATTACATATTGGGTTTATGGAACGGTATCTCAGCTAATTTGAAACCCTTGTTTTATGTATCACCCCACCTCACCTTTCCTGTTAAGCAGCCATAGTGTGTTTTCTGCATGTGTGACTCTGTTCTGTTTTGTAATTCAGTTCAAGTGTAATGGTTTTTACTTTCCCTGTATAAGTGATATCTTATGAGAAGTGTCCTTTTCTGTGTGACTTATTTCACTTAGAATCGTCATACCTAAATCCACTCATCATGCTGCTACTAGCCTTATGACATTGATTTCATGGCTGAGTGATATTCCATTGTACATAAGGACCAAAACTTCTTTATCCATTTTTCTCTTTCCTGGGATATTTAAGGTGGAATGAAGTGGAGGTCCTTGGCAACAGAGCAGCCCTAAACTTTGGTGTGCTTGTGTCTTGCTGATTTTTAATTTTCCCAATTTATACCCCCATGCGTGGAAGTGCCCTATGCTCTCTAAGCTGTGTTTTTTAGATGTTTCAGGACACACCGTACCCTTCTCCAGCGTGGCTGTTGGCAATTTACATTCCGCCCATCAGCATAGCAAGGCTCCCATTTCTCCATGGCCTGTTCTGCATTTCTGGTTTTGACACTTTTCTCAGCATGGCCCTTTTGACCGATGGGAAGCGAGACTTCTTTGTAGCGCTGATTTGCCTTTCCAGGTTGCTTGGTTGGCCAAAAAGGGCGTATGCGTTTTTTCCTGAATATATTCAGGAAAAAACGCATACGCCCTTTTTGGCCAAGGGCCTCATTGTCAACGTTTTGCTGCTTTTCATGTGCTTTAAAGGCGATTCGAATCTACCTCCTGAAATCTGTTTCCTGCAATTCTGCCTTGATTTCAAATCCTCTTCTTTGCGTTCCCTCAGTATATTTGTGGACGAGAGTTATCATTTATAACTCTGCAGGTTTGTGAATTGCAGTGCCCTGAAGCTCCATTTTACAACTCGCTTTTTGGGAGCTGGCCGTAAAAGCGCAGGATGGTTTCAGGCCCTGTGCTGGTTCCGGGGTGCAGCTGAGCCTGTGGTTAATTCTTCTTCCTGATGGGAAAATAGAGTGACCTGTGCCTGTCCCAACACCTAGAGCTAGCCTCTCATTGGTTCCCCATCTTCCCATTCATCCTCAGGACAAATTGCAACCTGTACGGAACAGGAGGTTAAAGGTGCTGATGCTCCAAGTAGGGAGATTGCTAGTAAAGTGGCTGGAATGGAGAACCCAGGCACAAGGAGATGAGAAATGAGGTGCGTTTTAGGAACCTTTCCCCATCACACGGTGTACCATCTTCTGGGTTTCTCATGCATGTTTTCGATGTAGGAAGATGCCCTTGAACCTATAGATTTGGGACCCATGGGATGGGTACCACACAGTATTACTTTAAAGGGTCTGCGTTTGCTCACCCAACCTCACCAAACCTCTCAGCCCCAAGAGTGTCCACCCTTATGTCTCATCCAGCTGTGTGTCTAGATATGGTCAATCCGGGTTGCATCACAGCCCCTGAACGAATTGTGTAAGAATTTCTCTCTCTTTCTCTGTCTTTGTTTCATGGGTTTTTAAAAGTAATTTATGTTTATAATGGGGTTTAGCTGCTTTTCACTGCTGTGTTTATGCCGCTTTACACCCACTTGACACACTAACAGAGAGATTTCAATACATAGGTTTTAAGATTATTACTAGTCAGATATATCCTTGTGTGGTGAATAGGTGGTGTTAAGTCCAGTTCTCTGAGCAAGGAGTAGGTCTTGTCTATTACATGTTGGGTTTATGGAACGGTATCTCAGCTAATTTGAAACCCTTGTTTTATGTATCACCCCACCTCACCTTTCCTGTTAAGCAGCCATAGTGTGTTTTCTGCATGTGTGACTCTGTTCTGTTTTGGAATTCAGTTCAAGTGTAATGGTTTTTACTTTCCCTGTATAAGTGATATCTTATGAGAAGTGTCCTTTTCTGTGTGACTTATTTCACTTAGAATCGTCGTACCTAAATCCACTCATCATGCTGCTACTAGCCTTATGACATTGATTTCATGGCTGAGTGATATTCCATTGTACATAAGGACCACAACTTCTTTATCCATTTTTCTCTTTCCTGGGATATTGAAGGTGGAATGAAGTGGAGGTCCTTGGCAACAGAGCAGCCCTAAACTTTGGTGTGCTTGTGTCTTGCTGATTTTTAATTTTCCCAATTTATACCCCCATGCGTGGAAGTGCCCTATGCGCTCTAAGCTGTGTTTTTTAGATGTTTGAGGACACACCGTACCCTTCTCCAGCGTGGCTGTTGGCAATTTACATCCCGCCCATCAGCATAGCAAGGCTCCCATTTCTCCATGGCCTGTCCTGCATTTCTGGTTTTGACACTTTTCTCAGCATGGCCCTTTTGGCCGATGGGAAGCGAGACTTCTTTGTAGCGCTGATTTGCCTTTCCAGGTTGCTTGGTTGGCCAAAAAGGGCGTATGCGTTTTTTCCTGAATATATTCAGGAAAAAACGCATACCCCCTTTTTGGCCAAGGGTCTCATTGTCAACGTTTTGCTGCTTTTCATGTGCTTTAAAGGCGATTCGAATCTACCTCCTGAAATCTGTTTCCTGCAATTCTGCCTTGATTTCAAATCCTCTTCTTTGCCTTCCCTCAATATATTTGTGGACGAGAGTTATCATTTATAACTCTGCAGGTTTGTGAATTGCAGTTCCCTGAAGCTCCATTTTACAACTCGCTTTTTGGGAGCTGGCCGTAAAAGCGCAGGATGGTTTCAGGCCCTGTGCTGGTTCCGGGGGGCAGCTGAGCCTGTGGTTAATTCTTCTTCCTGATGGGAAAATAGAGTGACCTGTGCCTGTCCCAGCACCTAGAGCTAGCCTCTCATTGGTTCCCCATCTTCCCATTCATCCTCAGGACAAATTGCAACCTGTACGGAACAGGAGGTTAAAGGTGCTGATGCTCCAAGTAGGGAGATTGCTAGTAAAGTGGCTGGAATGGCGAACCCGAGCACAAGGAGATGAGAAATGAGGTGCGTTTTAGGAACCTTTCCCCATCACACGGTGTACCATCTTCTGGGTTTCTCATGCATGTTTTCGATTTAGGAAGATGCCCTTGAACCTCGAGATTTGGGACCCATGCGATGGGTACCACGCAGTATTACTTTAAAGGGTCTGCTTTTGCTCACCCAGCCTCACCAAATCTCTCAGCCCCAAGAGTGTCCACCCTTATGTCTCATCCAGCTGTGGGTCTAGATATGGTCAATCCAGGTTCCATCACAGCCCCTGAACGAATTGTGTAAGAATTTCTCTCTCTTTCACTGTCTTTGTTTCATGGGTTTTTAAAAGTAATTTATTTTTATAATGGGGTTTAGCTGCTTTTCACTGCTGTGTTTATGCCGCTTTACACCCACTTGACACACTAACAGAGAGATTTCAATACATAGGTTTTAAGATTATTGCTAGTCAGATATATCCTTGTGTGGTGAATATGGGGTGTTAAGTCCAGTTCTCTGAGCAAGGAGTAGGTCTTGTCTATTACATGTTGGGTTTATGGAATGGTATCTCAGCTAATTTGAAATCATTGTTTTATGTATCACCCCACCTCACCTTTCCTGTTAAGCAGCCATAGTGTGTTTTCTGCATGTGTGACTCTGTTCTGTTTTGGAATTCAGTTCAAGTGTAATGGTTTTTACTTTCCCTGTATAAGTGATATCTTATGAGAAGTGTCCTTTTCTGTGTGACTTATTTCACTTAGAATCTTCGTACCTAAATCCACTCATCATGCTGCTACTAGCCTTATGACATTGATTTCATGGCTGAGTGATATTCCATTGTACATAAGGACCACAACTTCTTTATCCATTTTTCTCTTTCCTGGGATATTTAAGGTGGAATGAAGTGGAGGTCCTTGGCAACAGAGCAGCCCTAAACTTTGGTGTGCTTGTGTCTTGCTGATTTTTAATTTTCCCAATTTATACCCCCATGCGTGGAAGTGCCCTATGCGCTCTAAGCTGTGTTTTTTAGATGTTTCAGGACACACCGTACCCTTCTCCAGCGTGGCTGTTGGCAATTTACATTCCGCCCATCAGCGTAGCAAGGCTCCCATTTCTCCATGGCCTGTTCTGCATTTCTGGTTTTGACACTTTTCTCAGCATGGCCCTTTTGACAGATGGGAAGCGAGACTTCTTTGTAGCGCTGATTTGCCTTTCCAGGTTGCTTGGTTGGCCAAAAAGGGCGTATGCGTTTTTTTCTGAATATATTCAGGAAAAAACGCATACGCCCTTTTTGGCCAAGGGCCTCATTGTCAACGTTTTGCTGCTTTTCATGTGCTTTAAAGGCGATTCGAATCTACCTCCTGAAATCTGTTTCCTGCAATTCTGCCTTGATTTCAAATCCTCTTCTTTGCCTTCCCTCAGTATATTTGTGGACGAGAGTTATCATTTATAACTCTGCAGGTTTGTGAATTGCAGTGCCCTGAAGCTCCATTTTACAACTCGCTTTTTGGGAGCTGGCCGTAAAAGCGCAGGATGGTTTCAGGCCCTGTGCTGGTTCCGGGGTGCAGCTGAGCCTGTGGTTAATTCTTCTTCCTGATGGGAAAATAGAGTGACCTGTGCCTGTCCCAACACCTAGAGCTAGCCTCTCATTGGTTCCCCATCTTCCCATTCATCCTCAGGACAAATTGCAACCTGTACGGAACAGGAGGTTAAAGGTGCTGATGCTCCAAGTAGGGAGATTGCTAGTAAAGTGGCTGGAATGGCGAACCCGAGCACAAGGAGATGAGAAATGAGGTGCGTTTTAGGAACCTTTCCCCATCACACGGTGTACCATCTTCTGGGTTTCTCATGCATGTTTTCGATGTAGGAAGATGCCCTTGAACCTATAGATTTGGGACCCATGGGATGGGTACCACACAGTATTACTTTAAAGGGTCTGCGTTTGCTCACCCAACCTCACCAAACCTCTCAGCCCCAAGAGTGTCCACCCTTATGTCTCATCCAGCTGTGTGTCTAGATATGGTCAATCCGGGTTGCATCACAGCCCCTGAACGAATTGTGTAAGAATTTCTCTCTCTTTCTCTGTCTTTGTTTCATGGGTTTTTAAAAGTAATTTATGTTTATAATGGGGTTTAGCTGCTTTTCACTGCTGTGTTTATGCCGCTTTACACCCACTTGACACACTAACAGAGAGATTTCAATACATAGGTTTTAAGATTATTACTAGTCAGATATATCCTTGTGTGGTGAATAGGTGGTGTTAAGTCCAGTTCTCTGAGCAAGGAGTAGGTCTTGTCTATTACATGTTGGGTTTATGGAACGGTATCTCAGCTAATTTGAAACCCTTGTTTTATGTATCACCCCACCTCACCTTTCCTGTTAAGCAGCCATAGTGTGTTTTCTGCATGTGTGACTCTGTTCTGTTTTGGAATTCAGTTCAAGTGTAATGGTTTTTACTTTCCCTGTATAAGTGATATCTTATGAGAAGTGTCCTTTTCTGTGTGACTTATTTCACTTAGAATCGTCGTACCTAAATCCACTCATCATGCTGCTACTAGCCTTATGACATTGATTTCATGGCTGAGTGATATTCCATTGTACATAAGGACCACAACTTCTTTATCCATTTTTCTCTTTCCTGGGATATTGAAGGTGGAATGAAGTGGAGGTCCTTGGCAACAGAGCAGCCCTAAACTTTGGTGTGCTTGTGTCTTGCTGATTTTTAATTTTCCCAATTTATACCCCCATGCGTGGAAGTGCCCTATGCGCTCTAAGCTGTGTTTTTTAGATGTTTGAGGACACACCGTACCCTTCTCCAGCGTGGCTGTTGGCAATTTACATCCCGCCCATCAGCATAGCAAGGCTCCCATTTCTCCATGGCCTGTCCTGCGTTTCTGGTTTTGACACTTTTCTCAGCATGGCCCTTTTGGCCGATGGGAAGCGAGACTTCTTTGTAGCGCTGATTTGCCTTTCCAGGTTGCTTGGTTGGCCAAAAAGGGCGTATGCGTTTTTTCCTGAATATATTCAGGAAAAAACGCATACGCCCTTTTTGGCCAAGGGCCTCATTGTCAACGTTTTGCTGCTTTTCATGTGCTTTAAAGGCGATTCGAATCTACCTCCTGAAATCTGTTTCCTGCAATTCTGCCTTGATTTCAAATCCTCTTCTTTGCCTTCCCTCAATATATTTGTGGACGAGAGTTATCATTTATAACTCTGCAGGTTTGTGAATTGCAGTGCCCTGAAGCTCCATTTTACAACTCGCTTTTTGGGAGCTGGCCGTAAAAGTGCAGGATGGTTTCAGGCCCTGTGCTGGTTCCGGGGGGCAGCTGAGCCTGTGGTTAATTCTTCTTCCTGATGGGAAAATAGAGTGACCTGTGCCTGTCCCAGCACCTAGAGCTAGCCTCTCATTGGTTCCCCATCTTCCCATTCATCCTCAGGACAAATTGCAACCTGTACGGAACAGGAGGTTAAAGGTGCTGATGCTCCAAGTAGGGAGATTGCTAGTAAAGTGGCTGGAATGGCGAACCCGAGCACAAGGAGATGAGAAATGAGGTGCGTTTTAGGAACCTTTCCCCATCACACGGTGTACCATCTTCTGGGTTTCTCATGCATGTTTTCGATTTAGGAAGATGCCCTTGAACCTCGAGATTTGGGACCCATGGGATGGGTACCATGCAGTATTACTTTAAAGGGTCTGCGTTTGCTCACCCAACCTCACCAAACCGCTCAGCCCCAAGAGTGTCCACCCTTATGTCTCATCCAGCTGTGGGTCTAGATATGGTCAATCCAGGTTCCATCACAGCCCCTGAACGAATTGTGTAAGTATTTCTCTCTCTTTCACTGTCTTTGTTTCATGGGTTTTTAAAAGTAATTTATTTTTATAATGGGGTTTAGCTGCTTTTCACTGCTGTGTTTATGCCGCTTTACACCCACTTGACACTAACAGAGAGATTTCAATACATAGGTTTTAAGATTATTACTACTCAGATATATCCTTGTGTGGTGAATAGGGGGTGTTGAGTCCAGTTCTCTGAGCAAGGAGTCGGTCTTGTCTATTACAATTTGGGTTTATGGAACGGTATCTCAGCTAATTTGAAACCCTTGTTTTATGTATCACCCCACCTCACCTTTCCTGTTAAGCAGCCATAGTGTGTTTTCTGCATGTGTGACTCTGTTCTGTTTTGTAATTCAGTTCAAGTGTAATGGTTTTTACTTTCCCTGTATAAGTGATATCTTATGAGAAGTGTCCTTTTCTGTGTGACTTATTTCACTTAGAATCGTCATACCTAAATCCACTCATCATGCTGCTACTAGCCTTATGACATTGATTTCATGGCTGAGTGATATTCCATTGTACATAAGGACCAAAACTTCTTTATCCATTTTTCTCTTTCCTGGGATATTTAAGGTGAAATGAAGTGGAGGTCCTTGGCAACAGAGCAGCCATAAACTTTGGTGTGCTTGTGTCTTGCTGATTTTTAATTTTCCCAATTTATACCCCCATGCGTGGAAGTGCCCTATGCTCTCTAAGCTGTGTTTTTTAGATGTTTCAGGACACACCGTACCCTTCTCCAGCGTGGCTGTTGGCAATTTACATTCCGCCCATCAGCATAGCAAGGCTCCCATTTCTCCATGGCCTGTTCTGCATTTCTGGTTTTGACACTTTTCTCAGCATGGCCCTTTTGACCGATGGGAAGCGAGACTTCTTTGTAGCGCTGATTTGCCAATCCAGGTTGCTTGGTTGGCCAAAAAGGGCGTATGCGTTTTTTCCTGAATATATTCAGGAAAAAACGCATACGCCCTTTTTGGCCAAGGGCATCATTGTCAACGTTTTGCCGCTTTTCATGTGCTTTAAAGGCGATTCGAATCTACCTCCTGAAATCTGTTTCCTGCAATTCTGCCTTGATTTCAAATCCTCTTCTTTGCCTTCCCTCAATATATTTGTGGACGAGAGTTATCATTTATAACTCTGCAGGTTTGTGAATTGCAGTGCCCTGAAGCTCCATTTTACAACTTGCTTTTTTGGGAGCTGGCCGCAAAAGCGCAGGATGGCTTCAGGCCCTGTTCTGCTTCTGGGTGGCAGGCTGAGCCTGTGGATAATTCTTCTTCCTGATGGGAAAATAGAGTGACCTGTGTCTGTCCCAATACCAAGAGCTAGTCTCTCATTGCTTCCCCGTCTTCCCGTTCATCCTCAGGACAAATTGCAACCTGTACGGAACAGGAGGTTAAAGGTGCTGATACTCCAAGTAGGGAGATTGCTAGTAAAGTGGCTGGAATTGCGAACCCGAGCTCAAGGAGATGACAAATGAGGTGCATTTTAGAAAGCTTTCCCCATCACACGGTGTACCATCTTCTGGGTTTCTCATGCATGTTTTCGATGTAGGAAGATGCCCTTGAACCTGGAGATTTGGGACCCATTGGATCGGTACCACACAGTATTACTTTAAAGGGTCTGCGTTTGCTCACCCAACCTCACCAAACCTCTCAGCCCCAAGAGTGTCCACCCTTATGTCTCATCCAGCTGTGGGTCTAGATATGGTCAATCCGGGTTGCATCACAGCCCCTGAACGAATTGTGTAAGAATTTCTCTCTCTTTCTCTGTCTTTGTTTCATGGGTTTTTAAAAGTAATCTATGTTTATAATGGGGTTTAGCTGCTTTTCACTGCTGTGTTTATGCCGCTTTACACCCACTTGACACACTAACAGAGAGATTTCAATACATAGGTTTTAAGATTATTACTAGTCAGATATATCCTTGTGTGGTGAATAGGGGGTGTTAAGTCCAGTTCTCTGAGCAAGGAGTAGGTCTTGTCTATTACATGTTGCGTTTATGGAACGGTATCTCAGCTAATTTGAAACCCTTGTTTTATGTATCAATCCACCTCACCTTTCCTGTTAAGCAGCCATAGTGTGTTTTCTGCATGTGTGACTCTGTTCTGTTTTGTATTTCAGTTCAAGTGTAATGGTTTTTACTTTCCCTCTATAAGTGATATCTTATGAGATGTGTCCTTTTCTGTGTGACTTATTTCACTTAGAATCATCGTACCTAAATCCACTCATCATGCTGCTACTAGCCTTATGACATTGATTTCATGGCTGAGTGATATTCCATTGTACATAAGGACCACAACTTCTTTATCCATTTTTCTCTTTCCTGGGATATTTAAGGTGGAATGAAGTGGAGGTCCTTGGCAACAGAGCAGCCCTAAACTTTGGTGTGCTTGTGTCTTGCTGATTTTTAATTTTCCCAATTTATACCCCCATGTGTGGAAGTGCCCTATGCGCTCTAAACTGTGTTTTTTAGATGTTTCAGGACACACCATACCTTCTCCAGAGTGGCTGTTGGCAATTTACATCCCGCCCATCAGCATAGCAAGGCTCCCATTTCTCCATGGCCTGTCCTGCATTTCTGGTTTTCACACTTTTCTCAGCATGGCCCATTTGACCGATGGGAAGCGAGACTTCTTTGTAGCGCTGATTTGCCTTTCCAGGTTGCTTGGTTGGCCAAAAAGGGCGTATGCGTTTTTTCCTGAATATATTCAGGAAAAAACGCATACGCCCTTTTTGGCCAAGGGCCTCATTGTCAACGTTTTGCTGCTTTTCATGTGCTTTAAAGGGGATTCGAATCTACCTCCTGAAATCTGTTTCCTGCAATTCTGCCTTGATTTCAAATCCTCTTCTTTGCCTTCCCTCAATATATTTGTGGACGAGAGTTATCATTTATAACTCTGCAGGTTTGTGAATTGCAGTGCCCTGAAGCTCCATTTTACAACTCGCTTTTTGGGAGCTGGCCGTAAAAGCACAGGATGATTTCAGGCCCTGTGCTGGTTCCGGGGTGCAGCTGAGCCTGTGGTTAATTCTTCTTCCTGATGGGAAAATAGAGTGACCTGTGCCTGTCCCAACACCTAGAGCTAGCCTCTCATTGGTTCCCCATCTTCCCATTCATCCTCAGGACAAATTGCAACCTGTACGGAACAGGAGGTTAAAGGTGCTGATGCTCCAAGTAGGGAGATTGCTAGTAAAGTGGCTGGAATGGCGAACCCGAGCAAAAGGAGATGAGAAATGAGGTGCGTTTTAGGAACCTTTCCCCATCACACGGTGTACCATCTTCTGGGTTTCTCATGCATGTTTTCGATGTAGGAAGATGCCCTTGAACCTATAGATTTGGGACCCATGGAATGGGTACCACACAGTATTACTTTAAAGGGTCTGCGTTTGCTCACCCAACCTCACCAAACCTCTCAGCCCCAAGAGTGTCCACCCTTATGTCTCATCCAGCTGTGTGTCTAGATATGGTCAATCCGGGTTGCATCACAGCCCCTGAACGAATTGTGTAAGAATTTCTCTCTCTTTCTCTGTCTTTGTTTCATGGGTTTTTAAAAGTAATTTATGTTTATAATGGGGTTTAGCTGCTTTTCACTGCTGTGTTTATGCCGCTTTACACACACTTGACACACTAACAGAGAGATTTCAATACATAGGTTTTAAGATTATTACTAGTCAGATATATCCTTGTGTGGTGAATAGGTGGTGTTAAGTCCAGTTCTCTGAGCAAGGAGTAGGTCTTGTCTATTACATGTTGGGTTTATGGAACGGTATCTCAGCTAATTTGAAACCCTTGTTTTATGTATCACCCCACCTCACCTTTCCTGTTAAGCAGCCATAGTGTGTTTTCTGCATGTGTGACTCTGTTCTGTTTTGGAATTCAGTTCAAGTGTAATGGTTTTTACTTTCCCTGTATAAGTGATATCTTATGAGAAGTGTCCTTTTCTGTGTGACTTATTTCACTTAGAATCGTCGTACCTAAATCCACTCATCATGCTGCTACTAGCCTTATGACATTGATTTCATGGCTGAGTGATATTCCATTGTACATAAGGACCACAACTTCTTTATCCATTTTTCTCTTTCCTGGGATATTGAAGGTGGAATGAAGTGGAGGTCCTTGGCAACAGAGCAGCCCTAAACTTTGGTGTGCTTGTGTCTTGCTTATTTTTAATTTTCCCAATTTATACCCCCATGCATGGAAGTGCCCTATGCGCTCTAAGCTGTGTTTTTTAGATGTTTGAGGACACACCGTACCCTTCTCCAGCGTGGCTGTTGGCAATTTACATCCCGCCCATCAGCATAGCAAGGCTCCCATTTCTCCATGGCCTGTCCTGCATTTCTGGTTTTGACACTTTTCTCAGCATGGCCCTTTTGGCCGATGGGAAGCGAGACTTCTTTGTAGCGCTGATTTGCCTTTCCAGGTTGCTTGGTTGGCCAAAAAGGGCGTATGCGTTTTTTCCTGAATATATTCAGGAAAAAACGCATACGCCCTTTTTGGCCAAGGGCCTCATTGTCAACGTTTTGCTGCTTTTCATGTGCTTTAAAGGCGATTCGAATCTACCTCCTGAAATCTGTTTCCTGCAATTCTGCCTTGATTTCAAATCCTCTTCTTTGCCTTCCCTCAATATATTTGTGGACGAGAGTTATCATTTATAACTCTGCAGGTTTGTGAATTGCAGTGCCCTGAAGCTCCATTTTACAACTCGCTTTTTGGGAGCTGGCCGTAAAAGCGCAGGATGGTTTCAGGCCCTGTGCTGGTTCCGGGGGGCAGCTGAGCCTGTGGTTAATTCTTCTTCCTGATGGGAAAATAGAGTGACCTGTGCCTGTCCCAGCACCAAGAGCTAGTCTCTCATTGGTTCCCCATCTTCCCATTCATCCTCAGGACAAATTGCAACCTGTACGGAACAGGAGGTTAAAGATGCTGTTGCTCCAAGTAGGGAGATTGCTAGTAAAGTGGCCTGAATGGCGAAGCCGAGCACAAGGAGATGAGAAATGATGTGCGTTTTAGAAACCTTTCCCCATCACACGGTGTACCATCTTCTGGGTTTCTCATGCATGTTTTCGATGTAGGAAGATGCCCTTGAACCTCGAGATTTGGGACCCATGGGATGGGTACCATGCAGTATTACTTTAAAGGGTCTGCGTTTGCTCACCCAACCTCACCAAACCGCTCAGCCCCAAGAGTGTCCACCCTTATGTCTCATCCAGCTGTGGGTCTAGATATGGTCAATCCAGGTTCCATCACAGCCCCTGAACGAATTGTGTAAGTATTTCTCTCTCTTTCACTGTCTTTGTTTCATGGGTTTTTAAAAGTAATTTATTTTTATAATGGGGTTTAGCTGCTTTTCACTGCTGTGTTTATGCCGCTTTACACCCACTTGACACTAACAGAGAGATTTCAATACATAGGTTTTAAGATTATTACTACTCAGATATATCCTTGTGTGGTGAATAGGGGGTGTTGAGTCCAGTTCTCTGAGCATGGAGTCGGTCTTGTCTATTACATATTGGGTTTATGGAACGGTATCTCAGCTAATTTGAAACCCTTGTTTTATGTATCACCCCACCTCACCTTTCCTGTTAAGCAGCCATAGTGTGTTTTCTGCATGTGTGACTCTGTTCTGTTTTGTAATTCAGTTCAAGTGTAATGGTTTTTACTTTCCCTGTATAAGTGATATCTTATGAGAAGTGTCCTTTTCTGTGTGACTTATTTCACTTAGAATCGTCATACCTAAATCCACTCATCATGCTGCTACTAGCCTTATGACATTGATTTCATGGCTGAGTGATATTCCATTGTACATAAGGACCAAAACTTCTTTATCCATTTTTCTCTTTCCTGGGATATTTAAGGTGGAATGAAGTGGAGGTCCTTGGCAACAGAGCAGCCCTAAACTTTGGTGTGCTTGTGTCTTGCTGATTTTTAATTTTCCCAATTTATACCCCCATGCGTGGAAGTGCCCTATGCTCTCTAAGCTGTGTTTTTTAGATGTTTCAGGACACACCGTACCCTTCTCCAGCGTGGCTGTTGGCAATTTACATTCCGCCCATCAGCATAGCAAGGCTCCCATTTCTCCATGGCCTGTTCTGCATTTCTGGTTTTGACACTTTTCTCAGCATGGCCCTTTTGACCGATGGGAAGCGAGACTTCTTTGTAGCGCTGATTTGCCTTTCCAGGTTGCTTGGTTGGCCAAAAAGGGCGTATGCGTTTTTTCCTGAATATATTCAGGAAAAAACGCATACGCCCTTTTTGGCCAAGGGCCTCATTGTCAACGTTTTGCTGCTTTTCATGTGCTTTAAAGGCGATTCGAATCTACCTCCTGAAATCTGTTTCCTGCAATTCTGCCTTGATTTCAAATCCTCTTCTTTGCCTTCCCTCAGTATATTTGTGGACGAGAGTTATCATTTATAACTCTGCAGGTTTGTGAATTGCAGTGCCCTGAAGCTCCATTTTACAACTCGCTTTTTGGGAGCTGGCCGTAAAAGCGCAGGATGGTTTCAGGCCCTGTGCTGGTTCCGGGGTGCAGCTGAGCCTGTGGTTAATTCTTCTTCCTGATGGGAAAATAGAGTGACCTGTGCCTGTCCCAACACCTAGAGCTAGCCTCTCATTGGTTCCCCATCTTCCCATTCATCCTCAGGACAAATTGCAACCTGTACGGAACAGGAGGTTAAAGGTGCTGATGCTCCAAGTAGGGAGATTGCTAGTAAAGTGGCTGGAATGGCGAACCCGAGCACAAGGAGATGAGAAATGAGGTGCGTTTTAGGAACCTTTCCCCATCACACGGTGTACCATCTTCTGGGTTTCTCATGCATGTTTTCGATGTAGGAAGATGCCCTTGAACCTATAGATTTGGGACCCATGGGATGGGTACCACACAGTATTACTTTAAAGGGTCTGCGTTTGCTCACCCAACCTCACCAAACCTCTCAGCCCCAAGAGTGTCCACCCTTATGTCTCATCCAGCTGTGTGTCTAGATATGGTCAATCCGGGTTGCATCACAGCCCCTGAACGAATTGTGTAAGAATTTCTCTCTCTTTCTCTGTCTTTGTTTCATGGGTTTTTAAAAGTAATTTATGTTTATAATGGGGTTTAGCTGCTTTTCACTGCTGTGTTTATGCCGCTTTACACCCACTTGACACACTAACAGAGAGATTTCAATACATAGGTTTTAAGATTATTACTAGTCAGATATATCCTTGTGTGGTGAATAGGTGGTGATAAGTCCAGTTCTCTGAGCAAGGAGTAGGTCTTGTCTATTACATGTTGGGTTTATGGAACGGTATCTCAGCTAATTTGAAACCCTTGTTTTATGTATCACCCCACCTGACCTTTCCTGTTAAGCAGCCATAGTGTGTTTTCTGCATGTGTGACTCTGTTCTGTTTTGGAATTCAGTTCAAGTGTAATGGTTTTTACTTTCCCTGTATAAGTGATATCTTATGAGAAGTGTCCTTTTCTGTGTGACTTATTTCACTTAGAATCGTCGTACCTAAATCCACTCATCATGCTGCTACTAGCCTTATGACATTGATTTCATGGCTGAGTGATATTCCATTGTACATAAGGACCACAACTTCTTTATCCATTTTTCTCTTTCCTGGGATATTGAAGGTGGAATGAAGTGGAGGTCCTTGGCAACAGAGCAGCCCTAAACTTTGGTGTGCTTGTGTCTTGCTGATTTTTAATTTTCCCAATTTATACCCCCATGCGTGGAAGTGCCCTATGCGCTCTAAGCTGTGTTTTTTAGATGTTTGAGGACACACCGTACCCTTCTCCAGCGTGGCTGTTGGCAATTTACATCCCGCCCATCAGCATAGCAAGGCTCCCATTTCTCCATGGCCTGTCCTGCATTTCTGGTTTTGACACTTTTCTCAGCATGGCCCTTTTGGCCGATGGGAAGCGAGACTTCTTTGTAGCGCTGATTTGCCTTTCCAGGTTGCTTGGTTGGCCAAAAAGGGCGTATGCGTTTTTTCCTGAATATATTCAGGAAAAAACGCATACGCCCTTTTTGGCCAAGGGTCTCATTGTCAACGTTTTGCTGCTTTTCATGTGCTTTAAAGGCGATTCGAATCTACCTCCTGAAATCTGTTTCCTGCAATTCTGCCTTGATTTCAAATCCTCTTCTTTGCCTTCCCTCAATATATTTGTGGACGAGAGTTATCATTTATAACTCTGCAGGTTTGTGAATTGCAGTGCCCTGAAGCTCCATTTTACAACTCGCTTTTTGGGAGCTGGCCGTAAAAGCGCAGGATGGTTTCAGGCCCTGTGCTGGTTCCGGGGGGCAGCTGAGCCTGTGGTTAATTCTTCTTCCTGATGGGAAAATAGAGTGACCTGTGCCTGTCCCAGCACCTAGAGCTAGCCTCTCATTGGTTCCCCATCTTCCCATTCATCCTCAGGACAAATTGCAACCTGTACGGAACAGGAGGTTAAAGGTGCTGATGCTCCAAGTAGGGAGATTGCTAGTAAAGTGGCTGGAATGGCGAACCCGAGCACAAGGAGATGAGAAATGAGGTGCGTTTTAGGAACCTTTCCCCATCACACGGTGTACCATCTTCTGGGTTTCTCATGCATGTTTTCGATTTAGGAAGATGCCCTTGAACCTCGAGATTTGGGACCCATGCGATGGGTACCACGCAGTATTACTTTAAAGGGTCTGCGTTTGCTCACCCAGCCTCACCAAATCTCTCAGCCCCAAGAGTGTCCACCCTTATGTCTCATCCAGCTGTGGGTCTAGATATGGTCAATCCAGGTTCCATCACAGCCCCTGAACGAATTGTGTAAGAATTTCTCTCTCTTTCACTGTCTTTGTTTCATGGGTTTTTAAAAGTAATTTATTTTTATAATGGGGTTTAGCTGCTTTTCACTGCTGTGTTTATGCCGCTTTACACCCACTTGACACAATAACAGAGAGATTTCAATACATAGGTTTTAAGATTATTGCTAGTCAGATATATCCTTGTGTGGTGAATATGGGGTGTTAAGTCCAGTTCTCTGAGCAAGGAGTAGGTCTTGTCTATTACATGTTGGGTTTATGGAATGGTATCTCAGCTAATTTGAAATCCTTGTTTTATGTATCACCCCACCTCACCTTTCCTGTTAAGCAGCCATAGTGTGTTTTCTGCATGTGTGACTCTGTTCTGTTTTGGAATTCAGTTCAAGTGTAATGGTTTTTACTTTCCCTGTATAAGTGATATCTTATGAGAAGTGTCCTTTTCTGTGTGACTTATTTCACTTAGAATCGTCGTACCTAAATCCACTCATCATGCTGCTACTAGCCTTATGACATTGATTTCATGGCTGAGTGATATTCCATTGTACATAAGGACCACAACTTCTTTATCCATTTTTCTCTTTCCTGGGATATTGAAGGTGGAATGAAGTGGAGGTCCTTGGCAACAGAGCAGCCCTAAACTTTGGTGTGCTTGTGTCTTGCTGATTTTTAATTTTCCCAATTTATACCCTCATGCGTGAAAGTGCCCTATGCGCTCTAAGCTGTGTTTTTTAGATGTTTGAGGACACACCGTACCCTTCTCCAGCGTGGCTGTTGGCAATTTACATCCCGCCCATCAGCGTAGCAAGGCTCCCATTTCTCCATGGCCTGTCCTGCATTTCTGGTTTTGACACTTTTCTCAGCATGGCCCTTTTGACCGATGGGAAGCGAGACTTCTTTGTAGCGCTGATTTGCCTTTCCAAGTTGCTTGGTTGGCCAAAAAGGGCGTATGCGTTTTTTCCTGAATATATTCAGGAAAAACGCATACGCCCTTTTTGGCCAAGGGCCTCATTGTCAACGTTTTGCTGCTTTTCATGTGCTTTAAAGGCGATTCGAATCTACCTCCTGAAATCTGTTTCCTGCAATTCTGCCTTGATTTCAAATCCTCTTCTTTGCCTTCCCTCAATATATTTGTGGACGAGAGTTATCATTTATAACTCTGCAGGTTTGTGAATTGCAGTGCCCTGAAGCTCCATTTTACAACTCGCTTTTTGGGAGCTGGCCGTAAAAGCGCAGGATGGTTTCAGGCCCTGTGCTGGTTCCGGGGGGCAGCTGAGCCTGTGGTTAATTCTTCTTCCTGATGGGAAAATAGAGTGACCTGTGCCTGTCCCAACACCTAGAGCTAGCCTCTCATTGGTTCCCCATCTTCCCATTCATCCTCAGGACAAATTGCAACCTGTATGGAACAGGAGGTTAAAGGTGCTGATGCTCCAAGTAGGGAGATAGCTAGTAAAGTGGCTGGAATGGAGAACCCGAGCACAAGGAGATGAGAAATGAGGTGCGTTTTAGGAACCTTTCCCCATCACACGGTGTACCATCTTCTGGGTTTCTCATGCATGTTTTCGATGTAGGAAGATGCCCTTGAACCTCGAGATTTGGGACCCATGCGATGGGTACCACGAAGTATTACTTTAAAGGGTCTGCGTTTGCTCACCCAGCCTCACCAAATCTCTCAGCCCCAAGAGTGTCCACCCTTATGTCTCATCCAGCTGTGGGTCTAGATATGGTCAATCCAGGTTCCATCACAGCCCCTGAACGAATTGTGTAAGAATTTCTCTCTCTTTCACTGTCTTTGTTTCATGGGTTTTTAAAAGTAATTTATTTTTATAATGGGGTTTAGCTGCTTTTCACTGCTGTGTTTATGCCGCTTTACACCCACTTGACACACTAACAGAGAGATTTCAATACATAGGTTTTAAGATTATTACTAGTCAGATATATCCTTGTGTGGTGAATAGGGGGTGTTGAGTCCAGTTCTCTGAGCAAGGAGTTGGTCTTGTCTATTACATATTGGGATTATGGAACGGTATCTCAGCTAATTTGAAACCCTTGTTTTATGTATCACCCCACCTCACCTTTCCTGTTAAGCAGCCATAGTGTGTTTTCTGCATGTGTGACTCTGTTCTGTTTTATAATTCAGTTCAAGTGTAACGGTTTTTACTTTCCCTGTATAAGTGATATCTTATGAGAAGTGTCCTTTTCTGTGTGACTTATTTCACTTAGAATTGTCGTACCTAAATCCACTCATCATGCTGCTACTAGCCTTATGACATTGATTTCATGGCTGAGTGATATTCCATTGTACATAAGGACCACAACTTCTTTATCCATTTTTCTCTTTCCTGGGATATTTAAGGTGGAATGAAGTGGAGGTCCTTGGCAACAGAGCAGCCCTAAACTTTGGTGTGCTTGTGTCTTGCTGATTTTTAATTTTCCCAATTTATACCCCCATGCGTGGAAGTGCCCTATGCGCTCTAAGCTGTGTTTTTTAGATGTTTGAGGACACACCGTACCCTTCTCCAGCGTGGCTGTTGGCAATTTACATCCCGCCCATCAGCGTAGCAAGGCTCCCATTTCTCCATGGCCTGTCCTGCATTTCTGGTTTTGACACTTTTCTCAGCATGGCCCTTTTGGCCGATGGGAAGCGAGACTTCTTTGTAGCGCTGATTTGCCTTTCCAGGTTGCTTGGTTGGCCAAAAAGGGCGTATGCGTTTTTTCCTGAATATATTCAGGAAAAAACGCATACGCCCTTTTTGGCCAAGGGCCTCATTGTCAACGTTTTGCTGCTTTTCATGTGCTTTAAAGGCGATTCGAATCTACCTCCTGAAATCTGTTTCCTGCAATTCTGCCTTGATTTCAAATCCTCTTCTTTGCCTTCCCTCAATATATTTGTGGACGAGAGTTATCATTTATAACTCTGCAGGTTTGTGAATTGCAGTGCCCTGAAGCTCCATTTTACAACTCGCTTTTTGGGAGCTGGCCGTAAAAGCGCAGGATGGTTTCAGGCCCTGTGCTGGTTCCGGGGGGCAGCTGAGCCTGTGGTTAATTCTTCTTCCTGATGGGAAAATAGAGTGACCTGTGCCTGTCCCAGCACCTAGAGCTAGCCTCTCATTGGTTCCCCATCTTCCCATTCATCCTCAGGACAAATTGCAACCTGTACGGAACAGGAGGTTAAAGGTGCTGATGCTCCAAGTAGGGAGATTGCTAGTAAAGTGGCTGGAATGGCGAACCCGAGCACAAGGAGATGAGAAATGAGGTGCGTTTTAGGAACCTTTCCCCATCACACGGTGTACCATCTTCTGGGTTTCTCATGCATGTTTTCGATTTAGGAAGATGCCCTTGAACCTCGAGATTTGGGACCCATGCGATGGGTACCACGCAGTATTACTTTAAAGGGTCTGCGTTTGCTCACCCAGCCTCACCAAATCTCTCAGCCCCAAGAGTGTCCACCCTTATGTCTCATCCAGCTGTGGGTCTAGATATGGTCAATCCAGGTTCCATCACAGCCCCTGAACGAATTGTGTAAGAATTTCTCTCTCTTTCACTGTCTTTGTTTCATGGGTTTTTAAAAGTAATTTATTTTTATAATGGGGTTTAGCTGCTTTTCACTGCTGTGTTTATGCCGCTTTACACCCACTTGACACACTAACAGAGAGATTTCAATACATAGGTTTTAAGATTATTACTAGTCAGATATATCCTTGTGTGGTGAATAGGGGGTGTTAAGTCCAGTTCTCTGAGCAAGGAGTAGGTCTTGTCTATTACATGTTGGGTTTATGGAACGGTATCTCAGCTAATTTGAAACCCTTGTTTTATGTATCACCCCACCTCACCTTTCCTGTTAAGCAGCCATAGTGTGTTTTCTGCATGTGTGACTCTGTTCTGTTTTGGAATTCAGTTCAAGTGTAATGGTTTTTACTTTCCCTGTATAAGTGATATCTTATGAGAAGTGTCCTTTTCTGTGTGACTTATTTCACTTAGAATCGTCGTACCTAAATCCACTCATCATGCTGCTACTAGCCTTATGACATTGATTTCATGGCTGAGTGATATTCCATTGTACATAAGGACCACAACTTCTTTATCCATTTTTCTCTTTCCTGGGATATTGAAGGTGGAATGAAGTGGAGGTCCTTGGCAACAGAGCAGCCCTAAACTTTGGTGTGCTTGTGTCTTGCTGATTTTTAATTTTCCCAATTTATACCCTCATGCGTGAAAGTGCCCTATGCGCTCTAAGCTGTGTTTTTTAGATGTTTGAGGACACACCGTACCCTTCTCCAGCGTGGCTGTTGGCAATTTACATCCCGCCCATCAGCATAGCAAGGCTCCCATTTCTCCATGGCCTGTCCTGCATTTCTGGTTTTGACACTTTTCTCAGCATGGCCCTTTTGACCGATGGGAAGCGAGACTTCTTTGTAGCGCTGATTTGCCTTTCCAGGTTGCTTGGTTGGCCAAAAAGGGCGTATGCGTTTTTTCCTGAATATACTCAGGAAAAAACGCATACGCCCTTTTTGGCCAAGGGCCTCATTGTCAACGTTTTGCTGCTTTTCATGTGCTTTAAAGGCGATTCGAATCTACCTCCTGAAATCTGTTTCCTGCAATTCTGCCTTGATTTCAAATCCTCTTCTTTGCCTTCCCTCAATATATTTGTGGACGAGAGTTATCATTTATAACTCTGCAGGTTTGTGAATTGCAGTGCCCTGAAGCTCCATTTTACAACTCGCTTTTTGGGAGCTGGCCGTAAAAGCGCAGGATGGTTTCCGGCCCTGTGCTGGTTCCGGGGGGCAGCTGAGCCTGTGGTTAATTCTTCTTCCTGATGGGAAAATAGAGTGACCTGTGCCTGTCCCAACACCTAGAGCTAGCCTCTCATTGGTTCCCCATCTTCCCATTCATCCTCAGGACAAATTGCAACCTGTACGGAACAGGAGGTTAAAGGTGCTGATGCTCCAAGTAGGGAGATTGCTAGTAAAGTGGCTGGAATGGCGAACCCGAGCACAAGGAGATGAGAAATGAGGTGCGTTTTAGGAACCTTTCCCCATCACACGGTGTACCATCTTCTGGGTTTCTCATGCATGTTTTCGATGTAGGAAGATGCCCTTGAACCTCGAGATTTGGGACCCATGCGATGGGTACCACGCAGTATTACTTTAAAGGGTCTGCGTTTGCTCACCCAGCCTCACCAAATCTCTCAGCCCCAAGAGTGTCCACCCTTATGTCTCATCCAGCTGTGGGTCTAGATATGGTCAATCCGGGTTGCATCACAGCCCCTGAACGAATTGTGTAAGAATTTCTCTCTCTTTCTCTGTCTTTGTTTCATGGGTTTTTAAAAGTAATTTATGTTTATAATGGGGTTTAGCTGCTTTTCACTGCTGTGTTTATGCCGCTTTACACCCACTTGACACACTAACAGAGAGATTTCAATACATAGGTTTTAAGATTATTACTAGTCAGATATATCCTTGTGTGGTGAATAGGGGGTGTTGAGTCCAGTTCTCTGAGCAAGGAGTCGGTCTTGTCTATTACATATTGGGTTTATGGAACGGTATCTCAGCTAATTTGAAACCCTTGTTTTATGTATCACCCCACCTCACCTTCCCTGTTAAGCAGCCATAGTGTGTTTTCTGCATGTGTGACTCTGTTCTGTTTTGTATTTCAGTTCAAGTGTAATGGTTTTTACTTTCCCTCTATAAGTGATATCTTATGAGATGTGTCCTTTTCTGTGTGACTTATTTCACTTAGAATCATCGTACCTAAATCCACTCATCATGCTGCTACTAGCCTTATGACATTGATTTCATGGCTGAGTGATATTCCATTGTACATAAGGACCACAACTTCTTTATCCATTTTTCTCTTTCCTGGGATATTGAAGGTGGAATGAAGTGGAGGTCCTTGGCAACAGAGCAGCCCTAAACTTTGGTGTGCTTGTGTCTTGCTGATTTTTAATTTTCCCAATTTATACCCCCATGTGTGGAAGTGCCCTATGCGCTCTAAACTGTGTTTTTTAGATGTTTCAGGACACACCATACCTTCTCCAGAGTGGCTGTTGGCAATTTACATCCCGCCCATCAGCATAGCAAGGCTCCCATTTCTCCATGGCCTGTCCTGCATTTCTGGTTTTCACACTTTTCTCAGCATGGCCCTTTTGACCGATGGGAAGCGAGACTTCTTTGTAGCGCTGATTTGCCTTTCCAGGTTGCTTGGTTGGCCAAAAAGGGCGTATGCGTTTTTTCCTGAATATATTCAGGAAAAAACGCATACGCCCTTTTTGGCCAAGGGCCTCATTGTCAACGTTTTGCTGCTTTTCATGTGCTTTAAAGGCGATTCGAATCTACCTCCTGAAATCTGTTTCCTGCAATTCTGCCTTGATTTCAAATCCTCTTCTTTGCCTTCCCTCAATATATTTGTGGACGAGAGTTATCATTTATAACACTGCAGGTTTGTGAATTGCAGGGCCCTGAAGCTCCATTTTACAACTCGCTTTTTGGGAGCTGGCCGTAAAAGCGCAGGATGGTTTCAGGCCCTCTGCTGGTTCCGGGGGGCAGCTGAGCCTGTGGTTAATTCTTCTCCCTGATGGGAAAATAGAGTGACCTGTGCCTGTCCCAACACCAAGAGCTAGTCTCTCATTGGTTCCCCATCTTCCCATTCATCCTCAGGACAAATTGCAACCTGTACGGAACAGGAGGTTAAAGATGCTGTTGCTCCAAGTAGGCAGATTGCTAGTAAAGTGGCCTGAATGGCGAAGCCGAGCACAAGGAGATGAGAAATGATGTGCGTTTTAGAAACCTTTCCCCATCACACGGTGTACCATCTTCTGGGTTTCTCATGCATGTTTTCGATGTAGGAAGATGCCCTTGAACCTCGAGATTTGGGACCCATGGGATGGGTACCATGCAGTATTACTTTAAAGGGTCTGCGTTTGCTCACCCAACCTCACCAAACCACTCAGCCCCAAGAGTGTCCACCCTTATGTCTCATCCAGCTGTGGGTCTAGATATGGTCAATCCAGGTTCCATCACAGCCCCTGAACGAATTGTGTAAGAATTTCTCTCTCTTTCACTGTCTTTGTTTCATGGGTTTTTAAAAGTAATTTATTTTTATAATGGGGTTTAGCTGCTTTTCACTGCTGTGTTTATGCCGCTTTACACCCACTTGACACTAACAGAGAGATTTCAATACATAGGTTTTAAGATTATTTCTACTCAGATATATCCTTGAGTGGTGAATAGGGGGTGTTGAGTCCAGTTCTCTGAGCAAGGAGTTGGTCTTGTCTATTACATATTGGGATTATGGAACGGTATCTCAGCTAATTTGAAACCCTTGTTTTATGTATCACCCCACCTCACCTTTCCTGTTAAGCAGCCATAGTGTGTTTTCTGCATGTGTGACTCTGTTCTGTTTTATAATTCAGTTCAAGTGTAACGGTTTTTACTTTCCCTGTATAAGTGATATCTTATGAGAAGTGTCCTTTTCTGTGTGACTTATTTCACTTAGAATTGTCGTACCTAAATCCACTCATCATGCTGCTACTAGCCTTATGACATTGATTTCATGGCTGAGTGATATTCCATTGTACATAAGGACCACAACTTCTTTATCCATTTTTCTCTTTCCTGGGATATTTAAGGTGGAATGAAGTGGAGGTCCTTGGCAACAGAGCAGCCCTAAACTTTGGTGTGCTTGTGTCTTGCTGATTTTTAATTTTCCCAATTTATACCCCCATGCGTGGAAGTGCCCTATGCGCTCTAAGCTGTGTTTTTTAGATGTTTGAGGACACACCGTACCCTTCTCCAGCGTGGCTGTTGGCAATTTACATCCCGCCCATCAGCGTAGCAAGGCTCCCATTTCTCCATGGCCTGTCCTGCATTTCTGGTTTTGACACTTTTCTCAGCATGGCCCTTTTGGCCGATGGGAAGCGAGACTTCTTTGTAGCGCTGATTTGCCTTTCCAGGTTGCTTGGTTGGCCAAAAAGGGCGTATGCGTTTTTTCCTGAATATATTCAGGAAAAAACGCATACGCCCTTTTTGGCCAAGGGCCTCATTGTCAACGTTTTGCTGCTTTTCATGTGCTTTAAAGGCGATTCGAATCTACCTCCTGAAATCTGTTTCCTGCAATTCTGCCTTGATTTCAAATCCTCTTCTTTGCCTTCCCTCAATATATTTGTGGACGAGAGTTATCATTTATAACTCTGCAGGTTTGTGAATTGCAGTGCCCTGAAGCTCCATTTTACAACTCGCTTTTTGGGAGCTGGCCGTAAAAGCGCAGGATGGTTTCAGGCCCTGTGCTGGTTCCGGGGGGCAGCTGAGCCTGTGGTTAATTCTTCTTCCTGATGGGAAAATAGAGTGACCTGTGCCTGTCCCAACACCTAGAGCTAGCCTCTCATTGGTTCCCCATCTTCCCATTCATCCTCAGGACAAATTGCAACCTGTACGGAACAGGAGGTTAAAGGTGCTGATGCTCCAAGTAGGGAGATTGCTAGTAAAGTGGCTGGAATGGCGAACCCGAGCACAAGGAGATGAGAAATGAGGTGCGTTTTAGGAACCTTTCCCCATCACACGGTGTACCATCTTCTGGGTTTCTCATGCATGTTTTCGATGTAGGAAGATGCCCTTGAACCTCGAGATTTGGGACCCATGGGATGGGTACCATGCAGTATTACTTTAAAGGGTCTGCGTTTGCTCACCCAACCTCACCAAACCACTCAGCCCCAAGAGTGTCCACCCTTATGTCTCATCCAGCTGTGGGTCTAGATATGGTCAATCCAGGTTCCATCACAGCCCCTGAACGAATTGTGTAAGAATTTCTCTCTCTTTCACTGTCTTTGTTTCATGGGTTTTTAAAAGTAATTTATTTTTATAATGGGGTTTAGCTGCTTTTCACTGCTGTGTTTATGCCGCTTTACACCCACTTGACACTAACAGAGAGATTTCAATACATAGGTTTTAAGATTATTACTACTCAGATATATCCTTGAGTGGTGAATAGGGGGTGTTGAGTCCAGTTCTCTGAGCAAGGAGTTGGTCTTGTCTATTACATATTGGGATTATGGAACGGTATCTCAGCTAATTTGAAACCCTTGTTTTATGTATCACCCCACCTCACCTTTCCTGTTAAGCAGCCATAGTGTGTTTTCTGCATGTGTGACTCTGTTCTGTTTTATAATTCAGTTCAAGTGTAACGGTTTTTACTTTCCCTGTATAAGTGATATCTTATGAGAAGTGTCCTTTTCTGTGTGACTTATTTCACTTAGAATTGTCGTACCTAAATCCACTCATCATGCTGCTACTAGCCTTATGACATTGATTTCATGGCTGAGTGATATTCCATTGTACATAAGGACCACAACTTCTTTATCCATTTTTCTCTTTCCTGGGATATTTAAGGTGGAATGAAGTGGAGGTCCTTGGCAACAGAGCAGCCCTAAACTTTGGTGTGCTTGTGTCTTGCTGATTTTTAATTTTCCCAATTTATACCCCCATGCGTGGAAGTGCCCTATGCGCTCTAAGCTGTGTTTTTTAGATGTTTGAGGACACACCGTACCCTTCTCCAGCGTGGCTGTTGGCAATTTACATCCCGCCCATCAGCGTAGCAAGGCTCCCATTTCTCCATGGCCTGTCCTGCATTTCTGGTTTTGACACTTTTCTCAGCATGGCCCTTTTGGCCGATGGGAAGCGAGACTTCTTTGTAGCGCTGATTTGCCTTTCCAGGTTGCTTGGTTGGCCAAAAAGGGCGTATGCGTTTTTTCCTGAATATATTCAGGAAAAAACGCATACGCCCTTTTTGGCCAAGGGCCTCATTGTCAACGTTTTGCTGCTTTTCATGTGCTTTAAAGGCGATTCGAATCTACCTCCTGAAATCTGTTTCCTGCAATTCTGCCTTGATTTCAAATCCTCTTCTTTGCCTTCCCTCAATATATTTGTGGACGAGAGTTATCATTTATAACTCTGCAGGTTTGTGAATTGCAGTGCCCTGAAGCTCCATTTTACAACTCGCTTTTTGGGAGCTGGCCGTAAAAGCGCAGGATGGTTTCAGGCCCTGTGCTGGTTCCGGGGGGCAGCTGAGCCTGTGGTTAATTCTTCTTCCTGATGGGAAAATAGAGTGACCTGTGCCTGTCCCAACACCTAGAGCTAGCCTCTCATTGGTTCCCCATCTTCCCATTCATCCTCAGGACAAATTGCAACCTGTACGGAACAGGAGGTTAAAGGTGCTGATGCTCCAAGTAGGGAGATTGCTAGTAAAGTGGCTGGAATGGCGAACCCGAGCACAAGGAGATGAGAAATGAGGTGCGTTTTAGGAACCTTTCCCCATCACACGGTGTACCATCTTCTGGGTTTCTCATGCATGTTTTCGATGTAGGAAGATGCCCTTGAACCTCGAGATTTGGGACCCATGCGATGGTTACCACGCAGTATTACTTTAAAGGGTGTGCGTTTGCTCACCCAGCCTCACCAAATCTCTCAGCCCCAAGAGTGTCCACCCTTATGTCTCATCCAGCTGTGGGTCTAGATATGGTCAATCCGGGTTGCATCACAGCCCCTGAACGAATTGTGTAAGAATTTCTCTCTCTTTCTCTGTCTTTGTTTCATGGGTTTTTAAAAGTAATTTATGTTTATAATGGGGTTTAGCTGCTTTTCACTGCTGTGTTTATGCCGCTTTACACCCACTTGACACACTAACAGAGAGATTTCAATACATAGGTTTTAAGATTATTACTAGTCAGATATATCCTTGTGTGGTGAATAGGGGGTGTTGAGTCCAGTTCTCTGAGCAAGGAGTCGGTCTTGTCTATTACATATTGGGTTTATGGAACGGTATCTCAGCTAATTTGAAACCCTTGTTTTATGTATCACCCCACCTCACCTTCCCTGTTAAGCAGCCATAGTGTGTTTTCTGCATGTGTGACTCTGTTCTGTTTTGTATTTCAGTTCAAGTGTAATGGTTTTTACTTTCCCTCTATAAGTGATATCTTATGAGATGTGTCCTTTTCTGTGTGACTTATTTCACTTAGAATCATCGTACCTAAATCCACTCATCATGCTGCTACTAGCCTTATGACATTGATTTCATGGCTGAGTGATATTCCATTGTACATAAGGACCACAACTTCTTTATCCATTTTTCTCTTTCCTGGGATATTGAAGGTGGAATGAAGTGGAGGTTCTTGGCAACAGAGCAGCCCTAAACTTTGGTGTGCTTGTGTCTTGCTGAATTTTAATTTTCCCAATTTATACCCCCATGTGTGGAAGTGCCCTATGCGCTCTAAACTGTGTTTTTTAGATGTTTTAGGACACACCATACCTTCTCCAGAGTGGCTGTTGGCAATTTACATCCCGCCCATCAGCATAGCAAGGCTCCCATTTCTCCATGGCCTGTCCTGCATTTCTGGTTTTCACACTTTTCTCAGCATGGCCCTTTTGACCGATGGGAAGCGAGACTTCTTTGTAGCGCTGATTTGCCTTTCCAGGTTGCTTGGTTGGCCAAAAAGGGCGTATGCGTTTTTTCCTGAATATATTCTGGAAAAAACGCATACGCCCTTTTTGGCCAAGGGCCTCATTGTCAACGTTTTGCTGCTTTTCATGTGCTTTAAAGGCGATTCGAATCTACCTCCTGAAATCTGTTTCCTGCAATTCTGCCTTGATTTCAAATCCTCTTCTTTGCCTTCCCTCAATATATTTGTGGACGAGAGTTATCATTTATAACTCTGCAGGTTTGTGAATTGCAGTGCCCTGAAACTCCATTTTACAACTCGCTTTTTGGGAGCTGGCCGTAAAAGCGCAGGATGGTTTCAGGCCCTGTGCTGGTTCCGGGGGGCAGCTGAGCCTGTGGTTAATTCTTCTTCCTGATGGGAAAATAGAGTGACCTGTGCCTGTCCCAACACCTAGAGCTAGCCTCTCATTGGTTCCCCATCTTCCCATTCATCCTCAGGACAAATTGCAACCTGTACGGAACAGGAGGTTAAAGGTGCTGATGCTCCAAGTAGGGAGATTGCTAGTAAAGTGGCTGGAATGGCGAACCCGAGCACAAGGAGATGAGAAATGAGGTGCGTTTTAGGAACCTTTCCCCATCACACGGTGTACCATCTTCTGGGTTTCTCATGCATGTTTTCGATGTAGGAAGATGCCCTTGAACCTCGAGATTTGGGACCCATGCGATGGTTACCACGCAGTATTACTTTAAAGGGTGTGCGTTTGCTCACCCAGCCTCACCAAATCTCTCAGCCCCAAGAGTGTCCACCCTTATGTCTCATCCAGCTGTGGGTCTAGATATGGTCAATCCGGGTTGCATCACAGCCCCTGAACGAATTGTGTAAGAATTTCTCTCTCTTTCTCTGTCTTTGTTTCATGGGTTTTTAAAAGTAATTTATGTTTATAATGGGGTTTAGCTGCTTTTCACTGCTGTGTTTATGCCGCTTTACACCCACTTGACACACTAACAGAGAGATTTCAATACATAGGTTTTAAGATTATTACTAGTCAGATATATCCTTGTGTGGTGAATAGGGGGTGTTGAGTCCAGTTCTCTGAGCAAGGAGTCGGTCTTGTCTATTACATATTGGGTTTATGGAACGGTATCTCAGCTAATTTGAAACCCTTGTTTTATGTATCACCCCACCTCACCTTCCCTGTTAAGCAGCCATAGTGTGTTTTCTGCATGTGTGACTCTGTTCTGTTTTGTATTTCAGTTCAAGTGTAATGGTTTTTACTTTCCCTCTATAAGTGATATCTTATGAGATGTGTCCTTTTCTGTGTGACTTATTTCACTTAGAATCATCGTACCTAAATCCACTCATCATGCTGCTACTAGCCTTATGACATTGATTTCATGGCTGAGTGATATTCCATTGTACATAAGGACCACAACTTCTTTATCCATTTTTCTCTTTCCTAGGATATTGAAGGTGGAATGAAGTGGAGGTCCTTGGCAACAGAGCAGCCCTAAACTTTGGTGTGCTTGTGTCTTGCTGATTTTTAATTTTCCCAATTTATACCCCCATGTGTGGAAGTGCCCTATGCGCTCTAAACTGTGTTTTTTAGATGTTTCAGGACACACCATACCTTCTCCAGAGTGGCTGTTGGCAATTTACATTCCGCCCATCAGCATAGCAAGGCTCCCATTTCCCCATGGCCTGTTCTGCATTTCTGGTTTTGACACTTTTCTCAGCATGGCCCTTTTGACCGATGGGAAGCGAGACTTCTTTGTAGCGCTGATTTGCCTTTCCAGGTTGCTTGGTTGGCCAAAAAGGGCGTATGCGTTTTTTCCTGAATACATTCAGGAAAAAACGCATACGCCCTTTTTGGCCAAGGGCATCATTGTCAACGTTTTGCCGCTTTTCATGTGCTTTAAAGGCGATTCGAATCTACCTCCTGAAATCTGTTTCCTGCAATTCTGCCTTGATTTCAAATCCTCTTCTTTGCCTTCCCTCAATATATTTGTGGACGAGAGTTATCATTTATAACACTGCAGGTTTGTGAATTGCAGTGCCTTGAAGCTCCATTTTGCAACTCGCTTTTTGGGAGCTGGCCGGAAAAGCGCAGGATGGTTTCAGGCCCTGTGCTGGTTCCGGGGTGCAGCTGAGCCTGTGGTTAATTCTTCTTCCTGATGGGAAAATAGAGTGACCTGTGCCTGTCCTAACACCTAGAGCTAGCCTCTCATTGGTTCCCCATCTTCCCATTCATCCTCAGGACAAATTGCAACCTGTACGGAACAGGAGGTTAAAGGTGCTGATGCTCCAAGTAGGGAGATTGCTAGTAAAGTGGCTGGAATGGCGAACCCGAGCACAAGGAGATGAGAAATGAGGTGCGTTTTAGGAACCTTTCCCCATCACACGGTGTACCATCTTCTGGGTTTCTCATGCATGTTTTCGATGTAGGAAGATGCCCTTGAACCTATAGATTTGGGACCCATGGGATGGGTACCACACAGTAGTACTTTAAAGGGTCTGCGTTTGCTCACCCAACCTCACCAAACCTCTCAGCCCCAAGAGTGTCCACCCTTATGTCTCATCCAGCTGTGTGTCTAGATATGGTCAATCCGGGTTGCATCACAGCCCCTGAACGAATTGTATAAGAATTTTTCTCTCTTTTTCTGTCTTTGTTTCATGGGTTTTTAAAAGTAATTTATGTTTATAATGGGGTTTAGCTGCTTTTCACTGCTGTGTTTATGCCGCTTTACACCCACTTGACACACTAACAGAGAGATTTCAATACATAGGTTTTAAGATTATTACTAGTCAGATATATCCTTGTGTGGTGAATAGGGGGTGTTAAGTCCAGTTCTCTGAGCAAGGAGTAGGTCTTGTCTATTACATGTTGGGTTTATGGAACGGTATCTCAGCTAATTTGAAACCCTTGTTTTATGTATCACCCCACCTCACCTTTCCTGTTAAGAAGCCATAGTGTGTTTTCTGCATGTGTGACTCTGTTCTGTTTTGGAATTCAGTTCAAGTGTAATGGTTTTTACTTTCCCTGTATAAGTGATATCTTATGAGAAGTGTCCTTTTCTGTGTGACTTATTTCACTTAGAATCGTCGTACCTAAATCCACTCATCATGCTGCTACTAGCCTCATGACATTGATTTCATGGCTGAGTGATTAGGGTATGTGTTAGGGTTACGGTAGGGGTTAGGGTTAGGGTACGCTTTTGGGTTAGGCTAGTTATTAAACCTATCCCACTCTCTAGATACCCCTTAGCACGTAAAGGAATATTATTTGGGGGTCCATCCATGGAGAAGAATTTAGACACTAGGATAAGATAAGGAACACACCCATTATAAAGAAATCACATTAGGATTCTCTTGTTAAGCTGTTCCATAAAACACTAGTGCTTAGGACATCTGTTGGAGGCAGAAGCAGTCAAGGGTAGCCTAGGGTTAGGGTTAGGCTTAGGGTTAGGTTTAGGGTACAGCGTAGGGTATGGGTTCGGGGAGGGTTTCGGGTACGGCGTAGGGTATGGGTTAGGCTTAGGGTTAGGGTAAGTGTTAGGGTTAGGGCTCGGTTTAGGGTACGGGTTAGGATTAGGGTACTTGTTAGGGTTAGGGTAGGGGTTCGGGGTAGGGTACGCGTTAGGGTTAGGGTAGTTATTAAACCTATCCCACTCTCTAGATACCCCTTAGCACGTAAAGGAATATTATTTGGGGTTCCAGCCACGGAGAAGTGTATAGATACAAGGATAAGATAAGGAACACACCCATTATAAAGAAATCACATTAGGATTCTCTTTTTAAGCTGTTCCTTAAAACACTAGTGCTTAGGAAATCTATTGGAGGCAGAAGCAGTCAAGAGTAGCCTAGGGTTAGGGTTAGGCTTAGGGTTAGGCTTAGGGCACGGCTTAGGGTACGGGTTTGGTGAGGGGTTCGGGTATGGCGTAGGGTATGGGTTAGGGTTAGGTTTAGTGTCAGTTTTAGGGTTAGGGCTCGGTTTAGGATACGGGTTAGGATTAGGGTACGTGTTAGGGTTAGGGTAGGGGTTAGGGTTAGGGTACGCGATAGGGTTAGGGCAGTTATTAAACCTATCCCACTCTGTAGATACCCCTTAGCATGAAAAGGAATATTATTTGGGGGTCCAGCCATGGAGAAGAGTTTAGACACTAGGATAAGATAAGGAACACACCCATTATAAAGAAATCACATTAGGATTCTCTTTTTAAGCTGTTCCTTAAAACACTAGTGCTTAGGAAATGTATTGGAGCTAGAAGCAGTCAAGGGTAGCCTAGGGTTAGGGTTAGGCTTAGAGTACGGCTTAGGGTACGGGTTCGGGGAGGGTTTCGGGTACGGCGTAGGTTATGGGTTAGGGTTAGGGTTAGGGTTAGTGTTAGGGTTAGGGCTCGGTTTAGGCTACGGGTTAGGATTAGGGTACGTGTTAGGGTTAGGGTAGGGTTTAGGGTTAGGTTACGCGTTAGGGTTAGGGTAGTTATTAAACCTATCCCACTCTCTAGATACCCCTTAGCACGTAAAGGAATATTATTTGGAGGTCCAGCCATGGAAAAGAGTTTAGACACTAGGATAAGATCAGGAACACACCCATTATAGAGAAATCACATTAGGATTCTCTTTTTAAGCTGTTGCTTAAAACACTAGTGCTTAGGAAATCTATTGGAGGCAGAAGCAGTCAAGGGTAGCCTAGGGTTAGTGTTAGGGTTAGGGTTAGGCTTAGGGTACGGCTTAGGTTACGGGTTTGGGGCGGGGTTCGGTTTCGGCATAGTGTATGGGTTAGGGTTAGGGTTAGTGTTAGGGTTAGGGCTCGGTTTAGGGTACGGGTTGGGATTAGGGTACGTGTTAGGGTTAGGGTAGGGGTTAGGGTTAGGTTAGGCGTTAGGGTTAGTTTACTTATTAAACCAATCCCACTCTCTAGCTACCCCTTATCATGTAAAGGAATATTATTTGGGTGTCCAGCCATGGAGAAGAGTATATACACTAGGATAAGTTAAGGAACACACCCATTATAAAGAAATCACATTAGGATTCTCTTTTTAAGCTCTTCCTTAAAACACTAGTGCTTAGGAAATCTATTGGAGGCAGAAGCAGTCAAGGGTAGCCTAGGGTTAGGGTTAGGGTTAGGGTACGGCTTAGGTTACGGGTTTGGGGAGGGGTTCGGGTACGGCGTAGGGTATGGGTTAAGGTTAGGGTTAGGGTTAGTGTTAGGGTTAGGGCTCGGTTTAGGGTACGGGTTAGGATTAGCGTAGGGGTTAGGGTTAGGGTACGCGTTAGGGTTAGGCTAGTTATTAAACCTATCCCACTCTGTAGATACCCCTTAGCACGTATAGGAATATCATTTGGGGTTCCAGCCATGGAGAAGAGTTTTGACACTAGAATAAGATAAGGAACACACCCATTATAAAGAAATCACATTAGAATTCTCTTTTTAAGCTGTTCCTTAAAACACTATTGCTTAGGAAATCTATTGGAGGCAGAAGCAGTCAAGGGTAGCCTAGGTTTAGGGTTAAGCTTAGGGTTAGGTTTAGGGTACGGCTTACGGTACGGGTTCGGGGAAGGGTTCGGGTACGGCATAGGGTATGGGTTAGGGTTAGGCTTAGGGGTAGTGTTAGGGTTAGGGCTCGGTTTAGGGTACGTGTTAGGATTAGGGTACATGTTAGGGTTAGGGTATAGGTTAGGGTTAGGGTACGCATTAGGGTTAGGCCAGTTATTAAACCTATCCCACTCTGTAGATACCCCTTAGCAAGTAAAGAATATTATTTGGGGGTCCAGCCATGGAGAAGAGTTTAGACACTAGGATAAGATAAGGAACACACCCATTATAAAGAAATCACATTAGAGTTCTCTTTTTAAGCTGTTCCTTAAAACACTAGTGCTTAGGAAATCTATTGGAGGCAGAAGCAGTCAAGGGTAGCCTAGCGTTAGGGTTAGGCTTAGGGTTAGGGTTAGGGTACGGCTTAGGTTATGGGTTCGGGGAGGGTTTCTGGTATGGCGCAGTGTATGGGTAAGGGTTAGGGTTAGGGTTAGTGTTAGGGTTAGGGCTCGTTTTAGTGTACAAGTTAGTATTAGGGTACGTGTTAGTGTTAGGTTAGGAGTTAGGGTTAGGGTACGCGTTAGGTTTAGCGTAGTTATTAAACCTATCCCACTCTCTAGATACCCCTTAGCACGTAAAGGAATATTTTTGGGGGTCCAGCCATGGAGAAGAATTTAGACACTAGGATAAATAAGGAACACACTCATTATAAAAAATCATATTAGTATTCTCTTTTTAAGCTGTTCCTTAAAACACTAGTGCTTAGGAAATCTATTGGAGGCAGAAGCAGTCAAGGGAAGCCTAGGGTTAGGGTTAGGGTTAGGGTATGGCTTAGGTTACGGGGTCGGGGAGGGGTTCGGGTACGGCGTAGTGTATGAGTTAGGGTTAGGGTTAATGTTAGGGTTAGGGCTCGGTTTAGGGTACGGGTTAGTATTAGGGTATGTGTTAGGGTTAGGGTAGTGGTTAGGGTTAGGGTACGCCTTAGGGTTAGGGTAGTTATTAAACCTATCCCACTCTCTAGATACCCCTTAGCACGTAAAGGAATATTATTTGGGGGTCCAGCCATGGAGAAGAGTTTAGCCACTAGGATAAGATAAGGAACACACCCATTATAAAAAAATCACATTAGGATTCTCTTTTTAAGCTGTTCCTTAAAACACTAGTGCTTAGGAAATCTATTGGAGGCAGAAGCAGTCAAGGGTAGCCTAGGGTTAGGGTTAGGCTTAGGGTACGGCTTAGGGTACGGCTTAGGGTACGGGTTCGGGGAGGGCTTCGTGTAAGGCGTAGGGTATGGGTTAGGGTTAGGGTTAGGGTTAGGGTTAGGGTTAGGGCTCGGTTTAGGGTACGGGTTAGGATTAGGGTACGTGTTAGGGTTAGGGTACGCGTTACGGTTAGGGTACGCGTTAGGGTTAGGGTAATTATTAAACCTATCCCACTCTCTAGATACCCCTTAGCAAGTAAAGGAATATTATTTGGGGGTCCAGCCATGGAGAAGAGGTTAGACACTAGGATGAGATAAGGAACACACCCATTATAAAGAAATCACATTAGGAATCTCTTTTTAAGCTGTTCCTTAAAACACTAGTGGTTAGGAAATCTATTGGAGGCAGAAACAGTCAAGGGTAGCCTTGGGTTAGGGTTAGGCTTAGGGTTAGGGTTAGGGTACGGCTTAGGGTACGGGTTCGGGGAGGGGTTGGCGTACGGCGTAGGGTATGGGTTAGGGTTATGTTAAGGGTTAGGGTTAGGGTTAGGGCTCGGTTTAGGGTATTGGTTAGGATTAGGGTACGTGTTAGGGTTAGGGTAGGGGTTAGAGTTAGTGTACGCGTTAGGGTTAGGGCAGTTATTAAACCTATCCCACTCTCTAGATACCCCTTAGCACAAAAAGGAATATTATTTGGGGGTCCAGCCATTGAGAAGAGTTTAGACCCTAGGATAAAATAAGGAACACAACCATTATAAAGAAATCACATCACGATACTCTTTCTAAGCTGTTCCTTAAAACACTAGTGCTTAGGAAATCTATTGGAGGCAGAAGCAGTCAAGGGTAGCCTAGTGTTAGGTTATGCTTAGGGTTAGGGTTAGGGTTCGGCTTAGGGTATGGGTTCGGGGACGGGTTCGTGTACGGCATAGGGTATGGGTTAGGGTTAGTGTTAGGGTTAGTGTTAGGGTTAGGGCTCGGTTTAGCGTACAGGTTAAGATTAGGGTACATTTTAGGGTTAGGGTATGGGTTAGGGTTAAGGGGCGCGTTAGGGTTAGGCTAGTTATTAAACCTATCCCACTCTGCAGATACCCCTTAGCAAGTAAAGGAATATTATTTGGGGGTCCAGCCATGGAGAAGAGTTTAGACACTAGGATAAGATGAGGAACACACCCATTATAAAGAAATCACATTAGAGTTCTCTTTTTAAGCTGTTCCTTAAAACACTATTGCTTAGGAAATCTATTGGAGGCAGAAGCAGTCAAGGGTAGCCTAGGGTTAGGGTTAGGGTTAGGGTACGGCTTAGGGTACGGCTTAGGATACGGGTTCGGGGAGGGGTTCGGGTACGGCTTAGGGTATGGGTTAGGGTTAGGGTTAGGGTTAGTGTTAGCGTTAGGGCTCCGTTTAGGGTACGGGTTAGGATTAGGGTACGTGTTAGGGTTAGGGTTGGGGTTAGGGTTAGGGTACGCGTTAGGGTTAGGGTAGTTATTAAACCTATCCCACTCTCTACATACCCCTTAGCAAGTAAAGGAATATTATTTGGGGGTCCAGCCATGGAGAAGAGGTTAGACACTAGGATAAGATAAGGAACACACCCATTATAAAGAAATCACATTAGGACTCTCTTTTTAAGCTGTTCCTTAAAACACTAGTGCTTAGGAAATCTATTGGAGTCAGAAGAAGTCAAGGGTAGCCTTGGGTTAGCGTTAGGCTTAGGGTTAGGGTTAGGGTACGGCTTAGGGTACGGGTTCAGGGAGGGGTTCGCGTATGGCGTAGGGTATGGGTTAGGGTTATGTTAAGGGTTAGGGTTAGGGTTAGGGCTCGGTTTAGGGTACGGGTTAGGATTAGGGTACGTGTTAGGGTTAGGGTAGGGGTTAGAGTTAGGGTACACGTTAGGGTTAGGGCATTTATTAAACCTATCCCACTCTCTAGATACCCCTTAGCACAAAAAGGAATATTATTTGGGGGTCCAGCCATTGAGAAGAGTTTAGACCCTAGGATTAAATAAGGAACACACCCATTATAAAGAAATCACATCAGGATACTCTTTTTAAGCTGTTCCTTAAAACACTAGTGCTAAGTAAATCTATTGGAGGCAGAAGCAGTCAAGGGTAGCCTAGGATTAGGGTTAGGCTTAGGGTTAGGGTTAGGGTACGGCTTAGGGTACGGGTTCGGGGAGGAGTTCGGGTACGGCGTAGTGTATGGGTTAGGGTTAGGGTTAGGGTAAGTGTTAGGGTTAGGGCTCGGTTTAGGGTACGGTTTAGGATTAGTGTTCGTGTTAGGGTTAGGGTAGGGGTTAGGGTTAGGGTACGCGTTAGGGTTAGGCTAGTTATTAAACCTATCCCACTCTGTAGATACCCCTTAGCACGTATAGGAATATTATTTGGGGGTCCAGCCATGGAGAAGAGTTTAGACACTAGAATAAGATAAGGAACACACCCATTATAAAGAAATGACATTAGAATTCTCTTTTTAAGCTGTTCCTTAAAACACTAGTGCTTAGGAAATCTATTGGAGGCAGAAGCAGTCAAGGGTAGCCTAGGTTTAGGGTTAGGCTTAGGGTTAGGTTTAGGGTACCCCTTAGGGTACGGGTTCGGGGAGGGTTTCGAGTACGGCGTAGGGTTAGGGTTAGGGTTAGTGTTAGGGTACGGCTTAGGTTATGGGTTCGGGGAGGGTTTCTGGTATGGCGTAGTGTATGGGTTAGGGTTAGGGTTAGGGTTAGTGTTAGGGTTAGGGCTCGTTTTAGTGTACAGGTTAGTATTAGGGTACGTGTTAGGGTCAGGGTAGGAGTTAGGGTTAGGGTACGCGTTAGTGTTAGGGTAGTTATTAAACCTATCCCACTCTCTAGATACCCCTTAGCACAAAAAGGAATATTATTTCGGGTTCCAGCCATTGAGAAGAGTTTAGACCCTAGGATTAAATAAGGAACACACCCATTATAAAGAAATCACATCAGGATACACTTTTTAAGCTGTTCCTTAAAACACTGGTGCTTAGGAAATCTATTGGAGGCAGAAGCAGTCAAGGGTAGCCTGGGGTTAGGTTTAGGCTTAGGGTACGGCTTAGAGTACGGCTTAGGGTACGGGTTCGGGGAGAGCTTCGGGTATGGCGTAGGGTATGGGTTAGGGTTAGGTTTAGTGTCAGTTTTAGGGTTAGGGCTCGGTTTAGGATACGGGTTAGGATTAGGGTACGTGTTAGGGTTAGGGTAGGGGTTAGGGTTAGGGTACGCGATAGGGTTAGGGCAGTTATTAAACCTATCCCACTCTCTAGATACCCCTTAGCATGAAAAGGAATATTATTTGGGGGTCCAGCCATGGAGAAGAGTTTAGACACTAGGATAAGATAAGGAACACACCCATTATAAAGAAATCACATTAGGATTCTCTTTTTAAGCTGTTCCTTAAAACACTAGTGCTTAGGAAATGTATTGGAGCTAGAAGCAGTCAAGGGTAGCCTAGGGTTAGGGTTAGGCTTAGAGTACGGCTTAGGGTACGGGTTCGGGGAGGGTTTCGGGTACGGCGTAGGTTATGGGTTAGGGTTAGGGTTAGGGTTAGTGTTAGGGTTAGGGCTCGGTTTAGGCTACGGGTTAGGATTAGGGTACGTGTTAGGGTTAGGGTAGGGTTTAGGGTTAGGTTACGCGTTAGGGTTAGGGTAGTTATTAAACCTATCCCACTCTCTAGATACCCCTTAGCACGTAAAGGAATATTATTTGGAGGTCCAGCCATGGAAAAGAGTTTAGACACTAGGATAAGATCAGGAACACACCCATTATAGAGAAATCACATTAGGATTCTCTTTTTAAGCTGTTGCTTAAAACACTAGTGCTTAGGAAATCTATTGGAGGCAGAAGCAGTCAAGGGTAGCCTAGGGTTAGTGTTAGGGTTAGGGTTAGGCTTAGGGTACGGCTTAGGTTACGGGTTTGGGGCGGGGTTCGGGTACGGCATAGTGTATGGGTTAGGGTTAGGGTTAGTGTTAGGGTTAGGGCTCGGTTTAGGGTACGGGTTGGGATTAGGGTACGTGTTAGGGTTAGGGTAGGGGTTAGGGTTAGGTTAGGCGTTAGGGTTAGTTTACTTATTAAACCAATCCCACTCTCTAGCTACCCCTTATCACGTAAAGGAATATTATTTGGGTGTCCAGCCATGGAGAAGAGTATATACACTAGGATAAGTTAAGGAACACACCCATTATAAAGAAATCACATTAGGATTCTCTTTTTAAGCTCTTCCTTAAAACACTAGTGCTTAGGAAATCTATTGGAGGCAGAAGCAGTCAAGGGTAGCCTAGGGTTAGGGTTAGGGTTAGGGTACGGCTTAGGTTACGGGTTTGGGGAGGGGTTCGGGTACGGCGTAGGGTATGGGTTAAGGTTAGGGTTAGGGTTAGTGTTAGGGTTAGGGCTCGGTTTAGGGTACGGGTTAGGATTAGCGTAGGGGTTAGGGTTAGGGTACGCGTTAGGGTTAGGCTAGTTATTAAACCTATCCCACTCTGTAGATACCCCTTAGCACGTATAGGAATATTATTTGGGGTTCCAGCCATGGAGAAGAGTTTAGACACTAGAATAAGATAAGGAACACACCCATTATAAAGAAATCACATTAGAATTCTCTTTTTAAGCTGTTCCTTAAAACACTATTGCTTAGGAAATCTATTGGAGGCAGAAGCAGTCAAGGGTAGCCTAGGTTTAGGGTTAAGCTTAGGGTTAGGTTTAGGGTACGGCTTACGGTACGGGTTCGGGGAAGGGTTCGGGTACGGCATAGGGTATGGGTTAGGGTTAGGCTTAGGGGTAGTGTTAGGGTTAGGGCTCGGTTTAGGGTACGTGTTAGGATTAGGGTACATGTTAGGGTTAGGGTATAGGTTAGGGTTAGGGTACGCATTAGGGTTAGGCCAGTTATTAAACCTATCCCACTCTGTAGATACCCCTTAGCAAGTAAAGAATATTATTTGGGGGTCCAGCCATGGAGAAGAGTTTAGACACTAGGATAAGATAAGGAACACACCCATTATAAAGAAATCACATTAGAGTTCTCTTTTTAAGCTGTTCCTTAAAACACTAGTGCTTAGGAAATCTATTGGAGGCAGAAGCAGTCAAGGGTAGCCTAGCGTTAGGGTTAGGCTTAGGGTTAGGGTTAGGGTACGGCTTAGGTTATGGGTTCGGGGAGGGTTTCTGGTATGGCGCAGTGTATGGGTAAGGGTTAGGGTTAGGGTTAGTGTTAGGGTTAGGGCTCGTTTTAGTGTACAAGTTAGTATTAGGGTACGTGTTAGTGTTAGGTTAGGAGTTAGGGTTAGGGTACGCGTTAGGTTTAGCGTAGTTATTAAACCTATCCCACTCTCTAGATACCCCTTAGCACGTAAAGGAATATTTTTGGGGGTCCAGCCATGGAGAAGAATTTAGACACTAGGATAAATAAGGAACACACTCATTATAAAAAATCATATTAGTATTCTCTTTTTAAGCTGTTCCTTAAAACACTAGTGCTTAGGAAATCTATTGGAGGCAGAAGCAGTCAAGGGAAGCCTAGGGTTAGGGTTAGGGTTAGGGTATGGCTTAGGTTACGGGGTCGGGGAGGGGTTCGGGTACGGCGTAGTGTATGAGTTAGGGTTAGGGTTAATGTTAGGGTTAGGGCTCGGTTTAGGGTACGGGTTAGTATTAGGGTATGTGTTAGGGTTAGGGTAGTGGTTAGGGTTAGGGTACGCCTTAGGGTTAGGGTAGTTATTAAACCTATCCCACTCTCTAGATACCCCTTAGCACGTAAAGGAATATTATTTGGGGGTCCAGCCATGGAGAAGAGTTTAGCCACTAGGATAAGATAAGGAACACACCCATTATAAAAAAATCACATTAGGATTCTCTTTTTAAGCTGTTCCTTAAAACACTAGTGCTTAGGAAATCTATTGGAGGCAGAAGCAGTCAAGGGTAGCCTAGGGTTAGGGTTAGGCTTAGGGTACGGCTTAGGGTACGGCTTAGGGTACGGGTTCGGGGAGGGCTTCGTGTAAGGCGTAGGGTATGGGTTAGGGTTAGGGTTAGGGTTAGGGTTAGGGTTAGGGCTCGGTTTAGGGTACGGGTTAGGATTAGGGTACGTGTTAGGGTTAGGGTACGCGTTACGGTTAGGGTACGCGTTAGGGTTAGGGTAATTATTAAACCTATCCCACTCTCTAGATACCCCTTAGCAAGTAAAGGAATATTATTTGGGGGTCCAGCCATGGAGAAGAGGTTAGACACTAGGATGAGATAAGGAACACACCCATTATAAAGAAATCACATTAGGAATCTCTTTTTAAGCTGTTCCTTAAAACACTAGTGGTTAGGAAATCTATTGGAGGCAGAAACAGTCAAGGGTAGCCTTGGGTTAGGGTTAGGCTTAGGGTTAGGGTTAGGGTACGGCTTAGGGTACGGGTTCGGGGAGGGGTTGGCGTACGGCGTAGGGTATGGGTTAGGGTTATGTTAAGGGTTAGGGTTAGGGTTAGGGCTCGGTTTAGGGTATTGGTTAGGATTAGGGTACGTGTTAGGGTTAGGGTAGGGGTTAGAGTTAGTGTACGCGTTAGGGTTAGGGCAGTTATTAAACCTATCCCACTCTCTAGATACCCCTTAGCACAAAAAGGAATATTATTTGGGGGTCCAGCCATTGAGAAGAGTTTAGACCCTAGGATAAAATAAGGAACACACCCATTATAAAGAAATCACATCACGATACTCTTTCTAAGCTGTTCCTTAAAACACTAGTGCTTAGGAAATCTATTGGAGGCAGAAGCAGTCAAGGGTAGCCTAGTGTTAGGTTATGCTTAGGGTTAGGGTTAGGGTTCGGCTTAGGGTATGGGTTCGGGGACGGGTTCGTGTACGGCATAGGGTATGGGTTAGGGTTAGTGTTAGGGTTAGTGTTAGGGTTAGGGCTCGGTTTAGCGTACAGGTTAAGATTAGGGTACATTTTAGGGTTAGGGTATGGGTTAGGGTTAAGGGGCGCGTTAGGGTTAGGCTAGTTATTAAACCTATCCCACTCTGCAGATACCCCTTAGCAAGTAAAGGAATATTATTTGGGGGTCCAGCCATGGAGAAGAGTTTAGACACTAGGATAAGATGAGGAACACACCCATTATAAAGAAATCACATTAGAGTTCTCTTTTTAAGCTGTTCCTTAAAACACTATTGCTTAGGAAATCTATTGGAGGCAGAAGCAGTCAAGGGTAGCCTAGGGTTAGGGTTAGGGTTAGGGTACGGCTTAGGGTACGGCTTAGGATACGGGTTCGGGGAGGGGTTCGGGTACGGCGTAGGGTATGGGTTAGGGTTAGGGTTAGGGTTAGTGTTAGCGTTAGGGCTCCGTTTAGGGTACGGGTTAGGATTAGGGTACGTGTTAGGGTTAGGGTTGGGGTTAGGGTTAGGGTACGCGTTAGGGTTAGGGTAGTTATTAAACCTATCCCACTCTCTACATACCCCTTAGCAAGTAAAGGAATATTATTTGGGGGTCCAGCCATGGAGAAGAGGTTAGACACTAGGATAAGATAAGGAACACACCCATTATAAAGAAATCACATTAGGACTCTCTTTTTAAGCTGTTCCTTAAAACACTAGTGCTTAGGAAATCTATTGGAGTCAGAAGAAGTCAAGGGTAGCCTTGGGTTAGCGTTAGGCTTAGGGTTAGGGTTAGGGTACGGCTTAGGGTACGGGTTCAGGGAGGGGTTCGCGTACGGCGTAGGGTATGGGTTAGGGTTATGTTAAGGGTTAGGGTTAGGGTTAGGGCTCGGTTTAGGGTACGGGTTAGGATTAGGGTACGTGTTAGGGTTAGGGTAGGGGTTAGAGTTAGGGTACACGTTAGGGTTAGGGCATTTATTAAACCTATCCCACTCTCTAGATACCCCTTAGCACAAAAAGGAATATTATTTGGGGGTCCAGCCATTGAGAAGAGTTTAGACCCTAGGATTAAATAAGGAACACACCCATTATAAAGAAATCACATCAGGATACTCTTTTTAAGCTGTTCCTTAAAACACTAGTGCTAAGTAAATCTATTGGAGGCAGAAGCAGTCAAGGGTAGCCTAGGATTAGGGTTAGGCTTAGGGTTAGGGTTAGGGTACGGCTTAGGGTACGGGTTCGGGGAGGAGTTCGGGTACGGCGTAGTGTATGGGTTAGGGTTAGGGTTAGGGTAAGTGTTAGGGTTAGGGCTCGGTTTAGGGTACGGTTTAGGATTAGTGTTCGTGTTAGGGTTAGGGTAGGGGTTAGGGTTAGGGTACGCGTTAGGGTTAGGCTAGTTATTAAACCTATCCCACTCTGTAGATACCCCTTAGCACGTATAGGAATATTATTTGGGGGTCCAGCCATGGAGAAGAGTTTAGACACTAGAATAAGATAAGGAACACACCCATTATAAAGAAATGACATTAGAATTCTCTTTTTAAGCTGTTCCTTAAAACACTAGTGCTTAGGAAATCTATTGGAGGCAGAAGCAGTCAAGGGTAGCCTAGGTTTAGGGTTAGGCTTAGGGTTAGGTTTAGGGTACCCCTTAGGGTACGGGTTCGGGGAGGGTTTCGAGTACGGCGTAGGGTTAGGGTTAGGGTTAGTGTTAGGGTACGGCTTAGGTTATGGGTTCGGGGAGGGTTTCTGGTATGGCGTAGTGTATGGGTTAGGGTTAGGGTTAGGGTTAGTGTTAGGGTTAGGGCTCGTTTTAGTGTACAGGTTAGTATTAGGGTACGTGTTAGGGTTAGGGTAGGAGTTAGGGTTAGGGTACGCGTTAGTGTTAGGGTAGTTATTAAACCTATCCCACTCTCTAGATACCCCTTAGCACAAAAAGGAATATTATTTCGGGTTCCAGCCATTGAGAAGAGTTTAGACCCTAGGATTAAATAAGGAACACACCCATTATAAAGAAATCACATCAGGATACACTTTTTAAGCTGTTCCTTAAAACACTGGTGCTTAGGAAATCTATTGGAGGCAGAAGCAGTCAAGGGTAGCCTGGGGTTAGGTTTAGGCTTAGGGTACGGCTTAGAGTACGGCTTAGGGTACGGGTTCGGGGAGAGCTTCGGGTATGGCGTAGGGTATGGGTTAGGGTTAGGGTTAGTGTTAGGGTAAGGGCTCGGTTTAGGGTATTGGTTAGGATTAGGGTACGTGTTAGTGTTAGGGTAGGGGTTAGGGTTAGGGTACGCGTTAGTGTTATGGTAGTTATTAAACCTATCCCACTCTCTAGATACCCCTTAGCACGTAAAGGAATATTATTTGGAGGTCCAGCCATGGAGAAGAGTTTAGACACTAGGATAAGATAAGGAACACACCCATTATAAAAAAATCACATTAGGATTCTCTTTTTAAGCTGTTCCTTAAAACACTAGTGCTTAGGAAATCTATTGGAGGCAGAAGCAGTCAAGGGTAGCCTAGGGTTAGGGTTAGGCTTGGGGTTAGGCTTAGGGTATGGCTTAGGGTACGGGTTCGGGGAGGGGTTCGGGTACGGCGTAGGGTATGGGTTAGGGTTAGGGTTAGTGTTAGGGTTAGGGCTCCGTTTAGGGTAGGTGTTAGGATTAGGGTACATGTTAGGGTTAGGGTTAGGGTAAGGGTTAGGGTTAGGGTACGCGTTAGGGTTAGGGTAGTTATTAAACCTATCCCACTCTCTAGATACACCTTAGCACGTCAAGGAATATTATTTGGGGGTCCAGCCATGGAGAAGGGTTTAGACACTAGGATAAGATAAGGAACACACCCATTATAAAGAAATCACAATAGGATTCTCTTTTTAAGCTGTTCCTTAAAACACTAGTGCTTAGGAAATCTATTGGAGGCAGAAGCAGTCAAGGGTAGCCTAGGGTTAGGGTTAGGCTTAGGGTACGGCTTAGGGTACGGCTTAGGGTACGGGTTCGGGGAGGGCTTCGGGTACGGCGTAGGGTATGGGTTAGGGTTAGGGTTAGGGTTAGTGTTAGGGTTAGGGCTCGGTTTAGGGTATTGGTTAGGATTAGGGTACGTGTTAGGGTTAGGGTAGGGGTTAGGGTTAGGGTACGCGTTAGTGTTAGGGTAGTTATTAAACCTATCCCACACTCTAGATACCCCTTAGCACGTAAAGGAATATTATTTGGAGGTCCAGCCATGGAGAAGAGTTTAGCCACTAGGATAAGATAAGGAACACACCCATTATAAAGAAATCACATTAGGATTCTCTTTTTAAGCTGTTCCTTAAAACACTAGTGCTTAGGAAATCTATTGGAGGCAGAAGCAGTCAAGGGTAGCCTAGGGTTAGGGTTAGGCTTAAGGTACGGCTTAGGGTACGGCTTAGGGTACGGGTTCGGGGAGGGCTTCGGGTACGGCGTAGGGTATGGGTTAGGGTTAGGGTTAGGGTTAGTGTTAGGGTTAGGGCTCGGTTTAGGGTATTGGTTAGGATTAGTGTACATGTTAGGGTTAGGGTAGGGGTTAGGGTTAGGGTACGCGTTAGTGTTAGGGTAGTTATTAAAGGTATCCCACTCTCCAGATACCCCTTAGCACATAAAGGAATATTATTTGGAGGTCCAGCCATGGAGAAGAATTTAGACACTAGGATAAGATAAGGAACACACCCATTATAAAGAAATCACATTAGGATTCTCTTTTTAAGCTGTTCCTTAAAACACTAGTGCTTAGGAAATCTATTGGAGGCAGAAGCATTCAAGGGTAGCCTAGGGTTAGGGTTAGGCTTAGGGTTAGGCTTAGGGTACGACTTAGGGTACGGGTTCGGGGAGGGCTTCTGGTACGGCGTAGGGTATGGGTTAGGGTTAGGTTTAGGGTTAGTGTTAGGGTTAGGGCTCGGTTTAGGGTATTGGTTAGGATTAGGGTAAGTGTTAGGGATAGGGTAGGGGTTAGGGTTAGGTTACACGTTAGTGTTAGGGTAGTTATTAAACCTAACCCACTCTCTAGATACCCCTTAGCACGTAAAGGAATATTATTTGGAGGTCCAGCCATGGAGAAGAGTTTAGACACTAGGATAAGATAAGGAACACACCCATTATAAAGAAATCACATTAGGATGCTCTTTTTAAGCTGTTCCTTAAAACACTAGTGCTTACGAAATCTATTGGAGGCAGAAGCAGTCAAGGGTAGCCTAGGGTTAGGGTTAGGCTTAGGGTACAGCTTAGCGTACGGCTTAGGGTACGGGTTCGGGGAGGGCTTCGGGTACGGCGTAGGGTATGGGTTAATGTTAGGGTTAGGGTTAGTGTTAGGGTTAGGGCTCGGTTTAGGGTATTGTTTAGGATTAGGGTACGTGTTAGTGTTAGCGTAGGGGTTAGGGTTAGGGTACGCGTTAGTGTTAGGGTAGTTATTAAACCTATCCCACACTCTAGATACCCCTTAGCACGTAAAGGAATATTATTTGGAGGTCCAGCCATGGAGAAGAGTTTAGACACTAGGATAAGATAAGGAACACACCCATTATAAAGAAATCACATTAGGATTCTCTTTTTAAGTTGTTCCTTAAAACACTAGTGCTTAGGAAATCTATTGGAGGCAGAAGCAGTCAAGGGTAGCCTAGGGTTAGGGTTAGGCTTAGAGTACGGCTTAGGGTACGGCTTAGGGTACGGGTTCGGGGAGGGCTTCGGGTAGGGCGTAGGGTATGGGTTAGGGTTAGGGTTAGGGTTAGTGTTAGGGTTAGGGCTCGGTTTAGGGTATTGGTTAGGATTAGGGTACGTGTTAGTGTTAGGGTAGGGGTTAGGGTTAGGGTACGCGTTAGTGTTAGGGTAGTTATTAAACCTATCCCACTCCCTAGATACCGCTTAGCACATAAAGGAATATTATTTGGAGGTCCAGCCATGCAGAAGAGTTTAGACACTTTGATAAGATAAGGAACACACCCATTATAAAGAAATCACATTAGGATTCTCTTTTTAAGCTGTTCCTTAAAACACTAGTGCTTAGGAAATCTATTGGAGGCAGAAGCAGTCAAGAGTAGCCTACGGTTAGGGTTAGGCTTGGGGTTAGGCTTAGGGTACGGCTTAGGGTACGGGTTCGGGGAGGGCTTCGGGTATGGCATAGGGTATGGGTTAGGGTTAGGGTTAGTGTTAGGGTTAGGGCTCCGTTTAGGGTACGTGTTAGGATTAGGGTACATGTTAGGGTTAGGGTAGGGGTTAGGGTTAGGGTACGCGTTAGGGTTAGGGTAGTTATTAAACCTATCCCACTCTCTAGATACACCTTATCACGCCAAGGAATATTATTTGGGGGTCCAGCTATGGAGAAGAGTTTAGACACTAGGATAAGATAAGGAACACACCCATTATAAAGAAATCACAATAGGATTCTCTTTTTAAGCTGTTCCTTAAAACACTAGTGCTTAGGAAATCTATTGGAGGCAGAAGCAGTCAAGGGTAGCCTAGGGTTAGGGTTAGGCTTAGGGTACGGCTTAGGGTACGGCTTAGGGTACGGGTTCGGGGAGGGCTTCGGGTATGGCGTAGGGTATGGGTTAGGGTTAGGGTTAGGGTTAGTGTTAGGGTTAGGGCTCGGTTTAGGGTATTGGTTAGGATTAGGGTACGTGTTAGGGTTAGGGTAGGGGTTAGGGTTAGGGTACGCGTTAGTTTTAGGGTAGTTATTAAACCTATCCCACTCTCTAGATACCCCTTAGCACATAAGGAATATTATTTGGAGGTCCAGCCATGGAGAAGAGTTTAGGCACTAGGATAAGGTAAGGAACACACCCATTATAAAGAAATCACATTAGGATTCTCTTTTTAAGCTGTTCCTTAAAACACTAGTGCTTAGGAAATCTATTGGAGGCAGAAGCAGTCAAGGGTAGCCTAGGGTTAGGGTTAGACTTAGGGTACGGCTTAGGGTACGGCTTAGGGTACGGGTTCGGGGAGGGCTTCGGGTACGGCGTAGGGTATGGGTTAGGGTTAGGGTTAGGGTTAGTGTTAGGGTTAGGGCTCGGTTTAGGGTATTGGTTAGGATTAGGGTACGTGTTATGGTTAGGGTAGGGGTTAGGGTTAGGGTACGCGTTAGTGTTTGGGTAGTTATTAAACCTATCCCACTCTCTAGATACCCCTTAGCACATAAAGGAATATTATTTGGAGGTCCAGCCATGGAGAAGAGTTTAGACACTAGGATAAGATAAGGAACACACCCATTATAAAGAAATCACATTGGGATTCTCTTTTTAAGCTGTTCCTTAAAACACTAGTTCTTAGGAAATCTATTGGAGGCCGAAGCATTCAAGGGTAGCCAAGGTTAGGGTTAGGCTTAGGGTTAGGCTTAGGGTACGGCTTAGGGTACGGGTTCGGGGAGGGCTTCTGGTACGGCGTAGGGTATGGGTTAGGGTTAGGGTTAGGGTTAGTGTTAGGGTTAGGGCTCGCTTTAGGGTATTGGTTAGGATTAGGGTATGTGTTAGTGTTAGGGTAGGGGTAAGGGTTAGGGTACGCGTTAGTGTTAGGGTAGTTCTTAAACCTATCCCACACTCTAGATACCCCTTAGCACGTAAAGGAATATTATTTGGAGGTCCAGCCATGGAGAAGAGTTTAGACACTAGGATAAGATAAGGAACACACCCATTATAAAGAAATCACATTAGGATTCTCTTTTTAAGCTGTTCCTTAAAACACTAGTGCTTAGGAAATCTATTGGAGGCAGAAGCAGTCAAGGGTAGCCTAGGGTTAGGGTTAGGCTTAGGGTACGGCTTAGGGTATGGCTTAGTGTACGGGTTCGTGGAGGGCTTCGGGTACGGCGTAGGGTATGTGTTAGGGTTAGGGTTAGTGTTAGGGTTAGGGCTCGGTTTAGGTTATTGGTTAGGATTAGGGTACGTGTTAGTGTTAGGGTAGGGGTTAGGGTTAGGTTACGCGTTAGTGTTAGGGTAGTTATTAAACCTAACCCACTCTCTAGATACCCCTTAGCACGTAAAGGAATATTATTTGGAGGTCCAGCCATGGAGAAGAGTTTAGACACTAGGATAAGATAAGGAACACACCCATTATAAAGAAATCACATTAGGATTCTCTTTTTAAGCTGTTCCTTAAAACACTAGTGTTTACGAAATCTATTGGAGGCAGAAGCAGTCAAGGGTAGCCTAGGGTTAGGGTTAGGCTTAGGGTACAGCTTAGCGTACGGCTTAGGGTACGGGTTCGGGGAGGGCTTCGGGTACGGCGTAGGGTATGGGTTAGTGTTAGGGTTAGGGTTAGTGTTAGGGTTAGGGCTCGGTTTAGGGTATTTTTTAGGATTAGGGTACGTGTTAGTGTTAGGGTAGGGGTTAGGGTTAGGGTACGCGTTAGTGTTAGGGTAGTTATTAAACCTATCCCACACTCTAGATACCCCTTAGCACGTAAAGGAATATTATTTGGAGGTCCAGCCATGGAGAAGAGTTTAGACACTAGGATAAGATAAGGAACACACCCATTATAAAGAAATCACATTAGGATTCTCTTTTTAAGTTGTTCCTTAAAACACTAGTGCTTAGGAAATCTATTGGAGGCAGAAGCAGTCAAGGGTAGCCTAGAGTTAGGGTTAGGCTTAGGGTACGGCTTAGGGTACGGCTTAGGGTACGGGTTCGGGGAGGGCTTCGGGTACGGCGTAGGGTATGGGTTAGGGTTAGGGTTAGGGTTAGTGTTAGGGTTAGGGCTCGGTTTAGGGTATTGGTTAGGATTAGGGTACGTGTTAGTGTTAGGGTAGGGGTTAGGGTTAGGGTACGCGTTAGTGTTAGGGTAGTTATTAAACCTATCCCACTCTCTAGATACCCCTTAGCACGTAAAGGAATATTATTTGGGGGTCCATCCATGGAGAAGAGTTTAGACACTAGGATAACATAAGGAACACACCCATTATAAAGATATCACATTAGGATTCTCTTTTTAAATTGTTCCTTAAAACACTAGTGCTTAGGAAATCTATTGGAGGCAGAAGCAGTCAAGGGTAGCTTAGGGTTAGGGTTAGGCTTAGGGTACGGCTTAGGGTACGGCTTAGGGTACGGGTTCGGGGAGGGCTTCGGGTATGGCGTAGGGTATGGGTTAGTGTTAGGGTTAGGGTTAGTGTTAGGGTTAGGGCTCGGTTTAGGGTATTGGTTAGGATTAGGGTACGTGTTATGGTTAGGGTAGGGGTTAGGGTTAGGGTACGCGTTAGTGTTAGGGTAGTTATTAAACCTATCCCACTCTCTAGATACCCCTTAGCACGTAAAGGAATATTATTTGGAGGTCCAGCCATGGAGAAGAGTTTAGACACTAGGATAAGATAAGGAACACACCCATTATAAAGAAATCACATTAGGATTCTCTTATTAAGCTGTTCCTTAAAACACTAGTGCTTAGGAAATCTATTGGAGGCAGAAGCAGTCAAGGGTAACCAAGGGTTAGGGTTAGGCTTGGGGTTAGCCTTAGGGTACGGCTTAGGGTACGGGTTAGGGGAGGGGTTCGGGTACGGCGTAGGGTATGGGTTAGGGTTAGGGTTAGGGTTAGTGTTAGGGTTAGGGCTCGGTTTAGGGTATTGGTTAGGATTAGGGTACGTGTTAGGGTTAGGGTAGGGGTTAGGGTTAGGGTACGCGTTAGTGTTAGGGTAGTTATTAAACCTATCCCACACTCTAGATACCCCTTAGCACGTAAAGGAATATTATTTGGAGGTCCAGCCATGGAGAAGAGTTTAGCCACTAGGATAAGATAAGGAACACACCCATTATAAAGAAATCACATTAGGATTCTCTTTTTAAGCTGTTCCTTAAAACACTAGTGCTTAGGAAATCTATTGGAGGCAGAAGCAGTCAAGGGTAGCCTAGGGTTAGGGTTAGGCTTAAGGTACGGCTTAGGGTACGGCTTAGGGTACGGGTTCGGGGAGGGCTTCGGGTACGGCGTAGGGTATGGGTTAGGGTTAGGGTTAGGGTTAGTGTTAGGGTTAGGGCTCGGTTTAGGGTATTGGTTAGGATTAGTGTACATGTTAGGGTTAGGGTAGGGGTTAGGGTTAGGGTACGCGTTAGTGTTAGGGTAGTTATTAAAGGTATCCCACTCTCTAGATACCCCTTAGCACATAAAGGAGTATTATTTGGAGGTCCAGCCATGGAGAAGAATTTAGACACTAGGATAAGATAAGGAACACACCCATTATAAAGAAATCACATTAGGATTCTCTTTTTAAGCTGTTCCTTAAAACACTAGTGCTTAGGAAATCTATTGGAGGCAGAAGCATTCAAGGGTAGCCTAGGGTTAGGTTTAGGCTTAGGGTTAGGCGTAGGGTACGACTTAGGGTACGGGTTCGGGGAGGGCTTCTGGTACGGCGTAGGGTATGGGTTAGGGTTAGGTTTAGGGTTAGTGTTAGGGTTAGGGCTCGGTTTAGGGTATTGGTTAGGATTAGGGTACGTGTTAGGGATAGGGTAGGGGTTAGGGTTAGGTTACGCGTTAGTGTTAGGGTAGTTATTAAACCTAACCCACTCTCTAGATACCCCTTAGCAGGTAAAGGAATATTATTTGGAGGTCCAGCCATGGAGAAGAGTTTAGACACTAGGATAAGATAAGGAACACACCCATTATAAAGAAATCACATTAGGATGCTCTTTTTAAGCTGTTCCTTAAAACACTAGTGCTTACGAAATCTATTGGAGGCAGAAGCAGTCAAGGGTAGCCTAGGGTTAGGGTTAGGCTTAGGGTACAGCTTAGCATACGGCTTAGGGTACGGGTTCGGGGAGGGCTTCGGGTACGGCGTAGGGTATGGGTTAATGTTAGGGTTAGGGTTAGTGTTAGGGTTAGGGCTCGGTTTAGGGTATTGTTTAGGATTAGGGTACGTGTTAGTGTTAGGGTAGGGTTTAGGGTTAGGGTACGCGTTAGTGTTAGGGTAGTTATTAAACCTATCCCACACTCTAGATACCCCTTAGCACGTAAAGGAATATTATTTGGAGGTCCAGCCATGGAGAAGAGTTTAGACACTAGGATAAGATAAGGAACACACCCATTATAAAGAAATCACATTAGGATTCTCTTTTTAAGTTGTTCCTTAAAACACTAGTGCTTAGGAAATCTATTGGAGGCAGAAGCAGTCAAGGGTAGCCTAGGGTTAGGGTTAGGCTTAGAGTACGGCTTAGGGTACGGCTTAGGGTACGGGTTCGGTGAGGGCTTCGGGTACGGCGTAGGGTATGGGTTAGGGTTAGGGTTAGGGTTAGTGTTAGGGTTAGGGCTCGGTTTAGGGTACGGGTTAGCATTAGGGTACATGTTAGGGTTAGGGTAGGGGTTAGGGTTAGGGTACGCGTTAGGGTTAGGGTAGTTATTAAACCTATCCCACTCTCTAGATACACCTTAGCACGTAAAGGAATATTATTTGGGGGTCCAGCCATGGAGAAGAGTTTAGACACTAGGATAAGATAAGGAACACACCCATTATAAAGAAATCACATTAGGATTCTCTTTTTAAGCTGTTCCTTAAAACACTAGTGCTTAGGAAATCTATTGGAGGCAGAAGCAGTCAAGGGAACCCTAGGGTTAGGGTTAGGCTTAGGGTACGGCTTAGGGTACGGCTTAGGGTACGGGTTCGGGGAGGGCTTCGGGTAGGGCGTAGGGTATGGGTTAGGGTTAGGGTTAGTGTTAGGCTTAGGGCTCGGTTTAGGGTATTGGTTAGGATTAGGGTACGTGTTAGTGTTAGGGTAGGGGTTAGGGTTAGGGCACGCGTTAGTGTTAGGGTAGTTATTAAACCTATCCCACTCCCTAGATACCGCTTAACACATAAAGGAATATTATTTGGAGGTCCAGCCATGCAGAAGAGTTTAGACACTTTGATAAGATAAGGAACACACCCATTATAAAGAAATCACATTAGGATTCTCTTTTTAAGCTGTTCCTTAAAACACTAGTGCTTAGGAAATCTATTGGAGGCAGAAGCAGTCAAGAGTAGCCTACGGTTAGGGTTAGGCTTGGGGTTAGGCTTAGGGTACGGCTTAGGGTACGGGTTCGGGGAGGGCTTCGGGTATGGCATAGGGTATGGGTTAGGGTTAGGGTTAGTGTTAGGGTTAGGGCTCCGTTTAGGGTACGTGTTAGGATCAGGGTACATGTTAGGGTTAGGGTAGGGGTTAGGGTTAGGGTACGCGTTAGGGTTAGGGTAGTTATTAAACCTATCCCACTCTCTAGATACCCCTTAGCACATAAGGAATATTATTTGGAGGTCCAGCCATGGAGAAGAGTTTAGGCACTAGGATAAGGTAAGGAACACACCCATTATAAAGAAATCACATTAGGATTCTCTTTTTAAGCTGTTCCTTAAAACACTAGTGCTTAGGAAATCTATTGGAGGCAGAAGCAGTCAAGGGTAGCCTAGGGTTAGGGTTAGACTTAGGGTACGGCTTAGGGTACGGCTTAGGGTACGGGTTCGGGGAGGGCTTCGGGTACGGCGTAGGGTATGGGTTAGGGTTAGGGTTAGGGTTAGTGTTAGGGTTAGGGCTCGGTTTAGGGTATTGGTTAGGATTAGGGTACGTGTTATGGTTAGGGTAGGGGTTAGGGTTAGGGTACGCGTTAGTGTTTGGGTAGTTATTAAACCTATCCCACTCTCTAGATACCCCTTAGCACATAAAGGAATATTATTTGGAGGTCCAGCCATGGAGAAGAGTTTAGACACTAGGATAAGATAAGGAACACACCCATTATAAAGAAATCACATTGGGATTCTCTTTTTAAGCTGTTCCTTAAAACACTAGTTCTTAGGAAATCTATTGGAGGCAGAAGCATTCAAGGGTAGCCAAGGATAGGGTTAGGCTTAGGGTTAGGCTTAGGGTACGGCTTAGGGTACGGGTTCGGGGAGGGCTTCTGGTACGGCGTAGGGTATGGGTTAGTGTTAGGGTTAGGGTTAGTGTTAGGGTTAGGGCTCGCTTTAGGGTATTGGTTAGGATTAGGGTATGTGTTAGTGTTAGGGTAGGGGTAAGGGTTAGGGTACGCGTTAGTGTTAGGGTAGTTATTAAACCTATCCCACACTCTAGATACCCCTTAGCACGTAAAGGAATATTATTTGGAGGTCCAGCCATGGAGAAGAGTTTAGACACTAGGATAAGATAAGGAACACACCCATTATAAAGAAATCACATTAGGATTCTCTTTTTAAGCTGTTCCTTAAAACACTAGTGCTTAGGAAATCTATTGGAGGCAGAAGCAGTCAAGGGTAGCCTAGGGTTAGGGTTAGGCTTAGGGTACGGCTTAGGGTATGGCTTAGGGTACGGGTTCGTGGAGGGCTTCGGGTACGGCGTAGGGTATGTGTTAGGGTTAGGGTTAGTGTTAGGGTTAGGGCTCGGTTTAGGTTATTGGTTAGGATTAGGGTACGTGTTAGTGTTAGGGTAGGGGTTAGGGTTAGGGTACGCGTTAGTGTTAGGGTAGTTATTAAACCTATCCCACACTCTAGATACCCCTTAGCACCTAAAGGAATATTATTTGGGGGTCCATCCATGGAGAAGAGTTTAGACACTAGGATAAGATAAGGAACACACCCATTATAAAGAAATCACATTAGGATTCTCTTTTTAAATTGTTCCTTAAAACACTAGTGCTTAGGAAATCTATTGGAGGCAGAAGCAGTCAAGGGTAGCCTAGGGTTAGGGTTAGGCTTAGGGTACGGCTTAGGGTACGGCTTAGGGTACGGGTTTGGGGAGGGCTTCGGGTACGGCGTAGGGTATGGGTTAGGGTTAGGGTTAGGGTTAGTGTTAGGGTTAGGGCTCGGTTTAGGGTATTGGTTAGGATTAGGGTACGTGTTAGTGTTAGGGTAGGGGTTAGGTTTAGGGTACGCGTTAGTGTTAGGGTAGTTATTAAACCTATCCCACTCTCTAGATACACCTTAGCACGTAAAGGAATATTATTTGGGGGTCCATCCATGGAGAAGAGTTTAGACACTAGGATAACATAAGGAACACACCCATTATAAAGAAATCACATTAGGATTCTCTTTTTAAATTGTTCCTTAAAACACTAGTGCTTAGGAAATCTATTGGAGGCAGAAGCAGTCAAGGGTAGCCTAGGGTTAGGGTTAGGCTTAGGGTACGGCTTAGGGTACGGCTTAGGGTACGGGTTCGTGGAGGGCTTCGGGTACGGCGTAGGGTATGCGTTAGGGTTAGGGTTAGGGTTAGTGTTAGGGTTAGGGCTCGGTTTAGGTTATTGGTTAGGATTAGGGTACGTGTTAGTGTTAGGGTAGGGGTTAGGGTTAGGGTACGCATTAGTGTTAGGGTAGTTATTAAACCTATCCCACTCTCTAGATACCCCTTAGCACGTAAAGGAATATTATTTGGAGGTCCAGCCATGGAGAAGAGTATAGACACTAGGATAAGATAAGAAACACACCCATTATAAAGAAATCACATTAGGATTCTCTTTTTAAGCTGTTCCTTAAAACACTAGTGCTTAGGAAATCTATTGGAGGCAGAAGCATTCAAGAGTAGCCTAGGGTTAGGGTTAGGCTTAGGGTACGGCTTAGGGTACGGCTTAGGGTACGGGTTCGGGGAAGGGTTAGGGAACGGCGTAGGGTATGTGTTAGGGTTAGGGTTAGGGTTAGTGTTAGGGTTAGGGCTCGGTTTAGGGTACGGGTTAGGATTAGGATACATGTTAGGGTTAGGGTAGGGGTTAGGGTTAGGGTACGCGTTATGGTTAGGGTAGTTATTAAACCTATCTCACTCTCTAGATACACCTTAGCACGTAAAGAAATATTATTTGGGGGTCCAGCCATAGAGAAGAGTGTAGACACTAGGATAAGATAAGGAACACACCCATTATAAAGAAATCACATTAGGATTGTTTTTTTAAGCTGTTCCTTAAAACACTAGTGCTTAGGAAATCTATTGGAGGCAGAAGCTGTCAAGGGTAGCCTAGGGTTAGGGTTAGGCTTAGGGTACGGCTTAGGGTACGGCTTAGGGTACAGGTTCGGGGAGGGCTTCGGGTACGGCGTAGGGTATGGGTTAGGGTTAGGGTTAGGGTTAGTGTTAGGGTTAGGGCTCGGTTTAGGGTATTGGTTAGGATTAGGGTACGTGTTAGGGTTAGGGTAGGGGTTAGGGTTAGGGTACGCGTTAGTGTTAGGGTAGTTATTAACCCTATCCCACTCTCTAGATACCCCATAGCACGTAAAGGAATATTATTTGGAGGTCCAGCCATGGAGAAGAGTTTAGACACTAGGATAAGATAAGGAACACACCCATTATAAAGAAATCACATTAGGATTCTCTTTTTAAGCTGTTCCTTAAAACACTAGTGCTTAGGAAATCTATTGGAGGCAGAAGCAGTGAAGGGTAACCAAGGGTTAGGGTTAGGCTTGGGCTTAGGCTTAGGGTACGGCTTAGGGTACGGGTTCGGGGAGGGGTTCGGGTACGGCGTAGGGTATGGGTTAGGGTTAGGGTTAGGGTTAGTGTTAGGGTTAGGGCTCGGCTTAGGGTATTGGTTAGGATTAGGGTACGTGTTAGTGTTAGGGTAGGGGTTAGGGTTAGGGTAGGGTTTAGGGTTAGGGTACGCGTTAGTGTTAGGGTAGTTATTAAACCTATCCCACTCTCTAGATACCCCTTAGCACCAAAAGGAATATTATTTGGGGGTCCATCCATGGAGAAGAGTTTAGAAACTAGGTTAAGATAAGGAACACACGCATTATAAAGAAATCACATTAGGATTCTCTTTTTAAATTGTTCCTTAAAACACTAGTGCTTAGGAAATCTATTGGAGGCAGAAGCAGTCAAGGGTAGCCTAGGGTTAGGGTTAGGCTTAGGTTACGGCTTAGGGTACGGCTTAGGGTACGGGTTCGGGGAGGGCTTCGGGTACGGCGTAGGGTATGGGTTAGGGTTAGGGTTAGGGTTAGTGTTAGAGTTAGGGCTCGGTTTAGGGTATTGGTTAGGATTAGGGTACGTGTTAGGGTTAGGGTAGGGGTTAGGGTTATGGTACGCGTTAGTGTTAGTGTAGTTATTAAACCTATCCCAGTCTCTAGATACCCCTTAGCACGTAAAGGAATATTATTTGGAGGTCCAGCCATGGAGAAGAGTTTAGTCACTAGTATAAGATAAGGAACACACCCATTATAAAGAAATCACATTAGGATTCTTTTTTTAAGCAGTTCCTTAAAACACTAGTGCTTAGGAAATCTAATGGAGGCAGAAGCAGTCAAGGGTAGCCTAGGGTTAGGGTTAGGCTTAGGGTACGGCTTAGGGTACGGCTTAGGGTACGGGTTCGGGGAGGGCTTAGGGTACGGCGTAGGGTATGGGTTAGGGTTAGGGTTAGGGTTAGTGTTAGGGTTAGGGCTCGTTTTAGGGTATTGGTTAGGATTAGGGTACGTGTTAGTGTTAGGGTAGGGGTTAGGATTAGGGCACGCGTTAGTGTTAGGGTAGTTATTAAACCTATCCCACTCTCTAGATACCCCTTAGCACGTAAAGGAATATTATTTGGAGTTCCAGCCATGGAGAAGAGTTTAGACACTAGGATAAGATAAGGAACACACCCATTATAAAGAAATCACATTAGGATTCTCTTTTTAAGCTGTTCCTTAAAACACTAGTGCTTAGGAAATCTATTGGAGGCAGAAGCAGTCAAGGGTAACCAAGGGTTAGGGTTAGGCTTGGGGTTAGGCTTAGGGTACGGCTTAGGGTACGGGTTTGGGGAGGGCTTCGGGTACGGCGTAGGGTATGGGTTAGGGTTAGGGTTAGGGTTAGGGTTAGTGTTAGGGTTAGGGCTCCGTTTAGGGTACTTGTTAGGATTAGGGTACATGTTAGGGTTAGGGTAGGGGTTAGGGTTAGGGTACGCGTTAGGGTTAGGGTAGTTATTAAACCTATCCCACTCTCTAGATACCCCTTACCACGTAAAGGAATATTACTTGGGGGTCCAGCCATGGAGAAGAGTTTAGACACTAGGATAAGATAAGGAACACACCCATTATAAGGAAATCACAATAGCATTCTCTTTTTAAGCTGTTCCTTAAAACACTAGTGCTTAGGAAATCTATTGGAGGCAGAAGCAGTCAAGGGTAGCCTAGGGTTAGGGTTAGGCTTAGGGTACGGCTTAGGGTACGGGTTCGGGGAGGGCTTCGGGTACGGCGTAGGGTATGGTTTAGGGTTAGGGTTAGGGATTGTGTTAGGGTTAGGGCTTGGTTTAGGGTATTGGTTAGGATTAGGGTACGTGTTAGGGTTAGGGTAAGGGTTAGGGTTAGGGTACGCGTTAGTGTTAGGGTAGTTATTAAACCTATCCCAGTCTCTAGATACCCCTTAGCACGTAAAGGAATATTATTTGGAGGTCCAGCCATGGAGAAGAGTTTAGACACTAGGATAAGATAAGGAACACACCCATTATAAAGAAATCACATTAGGATTCTCTTTTTAAGCTGTTCCTTAAAACACTAGTGCTTAGGAAATCTATTGGAGGCAGAAGCAGTCAAGGGTAGCCTAGGGTTAGGGTTAGGCTTAGGGTATGGCTTAGGGTACGGCTTAGGGTACGGGTTCGGGGAGGGCTTCGGGTACGGCGTAGGGTATGGGTTAGGGTTAGGGTTAGGGTTAGTGTTAGGGTTAGGGCTCGGTTTAGGGTATTGGTTAGGATTAGGGTACGTGTTAGTGTTAGGGTAGGGATTAGGGTTAGGGTACGCGTTAGTGTTAGGGTAGTTATTAAACCTATCCCACTCTCTAGATACCCCTTAGCACGTAAAGGAATATTATTTGGGGGTCCATCCATGGAGAAGGGTTTAGACACTAGGATAATATAAGGAACACACCCATTAGAAAGAAATCACATTAGGATTCTATTTTTAAATTGTTCCTTAAAACACTAGTGCTTAGGAAATCTATTGGAGGCAGAAGCAGTCAAGTGTAGCCTAGGGTTAGGGTTAGGCTTAGGGTACGGCTTAGGGTACGGCTTAGGGTACGGGTTCGTGGAGGGCTTCGGGTACAGCGTAGGGTATGGGTTAGGGTTAGGGTTAGGGTTAGTGTTAGGGTTAGGGCTCGGTTTAGGGTATTGGTTAGGATTAGGGTACGTGTTAGGGTTAGGGTAGGGGTTAGGGTTAGGGTACGCGTTAGTGTTAGGGTAGTTATTAAACATAACCCACTCTCTAGATACCCCTTAGCACGTAAAGGAATATTATTTGGAGGTCCAGCCAAGGAGAAGAGTTTAGACAATAGGATAAGATAAGGAACACACCCATTATAAAGAAATCACATTAGGATTCTCTTTTTAAGCTCTTCCTTAAAACACTAGTGCTTAGGAAATCTATTGGAGGCAGAAGCAGTCAAGGGTAGCCTAGGGTTAGGGTTAGGCTTAGGGTACGGCTTAGGGTACGGCTTAGGGTACGGGTTCGGGGAGGGCTTCGGGTACGGCGTAGGGTATGGGTTAGAGTTAGGGTTAGGGTTAGTGTTAGGGTTAGGGCTCGGTTTAGGGTATTGGTTAGGATTAGGGTACGTGTTAGTGTTAGGGTAGGGGTTAGGGTTAGGGTACGCGTTAGAGTTAGGGTAGTTATTAAACCTATCCCACTCTCTAGATACCCCTTAGCACGTAAAGGAATATTATTTGGAGGTCCAGCCATGGAGAAGAGTTTAGACACTAGGATAAGATAAGGAACACACCCATTATAAAGAAATCACATTAGGATTCTCTTTTTAAGTTGTTTTTAAAACACAAGTGCTTAGGAAATCTATTGGAGGCAGAAGCAGTCAAGGGTAGCCTAGGTTTAGGGTTAGGCTTAGGGTACGGCTTAGGGTACGGCTTAGGGTACGGGTTCGGGGAGGGCTTCGGGTACGGCGTAGGGTATGGGTTAGGGTTAGGTTTAGGGTTAGTGTTAGGGTTAGGGCTCGGTTTAGGGTATTGGTTAGGATTAGGGTACGTGTTAGGGTTAGGGTAGGGGTTAGGGTTAGGGTACGCGTTAGTGTTAGGGTAGTTATTAAAACTATCCCACTCTCTAGATACCCCTTAGCACGTAAAGGAATATTATTTGGAGGTCCAGCCATGGAGAAGAGTTTAGACACTAGGATAAGATAAGGAACACACCCATTATAAAGAAATCACATTAGGATTCTCTTTTTAAGCTGTTCCTTAAAACACTAGTGCTTAGGAAATCTATTGGAGGCAGAAGCATTCAAGGGTAGCCTAGGGTTAGGGTTAGGCTTAGGGTTAGGCTTAGGGTACGGCTTAGGGTACGGGTTTGGGGAGGGGTTCGGGAACGGCGTAGGGTTTGGGTTAGGGTTAGGGTTAGGGTTAGGGTTAGGGTTAGGGCTCGGTTTAGGGTACGGGATAGGATTCGGGTACATGTTAGGGTTAGGGTAGGGGTAGGGTTAGGGTACGCGTTAGGGTTAGGGTAGTTATTAAACCTATCCCACTCTCTAGATACACCTTAGCACGTAAAGGAATATTATTTGGGGGTCCAGCCATGGAGAAGAGTTTAGACACTAGGATAAGATAAGGAACACACCCATTATAAGGAAATCACATTAGGATTCTCTTTTTAAGCTGTTCCTTAAAACACTAGTGCTTAGGAAATCTATTGGAGGCAGAAGCAGTCAAGGGAAGCCTAGGGTTAGGGTTAGGCTTAGGGTACGGCTTAGGGTAAGGCTTAGGGTACGGGTTGGGGAGGGCTTTTGGTACGGCGTAGGGTATTGGTTAGGGTTAGGGTTAGTGTTAGGGTTAGGGCTCGGTTTAGGGTATTGGTTAGGATTAGGGTACGTGTTAGGATTAGGGTAGGGGTTAGCGTTAGGGTACGCGTTAGTGTTAGGGTAGTTATTAAACCTAACCCAGTCTCTAGATACCCCTTAGCACGTAAAGGAATATTATTTGGAGGTCCAGCCATGGAGAAGAGTTTAGACACTAGGATAAGATAAGGAACACACCCATTATAAAGAAATCACATTAGGATTCTCTTTTTAAGCTGTTCCTTAAAACACTAGTGCTTAGGAAATCTATTGGAGGCAGAAGCATTCAAGGGTAGCCTAGGGTTAGGGTTAGGCATAGGGTTAGGCTTAGGGTACGGCTTAGGGTACGGGTTCGGGGAGGGGTTCGGGAACGGCGTAGGGTATGGGTTAGGGTTAGGGTTAGTGTTAGGGTTAGGGCTCGGTTTAGGGTACGGGTTAGGATTAGGGTACATGTTAGGGTTAGGGTAGGGGTTAGGGTTAGGGTACGCGTTAGGGTTAGGGTAGTTATTAAACCTTTCGCACTCTCTAGATACATCTTAGCACGTAAAGGCATATTATTTGGAGTTCCAGCCATGGAGAAGAGTTTAGACACTAGGATAAGATAAGGAACACACCCATTATAAAGAAATCACATTAGGATTCTCTTTTTAAGCTGTTCCTTAAAACACTAGTGCTTAGGAAATCTATTGGAGGCAGAAGCAGTCAAGGGTAGCCTAGGTTTAGGGTTAGGCTTAGGGTACGGCTTAGGGTACGGCTTAGGGTACGGGTTCGGGGAGGGCTTCGGGTACGGCGTAGGGTATGGGTTAGGGTTAGGGTTAGGGTTAGTGTTAGGGTTAGGGCTCGGTTTAGGTTATTGGTTAGGATTAGGGTACGTGTTAGGGTTAGGGTAGGGTTTAGGGTTAGGGTACGCGTTAGTGTTAGGGTAGTTATTAAACCTATCCCAGTCTCTAGATACCCCTTAGCACGTATAGGAATATTATTTGGAGGTCCAGCCATGGAGAAGAGTTTAGACACTAGGATAAGATAAGGAACACACCCATTATAAAGAAATCACATTAGGATTCTCTTTTTAAGCTGTTCCTTAAAACACTAGTGCTTAGGAAATCTATTGGAGGCAGAAGCAGTCAAGGGTAGCCTAGGGTTAGGGTTAGGCTTAGGGTACGGCTTAGGGTACGGCTTAGGGTACGGGTTCGGGGAGGGCTTCGGGTACGGCGTAGGGTATGGGTTAGGGTTAGGGTTAGTGTTAGGGTTAGGGCTCGGTTTAGGGTATTGGTTAGGAAGAGGGTACGTGTTAGGGTTAGGGTAGGGGTTAGGGTTAGGGTACGCGTTAGTGTTAGGGTAGTTATTAAACCTATCCCACTCTCTAGATACCCCTTAGCACGTAAAGGAATATTATTTGGAGGTCCAGCCATGGAGAAGAGTTTAGACACTAGGATAAGATAAGGAACACACCCATTATAAAGAAATCACATTAGGATTCTCTTTTTAAGCTGTTCCTTAAAACACTAGTGCTTAGGAAATCTATTGGAGGCAGAAGCAGTCAAGGGTAGCCTAGGGTTAGGGTTAGGCTTGGTGTTAGGCTTAGGGTACGGCTTAGGGTACGGGTTCGGGGAGGGGTTCGGGTACGGCGTAGGGTATGGGTTAGGGTTAGGGTTAGGGTTAGTGTTAGGGTTAGGGATCCGTTTAGGGTACGTGTTAGGAGTAGGGTACATGTTAGGGTTAGGGTAGGGGTTAGGGTTAGGGTACGCGTTAGGGTTAGGGTAGTTATTAAACCTATCCCACTCTCTAGATACACCTTAGCACGTAAAGGAATATTATTTGGGGGTCCAGCCATGGAGAAGAGTTCAGACACTAGAATAAGATAAGGAACACACCCATTATAAAGAAATCACATTAGGATTCTCTTTTTAAGCTGTTCCTTAAAACACTAGTGCTTAGGAAATCTATTGGAGGCAGAAGCAGTCAAGGGAAGCCTAGGGTTAGTGTTAGGCTTAGGGTACGGCTTAGGGTAAGGCTTAGGGTACGGGTTGGGGAGGGCTTTTGGTACGGCGTAGGGTATTGGTTAGGGTTAGGGTTAGTGTTAGGGTTAGGGCTCGGTTTAGGGTATTGGTTAGGATTAGGGTACGTGTTAGGATTAGGGTAGGGGTTAGCGTTAGCGTACGCGTTAGTGTTAGGGTAGTTATTAAACCTAACCCAGTCTCTAGATACCCCTTAGCACGTAAAGGAATATTATTTGGAGGTCCAGCCATGGAGAAGAGTTTAGACACTAGGATAAGATAAGGAACACACCCATTATAAAGAAATCACATTAGGATTCTCTTTTTAAGCTGTTCCTTAAAACACTAGTGCTTAGGAAATCTATTGGAGGCAGAAGCATTCAAGGGTAGCCTAGGGTTAGGGTTAGGCTTAGGGTACGGCTTAGGGTACGGCTTAGGGTACGGGTTCGGGGAAGGGTTCGGGAACGGCGTAGGGTATGGTATAGGGTTAGGGTTAGGGTTAGTGTTAGGGTTAGGGCTCGGTTTAGGGTACGGGTTAGGATTAGGGTACATGTTAGGGTTAGGGTAGGGGTTAGGGTTAGGGTACGCGTTAGGGTTAGGGTAGTTATTAAACCTATCCCACTCTCTAGATACCCCTTAGCACGTAAAGGAATATTATTTTGAGTTCCAGCCATGGAGAAGAGTTTAGACACTAGGATAAGATAAGGAACACACCCATTATAAAGAAATCACATTAGGATTCTCTTTTTAAGCTGTTCCTTAAAACACTAGTGCTTAGGAAATCTATTGGAGGCAGAAGCAGTCAAGGGTAGCCTAGGGTTAGGGTTAGGCTTAGGGTACGGCTTAGGGTACGGGTTCGGGGAGGGCTTCGGGTACGGCGTAGGGTACGGCGTAGGGTATGGGTTAGGGTTAGGGTTAGGGTTAGTGTTAGGGTTAGGGCTCGGTTTAGGGTATTGGTTTGGATTAGGGTACGTGTTAGGGTTAGGGTAGGGGTTAGGGTTAGGGTACGCGTTAGTGTTAGGGTAGTTATTAAACCTATCCCAATCTCTAGATACCCCTTAGCACGTAAAGGAATATTATTTGGAGGTCCAGCCATGGAGAAGAGTTTAGACACTAGGATAAGTTAAGGAACACACCCATTATAAAGAAATCACATTAGGATTCTCTTTTTAAGCTGTTCCTTAAAACACTAGTGCTTAGGAAATCTATTGGAGGCAGAAGCAGTCAAGGGTAGCCTAGGGTTAGGGTTAGGCTTAGGGTACGGCTTGGGGTACGGCTTAGGGTACGGGTTCGGGGAGGGCTTGGGGTACGGCGTAGGGTATGGGTTAGGGTTAGGGTTAAGGTTAGTGTTAGGGTTAGGGCTCGGTTTAGGGTATTGATTAGGATTAGGGTACGTGTTAGGGTTAGGGTAGGGGTAAGGGTTAGGGTACGCCTTAGTGTTAGGGTAGTTATTAAGCCTATCCCACTCTCTAGATACCCCTTAGCACGTAAAGGAATATTATTTGGAGGTCCAGCCATGGAGAAGAGTTTAGACACTAGGATATGATAAGGAACACAACCATTATAAGGAAATCACATTAGGATTCTCTTTTTAAGCTGTTCCTTAAAACACTAGTGCTTAGGAAATCTATTGGAGGCAGAAGCAGTCAAGGGTAACCAAGGGTTAGGATTAGGCTTGGGGTTAGGCTTAGGGTACGGGTTCGGGGAGGGCTTCGGGTACGGCGTAGGGTATGGGTTAGGGTTAGGGTTAGGGTTAGTGTTAGGGTTAGGGCTCGGTTTAGGGTATTGGTTAGGATTAGGGTACCTATTAGGGTTAGGGTAGGGGTCAGGGTTAGGGTACGCGTTAGGGTTAGGGTAGTTATTAAACCTATCCCACTATCTAGATACCCCTTAGCACATAAAGGAATATTATTTGGGGGTCCAGCCATGGAGAAGAGTTTAGACACTAGGATAAGATAAGGAACACACCCATTATAAAGAAATCACCTTAGGATTCTCTTTTTAAGCTGTTCCTTAAAACACTAGTGCTTAGGAAATCTACTGGAGGCAGAAGCAGTCAAGGGTAGCCTAGGGTTAGTGTTAGGCTTGGTGTTAGGCTTAGGGTACGGCTTAGGGTACGGTTTGGGGGAGGGGTTCGGGTACGGCGTAGGGTATGGGTTAGGGTTAGGGTTAGGGTTAGTGTTTGGGTTAGGGCTCCGTTTAGGGTACGTGTTAGGAGTAGGGTACATATTAGGGTTAGGGCAGGGGTTAGGGTTAGGGTACGCGTTAGTGTTAGGGTAGTTATTAAACCTATCCCACTCTCTAGATACCCCTTAGCACGTAAAGGAATATTATTTGGGGGTCCATCCATGGAGAAGAGTATAGACACTAGGATAAGATAAGGAACACACCCATTATAAAGAAATCACATTAGGATTCTCTTTTTAAATTGTTCCTTAAAACACTAGTGATTAGGAAATCTATTGGAGGCAGAAGCAGTCAAGGGTAGCCTAGGGTTAGGGTTAGGCTTAGGGTACGGCTTAGGGTACGGCTTAGGGTACGGGTTCGGGGAGGGCTTCAGGTACGGCGTAGGGTATGGGTTAGGGTTAGGGTTCGCGTTAGGGTTAGGGCTCGGTTTAGGGTACGGGTTAGGATTAGGGTACATGTTAGGGTTAGGGTAGGGGTCAGGGTTAGGGTACGCGTTAGGGTTAGGGTAGTTATTAAACCTATCCCACTATCTACATACCCCTTAGCACATAAAGGAATATTATTTGGGGGTCCAGCCATGGAGAAGAGTTTAGACACTAGGATAAGATAAGGAACACACCCATTATAAAGGAATCACATTAGGATTCTCTTTTTAAGCTGTTCCTTAAAACACTAGTGCTTAGGAAATCTATTGGAGGCAGAAGCAGTCAAGGGTAACCAAGGGTTAGGGTTAGGCTTGGTGTTAGGCTTAGGGTACGGCTTAGGGTACGGGTTCGGGGAGGGGTTCGGGTACGGCGTAGGGTATGGGTTAGGGTTAGGGTTCGGGTTAGTGTTAGGGTTAGGGCTCCGTTTAGGGTACTTGTTAGGATTAGGGTACGTGTTAGGGTTAGGGTAGGGGTTAGGGTTAGGGTACGCTTTAGTGTTAGGGTAGTTATTAAACCTATCCCACTCTCTAGATACCCCTTAGCACGTAAAGGAATATTATTTGGAGGTCCAGCCATGGAGAAGAGTTTAGACACTAGGATAAGATAAGGAACACACCCATTATAAAGAAATCACATTAGGATTCTCTTTTTAAGCTGTTCCTTAAAACACTAGTGCTTGGGAAATTTATTGGAGGCAGAAGCATTCAAGGGTAGCCTAGGGTTAGGGTTAGGCGTAGGGTTAGGCTTAGGGTACGGCTTACGGTACGGGTTCGGGGAGGGGTTCGGGAACGGCGTAGGGTATGGGTTAGGGTTAGGGTTAGGGTTAGTGTTAGGGTTAGGGCTCAGTTTAGGTTACAGGTCAGGATTAGGGTACATGTTAGGGTTAGGGTAGGGATTAGGGTTAGGGTACGCGTTAGGGTTAGGGTAGTTATTAAACCTATCCCACTCTCTAGATACACCTTAGCACGTAAAGCAATATTATTTGGGTGTCCATCCATGGAGAAGAGTTTAGACACTAGGATAAGATAAGGAACACACCCATTATAAAGAAATCACATTAGGATTCTCTTTTTAAGCTGTTCCTTAAAACACTAGTGCTTAGGAAATCTATTGGAGGCAGAAGCAGTCAAGGGTAGCCTAGGGTTAGGGTTAGGCTTAGGGTACGGCTTAGGGTACGGCTTAGGGTACGGGTTCGGGGAGGGCTTCGGGTACGGCGTAGGGTATGGGTTAGGGTTAGGGTTAGGGTTAGTGTTAGGGTTAGGGCTCGGTTTAGGGTATTGGTTAGGATTAGGGTACGTGTTAGGGTTAGGGGAGGGGTTAGGGTTAGGGTACGCGTTAGTGTTAGCGTAGTTATTAAACCTATCCCACTCTCTAGATACCCCTTAGCACGTAAAGGAATATTATTTGGAGGTCCAGCCATGGAGAAGAGTTTAGACACTAGGATAAGATAAGGAACACACCCATTATAAAGAAATCACATTAGGATTCTCTTTTTAAGCTGTTCCTTAAAACACTAGTGCTTAGGAAATCTATTGGAGGCAGAAGCAGTCAAGGGTAGCCTAGGGTTAGGGTTAGGCTTGGTGTTAGGCTTAGGGTACGGCTTAGGGTACGGGTTCGGGGAGGGGTTCGGGTACGGCATAGGGTATGGGTTAGGGTTAGGGTTAGGGTTAGTGTTAGGGTTAGGGCTCGGTTTAGGGTATTGGTTAGGATTAGGGTACGTGTTAGGGTTAGGGGAGGGGTTAGGGTTAGGGTACGCGTTAGTGTTAGCGTAGTTATTAAACCTATCCCACTCTCTAGATACCCCTTAGCACGTAAAGGAATATTATTTGGAGGTCCAGCCATGGAGAAGAGTTTAGACACTAGGATAAGATAAGGAACACACCCATTATAAAGAAATCACATTAGGATTCTCTTTTTAAGCTGTTCCTTAAAACACTAGTGCTTAGGAAATCTATTGGAGGCAGAAGCAGTCAAGGGTAGCCTAGGGTTAGGGTTAGGCTTGGTGTTAGGCTTAGGGTACGGCTTAGGGTACGGGTTCGGGGAGGGGTTCGGGTACGGCATAGGGTATGGGTTAGGGTTAGGGTTAGGGTTAGTGTTAGGGTTAGGGCTCGGTTTAGGGTATTGGTTAGGATTAGGGTACGTGTTAGGGTTAGGGTAGGGGTTAGGGTTAGGGTACGCGTTAGTGTTAGGGTAGTTATTAAACCTATCCCACTCTCTAGATACCCCTTAGCACGTAAAGGAATATTATTTGGAGTTCCAGCCATGGAGAAGAATTTAGACACTAGGAAAAGATAAGGAACACACCCATTATAAAGAAATCACATTAGGATTCTCTTTTTAAGCTGTTCCTTAAAACACTAGTGCTTAGGAAATCTATTGGAGGCAGAAGCAGTCAAGGGTAACCAAGTGTTAGGGTTAGGCTTGGGGTTAGGCTTAGGGTACAGCTTAGGGTACGGGTTCGGGGAGGGGTTCGGGTACGGCGTAGGGTATGGGTTAGGGTTAGGGTTAGGGTTAGTGTTAGGGTTAGGGCTCGGTTTAGGGTATTGGTTAGGATTAGGGTACGTGTTAGGGTTAGGGTAGGGGTTAGGGATAGGGTACGCGTTAGTGTTAGGGTAGTTATTAAACCTATCCCACTCTCTAGATACCCCTTAGCACGTAAAGGAATATTATTTGGAGGTCCAGCCATGGAGAAGAGTTTAGACACTAGGATAAGATAAGAACACACCCATTATAAAGAAATCACATTAGGATTCTCTTTTTAAGCTGTTCCTTAAAACACTAGTGCTTAGGAAATCTATTGGAGGCAGAAGCATTCAAGAGGTGCCTAGGGTTAGGGTTAGGCTTAGTGTACGGCATAGGGTATGGCTTAGGGTACGGGTTCGGGGAAGGGTTCGGGAACGGCGTAGGGTATGGGTTAGGGTTAGGGTTAGGTTTAGTGTTAGGGTTAGGGCTCGGTTTAGGGTACGGGTTAGGATTAGGGTACATGTTAGGGTTAGGGTAGGGGTTAGGGTTAGGGTACGCGTTAGGGTTAGGGTAGTTATTAAACCTATCCCACTCTCTAGATACCCCTTAGCACGTAAAGGAATATTATTTGGAGGTCCAGCCATGGAGAAGAGTTTAGACAGTAGGATAAGATAAGGAACACACCCATTATAAAGAAATCACATTAGGATTCTCTTTTTAAGCTGTTCCTTAAAACACTAGTGCTTAGGAAATCTATTGGAGGCAGAAGCAGTCAAGGGTAGCCTAGGGTTAGGGTTAGGCTTGGTGTTAGGCTTAGGGTACGGCTTAGGGCACGGGTTCGGGGAGGGGTTCGGGTACGGCATAGGGTATGGGTTAGGGTTAGTGTTAGGGTTAGTGTTAGGGTTAGGGCTCCGTTTAGGGTACGTGTTAGGAGTAGGGTACATGTTAGGGTTAGGGTAGGGGTTAGGGTTAGGGTACGCGTTAGGGTTAGGGTAGTTATTAAACCTATCCCGCTCTCTAGATACACCTTAGCACGTAAAGGAATATTATTTGGGGGTCCAGCCATGGAGAAGAGTTCAGACCCTAGAATAAGATAAGGAACACACCCATTATAAAGAAATCACAATAGGATTCTCTTTTTAAGCTGTTCCTTAAAACACTAGTGCTTAGGAAATCTATTGGAGGCAGAAGCAGTCAAGGGTAGCCTAGGGTTAGGGTTAGGCTTAGGGTACGGCTTAGGGTACGGCTTAGGGTACGGGTTCGGGGAGGGCTTCGGGTAAGGCGTAGGGTATGGGTTAGGGTTAGGGTTAGGGTTAGTGTTAGGGTTAGGGCTCGGTTTAGGGTACGGGTTAGGATTCGGGTACATGTTAGGTTTAGGGTAGGGGTAGGGTTAGGGTACGCGTTAGGTTTAGGGTAGTTATTAAACCTATCCCACTCTCTAGATACACCTTAGCACGTAAAGGAATATTATTTGGGGGTCCAGCCATGGAGAAGAGTTTAGACACTAGGATAAGATAAGGAACACACCCATTATAAAGAAATCACATTGGGATTCTCTTTTTAAGCTGTTCCTTAAAACTCTAGTGCTTAGGAAATCTATTGGAGGCAGAAGCAGTCAAGAGTAGCCTAGGGTTAGGGTTAGGCTTAGGGTACGGCTTAGGGTACGGCTTAGGGTACGGGTTCGGGGAAGGGTTCGGGAACGGCGTAGGGTATGGGATAGGGTTAGGGTTAGGGTTAGTGTTAGGGTTAGGGCTCGGTTTAGGGTACGGGTTAGGATTAGGGTACATGTTATTGTTAGGGTAGTGGTTAGGGTTAGGGTACGCGTTAGGGTTAGGGTAGTTATTAAACCTATCCCACTCTCTAGATACACCTTATCACGTAAAGGAATATTATTTGGGTGTCCAGCCATGGAGAAGAGTTTAGACACTAGGATAAGATAAGGAACACACCCATTATAAAGAAATCACATTAGGATTCTCTTTTTAAGCTATTCCTTAAAACACTAGTGCTTAGGAAATCTATTGGAGGCAGAAGCAGTCAAGGGTAGCCTAGTGTTAGGGTTATGCTTAGGGTACGGCTTAGGGTAAGGCTTAGGGTACGGGTTCGGGGAGGGCTTCTGGTACGGCGTAGGGTATGGGTTAGGGTTAGGGTTAGTGTTAGGGTTAGGGCTCGGTTTAGGGTATTGGTTAGGATTAGGGTATGTGTTAGGGTTGGGGTAGGGGTTAGGGTTAGGGTACGCGTTAGTGTTAGGGTAGTTATTAAACATAACCCACTCTCTAGATACCCCTTAGCACGTAAAGGAATATTATTTGGAGATCCAGCCATGGAGAAGAGTTTAGACACTAGGATAAGATAAGGAACACACCCATTATAAGGAAATCACATTAGGATTCTCTTTTTAAGCTGTTCCTTAAAACACTAGTGCTTAGGAAATCTATTGGAGGCAGAAGCAGTCAAGGGTAGCCGAGGGTTAGGGTTAGGCTTGGTGTTAGGCTTAGGGTACGGCTTAGGGTACGGGTTCGGGGAGGGGTTCGGGTACGGCGTAGGGTATGGGTTAGGGTTAGGGTTAGGGTTAGTGTTAGGGTTAGGGCTCCGTTTAGGGTACGTGTTAGGAGTAGGGTACATGTTAGGGTTAGGGTAGGGGTTAGGGTTAGGGTACGCGTTAGGGTTAGGGTAATTATTAAACCTATCCCACTCTCTAGATACACCTTAGCACGTAAAGGAATATTATTTGGGGGTCCAGCCATGGAGAAGAGTTTAGACACTAGGATAAGATAAGGAACACACCCATTATAAAGAAATCACAATAGGATTCTCTTTTTAAGCTGTTCCTTAAAAAACTAGTGCTTAGGAATTCTATTGGAGGCAGAAGCAGTCAAGGGTAGCCTAGGGTTAGGGTTAGGCTTAGGGTACGGCTTAGGGTACGGGTTCGGGGAGGGCTTCGGGTAAGGGGTAGGGTATGGGTTAGGGTTAGGGTTAGGGTTAGTGTTAGGTTTAGGGCTCGGTTTAGGGTATTGGTTAGGATTATGGTACGTGTTAGGGTTAGGGTAGGGGTAAGGGTTAGGGTACGCCTTAGTGTTAGGGTAGTTATTAAGCCTATCCCACTCTCTAGATACCCCTTAGCACGTAAAGGAATATTATTTGGAGGTCCAGCCATGGAGAAGAGTTTAGACACTAGGATATGATAAGGAACACACCCATTATAAGGAAATCACATTAGGATTCTCTTTTTAAGCTGATCCTTAAAACACTAGTGCTTAGGAAATCTATTGGAGGCAGAAGCAGTCAAGGGTAACCAAGGGTTAGGATTAGGCTTGGGGTTAGGCTTAGGGTACGGCTTAGGGTAAGCGTTCGGGGAGGGGTTCGGGTACGGCGTAGGGTATGGGTTAGGGTTAGGGTTAGAGTTAGTGTTAGGGTTAGGGCTCGGTTTAGGGTATTGGTTAGGATTAGGGTACGTGTTAGGGTTAGGGTAGGGGTTAGGGTTAGGGTACGCGTTAGTGTTAGGGTAGTTATTAAACCTATCCCACTCTCTAGATACCCCTTAGCACGTAAAGGAATATTATTTGGAGTTCCAGCCATGGAGAAGAGTTTAGACACTAGGATAAGTTAAGGAACACACCCATTATAAAGAAATCACATTAGGATTCTCTTTTTAAGCTGTTCCTTAAAACACTAGTGGTTAGGAAATCTATTGGAGGCAGAAGCAGTCAAGGGTAACCAAGGGTTAGGGTTAGGCTTGGGGTTAGGCTTAGGGTACGGCTTAGGGTACGGGTTCGGGGAAGGGTTCGGCAACGGCGTAGGGTATGGGTTAGGGTTAGGGTTAGGGTTAGTGTTAGGGTTAGGGCTCGGTTTAGGGTACGGGTTAGGATTAGGGTACATGTTAGGGTTAGGGTAGGGGTTAGGGTTAGGGTACGCGTTAGGGTTAGGGTAGTTATTAAACCTATCCCACTCTGAGATACCCCTTAGCACGTAAAGGAATATTATTTGGAGTTCCAGCCATGGAGAAGAGTTTAGACACTAGGATAAGATAAGGAACACACCCATTATAAAGAAATCACATTAGGATTCTCTTTTTAAGCTGTTCCTTAAAACACTAGTGCTTAGGAAATCTATTGGAGGCAGAAGCAGTCAAGGGTAGCCTAGGGTTAGGGTTAGGCTTAGGGTACGGCTTAGGGTACGGGTTCGGGGAGGGCTTCGGGTACGGCGTAGGGTACGGCGTAGGGTATGGGTTAGGGTTAGGGTTAGGGTTAGTGTTAGGGTTAGGGCTCGGTTTAGGGTATTGGTTTGGATTAGGGTACGTGTTAGGGTTAGGGTAGGGGTTAGGGTTAGGGTACGCGTTAGTGTTAGGTTAGTTATTAAACCTATCCCACTCTCTAGATACCCCTTAGCACGTAAAGGAATATTATTTGGAGGTCCAGCCATGGAGAAGAGTTTAGACACTAGGATAAGTTAAGGAACACACCCATTATAAAGAAATCACATTAGGATTCTCTTTTTAAGCTGTTACTTAAAACACTAGTGCTTAGGAAATCTATTGGAGGCAGAAGCAGTCAAGGGTAGCCTAGGGTTAGGGTTAGGCTTAGGGTACGGCTTAGGGTACGGCTTAGGGTACGGGTTCGGTGAGGGCTTCGGGAACGGCGTAGGGTATGGGTTAGGGTTAGGGTTAGGGTTAGGGCTCGGTTTAAGGTATTGGTTAGGATTAGGGTACCTATTAGGGTTAGGGTAGGGGTTAGGTTTAGGGTACGCGTTAGTGTTAGGGTAGTTATTAAACATAACCCACTCTCTAGATACCCCTTAGCACGTAAAGGAATATTATTTGGAGATCCAGCCATGGAGAAGAGTTTAGACACTAGGATAAGATAAGGAACACACCCATTATAAAGAAATCACCTTAGGATTCTCTTTTTAAGCTGTTCCTTAAAACACTAGTGCTTAGGAAATCTATTGGAGGCAGAAGCAGTCAAGGGTAGCCTAGGGTTAGTGTTAGGCTTGGTGTTAGGCTTAGGGTACGGCTTAGGGTACGGGTTCGGGGAGGGGTTCGGGGACGGCGTAGGGTATGGGTTAGGGTTAGGGTTAGGGTTAGTGTTAGGGTTAGGGCTCCGTTTAGGGTACGTGTTAGGAGTAGGGTACATATTAGGGTTAGGGCAGGGGTTAGGGTTAGGGTACGCGTTAGTGTTAGGGTAGTTATTAAACCTATCCCACTCTCTAGATACCCCTTAGCACGTAAAGGAATATTATTTGGGGGTCCATCCATGGAGAATAGTTTAGACACTAGGATAAGATAAGGAACACACACATTATAAAGAAATCACATTAGGATTCTCTTTTTAAATTGTTCCTTAAAACACTAGTGCTTAGGAAATCTATTGGAGGCAGAAGCAGTCAAGGGTTGCCTAGGGTTAGGGTTAGGCTTAGGGTACGGCTTAGGGTACGGCTTAGGGTACGGGTTCGGGGAGGGCTTCGGGTACGGCGTAGGGTATGGGTTAGGGTTAGGGTTAGGGTTAGGGTTAGGGCTCGGTTTAGAGTACGGGTTAGGATTAGGGTACATGTTAGGGTTAGGGTAGGGGTCAGGGTTAGGGTACGTGTTAGGGTTAGGGTAGTTATTAAACCTATCCCACTCTCTAGATACCCCTTAGCACGTATAGGAATATTATTTGGAGGTCCAGCCATGGAGAAGAGTTTAGGCACTAGGATAAGATAAGGAACACACCCATTATAAAGAAATCACATTAGGATTCTCTTTTTAAGCTGTTCCTTAAAACACTAGTGCTTAGGAAATCTATTGGAGGCAGAAGCAGTCAAGGGTAGCCTAGGGTTAGGGTTAGGCTTAGGGTACGGCTTAGGGTACGGCTTAGGGTACGGGTTCGGGGAGGGTTTCGGGTACGGCGTAGGATATGGGTTAGGGTTAGGGATAGGGTTAGTGTTAGGGTTAGGGCTCGGTTTAGGGTATTGGTTAGGATTAGGGTACGTGTTAGGGTTAGGGTAGGGGTTAGGGTTAGGGTACGCGTTAGTGTTAGGGTAGTTATTAAACCTATCCCACTCTCTAGATACCCCTTAGCACGTAAAGGAATATTATTTGGAGGTCCAGCCATGGAGAAGAGTTTAGACACTAGGATAAGATAAGGAACACACCCATTATAAAGAAATCACATTAGGATTCTCTTTTTAAGCTGTTCCTTAAAACACTAGTGCTTAGGAAATCTATTGGAGGCAGAAGCAGTCAAGGGTAGCCTAGGGTTAGGGTACGGCTTAGGGTACGGCTTAGGGTACGGGTTCGGGGAGGGCTTCGGGTACGGCGTAGGGTATGGGTTAGGGTTAGGGTTAGGGTTAGTGTTAGGGTTAGGGCTCGGTTTAGGGTATTGGTTAGGATTAGGGTACGTGTTAGGGTTAGGGTAGGGGTTAGGGTTAGGGTACGCGTTAGTGTTAGGGTAGTTATTAAACCTATCCCACTCTCTAGATACCCCTTAGCACGTAAAGGAATATTATTTGGAGGTCCAGCCATGGAGAAGAGTTTAGACACTAGGATAAGATAAGGAACACACCCATTATAAAGAAATCACATTAGGATTCTCTTTTTAAGCTGTTCCTTAAAACACTAGTGCTTAGGAAATCTATTGGAGGCAGAAGCAGTCAAGGGTAACCAAGGGTTAGGGTTAGACTTGGGGTTAGGCTTAGGGTACGGCTTAGGGTACGGGTTCGGGGAGGGGTTCGGGTACGGCGTAGGGTATGGGTTAGTGTTAGGGTTAGGGTTAGTGTTAGGGTTAGGGCTCGGTTTAGGGTATTGGTTAGGATTAGGGTACGTGTTAGGGTTAGGGTAGGGGTTAGGTTTAGGGTACGCGTTAGTGTTAGGGTAGTTATTAAACCTATCCCACTCTCTAGATACCCCTTAGCACGTAAAGGAATATTATTTGGAGGTCCAGCCATGGAGAAGAGTTTAGACACTAGGATAAGATAAGAACACACCCATTATAAAGAAATCACATTAGGATTCTCTTTTTAAGCTGTTCCTTAAAACACTAGTGCTTAGGAAATCTATTGGAGGCAGAAGCATTCAAGAGTTGCCTAGGTTTAGGGTTAGGCTTAGTGTACGGCATAGGGTACGGCTTAGGGTACGGGTTCGGGGAAGGGTTCGGGAACGGCGTAGGGTATGGGTTAGGGTTAGGGTTAGGGTTAGTGTTAGCGTTAGGGCTCGGTTTAGGGTACGGGTTAGGATTAGGGTACATGTTAGGGTTAGGGTAGGGGTTAGGGTTAGGGTACGCGTTAGGGTTAGGGTAGTTATTAAACCTATCCCACTCTCTAGATACCCCTTAGCACGTAAAGGAATATTATTTGGAGTTCCAGCCATGGAGAAGAGTTTAGACACTAGGATAAGATAAGGAACACACCCATTATAAAGAAATCACATTAGGATTCTCTTTTTAAGCTGTTCCTTAAAACACTAGTGCTTAGGAAATCTATTGGAGGCAGAAGCAGTCAAGGGTAGCCTAGGGTTAGGGTTAGGCTTAGGGTACGGCTTAGGGTACGGCTCAGGGTACGGGTTCGGGGAGGGCTTCGGGTACGGCGTAGGGTATGGGTTAGGGTTAGGGTTAGGGTTAGTGTTAGGGATAGGGCTCGGTTTAGGGTATTGGTTAGGATTAGGGTACATATTAGGGTTAGGGTAGGGGTTAGAAATAGGGTACGCGTTAGTGTTAGGGTAGTTATTAAACCTATCCCACTCTCTAGATACCCCTTAGCACGTAAAGGAATATTATTTGGGGGTCCATCCATGGAGAAGAGTTTAGACACTAGGATAAGATAAGGAACACACCCATTATAAAGAAATCACATTAGGATTCTCTTTTTAAATTGTTCCTTAAAACACTAGTGCTTAGGAAATCTATTGGAGGCAGAAGCAGTCAAGGGTAGCCTAGGGTTAGGGTTAGGCTTAGGGTACGGCTTAGGGTACGGCTTAGGGTACGGGTTCGGGGAGGGCTTCGGGTACGGCGTAGGGTATGGGTTAGGGTTAGGGTTAGGGTTAGTGTTAGGGTTAGGGCTCGGTTTAGGGTATTGTTTAGGATTAGGGTACGTGTTAGGGTTAGGGTAGGGGTTAGGGTTAGGGTACGCGTTAGTGTTAGGGTAGTTATTAAACCTATCCCACTCTCTAGATACCCCTTAGCACGTAAAGGAATATTATTTGGAGGTCCAGCCATGGAGAAGAGTTTAGACACTAGGATAAGATAAGGAACACACCCATTATAAAGAAATCACATTAGGATTCTGTTTTTAAGCTGTTCCTTAAAACACTAGTGCTTACGAAATCTATTGGAGGAAGAAGCATTCAAGGGTAGCCTAGGGTTAGGGTTAGGCTTAGGGTTAGGCTTAGGGTACGGCTTAGGGTACGGGTTTGGGGAGGGTTTCGGGAACGGCGTACGGTTTGGGTTAGGGTTAGGGTTAGGGTTAGTGTTAGGGTTATGCCTCGGTTTAGGGTACGGGTTAGTATTCGGGTAATGTTAGGGTTAGGGTAGGGGTAGGGTTAGGGTACGCGTTAGGGTTAGGGTAGCTATTAAACCTATCCCACTCTCTAGATACACCTTAGCACGTAAAGGAATATTATTTGGGGGTCCAGCCATGGAGAAGAGTTTAGACACTAGGATAAGATAAGGAACACACCCATTATAAAGAAATCACATTAGGATTCTCTTTTTAAGCTGTTCCTTAAAACACTAGTGCTTAGGAAATCTATTGGAGGCAGAAGCAGTCAAGGGTAGCCTAGTGTTAGGGTTATGCTTAGGGTACGGCTTAGGGTAAGGCTTAGGGTACGGGTTCGGGGAGGGCTTCTGGTACGGCGTAGGGTATGGGTTAGGGTTAGGGTTAGGGTTAGTGTTAGGGTTAGGGCTCGGTTTAGGGTATTGGTTAGGATTAGGGTACGTGTTAGGGTTAGGGTAGCGGTTAGGGTTAGGGTACGCTTTAGTGTTAGGGTAGTTATTAAACCTATCCCACTCTCTAGATACCCCTTAGCACGTAAAGGAATATTATTTGGAGGTCCAGCCATGGAGAAGAGTTTAGACACTGGGATAAGATAAGGAACACACCCATTATAAAGAAATCACATTAGGATTCTCTTTTTAAGCTGTTCCTTAAAACACTAGTGCTTAGGAAATCTATTGGAGGCAGAAGCATTCAAGGGTAGCCTAGGGTTAGGGTTAGGCTTAGGGTTAGGCTTAGGGTACGGCTTAGGGTACGGGTTCGGCGAAGGGTTCGGGAACGGCGTAGGGTATGGGTTAGGGTCAGGGTTAGGGTTAGTGTTAGGGTTAGGGCTCGGTTTAGGGTACGGGTTAGGATTAGGGTACATGTTAGGGTTAGGGTAGGGGTTAGGGTTAGGGTACGCGTTAGGGTTAGGGTAGTTATTAAACCTATCCCACTCTCTAGATACCCCTTAGCACGTAAAGGAATATTATTTGGAGTTCCAGCCATGGAGAAGAGTTTAGACACTAGGATAAGATAAGGAACACACCCATTATAAAGAAATCACATTAGGATTCTGTTTTTAAGCTGTTCCTTAAAACACTAGTGCTTACGAAATCTATTGGAGGAAGAAGCATTCAAGGGTAGCCTAGGGTTAGGGTTAGGCTTAGGGTTAGGCTTAGGGTACGGCTTAGGGTACGGGTTTGGGGAGGGTTTCGGGAACAGCGTAGGGTTTGGGTTAGGGTTAGGGTTAGGGTTAGTGTTAGGGTTATGCCTCGGTTTAGGGTACGGGTTAGTATTCGGGTAATGTTAGGGTTAGGGTAGGGGTAGGGTTAGGGTACGCGTTAGGGTTAGGGTAGCTATTAAACCTATCCCACTCTCTAGATACACCTTAGCACGTAAAGGAATATTATTTGGGGGTCCAGCCATGGAGAAGAGTTTAGACACGAGGATAAGATAAGGAACACACCCATTATAAAGAAATCACATTAGGATTCTCTTTTTAAGCTGTTCCTTAAAACACTAGTGCTTAGGAAATCTATTGGAGGCAGAAGCATTCAAGGGTAGCCTAGGGTTAGGGTTAGGCTTAGGGTTAGGCTTAGGGTACGGCTTAGGGTACGGGTTCGGCGAAGGGTTCGGGAACGGCGTAGGGTATGGGTTAGGGTCAGGGTTAGGGTTAGTGTTAGGGTTAGGGCTCGGTTTAGGGTACGGGTTAGGATTAGGGTACATGTTAGGGTTAGGGTAGGGGTTAGGGTTAGGGTACGCGTTAGGGTTAGGGTAGTTGTTAAACCTATCCCACTCTCTAGATACCCCTTAGCACGTAAAGGAATATTATTTGGAGTTCCAGCCATGGAGAAGAGTTTAGACACTAGGATAAGATAAGGAACACACCCATTATAAAGAAATCACATTAGGATTCTGTTTTTAAGCTGTTCCTTAAAACACTAGTGCTTACGAAATCTATTGGAGGAAGAAGCATTCAAGGGTAGCCTAGGGTTAGGGTTAGGCTTAGGGTTAGGCTTAGGGTACGGCTTAGGGTACGGGTTTGGGGAGGGTTTCGGGAACGGCGTAGGGTTTGGGTTAGGGTTAGGGTTAGGGTTAGTGTTAGGGTTATGCCTCGGTTTAGGGTACGGGTTAGTATTCGGGTAATGTTAGGGTTAGGGTAGGGGTAGGGTTAGGGTACGCGTTAGGGTTAGGGTAGCTATTAAACCTATCCCACTCTCTAGATACACCTTAGCACGTAAAGGAATATTATTTGGGGGTCCAGCCATGGAGAAGAGTTTAGACACTAGGATAAGATAAGGAACACACCCATTATAAAGAAATCACATTAGGATTCTCTTTTTAAGCTGTTCCTTAAAACACTAGTGCTTAGGAAATCTATTGGAGGCAGAAGCAGTCAAGGGTAGCCTAGTGTTAGGGTTATGCTTAGGGTACGGCTTAGGGTAAGGCTTAGGGTACGGGTTCGGGGAGGGCTTCTGGTACGGCGTAGGGTATGGTTTAGGGTTAGGGTTAGGGTTAGTGTTAGGGTTAGGGCTCGGTTTAGGGTATTGGTTAGGATTAGGGTACGTGTTAGGGTTAGGGTAGCGGTTAGGGTTAGGGTACGCTTTAGTGTTAGGGTAGTTATTAAACCTATCCCACTCTCTAGATACCCCTTAGCACGTAAAGGAATATTATTTGGAGGTCCAGCCATGGAGAAGAGTTTAGACACTGGGATAAGATAAGGAACACACCCATTATAAAGAAATCACATTAGGATTCTCTTTTTAAGCTGTTCCTTAAAACACTAGTGCTTAGGAAATCTATTGGAGGCAGAAGCATTCAAGGGTAGCCTAGGGTTAGGGTTAGGCTTAGGGTTAGGCTTAGGGTACGGCTTAGGGTACGGGTTCGGCGAAGGGTTCGGGAACGGCGTAGGGTATGGGTTAGGGTCAGGGTTAGGGTTAGTGTTAGGGTTAGGGCTCGGTTTAGGGTACGGGTTAGGATTAGGGTACATGTTAGGGTTAGGGTAGGGGTTAGGGTTAGGGTACGCGTTAGGGTTAGGGTAGTTATTAAACCTATCCCACTCTCTAGATACCACTTAGCACGTAAAGGAATATTATTTGGAGTTCCAGCCATGGAGAAGAGTTTAGACACTAGGATAAGATAAGGAACACACCCATTATAAAGAAATCACATTAGGATTCTGTTTTTAAGCTGTTCCTTAAAACACTAGTGCTTACGAAATCTATTGGAGGAAGAAGCATTCAAGGGTAGCCTAGGGTTAGGGTTAGGCTTAGGGTTAGGCTTAGGGTACGGCTTAGGGTACGGGTTTGGGGAGGGTTTCGGGAACAGCGTAGGGTTTGGGTTAGGGTTAGGGTTAGGGTTAGTGTTAGGGTTATGCCTCGGTTTAGGGTACGGGTTAGTATTCGGGTAATGTTAGGGTTAGGGTAGGGGTAGGGTTAGGGTACGCGTTAGGGTTAGGGTAGCTATTAAACCTATCCCACTCTCTAGATACACCTTAGCACGTAAAGGAATATTATTTGGGGGTCCAGCCATGGAGAAGAGTTTAGACACGAGGATAAGATAAGGAACACACCCATTATAAAGAAATCACATTAGGATTCTCTTTTTAAGCTGTTCCTTAAAACACTAGTGCTTAGGAAATCTATTGGAGGCAGAAGCATTCAAGGGTAGCCTAGGGTTAGGGTTAGGCTTAGGGTTAGGCTTAGGGTACGGCTTAGGGTACGGGTTCGGCGAAGGGTTCGGGAACGGCGTAGGGTATGGGTTAGGGTCAGGGTTAGGGTTAGTGTTAGGGTTAGGGCTCGGTTTAGGGTACGGGTTAGGATTAGGGTACATGTTAGGGTTAGGGTAGGGGTTAGGGTTAGGGTACGCGTTAGGGTTAGGGTAGTTGTTAAACCTATCCCACTCTCTAGATACCCCTTAGCACGTAAAGGAATATTATTTGGAGTTCCAGCCATGGAGAAGAGTTTAGACACTAGGATAAGATAAGGAACACACCCATTATAAAGAAATCACATTAGGATTCTGTTTTTAAGCTGTTCCTTAAAACACTAGTGCTTACGAAATCTATTGGAGGAAGAAGCATTCAAGGGTAGCCTAGGGTTAGGGTTAGGCTTAGGGTTAGGCTTAGGGTACGGCTTAGGGTACGGGTTTGGGGAGGGTTTCGGGAACGGCGTAGGGTTTGGGTTAGGGTTAGGGTTAGGGTTAGTGTTAGGGTTATGCCTCGGTTTAGGGTACGGGTTAGTATTCGGGTAATGTTAGGGTTAGGGTAGGGGTAGGGTTAGGGTACGCGTTAGGGTTAGGGTAGCTATTAAACCTATCCCACTCTCTAGATACACCTTAGCACGTAAAGGAATATTATTTGGGGGTCCAGCCATGGAGAAGAGTTTAGACACTAGGATAAGATAAGGAACACACCCATTATAAAGAAATCACATTAGGATTCTCTTTTTAAGCTGTTCCTTAAAACACTAGTGCTTAGGAAATCTATTGGAGGCAGAAGCAGTCAAGGGTAGCCTAGTGTTAGGGTTATGCTTAGGGTACGGCTTAGGGTAAGGCTTAGGGTACGGGTTCGGGGAGGGCTTCTGGTACGGCGTAGGGTATGGTTTAGGGTTAGGGTTAGGGTTAGTGTTAGGGTTAGGGCTCGGTTTAGGGTATTGGTTAGGATTAGGGTACGTGTTAGGGTTAGGGTAGCGGTTAGGGTTAGGGTACGCTTTAGTGTTAGGGTAGTTATTAAACCTATCCCACTCTCTAGATACCCCTTAGCACGTAAAGGAATATTATTTGGAGGTCCAGCCATGGAGAAGAGTTTAGACACTGGGATAAGATAAGGAACACACCCATTATAAAGAAATCACATTAGGATTCTCTTTTTAAGCTGTTCCTTAAAACACTAGTGCTTAGGAAATCTATTGGAGGCAGAAGCATTCAAGGGTAGCCTAGGGTTAGGGTTAGGCTTAGGGTTAGGCTTAGGGTACGGCTTAGGGTACGGGTTCGGCGAAGGGTTCGGGAACGGCGTAGGGTATGGGTTAGGGTCAGGGTTAGGGTTAGTGTTAGGGTTAGGGCTCGGTTTAGGGTACGGGTTAGGATTAGGGTACATGTTAGGGTTAGGGTAGGGGTTAGGGTTAGGGTACGCGTTAGGGTTAGGGTAGTTATTAAACCTATCCCACTCTCTAGATACACCTTAGCACGTAAAGGAATATTATTTGGGGGTCCAGCCATGGAGAAGTGTTTAGACACTAGGATAAGATAAGGAACACACCCATTATAAAGAAATCACATTAGGATTCTCTTTTTAAGCTGTTCCTTAAAACACTAGTGCTTAGGAAATCTATTGGAGGCAGAAGCAGTCCAGGGTAGCCTAGTGTTAGGGTTATGCTTAGGGTACGGCTTAGGGTATGGCTTAGGGTACGGGTTCGGGGAGGGCTTCTGGTACGGTGTAGGGTATGGGTTAGGGTTAGGGTTAGTGTTAGGGTTAGGGCTCGGTTTAGGGTATTGGTTAGGATTAGGGTATGTGTTAGGGTTAGGGTAGGGGTTAGGGTTAGGGTACGCGTTAGTGTTAGGGTAGTTATTAAACATAACCCACTCTCTAGATACCCCTTAGCACGTAAAGGAATATTATTTGGAGATCCAGCCATGGAGAAGAGTTTAGACACTAGGATAAGATAAGGAACACACCCATTATAAAGAAATCACATTAGGATTCTCTTTTTAAGCTGTTCCTTAAAACACTAGTGCTTAGGAAATCTATTGGAGGCAGAAGCAGTCAAGGGTAGCCTAGGGTTAGGGTTAGGCTTGGTGTTAGGCTTAGGGTACGGCTTAGGGTACGGGTTCGGGGAGGGGTTCGGGTACGGCGTAGTGTATGGGTTAGGGTTAGGGTTAGGGTTAGTGTTAGGGTTAGGGCTCCGTTTAGGGTACGTGTTAGGAGTAGGGTACCTGTTAGGCTTAGGGTACGCGTTAGGGTTAGGGTAGTTATTAAACCTATCCCACTCTCTAGATACACCTTAGCACGTAAAGGAATATTATTTGGGGGTCCAGCCATGGAGAAGAGTTTAGACACTAGGATAAGATAAGGAACACACCCATTATAAAGAAATCACAATAGGATTCTCTTTTTAAGCTATTCCTTAAAACACTAGTGCTTAGGAAATCTATTGGAGGCAGAAGCAGTCAAGGGTAGCCTAGGGTTAGGGTTAGGCTTAGGGTACGGCTTAGGGTACGGCTTAGGTTACGGGTTCGGGGAGGGCTTCGTGTAAGGCGTAGGGTATGGGTTAGGGTTAGGGTTAGGGTTAGTGTTAGGGTTAGGGCTCGGTTTAGGGTATTGGTTAGGATTAGGGTACGTGTTAGGGTTAGGGTAGGGGTAAGGGTTAGGGTACGCGTTAGTGTTAGGGTAGTTATTAAGCCTATCCCACTCTCTAGATACCCCTTAGCACGTAAAGGAATATTATTTGGAGGTCCAGCCATGGAGAAGAGTTTAGACACTAGGATAAGATAAGGAAGACACCCATTATAAGGAAATCACATTAGGATTCTCTTTTTAAGCTGTTCCTTAAAACACTAGTGCTTAGGAAATCTATTGGAGGCAGAAGCAGTCAAGGGTAGCCTAGGGTTAGGGTTAGGCTTAGGGTACGGCTTAGGGTACGGGTTCGGGGAGGGCTTCGGGTACGGCGTAGGGTATGGGTTAGGGTTAGGGTTAGGGTTAGTGTTAGGGTTAGGGCTCGGTTTAGGGTATTGGTTAGGATTAGGGTACGTGTTAGGGTTAGGGTAGGGGTTAGGGTTATGGTACGCGTTAGTGTTAGGGTAGTTATTAAACCTATCCCAGTCTGTAGATACCCCTTAGCCGGTAAAGGAATATTATTTGGAGGTCCAGCCATGGAGAAGAGTTTAGACACTAGGATAAGATAAGGAACACACCCATTATAAAGAAATCACATTAGGATTCTCTTTTTAAATTGTTCCTTAAAACAGTAGTGCTTAGGAAATCTATTGGAGGCAGAAGCAGTCAAGGGTAGCCGAGGGTTAGGGTTAGGGTTGGTGTTAGGCTTAGGGTACGGCTTAGGGTACGGGTTCGGTGAGGGGTTCGGGTACGGCATAGGGTATGGGTTAGGGTTAGGGTTAGGGTTAGTGTTAGGGTTAGGGCTCCGTTTAGGGTACGTGTTAGGAGTAGAGTACATGTTAGGGTTAGGGTAGGGGTTAGGGTTAGGGTACGCGTTAGGGTTAGGGTACTTATTAAACCTATCCCACTCTCTAGATACACCTTAGCACATAAAGGAATATTATTTGGGGGTCCAGCCATGGAGAAGAGTTTAGACACTAGGATAAGATAAGGAACACACCCATTATAAAGAAATCACAATAGGATTCTCTTTTTAAGCTGTTCCTTAAAACACTAGTGCTTAGGAAATCTATTGGAGGCAGAAGCAGTCAAGGGTAGCCTAGGGCTAGGGTTAGGCTTAGGGTACGGCTTAGGGTACGGCTTAGGGTACGGGTTCGGGGAGGGCTTCGGGTAAGGCGTAGGGTATGGGTTAGGGTTAGGGTTAGGGTTAGTGTTAGGGTTATGCCTCGGTTTAGGGTATTGGTTAGGATTAGTGTACGTGTTAGGGTTAGGGTAGGGGTAAGGGTTAGGGTACGCCTTAGTGTTAGGGTAGTTATTAAGCCTATCCCACTCTCTAGATACCCCTTAGCACGTAAAGGAATATTATTTGGAGGTCCAGCCATGGAGAAGAGTTTAGACACTAGGATAAGATAAGGAACACACCCATTATAAGGAAATCACATTAGGATTCTCTTTTTAAGCTGTTCCTTAAAACACTAGTGCTTTGGAAATCTATTGGAGGCAGAAGCGGTCAAGGGTAACCAAGCGTTAGGGTTAGGCTTGGGGTTAGGCTTAGGGTACGGCTTAGGCTACGCGTTCGGTGAGGGGTTCGGGTACGGCGTAGGGTATGGGTTAGGGTTAGGGTTAGAGTTAGTGTTAGGGTTAGGGCTCGGTTTAGGGTATTGGTTAGGATTAGGGTACGTGTTAGGGTTAGGGTAGGGGTTAGGATTAGGGTACGCGTTAGTGTTAGGGTAGTTATTAAACCTATCCCAGTCTCTAGATACCCCTTAGCACGTAAAGTAATATTATTTGGAGGTCCAGCCATGGAGAAGAGTTTAGACACTAGGATAAGATAAGGAACACACCCATTATAAAGAAATCACATTAGGATTCTCTTTTTAATCTGTTCCTTAAAACACTAGTGCTTAGGAAATCTATTGGAGGCAGAAGAAGTCAATGGTAGCCTAGGGTTAGGGTTAGGCTTAGGGTACGGCTTAGGGTACGGCTTAGGGTACGGGTTCGGGGAGGGCTTCGGGTACGGCGTAGGGTATGGGTTAGGGTTAGGGTTAGGGTTAGTGTTAGGGTTAGGGCTCGGTTTAGGGTATTGGTTAGGATTAGGGTACGTGTTAGGGTTAGGGTAGGGGTTAGGGTTAGGGTACGCGTTAGTGTTAGGGTAGTTATTAAACCTATCCCACTCTCTAGATACCCCTTAGCACGTAAAGGAATATTATTTGGAGGTCCAGCCATGGAGAAGAGTTTAGACACTAGGATAAGATAAGGAACACACCCATTATAAAGAAATCACATTAGGATTCTCTTTTTAAGCTGTTCCTTAAAACACTAGTGCTTAGGAAATCTATTGGAGGCAGAAGCAGTCAAGGGTAACCAAGGGTTAGGGTTAGGCTTGGGGTTAGGCTTAGGGTACGGCTTAGGGTACGGGTTCGGGGAGGGGTTCGGGTACGGCGTAGGGTATGGGTTAGGGTTAGGGTTAGGGTTAGTGTTAGGGTTAGGGCTCGGTTTATGGTATTGGTTTGGATTAGGGTACGTGTTAGGGTTAGGGTAGGGGTTAGGGTTAGGGTACGCGTTAGTGTTAGGGTAGTTATTAAACCTATCCCACTCTCTAGATACCCCTTAGCACGTAAAGGAATATTATTTGGAGGTCCAGCCATGGAGAAGAGTTTAGACACTAGGATAAGATAAGGAACACACCCATTATAAAGAAATCACATTAGGATTCTCTTTTTAAGCTGTTCCTTAAAACACTAGTGCTTACGAAATCTATTGGAGGAAGAAGCATTCAAGGGTAGCCTAGGGTTAGGGTTAGGCTTAGGGTTAGGCTTAGGGTACGGCTTAGGGTAAGGGTTTGGGGAGGGTTTCGGGAACGGCGTAGGGTTTGGGTTAGTGTTAGGGTTAGGGTTAGTGTTAGGGTTATGCCTCGGTTTAGGGTACGGGTTAGTATTCGGGTAATGTTAGGGTTAGGGTTAGGGTACGCGTTAGGGTTAGGGTAGCTATTAAACCTATCCCACTCTCTAGATACACCTTAGCACGTAAAGGAATATTATTTGGGGGTCCAGCCATGGAGAAGAGTTTAGACACTAGGATAAGATAAGGAACACACCCATTATAAAGAAATCACATTAGGATTCTCTTTTTAAGCTGTTCCTTAAAACACTAGTGCTTAGGAAATCTATTGGAGGCAGAAGCAGTCAAGGGTAACCAAGGGTTAGGGTTAGGCCTGGGGTTAGGCTTAGGGTACGGCTTAGGGTACGGGTTCGGGGAGGGCTTCTGGTACGGCGTAGGGTATGGGTTAGGGTTAGGGTTAGGGTTAGTGTTAGGGTTAGGGCTCGGTTTAGGGTATTGGTTTGGATTAGGGTACGTGTTAGGGTTAGGGTAGGGGTTAGGGTTAGGGTACGCGTTAGTGTTAGGGTAGTTATTAAACCTATCCCACTCTCTAGATACCCCTTAGCACGTAAAGTAATATTATTTGGAGGTCCAGCCATGGAGAAGAGTTTAGACACTAGGATAAGATAAGGAACACACCCATTATAAAGAAATCACATTAGGATTCTCTTTTTAATCTGTTCCTTAAAACACTAGTGCTTAGGAAATCTATTGGAGGCAGAAGAAGTCAATGGTAGCCTAGGGTTAGGGTTAGGCTTAGGGTTAGGCTTAGGGTACGGCTTAGGGTACGGGTTCGGGGAAGGGTTCGGGAACGGCGTAGGGTATGGGTTAGGGTCAGGGTTAGGGTTAGTGTTAGGGTTAGGGTTAGTGTTAGGGTTATGCCTCGGTTTAGGGTACGGGTTAGTATTCGGGTAATGTTAGGGTTAGGGTTAGGGTACGCGTTAGGGTTAGGGTAGCTATTAAACCTATCCCACTCTCTAGATACACCTTAGCACGTAAAGGAATATTATTTGGGGGTCCAGCCATGGAGAAGAGTTTAGACACTAGGATAAGATAAGGAACACACCCATTATAAAGAAATCACATTAGGATTCTCTTTTTAAGCTGTTCCTTAAAACACTAGTGCTTAGGAAATCTATTGGAGGCAGAAGCAGTCAAGGGTAACCAAGGGTTAGGGTTAGGCTTGGGGTTAGGCTTAGGGTACGGCTTAGGGTACGGGTTCGGGGAGGGGTTCGGGTACGGCGTAGGGTATGGGTTAGGGTTAGGGTTAGGGTTAGTGTTAGGGTTAGGGCTCGGTTTATGGTATTGGTTTGGATTAGGGTACGTGTTAGGGTTAGGGTAGGGGTTAGGGTTAGGGTACGCGTTAGTGTTAGGGTAGTTATTAAACCTATCCCACTCTCTAGATACCCCTTAGCACGTAAAGGAATATTATTTGGAGGTCCAGCCATGGAGAAGAGTTTAGACACTAGGATAAGATAAGGAACACACCCATTATAAAGAAATCACATTAGGATTCTCTTTTTAAGCTGTTCCTTAAAACACTAGTGCTTACGAAATCTATTGGAGGAAGAAGCATTCAAGGGTAGCCTAGGGTTAGGGTTAGGCTTAGGGTTAGGCTTAGGGTACGGCTTAGGGTAAGGGTTTGGGGAGGGTTTCGGGAACGGCGTAGGGTTTGGGTTAGGGTTAGGGTTAGGGTTAGTGTTAGGGTTATGCCTCGGTTTAGGGTACGGGTTAGTATTCGGGTAATGTTAGGGTTAGGGTAGGGGTAGGGTTAGGGTACGCGTTAGGGTTAGGGTAGCTATTAAACCTATCCCACTCTCTAGATACACCTTAGCACGTAAAGGAATATTATTTGGGGGTCCAGCCATGGAGAAGAGTTTAGACACTAGGATAAGATAAGGAACACACCCATTATAAAGAAATCACATTAGGATTCTCTTTTTAAGCTGTTCCTTAAAACACTAGTGCTTAGGAAATCTATTGGAGGCAGAAGCAGTCAAGGGTAGCCTAGTGTTAGGGTTATGCTTAGGGTACGGCTTAGGGTAAGGCTTAGGGTACGGGTTCGGGGAGGGCTTCTGGTACGGCGTAGGGTATGGGTTAGGGTTAGGGTTAGGGTTAGTGTTAGGGTTAGGGCTCGGTTTTGGGTATTGGTTATTATTAGGGTACGTGTTAGGGTTAGGGTAGCGGTTAGGGTTAGGGTACGCTTTAGTGTTAGGGTAGTTATTAAACCTATCCCACTCTCTACATACCCCTTAGCACGTAAAGGAATATTATTTGGAGGTCCAGCCATGGAGAAGAGTTTAGACACTGGGATAAGATAAGGAACACACCCATTATAAAGAAATCACATTAGGATTCTCTTTTTAAGCTGTTCCTTAAAACACTAGTGCTTAGGAAATCTATTGGAGGCAGAAGCATTCAAGGGTAGCCTAGGGTTAGGGTTAGGCTTAGGGTTAGGCTTAGGGTACGGCTTAGGGTACGGGTTCGGGGAAGGGTTCGGGAACGGCGTAGGGTATGGGTTAGGGTCAGGGTTAGGGTTAGTGTTAGGGTTAGGGTTAGTGTTAGGGTTATGCCTCGGTTTAGGGTACGGGTTAGTATTCGGGTAATGTTAGGGTTAGGGTTAGGGTACGCGTTAGGGTTAGGGTAGCTATTAAACCTATCCCACTCTCTAGATACACCTTAGCACGTAAAGGAATATTATTTGGGGGTCCAGCCATGGAGAAGAGTTTAGACACTAGGATAAGATAAGGAACACACCCATTATAAAGAAATCACATTAGGATTCTCTTTTTAAGCTGTTCCTTAAAACACTAGTGTTTAGGAAATCTATTGGAGGCAGAAGCAGTCAAGGGTAGCCTAGTGTTAGGGTTATGCTTAGGGTACGGCTTAGGGTAAGGCTTAGGGTACGGGTTCGGGGAGGGCTTCTGGTACGGCGTAGGGTATGGGTTAGGGTTAGGGTTAGGGTTAGTGTTAGGGTTAGGGCTCGGTTTAGGGTATTGGTTAGGATTAGGGTACGTGTTAGGGTTAGGGTAGCGGTTAGGGTTAGGGTACGCTTTAGTGTTAGGGTAGTTATTAAACCTATCCCACTCTCTAGATACCCCTTAGCACGTAAAGGAATATTATTTGGAGGTCCAGCCATGGAGAAGAGTTTAGACACTGGGATAAGATAAGGAACACACCCATTATAAAGAAATCACATTAGGATTCTCTTTTTAAGCTGTTCCTTAAAACACTAGTGCTTAGGAAATCTATTGGAGGCAGAAGCATTCAAGGGTAGCCTAGGGTTAGGGTTAGGCTTAGGGTTACGCTTAGGGTACGGCTTAGGGTACGGGTTCGGGGAAGGGTTCGGGAACGGCGTAGGGTATGGGTTAGGGTCAGGGTTAGGGTTAGTGTTAGGGTTAGGGCTCGGTTTAGGGTACGGGTTAGGATTAGGGTACATGTTAGGGTTAGGGTAGGGGTTAGGGTTAGGGTACGCGTTAGGGTTAGGGTAGTTATTAAACCTATCCCACTCTCTAGATACCCCTTAGCACGTAAAGGAATATTATTTGGGGGTCCAGCCATGGAGAAGTGTTTAGACACTAGGATAAGATAAGGAACACACCCATTATAAAGAAATCACATTAGGATTCTCTTTTTAAGCTGTTCCTTAAAACACTAGTGCTTAGGAAATCTATTGGAGGCAGAAGCAGTCAAGGGTAGCCTAGTGTTAGGGTTATGCTTAGGGTACGGCTTAGGGTAAGGCTTAGGGTACGGGTTCGGGGAGGGCTTCTGGTACGGCGTAGGGTATGGGTTAGGGTTAGGGTTAGTGTTAGGGTTAGGGCTCGGTTTAGGGTATTGGTTAGGATTAGGGTATGTGTTAGAGTTAGGGTAGGGGTTAGGGTTAGGGTACGCGTTAGTGTTAGGGTAGTTATTAAACATAACCCACTCTCTAGATACCCCTTAGCACGTAAAGGAATATTATTTGGAGATCCAGCCATGGAGAAGAGTTTAGACACTAGGATAAGATAAGGAACACACCCATTATAAAGAAATCACATTAGGATTCTCTTTTTAAGCTGTTCCTTAAAACACTAGTGCTTAGGAAATCTATTGGAGGCAGAAGCAGTCAAGGGTAGCCTAGGGTTAGGGTTAGGCTTGGTGTTAGGCTTAGGGTACGGCTTAGGGTACGGGTTCGGGGAGGGGTTCGGGTATGGCGTAGTGTATGGGTTAGGGTTAGGGTTAGGGTTAGTGTTAGGGTTAGGGCTCCGTTTAGGGTACGTGTTAGGAGTAGGGTACATGTTAGGGTTAGGGTACGCGTTAGGGTTAGGGTAGTTATTAAACCTATCCCACTCTCTAGATACACCTTAGCACATAAAGGAATATTATTTGGGGGTCCAGCCATGGAGAAGAGTTTAGACACTAGGATAAGATAAGGAACACACCCATTATAAAGAAATCACAATAGGATTCTCTTTTTAAGCTGTTCCTTAAAACACTAGTGCTTAGGAAATCTATTGGAGGCAGAAGCAGTCAAGGGTAGCCTAGGGCTAGGGTTAGGCTTAGGGTACGGCTTAGGGTACGGCTTAGGGTACGGGTTCGGGGAGGGCTTAGGGTAAGGCGTAGGGTATGGGTTAGGGTTAGGGTTAGGGTTAGTGTTAGGGTTATGCCTCGGTTTAGGGTATTGGTTAGGATTAGTGTACGTGTTAGGGTTAGGGTAGGGGTAAGGGTTAGGGTACGCCTTAGTGTTAGGGTAGTTATTAAGCCTATCCCACTCTCTAGATACCCCTTAGCACGTAAAGGAATATTATTTGGAGGTCCAGCCATGGAGAAGAGTTTAGACACTAGGATAAGATAAGGAACACACCCATTATAAGGAAATCACATTAGGATTCTCTTTTTAAGCTGTTCCTTAAAACACTAGTGCTTAGGAAATCTATTGGAGGCAGAAGCAGTCAAGGGTAGCCTAGGGTTAGGGTTAGGCTTGGTGTTAGGCTTAGGGTACGGCTTAGGGTACGGGTTCGGGGAGGGGTTCGGGTACGGCGTAGGGTATGGGTTAGGGTTAGGGTTAGGGTTAGTGTTAGGGTTATGCCTCGGTTTAGGGTATTGGTTAGGATTAGTGTACGTGTTAGGGTTAGGGTAGGGGTAAGGGTTAGGGTACGCCTTAGTGTTAGGGTAGTTATTAAGCCTATCCCACTCTCTAGATACCCCTTAGCACGTAAAGGAATATTATTTGGAGGTCCAGCCATGGAGAAGAGTTTAGACACTAGGATAAGATAAGGAACACACCCATTATAAGGAAATCACATTAGGATTCTCTTTTTAAGCTGTTCCTTAAAACACTAGTGCTTAGGAAATCTATTGGAGGCAGAAGCAGTCAAGGGTAACCAAGGGTTAGGGTTAGGCTTGGGGTTAGGCTTAGGGTACGGCTTAGGCTACGCGTTCGGTGAGGGGTTCGGGTACGGCGTAGGGTATGGGTTAGGGTTAGGGTTAGTGTTAGGGTTAGGGCTCGGTTTAGGGTATTGGTTAGGATTAGGGTATGTGTTAGGGTTAGGGTAGGGGTTAGGGTTAGGGTACGCGTTAGTGTTAGGGTAGTTATTAAACATAACCCACTCTCTAGATACCCCTTAGCACGTAAAGGAATATTATTTGGAGATCCAGCCATGGAGAAGAGTTTAGACACTAGGATAAGATAAGGAACACACCCATTATAAAGAAATCACATTAGGATTCTCTTTTTAAGCTGTTCCTTAAAACACTAGTGCTTAGGAAATCTATTGGAGGCAGAAGCAGTCAAGGGTAGCCTAGGGTTAGGGTTAGGCTTGGTGTTAGGCTTAGGGTACGGCTTAGGGTACGGGTTCGGGGAGGGGTTCGGGTACGGCGTAGTGTATGGGTTAGGGTTAGGGTTAGGGTTAGTGTTAGGGTTAGGGCTCCGTTTAGGGTACGTGTTAGGAGTAGGGTACATGTTAGGGTTAGGGTACGCGTTAGGGTTAGGGTAGCTATTAAACCTATCCCACTCTCTAGATACACCTTAGCACGTAAAGGAATATTATTTGGGGGTCCAGCCATGGAGAAGAGTTTAGACACTAGGATAAGATAAGGAACACACCCATTATAAAGAAATCACATTAGGATTCTCTTTTTAAGCTGTTCCTTAAAACACTAGTGCTTAGGAAATCTATTGGAGGCAGAAGCAGTCAAGGGTAGCCTAGTGTTAGGGTTATGCTTAGGGTACGGCTTAGGGTAAGGCTTAGGGTACGGGTTCGGGGAGGGCTTCTGGTACGGCGTAGGGTATGGGTTAGGGTTAGGGTTAGGGTTAGTGTTAGGGTTAGGGCTCGGTTTAGGGTATTGGTTAGGATTAGGGTACGTGTTAGGGTTAGGGTAGCGGTTAGGGTTAGGGTACGCTTTAGTGTTAGGGTAGTTATTAAACCTATCCCACTCTCTAGATACCCCTTAGCACGTAAAGGAATATTATTTGGAGGTCCAGCCATGGAGAAGAGTTTAGACACTGGGATAAGATAAGGAACACACCCATTATAAAGAAATCACATTAGGATTCTCTTTTTAAGCTGTTCCTTAAAACACTAGTGCTTAGGAAATCTATTGGAGGCAGAAGCATTCAAGGGTAGCCTAGGGTTAGGGTTAGGCTTAGGGTTAGGCTTAGGGTACGGCTTAGGGTACGGGTTCGGCGAAGGGTTCGGGAACGGCGTAGGGTATGGGTTAGGGTCAGGGTTAGGGTTAGTGTTAGGGTTAGGGCTCGGTTTAGGGTACGGGTTAGGATTAGGGTACATGTTAGGGTTAGGGTAGGGGTTAGGGTTAGGGTACGCGTTAGGGTTAGGGTAGTTATTAAACCTATCCCACTCTCTAGATACACCTTAGCACGTAAAGGAATATTATTTGGGGGTCCAGCCATGGAGAAGTGTTTAGACACTAGGATAAGATAAGGAACACACCCATTATAAAGAAATCACATTAGGATTCTCTTTTTAAGCTGTTCCTTAAAACACTAGTGCTTAGGAAATCTATTGGAGGCAGAAGCAGTCCAGGGTAGCCTAGTGTTAGGGTTATGCTTAGGGTACGGCTTAGGGTATGGCTTAGGGTACGGGTTCGGGGAGGGCTTCTGGTACGGTGTAGGGTATGGGTTAGGGTTAGGGTTAGTGTTAGGGTTAGGGCTCGGTTTAGGGTATTGGTTAGGATTAGGGTATGTGTTAGGGTTAGGGTAGGGGTTAGGGTTAGGGTACGCGTTAGTGTTAGGGTAGTTATTAAACATAACCCACTCTCTAGATACCCCTTAGCACGTAAAGGAATATTATTTGGAGATCCAGCCATGGAGAAGAGTTTAGACACTAGGATAAGATAAGGAACACACCCATTATAAAGAAATCACATTAGGATTCTCTTTTTAAGCTGTTCCTTAAAACACTAGTGCTTAGGAAATCTATTGGAGGCAGAAGCAGTCAAGGGTAGCCTAGGGTTAGGGTTAGGCTTGGTGTTAGGCTTAGGGTACGGCTTAGGGTACGGGTTCGGGGAGGGGTTCGGGTACGGCGTAGTGTATGGGTTAGGGTTAGGGTTAGGGTTAGTGTTAGGGTTAGGGCTCCGTTTAGGGTACGTGTTAGGAGTAGGGTACCTGTTAGGCTTAGGGTACGCGTTAGGGTTAGGGTAGTTATTAAACCTATCCCACTCTCTAGATACACCTTAGCACGTAAAGGAATATTATTTGGGGGTCCAGCCATGGAGAAGAGTTTAGACACTAGGATAAGATAAGGAACACACCCATTATAAAGAAATCACAATAGGATTCTCTTTTTAAGCTATTCCTTAAAACACTAGTGCTTAGGAAATCTATTGGAGGCAGAAGCAGTCAAGGGTAGCCTAGGGTTAGGGTTAGGCTTAGGGTACGGCTTAGGGTACGGCTTAGGTTACGGGTTCGGGGAGGGCTTCGTGTAAGGCGTAGGGTATGGGTTAGGGTTAGGGTTAGGGTTAGTGTTAGGGTTAGGGCTCGGTTTAGGGTATTGGTTAGGATTAGGGTACGTGTTAGGGTTAGGGTAGGGGTAAGGGTTAGGGTACGCGTTAGTGTTAGGGTAGTTATTAAGCCTATCCCACTCTCTAGATACCCCTTAGCACGTAAAGGAATATTATTTGGAGGTCCAGCCATGGAGAAGAGTTTAGACACTAGGATAAGATAAGGAAGACACCCATTATAAGGAAATCACATTAGGATTCTCTTTTTAAGCTGTTCCTTAAAACACTAGTGCTTAGGAAATCTATTGGAGGCAGAAGCAGTCAAGGGTAGCCTAGGGTTAGGGTTAGGCTTAGGGTACGGCTTAGGGTACGGGTTCGGGGAGGGCTTCGGGTACGGCGTAGGGTATGGGTTAGGGTTAGGGTTAGGGTTAGTGTTAGGGTTAGGGCTCGGTTTAGGGTATTGGTTAGGATTAGGGTACGTGTTAGGGTTAGGGTAGGGGTTAGGGTTATGGTACGCGTTAGTGTTAGGGTAGTTATTAAACCTATCCCAGTCTGTAGATACCCCTTAGCCGGTAAAGGAATATTATTTGGAGGTCCAGCCATGGAGAAGAGTTTAGACACTAGGATAAGATAAGGAACACACCCATTATAAAGAAATCACATTAGGATTCTCTTTTTAAATTGTTCCTTAAAACAGTAGTGCTTAGGAAATCTATTGGAGGCAGAAGCAGTCAAGGGTAGCCGAGGGTTAGGGTTAGGGTTGGTGTTAGGCTTAGGGTACGGCTTAGGGTACGGGTTCGGTGAGGGGTTCGGGTACGGCATAGGGTATGGGTTAGGGTTAGGGTTAGGGTTAGTGTTAGGGTTAGGGCTCCGTTTAGGGTACGTGTTAGGAGTAGAGTACATGTTAGGGTTAGGGTAGGGGTTAGGGTTAGGGTACGCGTTAGGGTTAGGGTACTTATTAAACCTATCCCACTCTCTAGATACACCTTAGCACATAAAGGAATATTATTTGGGGGTCCAGCCATGGAGAAGAGTTTAGACACTAGGATAAGATAAGGAACACACCCATTATAAAGAAATCACAATAGGATTCTCTTTTTAAGCTGTTCCTTAAAACACTAGTGCTTAGGAAATCTATTGGAGGCAGAAGCAGTCAAGGGTAGCCTAGGGCTAGGGTTAGGCTTAGGGTACGGCTTAGGGTACGGCTTAGGGTACGGGTTCGGGGAGGGCTTCGGGTAAGGCGTAGGGTATGGGTTAGGGTTAGGGTTAGGGTTAGTGTTAGGGTTATGCCTCGGTTTAGGGTATTGGTTAGGATTAGTGTACGTGTTAGGGTTAGGGTAGGGGTAAGGGTTAGGGTACGCCTTAGTGTTAGGGTAGTTATTAAGCCTATCCCACTCTCTAGATACCCCTTAGCACGTAAAGGAATATTATTTGGAGTTCCAGCCATGGAGAAGAGTTTAGACACTAGGATAAGATAAGGAACACACCCATTATAAAGAAATCACATTAGGATTCTGTTTTTAAGCTGTTCCTTAAAACACTAGTGCTTACGAAATCTATTGGAGGAAGAAGCATTCAAGGGTAGCCTAGGGTTAGGGTTAGGCTTAGGGTTAGGCTTAGGGTACGGCTTAGGGTACGGGTTTGGGGAGGGTTTCGGGAACGGCGTAGGGTTTGGGTTAGGGTTAGGGTTAGGGTTAGTGTTAGGGTTATGCCTCGGTTTAGGGTACGGGTTAGTATTCGGGTAATGTTAGGGTTAGGGTAGGGGTAGGGTTAGGGTACGCGTTAGGGTTAGGGTAGCTATTAAACCTATCCCACTCTCTAGATACACCTTAGCACGTAAAGGAATATTATTTGGGGGTCCAGCCATGGAGAAGAGTTTAGACACTAGGATAAGATAAGGAACACACCCATTATAAAGAAATCACATTAGGATTCTCTTTTTAAGCTGTTCCTTAAAACACTAGTGCTTAGGAAATCTATTGGAGGCAGAAGCAGTCAAGGGTAGCCTAGTGTTAGGGTTATGCTTAGGGTACGGCTTAGGGTAAGGCTTAGGGTACGGGTTCGGGGAGGGCTTCTGGTACGGCGTAGGGTATGGTTTAGGGTTAGGGTTAGGGTTAGTGTTAGGGTTAGGGCTCGGTTTAGGGTATTGGTTAGGATTAGGGTACGTGTTAGGGTTAGGGTAGCGGTTAGGGTTAGGGTACGCTTTAGTGTTAGGGTAGTTATTAAACCTATCCCACTCTCTAGATACCCCTTAGCACGTAAAGGAATATTATTTGGAGGTCCAGCCATGGAGAAGAGTTTAGACACTGGGATAAGATAAGGAACACACCCATTATAAAGAAATCACATTAGGATTCTCTTTTTAAGCTGTTCCTTAAAACACTAGTGCTTAGGAAATCTATTGGAGGCAGAAGCATTCAAGGGTAGCCTAGGGTTAGGGTTAGGCTTAGGGTTAGGCTTAGGGTACGGCTTAGGGTACGGGTTCGGCGAAGGGTTCGGGAACGGCGTAGGGTATGGGTTAGGGTCAGGGTTAGGGTTAGTGTTAGGGTTAGGGCTCGGTTTAGGGTACGGGTTAGGATTAGGGTACATGTTAGGGTTAGGGTAGGGGTTAGGGTTAGGGTACGCGTTAGGGTTAGGGTAGTTATTAAACCTATCCCACTCTCTAGATACACCTTAGCACGTAAAGGAATATTATTTGGGGGTCCAGCCATGGAGAAGTGTTTAGACACTAGGATAAGATAAGGAACACACCCATTATAAAGAAATCACATTAGGATTCTCTTTTTAAGCTGTTCCTTAAAACACTAGTGCTTAGGAAATCTATTGGAGGCAGAAGCAGTCCAGGGTAGCCTAGTGTTAGGGTTATGCTTAGGGTACGGCTTAGGGTATGGCTTAGGGTACGGGTTCGGGGAGGGCTTCTGGTACGGTGTAGGGTATGGGTTAGGGTTAGGGTTAGTGTTAGGGTTAGGGCTCGGTTTAGGGTATTGGTTAGGATTAGGGTATGTGTTAGGGTTAGGGTAGGGGTTAGGGTTAGGGTACGCGTTAGTGTTAGGGTAGTTATTAAACATAACCCACTCTCTAGATACCCCTTAGCACGTAAAGGAATATTATTTGGAGATCCAGCCATGGAGAAGAGTTTAGACACTAGGATAAGATAAGGAACACACCCATTATAAAGAAATCACATTAGGATTCTCTTTTTAAGCTGTTCCTTAAAACACTAGTGCTTAGGAAATCTATTGGAGGCAGAAGCAGTCAAGGGTAGCCTAGGGTTAGGGTTAGGCTTGGTGTTAGGCTTAGGGTACGGCTTAGGGTACGGGTTCGGGGAGGGGTTCGGGTACGGCGTAGTGTATGGGTTAGGGTTAGGGTTAGGGTTAGTGTTAGGGTTAGGGCTCCGTTTAGGGTACGTGTTAGGAGTAGGGTACCTGTTAGGCTTAGGGTACGCGTTAGGGTTAGGGTAGTTATTAAACCTATCCCACTCTCTAGATACACCTTAGCACGTAAAGGAATATTATTTGGGGGTCCAGCCATGGAGAAGAGTTTAGACACTAGGATAAGATAAGGAACACACCCATTATAAAGAAATCACAATAGGATTCTCTTTTTAAGCTATTCCTTAAAACACTAGTGCTTAGGAAATCTATTGGAGGCAGAAGCAGTCAAGGGTAGCCTAGGGTTAGGGTTAGGCTTAGGGTACGGCTTAGGGTACGGCTTAGGTTACGGGTTCGGGGAGGGCTTCGTGTAAGGCGTAGGGTATGGGTTAGGGTTAGGGTTAGGGTTAGTGTTAGGGTTAGGGCTCGGTTTAGGGTATTGGTTAGGATTAGGGTACGTGTTAGGGTTAGGGTAGGGGTAAGGGTTAGGGTACGCGTTAGTGTTAGGGTAGTTATTAAGCCTATCCCACTCTCTAGATACCCCTTAGCACGTAAAGGAATATTATTTGGAGGTCCAGCCATGGAGAAGAGTTTAGACACTAGGATAAGATAAGGAAGACACCCATTATAAGGAAATCACATTAGGATTCTCTTTTTAAGCTGTTCCTTAAAACACTAGTGCTTAGGAAATCTATTGGAGGCAGAAGCAGTCAAGGGTAGCCTAGGGTTAGGGTTAGGCTTAGGGTACGGCTTAGGGTACGGGTTCGGGGAGGGCTTCGGGTACGGCGTAGGGTATGGGTTAGGGTTAGGGTTAGGGTTAGTGTTAGGGTTAGGGCTCGGTTTAGGGTATTGGTTAGGATTAGGGTACGTGTTAGGGTTAGGGTAGGGGTTAGGGTTATGGTACGCGTTAGTGTTAGGGTAGTTATTAAACCTATCCCAGTCTGTAGATACCCCTTAGCCGGTAAAGGAATATTATTTGGAGGTCCAGCCATGGAGAAGAGTTTAGACACTAGGATAAGATAAGGAACACACCCATTATAAAGAAATCACATTAGGATTCTCTTTTTAAATTGTTCCTTAAAACAGTAGTGCTTAGGAAATCTATTGGAGGCAGAAGCAGTCAAGGGTAGCCGAGGGTTAGGGTTAGGGTTGGTGTTAGGCTTAGGGTACGGCTTAGGGTACGGGTTCGGTGAGGGGTTCGGGTACGGCATAGGGTATGGGTTAGGGTTAGGGTTAGGGTTAGTGTTAGGGTTAGGGCTCCGTTTAGGGTACGTGTTAGGAGTAGAGTACATGTTAGGGTTAGGGTAGGGGTTAGGGTTAGGGTACGCGTTAGGGTTAGGGTACTTATTAAACCTATCCCACTCTCTAGATACACCTTAGCACATAAAGGAATATTATTTGGGGGTCCAGCCATGGAGAAGAGTTTAGACACTAGGATAAGATAAGGAACACACCCATTATAAAGAAATCACAATAGGATTCTCTTTTTAAGCTGTTCCTTAAAACACTAGTGCTTAGGAAATCTATTGGAGGCAGAAGCAGTCAAGGGTAGCCTAGGGCTAGGGTTAGGCTTAGGGTACGGCTTAGGGTACGGCTTAGGGTACGGGTTCGGGGAGGGCTTCGGGTAAGGCGTAGGGTATGGGTTAGGGTTAGGGTTAGGGTTAGTGTTAGGGTTATGCCTCGGTTTAGGGTATTGGTTAGGATTAGTGTACGTGTTAGGGTTAGGGTAGGGGTAAGGGTTAGGGTACGCCTTAGTGTTAGGGTAGTTATTAAGCCTATCCCACTCTCTAGATACCCCTTAGCACGTAAAGGAATATTATTTGGAGGTCCAGCCATGGAGAAGAGTTTAGACACTAGGATAAGATAAGGAACACACCCATTATAAGGAAATCACATTAGGATTCTCTTTTTAAGCTGTTCCTTAAAACACTAGTGCTTTGGAAATCTATTGGAGGCAGAAGCGGTCAAGGGTAACCAAGCGTTAGGGTTAGGCTTGGGGTTAGGCTTAGGGTACGGCTTAGGCTACGCGTTCGGTGAGGGGTTCGGGTACGGCGTAGGGTATGGGTTAGGGTTAGGGTTAGAGTTAGTGTTAGGGTTAGGGCTCGGTTTAGGGTATTGGTTAGGATTAGGGTACGTGTTAGGGTTAGGGTAGGGGTTAGGATTAGGGTACGCGTTAGTGTTAGGGTAGTTATTAAACCTATCCCAGTCTCTAGATACCCCTTAGCACGTAAAGTAATATTATTTGGAGGTCCAGCCATGGAGAAGAGTTTAGACACTAGGATAAGATAAGGAACACACCCATTATAAAGAAATCACATTAGGATTCTCTTTTTAATCTGTTCCTTAAAACACTAGTGCTTAGGAAATCTATTGGAGGCAGAAGAAGTCAATGGTAGCCTAGGGTTAGGGTTAGGCTTAGGGTACGGCTTAGGGTACGGCTTAGGGTACGGGTTCGGGGAGGGCTTCGGGTACGGCGTAGGGTATGGGTTAGGGTTAGGGTTAGGGTTAGTGTTAGGGTTAGGGCTCGGTTTAGGGTATTGGTTAGGATTAGGGTACGTGTTAGGGTTAGGGTAGGGGTTAGGGTTAGGGTACGCGTTAGTGTTAGGGTAGTTATTAAACCTATCCCACTCTCTAGATACCCCTTAGCACGTAAAGGAATATTATTTGGAGGTCCAGCCATGGAGAAGAGTTTAGACACTAGGATAAGATAAGGAACACACCCATTATAAAGAAATCACATTAGGATTCTCTTTTTAAGCTGTTCCTTAAAACACTAGTGCTTAGGAAATCTATTGGAGGCAGAAGCAGTCAAGGGTAACCAAGGGTTAGGGTTAGGCTTGGGGTTAGGCTTAGGGTACGGCTTAGGGTACGGGTTCGGGGAGGGGTTCGGGTACGGCGTAGGGTATGGGTTAGGGTTAGGGTTAGGGTTAGTGTTAGGGTTAGGGCTCGGTTTATGGTATTGGTTTGGATTAGGGTACGTGTTAGGGTTAGGGTAGGGGTTAGGGTTAGGGTACGCGTTAGTGTTAGGGTAGTTATTAAACCTATCCCACTCTCTAGATACCCCTTAGCACGTAAAGGAATATTATTTGGAGGTCCAGCCATGGAGAAGAGTTTAGACACTAGGATAAGATAAGGAACACACCCATTATAAAGAAATCACATTAGGATTCTCTTTTTAAGCTGTTCCTTAAAACACTAGTGCTTACGAAATCTATTGGAGGAAGAAGCATTCAAGGGTAGCCTAGGGTTAGGGTTAGGCTTAGGGTTAGGCTTAGGGTACGGCTTAGGGTAAGGGTTTGGGGAGGGTTTCGGGAACGGCGTAGGGTTTGGGTTAGTGTTAGGGTTAGGGTTAGTGTTAGGGTTATGCCTCGGTTTAGGGTACGGGTTAGTATTCGGGTAATGTTAGGGTTAGGGTTAGGGTACGCGTTAGGGTTAGGGTAGCTATTAAACCTATCCCACTCTCTAGATACACCTTAGCACGTAAAGGAATATTATTTGGGGGTCCAGCCATGGAGAAGAGTTTAGACACTAGGATAAGATAAGGAACACACCCATTATAAAGAAATCACATTAGGATTCTCTTTTTAAGCTGTTCCTTAAAACACTAGTGCTTAGGAAATCTATTGGAGGCAGAAGCAGTCAAGGGTAACCAAGGGTTAGGGTTAGGCCTGGGGTTAGGCTTAGGGTACGGCTTAGGGTACGGGTTCGGGGAGGGCTTCTGGTACGGCGTAGGGTATGGGTTAGGGTTAGGGTTAGGGTTAGTGTTAGGGTTAGGGCTCGGTTTAGGGTATTGGTTTGGATTAGGGTACGTGTTAGGGTTAGGGTAGGGGTTAGGGTTAGGGTACGCGTTAGTGTTAGGGTAGTTATTAAACCTATCCCACTCTCTAGATACCCCTTAGCACGTAAAGTAATATTATTTGGAGGTCCAGCCATGGAGAAGAGTTTAGACACTAGGATAAGATAAGGAACACACCCATTATAAAGAAATCACATTAGGATTCTCTTTTTAATCTGTTCCTTAAAACACTAGTGCTTAGGAAATCTATTGGAGGCAGAAGAAGTCAATGGTAGCCTAGGGTTAGGGTTAGGCTTAGGGTTAGGCTTAGGGTACGGCTTAGGGTACGGGTTCGGGGAAGGGTTCGGGAACGGCGTAGGGTATGGGTTAGGGTCAGGGTTAGGGTTAGTGTTAGGGTTAGGGTTAGTGTTAGGGTTATGCCTCGGTTTAGGGTACGGGTTAGTATTCGGGTAATGTTAGGGTTAGGGTTAGGGTACGCGTTAGGGTTAGGGTAGCTATTAAACCTATCCCACTCTCTAGATACACCTTAGCACGTAAAGGAATATTATTTGGGGGTCCAGCCATGGAGAAGAGTTTAGACACTAGGATAAGATAAGGAACACACCCATTATAAAGAAATCACATTAGGATTCTCTTTTTAAGCTGTTCCTTAAAACACTAGTGCTTAGGAAATCTATTGGAGGCAGAAGCAGTCAAGGGTAACCAAGGGTTAGGGTTAGGCTTGGGGTTAGGCTTAGGGTACGGCTTAGGGTACGGGTTCGGGGAGGGGTTCGGGTACGGCGTAGGGTATGGGTTAGGGTTAGGGTTAGGGTTAGTGTTAGGGTTAGGGCTCGGTTTATGGTATTGGTTTGGATTAGGGTACGTGTTAGGGTTAGGGTAGGGGTTAGGGTTAGGGTACGCGTTAGTGTTAGGGTAGTTATTAAACCTATCCCACTCTCTAGATACCCCTTAGCACGTAAAGGAATATTATTTGGAGGTCCAGCCATGGAGAAGAGTTTAGACACTAGGATAAGATAAGGAACACACCCATTATAAAGAAATCACATTAGGATTCTCTTTTTAAGCTGTTCCTTAAAACACTAGTGCTTACGAAATCTATTGGAGGAAGAAGCATTCAAGGGTAGCCTAGGGTTAGGGTTAGGCTTAGGGTTAGGCTTAGGGTACGGCTTAGGGTAAGGGTTTGGGGAGGGTTTCGGGAACGGCGTAGGGTTTGGGTTAGGGTTAGGGTTAGGGTTAGTGTTAGGGTTATGCCTCGGTTTAGGGTACGGGTTAGTATTCGGGTAATGTTAGGGTTAGGGTAGGGGTAGGGTTAGGGTACGCGTTAGGGTTAGGGTAGCTATTAAACCTATCCCACTCTCTAGATACACCTTAGCACGTAAAGGAATATTATTTGGGGGTCCAGCCATGGAGAAGAGTTTAGACACTAGGATAAGATAAGGAACACACCCATTATAAAGAAATCACATTAGGATTCTCTTTTTAAGCTGTTCCTTAAAACACTAGTGCTTAGGAAATCTATTGGAGGCAGAAGCAGTCAAGGGTAGCCTAGTGTTAGGGTTATGCTTAGGGTACGGCTTAGGGTAAGGCTTAGGGTACGGGTTCGGGGAGGGCTTCTGGTACGGCGTAGGGTATGGGTTAGGGTTAGGGTTAGGGTTAGTGTTAGGGTTAGGGCTCGGTTTTGGGTATTGGTTATTATTAGGGTACGTGTTAGGGTTAGGGTAGCGGTTAGGGTTAGGGTACGCTTTAGTGTTAGGGTAGTTATTAAACCTATCCCACTCTCTAGATACCCCTTAGCACGTAAAGGAATATTATTTGGAGGTCCAGCCATGGAGAAGAGTTTAGACACTGGGATAAGATAAGGAACACACCCATTATAAAGAAATCACATTAGGATTCTCTTTTTAAGCTGTTCCTTAAAACACTAGTGCTTAGGAAATCTATTGGAGGCAGAAGCATTCAAGGGTAGCCTAGGGTTAGGGTTAGGCTTAGGGTTAGGCTTAGGGTACGGCTTAGGGTACGGGTTCGGGGAAGGGTTCGGGAACGGCGTAGGGTATGGGTTAGGGTCAGGGTTAGGGTTAGTGTTAGGGTTAGGGTTAGTGTTAGGGTTATGCCTCGGTTTAGGGTACGGGTTAGTATTCGGGTAATGTTAGGGTTAGGGTTAGGGTACGCGTTAGGGTTAGGGTAGCTATTAAACCTATCCCACTCTCTAGATACACCTTAGCACGTAAAGGAATATTATTTGGGGGTCCAGCCATGGAGAAGAGTTTAGACACTAGGATAAGATAAGGAACACACCCATTATAAAGAAATCACATTAGGATTCTCTTTTTAAGCTGTTCCTTAAAACACTAGTGTTTAGGAAATCTATTGGAGGCAGAAGCAGTCAAGGGTAGCCTAGTGTTAGGGTTATGCTTAGGGTACGGCTTAGGGTAAGGCTTAGGGTACGGGTTCGGGGAGGGCTTCTGGTACGGCGTAGGGTATGGGTTAGGGTTAGGGTTAGGGTTAGTGTTAGGGTTAGGGCTCGGTTTAGGGTATTGGTTAGGATTAGGGTACGTGTTAGGGTTAGGGTAGCGGTTAGGGTTAGGGTACGCTTTAGTGTTAGGGTAGTTATTAAACCTATCCCACTCTCTAGATACCCCTTAGCACGTAAAGGAATATTATTTGGAGGTCCAGCCATGGAGAAGAGTTTAGACACTGGGATAAGATAAGGAACACACCCATTATAAAGAAATCACATTAGGATTCTCTTTTTAAGCTGTTCCTTAAAACACTAGTGCTTAGGAAATCTATTGGAGGCAGAAGCATTCAAGGGTAGCCTAGGGTTAGGGTTAGGCTTAGGGTTACGCTTAGGGTACGGCTTAGGGTACGGGTTCGGGGAAGGGTTCGGGAACGGCGTAGGGTATGGGTTAGGGTCAGGGTTAGGGTTAGTGTTAGGGTTAGGGCTCGGTTTAGGGTACGGGTTAGGATTAGGGTACATGTTAGGGTTAGGGTAGGGGTTAGGGTTAGGGTACGCGTTAGGGTTAGGGTAGTTATTAAACCTATCCCACTCTCTAGATACCCCTTAGCACGTAAAGGAATATTATTTGGGGGTCCAGCCATGGAGAAGTGTTTAGACACTAGGATAAGATAAGGAACACACCCATTATAAAGAAATCACATTAGGATTCTCTTTTTAAGCTGTTCCTTAAAACACTAGTGCTTAGGAAATCTATTGGAGGCAGAAGCAGTCAAGGGTAGCCTAGTGTTAGGGTTATGCTTAGGGTACGGCTTAGGGTAAGGCTTAGGGTACGGGTTCGGGGAGGGCTTCTGGTACGGCGTAGGGTATGGGTTAGGGTTAGGGTTAGTGTTAGGGTTAGGGCTCGGTTTAGGGTATTGGTTAGGATTAGGGTATGTGTTAGAGTTAGGGTAGGGGTTAGGGTTAGGGTACGCGTTAGTGTTAGGGTAGTTATTAAACATAACCCACTCTCTAGATACCCCTTAGCACGTAAAGGAATATTATTTGGAGATCCAGCCATGGAGAAGAGTTTAGACACTAGGATAAGATAAGGAACACACCCATTATAAAGAAATCACATTAGGATTCTCTTTTTAAGCTGTTCCTTAAAACACTAGTGCTTAGGAAATCTATTGGAGGCAGAAGCAGTCAAGGGTAGCCTAGGGTTAGGGTTAGGCTTGGTGTTAGGCTTAGGGTACGGCTTAGGGTACGGGTTCGGGGAGGGGTTCGGGTACGGCGTAGTGTATGGGTTAGGGTTAGGGTTAGGGTTAGTGTTAGGGTTAGGGCTCCGTTTAGGGTACGTGTTAGGAGTAGGGTACATGTTAGGGTTAGGGTACGCGTTAGGGTTAGGGTAGTTATTAAACCTATCCCACTCTCTAGATACACCTTAGCACATAAAGGAATATTATTTGGGGGTCCAGCCATGGAGAAGAGTTTAGACACTAGGATAAGATAAGGAACACACCCATTATAAAGAAATCACAATAGGATTCTCTTTTTAAGCTGTTCCTTAAAACACTAGTGCTTAGGAAATCTATTGGAGGCAGAAGCAGTCAAGGGTAGCCTAGGGCTAGGGTTAGGCTTAGGGTACGGCTTAGGGTACGGCTTAGGGTACGGGTTCGGGGAGGGCTTAGGGTAAGGCGTAGGGTATGGGTTAGGGTTAGGGTTAGGGTTAGTGTTAGGGTTATGCCTCGGTTTAGGGTATTGGTTAGGATTAGTGTACGTGTTAGGGTTAGGGTAGGGGTAAGGGTTAGGGTACGCCTTAGTGTTAGGGTAGTTATTAAGCCTATCCCACTCTCTAGATACCCCTTAGCACGTAAAGGAATATTATTTGGAGGTCCAGCCATGGAGAAGAGTTTAGACACTAGGATAAGATAAGGAACACACCCATTATAAGGAAATCACATTAGGATTCTCTTTTTAAGCTGTTCCTTAAAACACTAGTGCTTAGGAAATCTATTGGAGGCAGAAGCAGTCAAGGGTAGCCTAGGGTTAGGGTTAGGCTTGGTGTTAGGCTTAGGGTACGGCTTAGGGTACGGGTTCGGGGAGGGGTTCGGGTACGGCGTAGGGTATGGGTTAGGGTTAGGGTTAGGGTTAGTGTTAGGGTTATGCCTCGGTTTAGGGTATTGGTTAGGATTAGTGTACGTGTTAGGGTTAGGGTAGGGGTAAGGGTTAGGGTACGCCTTAGTGTTAGGGTAGTTATTAAGCCTATCCCACTCTCTAGATACCCCTTAGCACGTAAAGGAATATTATTTGGAGGTCCAGCCATGGAGAAGAGTTTAGACACTAGGATAAGATAAGGAACACACCCATTATAAGGAAATCACATTAGGATTCTCTTTTTAAGCTGTTCCTTAAAACACTAGTGCTTAGGAAATCTATTGGAGGCAGAAGCAGTCAAGGGTAACCAAGGGTTAGGGTTAGGCTTGGGGTTAGGCTTAGGGTACGGCTTAGGCTACGCGTTCGGTGAGGGGTTCGGGTACGGCGTAGGGTATGGGTTAGGGTTAGGGTTAGTGTTAGGGTTAGGGCTCGGTTTAGGGTATTGGTTAGGATTAGGGTATGTGTTAGGGTTAGGGTAGGGGTTAGGGTTAGGGTACGCGTTAGTGTTAGGGTAGTTATTAAACATAACCCACTCTCTAGATACCCCTTAGCACGTAAAGGAATATTATTTGGAGATCCAGCCATGGAGAAGAGTTTAGACACTAGGATAAGATAAGGAACACACCCATTATAAAGAAATCACATTAGGATTCTCTTTTTAAGCTGTTCCTTAAAACACTAGTGCTTAGGAAATCTATTGGAGGCAGAAGCAGTCAAGGGTAGCCTAGGGTTAGGGTTAGGCTTGGTGTTAGGCTTAGGGTACGGCTTAGGGTACGGGTTCGGGGAGGGGTTCGGGTACGGCGTAGTGTATGGGTTAGGGTTAGGGTTAGGGTTAGTGTTAGGGTTAGGGCTCCGTTTAGGGTACGTGTTAGGAGTAGGGTACATGTTAGGGTTAGGGTACGCGTTAGGGTTAGGGTAGTTATTAAACCTATCCCACTCTCTAGATACACCTTAGCACGTAAAGGAATATTATTTGGGGGTCCAGCCATGGAGAAGAGTTTAGACACTAGGATAAGATAAGGAACACACCCATTATAAAGAAATCACAATAGGATTCTCTTTTTAAGCTATTCCTTAAAACACTAGTGCTTAGGAAATCTATTGGAGGCAGAAGCAGTCAAGGGTAGCCTAGGGTTAGGGTTAGGCTTAGGGTACGGCTTAGGGTACGGCTTAGGGTACGGGTTCGGGGAGGGCTTCGTGTAAGGCGTAGGGTATGGGTTAGGGTTAGGGTTAGGGTTAGTGTTAGGGTTAGGGCTCGGTTTAGGGTATTGGTTAGGATTAGGGTACGTGTTAGGGTTAGGGTAGGGGTAAGGGTTAGGGTACGCGTTAGTGTTAGGGTAGTTATTAAGCCTATCCCACTCTCTAGATACCCCTTAGCACGTAAAGGAATATTATTTGGAGGTCCAGCCATGGAGAAGAGTTTAGACACTAGGATAAGATAAGGAAGACACCCATTATAAGGAAATCACATTAGGATTCTCTTTTTAAGCTGTTCCTTAAAACACTAGTGCTTAGGAAATCTATTGGAGGCAGAAGCAGTCAAGGGTAGCCTAGGGTTAGGGTTAGGCTTAGGGTACGGCTTAGGGTACGGGTTCGGGGAGGGCTTCGGGTACGGCGTAGGGTATGGGTTAGGGTTAGGGTTAGGGTTAGTGTTAGGGTTAGGGCTCGGTTTAGGGTATTGGTTAGGATTAGGGTACGTGTTAGGGTTAGGGTAGGGGTTAGGGTTATGGTACGCGTTAGTGTTAGGGTAGTTATTAAACCTATCCCAGTCTGTAGATACCCCTTAGCACGTAAAGGAATATTATTTGGAGGTCCAGCCATGGAGAAGAGTTTAGACACTAGGATAAGATAAGGAACACACCCATTATAAAGAAATCACATTAGGATTCTCTTTTTAAATTGTTCCTTAAAACACTAGTGCTTAGGAAATCTATTGGAGGCAGAAGCAGTCAAGGGTAGCCGAGGGTTAGGGTTAGGGTTGGTGTTAGGCTTAGGGTACGGCTTAGGGTACGGGTTCGGTGAGGGGTTCGGGTACGGCGTAGGGTATGGGTTAGGGTTAGGGTTAGGGTTAGTGTTAGGGTTAGGGCTCCGTTTAGGGTACGTGTTAGGAGTAGAGTACATGTTAGGGTTAGGGTAGGGGTTAGGGTTAGGTTACGCGTTAGGGTTAGGGTACTTATTAAACCTATCCCACTCTCTAGATACACCTTAGCACATAAAGGAATATTATTTGGGGGTCCAGCCATGGAGAAGAGTTTAGACACTAGGATAAGATAAGGAACACACCCATTATAAAGAAATCACAATAGGATTCTCTTTTTAAGCTGTTCCTTAAAACACTAGTGCTTAGGAAATCTATTGGAGGCAGAAGCAGTCAAGGGTAGCCTAGGGCTAGGGTTAGGCTTAGGGTACGGCTTAGGGTACGGCTTAGGGTACGGGTTCGGGGAGGGCTTCGGGTAAGGCGTAGGGTATGGGTTAGGGTTAGGGTTAGGGTTAGTGTTAGGGTTATGCCTCGGTTTAGGGTATTGGTTAGGATTAGTGTACGTGTTAGGGTTAGGGTAGGGGTAAGGGTTAGGGTACGCCTTAGTGTTAGGGTAGTTATTAAGCCTATCCCACTCTCTAGATACCCCTTAGCACGTAAAGGAATATTATTTGGAGGTCCAGCCATGGAGAAGAGTTTAGACACTAGGATAAGATAAGGAACACACCCATTATAAGGAAATCACATTAGGATTCTCTTTTTAAGCTGTTCCTTAAAACACTAGTGCTTAGGAAATCTATTGGAGGCAGAAGCAGTCAAGGGTAACCAAGGGTTAGGGTTAGGCTTGGGGTTAGGCTTAGGGTACGGCTTAGGCTACGCGTTCGGTGAGGGGTTCGGGTACGGCGTAGGGTATGGGTTAGGGTTAGGGTTAGAGTTAGTGTTAGGGTTAGGGCTCGGTTTAGGGTATTGGTTAGGATTAGGGTACGTGTTAGGGTTAGGGTAGGGGTTAGGGTTAGGGTACGCGTTAGTGTTAGGGTAGTTATTAAACCTATCCCAGTCTCTAGATACCCCTTAGCACGTAAAGTAATATTATTTGGAGGTCCAGCCATGGAGAAGAGTTTAGACACTAGGATAAGATAAGGAACACACCCATTATAAAGAAATCACATTAGGATTCTCTTTTTAAGCTGTTCCTTAAAACACTAGTGCTTAGGAAATCTATTGGAGGCAGAAGCAGTCAAGGGTAGCCTAGTGTTAGGGTTATGCTTAGGGTACGGCTTAGGGTAAGGCTTAGGGTACGGGTTCGGGGAGGGCTTCTGGTACGGCGTAGGGTATGGGTTAGGGTTAGGGTTAGTGTTAGGGTTAGGGCTCGGTTTAGGGTATTGGTTAGGATTAGGGTATGTGTTAGGGTTAGGGTAGGGGTTAGGGTTAGGGTACGCGTTAGTGTTAGGGTAGTTATTAAACATAACCCACTCTCTAGATACCCCTTAGCACGTAAAGGAATATTATTTGGAGATCCAGCCATGGAGAAGAGTTTAGACACTAGGATAAGATAAGGAACACACCCATTATAAAGAAATCACATTAGGATTCTCTTTTTAAGCTGTTCCTTAAAACACTAGTGCTTAGGAAATCTATTGGAGGTAGAAGCAGTCAAGGGTAGCCTAGGGTTAGGGTTAGGCTTGGTGTTAGGCTTAGGGTACGGCTTAGGGTACGGGTTCGGGGAGGGGTTCGGGTACGGCGTAGTGTATGGGTTAGGGTTAGGGTTAGGGTTAGTGTTAGGGTTAGGGCTCCGTTTAGGGTACGTGTTAGGAGTAGGGTACATGTTAGGGTTAGGGTACGCGTTAGGGTTAGGGTAGTTATTAAACCTATCCCACTCTCTAGATACACCTTAGCACGTAAAGGAATATTATTTGGGGGTCCAGCCATGGAGAAGAGTTTAGACACTAGGATAAGATAAGGAACACACCCATTATAAAGAAATCACAATAGGATTCTCTTTTTAAGCTATTCCTTAAAACACTAGTGCTTAGGAAATCTATTGGAGGCAGAAGCAGTCAAGGGTAGCCTAGGGTTAGGGTTAGGCTTAGGGTACGGCTTAGGGTACGGCTTAGGGTACGGGTTCGGGGAGGGCTTCGTGTAAGGCGTAGGGTATGGGTTAGGGTTAGGGTTAGGGTTAGTGTTAGGGTTAGGGCTCGGTTTAGGGTATTGGTTAGGATTAGGGTACGTGTTAGGGTTAGGGTAGGGGTAAGGGTTAGGGTACGCGTCAGTGTTAGGGTAGTTATTAAGCCTATCCCACTCTCTAGATACCCCTTAGCACGTAAAGGAATATTATTTGGAGGTCCAGCCATGGAGAAGAGTTTAGACACTAGGATAAGATAAGGAAGACACCCATTATAAGGAAATCACATTAGGATTCTCTTTTTAAGCTGTTCCTTAAAACACTAGTGCTTAGGAAATCTATTGGAGGCAGAAGCAGTCAAGGGTAGCCTAGTGTTAGGGTTAGGCTTAGGGTACGGCTTAGGGTACGGGTTCGGGGAGGGCTTCGGGTACGGCGTAAGGTATGGGTTAGGGTTAGGGTTAGGGTTAGTGTTAGGGTTAGGGCTTGGTTTAGGGTATTGGTTAGGATTAGGGTACGTGTTAGGGTTAGGGTAGGGGTTAGGGTTATGGTACGCGTTAGTGTTAGGGTAGTTATTAAACCTATCCCAGTCTGTAGATACCCCTTAGCACGTAAAGGAATATTATTTGGAGGTCCAGCCATGGAGAAGAGTTTAGACACTAGGATAAGATAAGGAACACACCCATTATAAAGAAATCACATTAGGATTCTCTTTTTAAATTGTTCCTTAAAACACTAGTGCTTAGGAAATCTATTGGAGGCAGAAGCAGTCAAGGGTAGCCGAGGGTTAGGGTTAGGGTTGGTGTTAGGCTTAGGGTACGGCTTAGGGTACGGGTTCGGTGAGGGTTTCGGCTACGGCGTAGGGTATGGGTTAGGGTTAGGGTTAGGGTTAGTGTTAGGGTTAGGGCTCCGTTTAGGGTACGTGTTAGGAGTAGAGTACATGTTAGGGTTAGGGTAGGGGTTAGGGTTAGGTTACGCGTTAGGGTTAGGGTACTTATTAAACCTATCCCACTCTCTAGATACACCTTAGCACATAAAGGAATATTATTTGGGGGTCCAGCCATGGAGAAGAGTTTAGACACTAGGATAAGATAAGGAACACACCCATTATAAAGAAATCACAATAGGATTCTCTTTTTAAGCTGTTCCTTAAAACACTAGTGCTTAGGAAATCTATTGGAGGCAGAAGCAGTCAAGGGTAGCCTAGGGCTAGGGTTAGGCTTAGGGTACGGCTTAGGGTACGGCTTAGGGTACGGGTTCGGGGAGGGCTTCGGGTAAGGCGTAGGGTATGGGTTAGGGTTAGGGTTAGGGTTAGTGTTAGGGTTATGCCTCGGTTTAGGGTATTGGTTAGGATTAGTGTACGTGTTAGGGTTAGGGTAGGGGTAAGGGTTAGGGTACGCCTTAGTGTTAGGGTAGTTATTAAGCCTATCCCACTCTCTAGATACCCCTTAGCACGTAAAGGAATATTATTTGGAGGTCCAGCCATGGAGAAGAGTTTAGACACTAGGATAAGATAAGGAACACACCCATTATAAGGAAATCACATTAGGATTCTCTTTTTAAGCTGTTCCTTAAAACACTAGTGCTTAGGAAATCTATTGGAGGCAGAAGCAGTCAAGGGTAACCAAGGGTTAGGGTTAGGCTTGGGGTTAGGCTTAGGGTACGGCTTAGGCTACGCGTTCGGTGAGGGGTTCGGGTACGGCGTAGGGTATGGGTTAGGGTTAGGGTTAGAGTTAGTGTTAGGGTTAGGGCTCGGTTTAGGGTATTGGTTAGGATTAGGGTACGTGTTAGGGTTAGGGTAGGGGTTAGGGTTAGGGTACGCGTTAGTGTTAGGGTAGTTATTAAACCTATCCCAGTCTCTAGATACCCCTTAGCACGTAAAGTAATATTATTTGGAGGTCCAGCCATGGAGAAGAGTTTAGACACTAGGATAAGATAAGGAACACACCCATTATAAAGAAATCACATTAGGATTCTCTTTTTAAGCTGTTCCTTAAAACACTAGTGCTTAGGAAATCTATTGGAGGCAGAAGCAGTCAAGGGTAGCCTAGTGTTAGGGTTATGCTTAGGGTACGGCTTAGGGTAAGGCTTAGGGTACGGGTTCGGGGAGGGCTTCTGGTACGGCGTAGGGTATGGGTTAGGGTTAGGGTTAGTGTTAGGGTTAGGGCTCGGTTTAGGGTATTGGTTAGGATTAGGGTATGTGTTAGGGTTAGGGTAGGGGTTAGGGTTAGGGTACGCGTTAGTGTTAGGGTAGTTATTAAACATAACCCACTCTCTAGATACCCCTTAGCACGTAAAGGAATATTATTTGGAGATCCAGCCATGGAGAAGAGTTTAGACACTAGGATAAGATAAGGAACACACCCATTATAAAGAAATCACATTAGGATTCTCTTTTTAAGCTGTTCCTTAAAACACTAGTGCTTAGGAAATCTATTGGAGGCAGAAGCAGTCAAGGGTAGCCTAGGGTTAGGGTTAGGCTTGGTGTTAGGCTTAGGGTACGGCTTAGGGTACGGGTTCGGGGAGGGGTTCGGGTACGGCGTAGTGTATGGGTTAGGGTTAGGGTTAGGGTTAGTGTTAGGGTTAGGGCTCCGTTTAGGGTACGTGTTAGGAGTAGGGTACATGTTAGGGTTAGGGTACGCGTTAGGGTTAGGGTAGTTATTAAACCTATCCCACTCTCTAGATACACCTTAGCACGTAAAGGAATATTATTTGGGGGTCCAGCCATGGAGAAGAGTTTAGACACTAGGATAAGATAAGGAACACACCCATTATAAAGAAATCACAATAGGATTCTCTTTTTAAGCTATTCCTTAAAACACTAGTGCTTAGGAAATCTATTGGAGGCAGAAGCAGTCAAGGGTAGCCTAGAGTTAGGGTTAGGCTTAGGGTACGGCTTAGGGTACGGCTTAGGGTACGGGTTCGGGGAGGGCTTCGTGTAAGGCGTAGGGTATGGGTTAGGGTTAGGGTTAGGGTTAGTGTTAGGGTTAGGGCTCGGTTTAGGGTATTGGTTAGGATTAGGGTACGTGTTAGGGTTAGGGTAGGGGTAAGGGTTAGGGTACGCGTTAGTGTTAGGGTAGTTATTAAGCCTATCCCACTCTCTAGATACCCCTTAGCACGTAAAGGAATATTATTTGGAGGTCCAGCCATGGAGAAGAGTTTAGACACTAGGATAAGATAAGGAAGACACCCATTATAAGGAAATCACATTAGGATTCTCTTTTTAAGCTGTTCCTTAAAACACTAGTGCTTAGGAAATCTATTGGAGGCAGAAGCAGTCAAGGGTAGCCTAGGGTTAGGGTTAGGCTTAGGGTACGGCTTAGGGTACGGGTTCGGGGAGGGCTTCGGGTACGGCGTAGGGTATGGGTTAGGGTTAGGGTTAGGGTTAGTGTTAGGGTTAGGGCTCGGTTTAGGGTATTGGTTAGGATTAGGGTACGTGTTAGGGTTAGGGTAGGGGTTAGGGTTATGGTACGCGTTAGTGTTAGGGTAGTTATTAAACCTATCCCAGTCTGTAGATACCCCTTAGCACGTAAAGGAATATTATTTGGAGGTCCAGCCATGGAGAAGAGTTTAGACACTAGGATAAGATAAGGAACACACCCATTATAAAGAAATCACATTAGGATTCTCTTTTTAAATTGTTCCTTAAAACACTAGTGCTTAGGAAATCTATTGGAGGCAGAAGCAGTCAAGGGTAGCCGAGGGTTAGGGTTAGGGTTGGTGTTAGGCTTAGGGTACGGCTTAGGGTACGGGTTCGGTGAGGGGTTCGGGTACGGCGTAGGGTATGGGTTAGGGTTAGGGTTAGGGTTAGTGTTAGGGTTAGGGCTCCGTTTAGGGTACGTGTTAGGAGTAGAGTACATGTTAGGGTTAGGGTAGGGGTTAGGGTTAGGTTACGCGTTAGGGTTAGGGTACTTATTAAACCTATCCCACTCTCTAGATACACCTTAGCACATAAAGGAATATTATTTGGGGGTCCAGCCATGGAGAAGAGTTTAGACACTAGGATAAGATAAGGAACACACCCATTATAAAGAAATCACAATAGGATTCTCTTTTTAAGCTGTTCCTTAAAACACTAGTGCTTAGGAAATCTATTGGAGGCAGAAGCAGTCAAGGGTAGCCTAGGGTTAGGGTTAGGCTTAGGGTACGGCTTAGGGTACGGCTTAGGGTACGGGTTCGGGGAGGGCTTCGGGTAAGGCGTAGGGTATGAGTTAGGGTTAGGGTTAGGGTTAGTGTTAGGGTTATGCCTCGGTTTAGGGTATTGGTTAGGATTAGTGTACGTGTTAGGGTTAGGGTAGGGGTAAGGGTTAGGGTACGCCTTAGTGTTAGGGTAGTTATTAAGCCTATCCCACTCTCTAGATACCCCTTAGCACGTAAAGGAATATTATTTGGAGGTCCAGCCATGGAGAAGAGTTTAGACACTAGGATAAGATAAGGAACACACCCATTATAAGGAAATCACATTAGGATTCTCTTTTTAAGCTGTTCCTTAAAACACTAGTGCTTAGGAAATCTATTGGAGGCAGAAGCAGTCAAGGGTAGCCTAGGGTTAGGGTTAGGCTTGGTGTTAGGCTTAGGGTACGGCTTAGGGTACGGGTTCGGGGAGGGGTTCGGGTACGGCGTAGGGTATGGGTTAGGGTTAGGGTTAGGGTTAGTGTTAGGGTTATGCCTCGGTTTAGGGTATTGGTTAGGATTAGTGTACGTGTTAGGGTTAGGGTAGGGGTAAGGGTTAGGGTACGCCTTAGTGTTAGGGTAGTTATTAAGCCTATCCCACTCTCTAGATACCCCTTAGCACGTAAAGGAATATTATTTGGAGGTCCAGCCATGGAGAAGAGTTTAGACACTAGGATAAGATAAGGAACACACCCATTATAAGGAAATCACATTAGGATTCTCTTTTTAAGCTGTTCCTTAAAACACTAGTGCTTAGGAAATCTATTGGAGGCAGAAGCAGTCAAGGGTAACCAAGGGTTAGGGTTAGGCTTGGGGTTAGGCTTAGGGTACGGCTTAGGCTACGCGTTCGGTGAGGGGTTCGGGTACGGCGTAGGGTATGGGTTAGGGTTAGGGTTAGTGTTAGGGTTAGGGCTCGGTTTAGGGTATTGGTTAGGATTAGGGTATGTGTTAGGGTTAGGGTAGGGGTTAGGGTTAGGGTACGCGTTAGTGTTAGGGTAGTTATTAAACATAACCCACTCTCTAGATACCCCTTAGCACGTAAAGGAATATTATTTGGAGATCCAGCCATGGAGAAGAGTTTAGACACTAGGATAAGATAAGGAACACACCCATTATAAAGAAATCACATTAGGATTCTCTTTTTAAGCTGTTCCTTAAAACACTAGTGCTTAGGAAATCTATTGGAGGCAGAAGCAGTCAAGGGTAGCCTAGGGTTAGGGTTAGGCTTGGTGTTAGGCTTAGGGTACGGCTTAGGGTACGGGTTCGGGGAGGGGTTCGGGTACGGCGTAGTGTATGGGTTAGGGTTAGGGTTAGGGTTAGTGTTAGGGTTAGGGCTCCGTTTAGGCTACGTGTTAGGAGTAGGGTACATGTTAGGGTTAGGGTACGCGTTAGGGTTAGGGTAGTTATTAAACCTATCCCACTCTCTAGATACACCTTAGCACGTAAAGGAATATTATTTGGGGGTCCAGCCATGGAGAAGAGTTTAGACACTAGGATAAGATAAGGAACACACCCATTATAAAGAAATCACAATAGGATTCTCTTTTTAAGCTATTCCTTAAAACACTAGTGCTTAGGAAATCTATTGGAGTCAGAAGCAGTCAAGGGTAGCCTAGGGTTAGGGTTAGGCTTAGGGTACGGCTTAGGGTACGGCTTAGGGTACGGGTTCGGGGAGGGCTTCGTGTAAGGCGTAGGGTATGGGTTAGGGTTAGGGTTAGGGTTAGTGTTAGGGTTAGGGCTCGGTTTAGGGTATTGGTTAGGATTAGGGTACGTGTTAGGGTTAGGGTAGGGGTAAGGGTTAGGGTACGCGTTAGTGTTAGGGTAGTTATTAAGCCTATCCCACTCTCTAGATACCCCTTAGCACGTAAAGGAATATTATTTGGAGGTCCAGCCATGGAGAAGAGTTTAGACACTAGGATAAGATAAGGAAGACACCCATTATAAGGAAATCACATTAGGATTCTCTTTTTAAGCTGTTCCTTAAAACACTAGTGCTTAGGAAATCTATTGGAGGCAGAAGCAGTCAAGGGTAGCCTAGTGTTAGGGTTAGGCTTAGGGTACGGCTTAGGGTACGGGTTCGGGGAGGGCTTCGGGTACGGCGTAGGGTATGGGTTAGGGTTAGGGTTAGGGTTAGTGTTAGGGTTAGGGCTCGGTTTAGGGTATTGGTTAGGATTAGGGTACGTGTTAGGGTTAGGGTAGGGGTTAGGGTTATGGTACGCGTTAGTGTTAGGGTAGTTATTAAACCTATCCCAGTCTGTAGATACCCCTTAGCACGTAAAGGAATATTATTTGGAGGTCCAGCCATGGAGAAGAGTTTAGACACTAGGATAAGATAAGGAACACACCCATTATAAAGAAATCACATTAGGATTCTCTTTTTAAATTGTTCCTTAAAACACTAGTGCTTAGGAAATCTATTGGAGGCAGAAGCAGTCAAGGGTAGCCGAGGGTTAGGGTTAGGGTTGGTGTTAGGCTTAGGGTACGGCTTAGGGTACGGGTTCGGTGAGGGGTTCGGGTACGGCGTAGGGTATGGGTTAGGGTTAGGGTTAGGGTTAGTGTTAGGTTTAGGGCTCCGTTTAGGGTACGTGTTAGGAGTAGAGTACATGTTAGGGTTAGGGTAGGGGTTAGGGTTAGGTTACGCGTTAGGGTTAGGGTACTTATTAAACCTATCCCACTCTCTAGATACACCTTAGCACATAAAGGAATATTATTTGGGGGTCCAGCCATGGAGAAGAGTTTAGACACTAGGATAAGATAAGGAACACACCCATTATAAAGAAATCACAATAGGATTCTCTTTTTAAGCTGTTCCTTAAAACACTAGTGCTTAGGAAATCTATTGGAGGCAGAAGCAGTCAAGGGTAGCCTAGGGCTAGGGTTAGGCTTAGGGTACGGCTTAGGGTACGGCTTAGGGTACGGGTTCGGGGAGGGCTTCGGGTAAGGCGTAGGGTATGGGTTAGGGTTAGGGTTAGGGTTAGTGTTAGGGTTATGCCTCGGTTTAGGGTATTGGTTAGGATTAGTGTACGTGTTAGGGTTAGGGTAGGGGTAAGGGTTAGGGTACGCCTTAGTGTTAGGGTAGTTATTAAGCCTATCCCACTCTCTAGATACCCCTTAGCACGTAAAGGAATATTATTTGGAGGTCCAGCCATGGAGAAGAGTTTAGACACTAGGATAAGATAAGGAACACACCCATTATAAGGAAATCACATTAGGATTCTCTTTTTAAGCTGTTCCTTAAAACACTAGTGCTTAGGAAATCTATTGGAGGCAGAAGCAGTCAAGGGTAACCAAGGGTTAGGGTTAGGCTTGGGGTTAGGCTTAGGGTATGGCTTAGGCTACGCGTTCGGTGAGGGGTTCGGGTACGGCGTAGGGTATGGGTTAGGGTTAGGGTTAGAGTTAGTGTTAGGGTTAGGGCTCGGTTTAGGGTATTGGTTAGGATTAGGGTACGTGTTAGGGTTAGGGTAGGGGTTAGGGTTAGGGTACGCGTTAGTGTTAGGGTAGTTATTAAACCTATCCCAGTCTCTAGATACCCCTTAGCACGTAAAGTAATATTATTTGGAGGTCCAGCCATGGAGAAGAGTTTAGACACTAGGATAAGATAAGGAACACACCCATTATAAAGAAATCACATTAGGATTCTCTTTTTAAGCTGTTCCTTAAAACACTAGTGCTTAGGAAATCTATTGGAGGCAGAAGAAGTCAAGGGTAGCCTAGGGTTAGGGTTAGGCTTAGGGTACGGCTTAGGGTACGGCTTAGGGTACGGGTTCGGGGAGGGCTTCGGGTACGGCGTAGGGTATGGGTTAGGGTTAGGGTTAGGGTTAGTGTTAGGGTTAGGGCTCGGTTTAGGGTATTGGTTAGGATTAGGGTACGTGTTAGGGTTAGGGTAGGGGTTAGGGGTAGGGTACGCGTTAGTGTTAGGGTAGTTATTAAACCTATCCCACTCTCTAGATACCCCTTAGCACGTAAAGGAATATTATTTGGAGGTCCAGCCATGGAGAAGAGTTTAGACACTAGGATAAGATAAGGAACACACCCATTATAAAGAAATCACATTAGGATTCTCTTTTTAAGCTGTTCCTTAAAACACTAGTGCTTAGGAAATCTATTGGAGGCAGAAGCAGTCAAGGGTAACCAAGGGTTAGGGTTAGGCTTGGGGTTAGGCTTAGGGTACGGCTTAGGGTACGGGTTCGGGGAGGGGTTCGGGTACGGCGTAGGGTATGGGTTAGGGTTAGGGTTAGGGTTAGTGTTAGGGTTAGGGCTCGGTTTAGGGTATTGGTTTGGATTAGGGTACGTGTTAGGGTTAGGGTAGGGGTTAGGGTTAGGGTACGCGTTAGTGTTAGGGTAGTTATTAAACCTATCCCACTCTCTAGATACCCCTTAGCACGTAAAGGAATATTATTTGGAGGTCCAGCCATGGAGAAGAGTTTAGACACTAGGATAAGATAAGGAACACACCCATTATAAAGAAATCACATTAGGATTCTCTTTTTAAGCTGTTCCTTAAAACACTAGTGCTTACGAAATCTATTGGAGGAAGAAGCATTCAAGGGTAGCCTAGGGTTAGGGTTAGGCTTAGGGTTAGGCTTAGGGTACGGCTTAGGGTAAGGGTTTGGGGAGGGTTTCGGGAACGGCGTAGGGTTTGGGTTAGGGTTAGGGTTAGGGTTAGTGTTAGGGTTATGCCTCGGTTTAGGGTACGGGTTAGTATTCGGGTAATGTTAGGGTTAGGGTAGGGGTAGGGTTAGGGTACGCGTTAGGGTTAGGGTAGCTATTAAACCTATCCCACTCTCTAGATACACCTTAGTATGTAAAGGAATATTATTTGGGGGTCCAGCCATGGAGAAAAGTTTAGACACTAGGATAAGATAAGGAACACACCCATTATAAAGAAATCACATTAGGATTCTCTTTTTAAGCTGTTCCTTAAAACACTAGTGCTTAGGAAATCTATTGGAGGCAGAAGCAGTCAAGGGTAGCCTAGTGTTAGGGTTATGCTTAGGGTACGGCTTAGGGTAAGGCTTAGGGTACGGGTTCGGGGAGGGCTTCTGGTACAGCGTAGGGTATGGGTTAGGGTTAGGGTTAGGGTTAGTGTTAGGGTTAGGGCTCGGTTTAGGGTATTGTTTAGGATTAGGGTACGTGTTAGGGTTAGGGTAGCGGTTAGGGTTAGGGTACGCTTTAGTGTTAGGGTAGTTATTAAACCTATCCCACTCTCTAGATACCCCTTAGTACGTAAAGGAATATTATTTGGAGGTCCAGCCATGGAGAAGAGTTTAGACACTGGGATAAGATAAGGAACACACCCATTATAAAGAAATCACATTAGGATTCTCTTTTTAAGCTGTTCCTTAAAACACTAGTGCTTAGGAAATCTATTGGAGGCAGAAGCATTCAAGGGTAGCCTAGGGTTCGGGTTAGGCTTAGGGTTAGGCTTAGGGTACGGCTTAGGGTACGGGTTCGGGGAAGGGTTCGGGAACGGCGTAGGGTATGGGTTAGGGTCAGGGTTAGGGTTAGTGTTAGGGTTAGGGCTCGGTTTAGGGTATTGGTTAGGATTAGGGTACATGTTAGGGTTAGGGTAGGGGTTAGGGTTAGGGTACGCGTTAGGGTTAGGGTAGTTATTAAACCTATCCCACTCTCTAGATACACCTTAGCACGTAAAGGAATATTATTTGGGGGTCCAGCCATGGAGAAGTGTTTAGACACTAGGATAAGATAAGGAACACACCCATTATAAAGAAATCACATTAGGATTCTCTTTTTAAGCTGTTCCTTAAAACACTAGTGCTTAGGAAATCTATTGGAGGCAGAAGCAGTCAAGGGTAGCCTAGTGTTAGGGTTATGCTTAGGGTACGGCTTAGGGTAAGGCTTAGGGTACGGGTTCGGGGAGGGCTTCTGGTACGGCGTAGGGTATGGGTTAGGGTTAGGGTTAGGGTTAGTGTTAGGGTTAGGGCTCGGTTTAGGGTATTGGTTAGGATTAGGGTACGTGTTAGGGTTAGGGTAGGGGTAAGGGTTAGGGTACGCGTTAGTGTTAGGGTATTTATTAAGCCTATCCCACTCTCTAGATACCCCTTAGCACGTAAAGGAATATTATTTGGAGGTCCAGCCATGGAGAAGAGTTTAGACACTAGGATAAGATAAGGAAGACACCCATTATAAGGAAATCACATTAGGATTCTCTTTTTAAGCTGTTCCTTAAAACACTAGTGCTTAGGAAATCTATTGGAGGCAGAAGCAGTCAAGGGTAGCCTAGGGTTAGGGTTAGGCTTAGGGTACGGCTTAGGGTACGGGTTCGGGGAGGGCTTCGGGTACGGCGTAGGGTATGGGTTAGGGTTAGGGTTAGGGTTAGTGTTAGGGTTAGGGCTCGGTTTAGGGTATTGGTTAGGATTAGGGTACGTGTTAGGGTTAGGGTAGGGGTTAGGGTTATGGTACGCGTTAGTGTTAGGGTAGTTATTAAACCTATCCCAGTCTGTAGATACCCCTTAGCACGTAAAGGAATATTATTTGGAGGTCCAGCCATGGAGAAGAGTTTAGACACTAGGATAAGATAAGGAACACACCCATTATAAAGAAATCACATTAGGATTCTCTTTTTAAATTGTTCCTTAAAACACTATTGCTTAGGAAATCTATTGGAGGCAGAAGCAGTCAAGGGTAGCCGAGGGTTAGGGTTAGGTTTGGTGTTAGGCTTAGGGTACGGCTTAGGGTACGGGTTCGGTGAGGGGTTCGGGTACGGCGTAGGGTATGGGTTAGGGTTAGGGTTAGGGTTAGTGTTAGGGTTAGGGCTCCGTTTAGGGTACGTGTTAGGAGTAGAGTACATGTTAGGGTTAGGGTAGGGGTTAGGGTTAGGGTACGCGTTAGGGTTAGGGTACTTATTAAACCTATCCCACTCTCTATATACACCTTAGCACATAAAGGAATATTATTTGGGGGTCCAGCCATGGAGAAGAGTTTAGACACTAGGATAAGATAAGGAACACACCCATTATAAAGAAATCACAATAGGATTCTCTTTTTAAGCTGTTCCTTAAAACACTAGTGCTTAGGAAATCTATTGGAGGCAGAAGCAGTCAAGGGTAGCCTAGGGCTAGGGTTAGGCTTAGGGTACGGCTTAGGGTACGGCTTAGGGTACGGGTTCGGGGAGGGCTTCGGGTAAGGCGTAGGGTATGGGTTAGGGTTAGGGTTAGGGTTAGTGTTAGGGTTATGCCTCGGTTTAGGGTATTGGTTAGGATTAGTGTACGTGTTAGGGTTAGGGTAGGGGTAAGGGTTAGGGTACGCCTTAGTGTTAGGGTAGTTATTAAGCCTATCCCACTCTCTAGATACCCCTTAGCACGTAAAGGAATATTATTTGGAGGTCCAGCCATGGAGAAGAGTTTAGACACTAGGATAAGATAAGGAACACACCCATTATAAAGAAATCACATTAGGATTCTCTCTTTAAGCTGTTCCTTAAAACACTAGTGCTTAGGAAATCTATTGGAGGCAGAAGCAGTCAAGGGTAACCAAGGGTTAGGGTTAGGCTTGGGGTTAGGCTTAGGGTACGGCTTAGGGTACGGGTTCGGGGAGGGGTTCGGGTACGGCGTAGGGTATGGGTTAGGGTTAGGGTTAGGGTTAGTGTTAGGGTTAGGGCTCGGTTTAGGGTCTTGGTTTGGATTAGGGTACGTGTTAGGGTTAGGGTAGGGGTTAGGGTTAGGGTACGCGTTAGTGTTAGGGTAGTTATTAAACCTATCCCACTCTCTAGATACCCCTTAGCACGTAAAGGAATATTATTTGGAGGTCCAGCCATGGAGAAGAGTTTAGACACTAGGATAAGATAAGGAACACACCCATTATAAAGAAATCACATTAGGATTCTCTTTTTAAGCTGTTCCTTAAAACACTAGTGCTTACGAAATCTATTGGAGGAAGAAGCATTCAAGGGTAGCCTAGGGTTAGGGTTAGGCTTAGGGTTAGGCTTAGGGTACGGCTTAGGGTACGGGTTTGGGGAGGGTTTCGGGAGCGGCGTAGGGTTTGGGTTAGGGTTAGGGTTAGGGTTAGTGTTAGGGTTATGCCTCGGTTTAGGGTACGGGTTAGTATTCGTGTAATGTTAGGGTTAGGGTAGGGGTAGGGTTAGGGTACGCGTTAGGGTTAGGGTAGCTATTAAACCTATCCCACTCTCTAGATACACCTTAGCACGTAAAGGAATATTATTTGGGGGTCCAGCCATGGAGAAGAGTTTAGACACTAGGATAAGATAAGGAACACACCCATTATAAAGAAATCACATTAGGATTCTCTTTTTAAGCTGTTCCTTAAAACACTAGTGCTTAGGAAATCTATTGGAGGCAGAAGCAGTCAAGGGTAGCCTAGTGTTAGGGTTATGCTTAGGGTACGGCTTAGGGTAAGGCTTAGGGTACGGGTTCGGGGAGGGCTTCTGGTACGGCGTAGGGTATGGGTTAGGGTTAGGGTTAGGGTTAGTGTTAGGGTTAGGGCTCGGTTTAGGGTATTGGTTAGGATTAGGGTACGTGTTAGGGTTAGGGTAGGGGTTAGGGTTAGGGTACGCTTTAGTGTTAGGGTAGTTATTAAACCTATCCCACTCTCTAGATACCCCTTAGCACGTAAAGGAATATTATTTGGAGGTCCAGCCATGGAGAAGAGTTTAGACACTGGGATAAGATAAGGAACACACCCATTATAAAGAAATCACATTAGGATTCTCTTTTTAAGCTGTTCCTTAAAACACTAGTGCTTAGGAAATCTATTGGAGGCAGAAGCATTCAAGGGTAGCCTAGGGTTAGGGTTAGGCTTAGGGTTAGGCTTAGGGTACGGCTTAGGGTACGGGTTCGGGGAAGGGTTCGGGAACGGCGTAGGGTATGGGTTAGGGTCAGGGTTAGGGTTAGTGTTAGGGTTAGGGCTCGGTTTAGGGTACGGGTTAGGATTAGGGTACATGTTAGGGTTAGGGTAGGGGTTAGGGTTAGGGTACGCGTTAGGGTTAGGGTAGTTATTAAACCTATCCCACTCTCTAGATACACCTTAGCACGTAAAGGAATATTATTTGGGGGTCCAGCCATGGAGAAGAGTTTAGACACTAGGATAAGATAAGGAACACACCCATTATAAAGAAATCACAATAGGATTCTCTTTTTAAGCTATTCCTTAAAACACTAGTGCTTAGGAAATCTATTGGAGGCAGAAGCAGTCAAGGGTAGCCTAGGGTTAGGGTTAGGCTTAGGGTACGGCTTAGGGTACGGCTTAGGGTACGGGTTCGGGGAGGGCTTCGTGTAAGGCGTAGGGTATGGGTTAGGGTTAGGGTTAGGGTTAGTGTTAGGGTTAGGGCTCGGTTTAGGGTATTGGTTAGGATTAGGGTACGTGTTAGGGTTAGGGTAGGGGTAAGGGTTAGGGTACGCGTTAGTGTTAGGGTAGTTATTAAGCCTATCCCACTCTCTAGATACCCCTTAGCACGTAAAGGAATATTATTTGGAGGTCCAGCCATGGAGAAGAGTTTAGACACTAGGATAAGATAAGGAAGACACCCATTATAAGAAAATCACATTAGGATTCTCTTTTTAAGCTGTTCCTTAAAACACTAGTGCTTAGGAAATCTATTGGAGGCAGAAGCAGTCAAGGGTAGCCTAGGGTTAGGGTTAGGCTTAGGGTACGGCTTAGGGTACGGGTTCGGGGAGGGCTTCGGGTACGGCGTAGGGTATGGGTTAGGGTTAGGGTTAGGGTTAGTGTTTGGGTTAGGGCTCGGTTTAGGGTATTGGTTAGGATTAGGGTACGTGTTAGGGTTAGGGTAGGGGTTAGGGTTATGGTACGCGTTAGTGTTAGGGTAGTTATTAAACCTATCCCAGTCTGTAGATACCCCTTAGCACGTAAAGGAATATTATTTGGAGGTCCAGCCATGGAGAAGAGTTTAGACACTAGGATAAGATAAGGAACACACCCATTATAAAGAAATCACATTAGGATTCTCTTTTTAAATTGTTCCTTAAAACACTAGTGCTTAGGAAATCTATTGGAGGCAGAAGCAGTCAAGGGTAGCCAAGGGTTAGGGTTAGGGTTGGTGTTAGGCTTAGGGTACGGCTTAGGGTACGGGTTCGGTGAGGGGTTCGGGTACGGCGTAGGATATGGGTTAGGGTTAGGGTTAGGGTTAGTGTTAGGGTTAGGGCTCCGTTTAGGGTACGTGTTAGGAGTAGAGTACATGTTAGGGTTAGGGTAGGGGTTAGGGTTAGGGTACGCGTTAGGGTTAGGGTACTTATTAAACCTATCCCACTCTCTAGATACACCTTAGCACATAAAGGAATATTATTTGGGGGTCCAGCCATGGAGAAGAGTTTAGACACTAGGATAAGATAAGGAACACACCCATTATAAAGAAATCACAATAGGATTCTCTTTTTAAGCTGTTCCTTAAAACACTAGTGCTTAGGAAATCTATTGGAGGCAGAAGCAGTCAAGGGTAGCCTAGGGCTAGGGTTAGGCTTAGGGTACGGCTTAGGGTACGGCTTAGGGTAAGGGTTTGGGGAGGGTTTCGGGAACGGCGTAGGGTTTGGGTTAGGGTTAGGGTTAGGGTTAGTGTTAGGGTTATGCCTCGGTTTAGGGTACGGGTTAGTATTCGGGTAATGTTAGGGTTAGGGTAGGGGTAAGGGTTAGGGTACGCCTTAGTGTTAGGGTAGTTATTAAGCCTATCCCACTCTCTAGATACCCCTTAGCACGTAAAGGAATATTATTTGGAGGTCCAGCCATGGAGAAGAGTTTAGACACTAGGATAAGATAAGGAACACACCCATTATAAGGAAATCACATTAGGATTCTCTTTTTAAGCTGTTCCTTAAAACACTAGTGCTTAGGAAATCTATTGGAGGCAGAAGCAGTCAAGGGTTAGGGTTAGGGTTAGGCTTGGGGTTAGGCTTAGGGTACGGCTTAGGCTACGCGTTCGGTGAGGGGTTCGGGTACGGCGTAGGGTATGGGTTAGGGTTAGGGTTAGAGTTAGTGTTAGGGTTAGGGCTCGGTTTAGGGTATTGGTTAGGATTAGGGTACGTGTTAGGGTTAGGGTAGGGGTTAGGGTTAGGGTACGCGTTAGTGTTAGGGTAGTTATTAAACCTATCCCAGTCTCTAGATACCCCTTAGCACGTAAAGTAATATTATTTGGAGGTCCAGCCATGGAGAAGAGTTTAGACACTAGGATAAGATAAGGAACACACCCATTATAAAGAAATCACATTAGGATTCTCTTTTTAAGCTGTTCCTTAAAACACTAGTGCTTAGGAAATCTATTGGAGGCAGAAGAAGTCAAGGGTAGCCTAGGGTTAGGGTTAGGCTTAGGGTACGGCTTAGGGTACGGCTTAGGGTACGGGTTCGGGGAGGGCTTCGGGTACGGCGTAGGGTATGGGTTAGGGTTAGGGTTAGGGTTAGTGTTAGGGTTAGGGCTCGGTTTAGGGTATTGGTTAGGATTAGGGTACGTGTTAGGGTTAGGGTAGGGGTTAGGGTTAGGGTACGCATTAGTGTTAGGGTAGTTATTAAACCTATCCCACTCTCTAGATACCCCTTAGCACGTAAAGGAATATTATTTGTAGGTCCAGCCATGGAGAAGAGTTTAGACACTAGGATAAGATAAGGAACACACCCATTATAAAGAAATCACATTAGGATTCTCTTTTTAAGCTGTTCCTTAAAACACTAGTGCTTAGGAAATCTATTGGAGGCAGAAGCAGTCAAGGGTAACCAAGGGTTAGGGTTAGGCTTGGGGTTAGGCTTAGGGTACGGCTTAGGGTACGGGTTCGGGGAGGGGTTCGGGTACGGCGTAGGGTATGGGTTAGGGTTAGGGTTAGGGTTAGTGTTAGGGTTAGGGCTCGGTTTAGGGTATTGGTTTGGATTAGGGTACGTGTTAGGGTTAGGGTAGGGGTTAGGGTTAGGGTACGCGTTAGTGTTAGGGTAGTTATTAAACCTATCCCACTCTCTAGATACCCCTTAGCACGTAAAGGAATATTATTTGGAGGTCCAGCCATGGAGAAGAGTTTAGACACTAGGATAAGATAAGGAACACACCCATTATAAAGAAATCACATTAGGATTCTCTTTTTAAGCTGTTCCTTAAAACACTAGTGCTTACGAAATCTATTGGAGGAAGAAGCATTCAAGGGTAGCCTAGGGTTAGGGTTAGGCTTAGGGTTAGGCTTAGGGTACGGGTTTGGGGAGGGTTTCGGGAACGGCATAGGGTTTGGGTTAGGGTTAGGGTTAGGGTTAGTGTTAGGGTTATGCCTCGGTTTAGGGTACGGGTTAGTATTCGGGTAATGTTAGGGTTAGGGTAGGGGTAGGGTTAGGGTACGCGTTAGGGTTAGGGTAGCTATTAAACCTATCCCACTCTCTAGATACACCTTAGCACGTAAAGGAATATTATTTGGGGGTCCAGCCATGGAGAAGAGTTTAGACACTAGGATAAGATAAGGAACACACCCATTATAAAGAAATCACATTAGGATTCTCTTTTTAAGCTGTTCCTTAAAACACTAGTGCTTAGGAAATCTATTGGAGGCAGAAGCAGTCAAGGGTAGCCTAGTGTTAGGGTTATGCTTAGGGTACGGCTTAGGGTAAGGCTTAGGGTACGGGTTCGGGGAGGGCTTCTGGTATGGCGTAGGGTATGGGTTAGGGTTAGGGTTAGGGTTAGTGTTAGGGTTAGGGCTCGGTTTAGGGTATTGGTTAGGATTAGGGTACGTGTTAGGGTTAGGGTAGCGGTTAGGGTTAGGGTACGCTTTAGTGTTAGGGTAGTTATTAAACCTATCCCACTCTCTAGATACCCCTTAGCACGTAAAGGAATATTATTTGGAGGTCCAGCCATGGAGAAGAGTTTAGACACTGGGATAAGATAAGGAACACACCCATTATAAAGAAATCACATTAGGATTCTCTTTTTAAGCTGTTCCTTAAAACACTAGTGCTTAGGAAATCTATTGGAGGCAGAAGCATTCAAGGGTAGCCTAGGGTTAGGGTTAGGCTTAGGGTTAGGCTTAGGGTACGGCTTAGGGTACGGGTTCGGGGAAGGGTTCGGGAACGGCGTAGGGTATGGGTTAGGGTCAGGGATAGGGTTAGTGTTAGGGTTAGGGCTCGGTATAGGGTACGGGTTAGGATTAGGGTACATGTTAGGGTTAGGGTAGGGGTTAGGGTTAGGGTACGCGTTAGGGTTAGGGTAGTTATTAAACCTATCCCACTCTCTAGATACACCTTAGCACGTAAAGGAATATTATTTGGGGGTCCAGCTATGGAGAAGTGTTTAGACACTAGGATAAGATAAGGAACACACCCATTATAAAGAAATCACATTAGGATTCTCTTTTTAAGCTGTTCCTTAAAACACTAGTGCTTAGGAAATCTATTGGAGGCAGAAGCAGTCAAGGGTAGCCTAGTGTTAGGGTTATGCTTAGGGTACGGCTTAGGGTAAGGCTTAGGGTACGGGTTCGGGGAGGGCTTCTGGTACGGCGTAGGGTATGGGTTAGGGTTAGGGTTAGTGTTAGGGTTAGGGCTCGGTTTAGGGTATTGGTTAGGATTAGGGTATGTGTTAGGGTTAGGGTAGGGGTTAGGGTTAGGGTACGCGTTAGTGTTAGGGTAGTTATTAAACATAACCCACTCTCTAGATACCCCTTAGCACGTAAAGGAATATTATTTGGAGATCCAGCCATGGAGAAGAGTTTAGACACTAGGATAAGATAAGGAACACACCCATTATAAAGAAATCACATTAGGATTCTCTTTTTAAGCTGTTCCTTAAAACACTAGTGCTTAGGAAATCTATTGGAGGCAGAAGCAGTCAAGGGTAGCCTAGGGTTAGGGTTAGGCTTGGTGTTAGGCTTAGGGTACGGCTTAGGGTACGGGTTCGGGTACGGCGTAGTGTATGGGTTAGGGTTAGGGTTAGGGTTAGTGTTAGGGTTAGGGCTCCGTTTAGGGTACGTGTTAGGAGTAGGGTACATGTTAGGGTTAGGGTACGCGTTAGGGTTAGGGTAGTTATTAAACCTATCCCACTCTCTAGATACACCTTAGCACGTAAAGGAATATTATTTGGGGGTCCAGCCATGGAGAAGAGTTTAGACACTAGGATAAGATAAGGAACACACCCATTATAAAGAAATCACAATAGGATTCTCTTTTTAAGCTATTCCTTAAAACACTAGTGCTTAGGAAATCTATTGGAGGCAGAAGCAGTCAAGGGTAGCCTAGGGTTAGGGTTAGGCTTAGGGTACGGCTTAGGGTACGGCTTAGGGTACGGGTTCGGGGAGGGCTTCGTGTAAGGCGTAGGGTATGGGTTAGGGTTAGGGTTAGGGTTAGTGTTAGGGTTAGGGCTCGGTTTAGGGTATTGGTTAGGATTAGGGTACGTGTTAGGGTTAGGGTAGGGGTAAGGGTTAGGGTACGCGTTAGTGTTAGGGTAGTTATTAAGCCTATCCCATTCTCTAGATACCCCTTAGCACGTAAAGGAATATTATTTGGAGGTCCAGCCATGGAGAAGAGTTTAGACACTAGGATAAGATAAGGAAGACACCCATTATAAGGAAATCACATTAGGATTCTCTTTTTAAGCTGTTCCTTAAAACACTAGTGCTTAGGAAATCTATTGGAGGCAGAAGCAGTCAAGGGTAGCCTAGGGTTAGGGTTAGGCTTAGGGTACGGCTTAGGGTACGGGTTCGGGGAGGGCTTCGGGTACGGCGTAGGGTATGGGTTAGGGTTAGGGTTAGGGTTAGTGTTAGGGTTAGGGCTCGGTTTAGGGTATTGGTTAGGATTAGGGTACGTGTTAGGGTTAGGGTAGGGGTTAGGGTTATGGTACGCGTTAGTGTTAGGGTAGTTATTAAACCTATCCCAGTCTGTAGATACCCCTTAGCACGTAAAGGAATATTATTTGGAGGTCCAGCCATGGAGAAGAGTTTAGACACTAGGATAAGATAAGGAACACACCCATTATAAAGAAATCACATTAGGATTCTCTTTTTAAATTGTTCCTTAAAACACTAGTGCTTAGGAAATCTATTGGAGGCAGAAGCAGTCAAGGGTAGCCGAGGGTTAGGGTTAGGGTTGGTGTTAGGCTTAGGGTACGGCTTAGGGTACGGGTTCGGTGAGGGGTTCGGGTACGGCGTAGGGTATGGGTTAGGGTTAGGGTTAGGGTTAGTGTTAGGGTTAGGGCTCCGTTTAGGGTACGTGTTAGGAGTAGAGTACATGTTAGGGTTAGGGTAGGGGTTAGGGTTAGGGTACGCGGTAGGGTTAGGGTACTTATTAAACCTATCCCACTCTCTAGATACACCTTAGCACATAAAGGAATATTATTTGGGGGTCCAGCCATGGAGAAGAGTTTAGACACTAGGATAAGATAAGGAACACACCCATTATAAAGAAATCACAATAGGATTCTCTTTTTAAGCTGTTCCTTAAAACAGTAGTGCTTAGGAAATCTATTGGAGGCAGAAGCAGTCAAGGGTAGCCTAGGGCTAGGGTTAGGCTTAGGGTACGGCTTAGGGTACGGCTTAGGGTACGGGTTCGGGGAGGGCTTCGGGTAAGGCGTAGGGTATGGGTTAGGGTTAGGGTTAGGGTTAGTGTTAGGGTTATGCCTCGGTTTAGGGTATTGGTTAGGATTAGTGTACGTGTTAGGGTTAGGGTAGGGGTAAGGGTTAGGGTACGGCTTAGTGTTAGGGTAGTTATTAAGCCTATCCCACTCTCTAGATACCCCTTAGCACGTAAAGGAATATTATTTGGAGGTCCAGCCATGGAGAAGAGTTTAGACACTAGGATAAGATAAGGAACACACCCATTATAAGGAAATCACATTAGGATTCTCTTTTTAAGCTGTTCCTTAAAACACTAGTGCTTAGGAAATCTATTGGAGGCAGAAGCAGTCAAGGGTAACCAAGGGTTAGGGTTAGGCTTGGGGTTAGGCTTAGGGTACGGCTTAGGCTACGCGTTCGGTGAGGGGTTCGGGTACGGCGTAGGGTATGGGTTAGGGTTAGGGTTAGAGTTAGTGTTAGGGTTAGGGCTCGGTTTAGGGTATTGGTTAGGATTAGGGTACGTGTTAGGGTTAGGGTAGGGGTTAGGGTTAGGGTACGCGTTAGTGTTAGGGTAGTTATTAAACCTATCCCAGTCTCTAGATACCCCTTAGCACGTAAAGTAATATTATTTGGAGGTCCAGCCATGGAGAAGAGTTTAGACACTAGGATAAGATAAGGAACACACCCATTATAAAGAAATCACATTAGGATTCTCTTTTTAAGCTGTTCCTTAAAACACTAGTGCTTAGGAAATCTATTGGAGGCAGAAGAAGTCAAGGGTAGCCTAGGGTTAGGGTTAGGCTTAGGGTACGGCTTAGGGTACGGCTTAGGGTACGGGTTCGGGGAGGGCTTCGGGTACGGCGTAGGGTATGGGTTAGGGTTAGGGTTAGGGTTAGTGTTAGGGTTAGGGCTCGGTTTAGGGTATTGGTTAGGATTAGGGTACGTGTTAGGGTTAGGGTAGGGGTTAGGGTTAGGGTACGCGTTAGTGTTAGGGTAGTTATTAAACCTATCCCACTCTCTAGATACCCCTTAGCACGTAAAGGAATATTATTTGGAGGTCCAGCCATGGAGAAGAGTTTAGACACTAGGATAAGATAAGGAACACACCCATTATAAAGAAATCACATTAGGATTCTCTTTTTAAGCTGTTCCTTAAAACACTAGTGCTTAGGAAATCTATTGGAGGCAGAAGCAGTCAAGGGTAACCAAGGGTTAGGGTTAGGCTTGGGGTTAGGCTTAGGGTACGGCTTAGGGTACGGGTTCGGGGAGGGGTTCGGGTATGGCGTAGGGTATGGGTTAGGGTTAGGGTTAGGGTTAGTGTTAGGGTTAGGGCTCGGTTTAGGGTATTGGTTTGGATTAGGGTACGTGTTAGGGTTAGGGTAGGGGTTAGGGTTAGGGTACGCGTTAGTGTTAGGGTAGTTATTAAACCTATCCCACTCTCTAGATACCCCTTAGCACGTAAAGGAATATTATTTGGAGGTCCAGCCATGGAGAAGAGTTTAGACACTAGGATAAGATAAGGAACACACCCATTATAAAGAAATCACATTAGGATTCTCTTTTTAAGCTGTTCCTTAAAACACTAGTGCTTACGAAATCTATTGGAGGAAGAAGCATTCAAGGGTAGCCGAGGGTTAGGGTTAGGCTTAGGGTTAGGCTTAGGGTACGGCTTAGGGTACGGGTTTGGGGAGGGTTTCGGGAACGGCGTAGGGTTTGGGTTAGGGTTAGGGTTAGGGTTAGTGTTAGGGTTATGCCTCGGTTTAGGGTACGGGTTAGTATTCGGGTAATGTTAGGGTTAGGGTAGGGGTAGGGTTAGGGTACGCGTTAGGGATAGGGTAGCTATTAAACCTATCCCACTCTCTAGATACACCTTAGCACGTAAAGGAATATTATTTGGGGGTCCAGCCATGGAGAAGAGTTTAGACACTAGGATAAGATAAGGAACACACCCATTATAAAGAAATCACATTAGGATTCTCTTTTTAAGCTGTTCCTTAAAACACTAGTGCTTAGGAAATCTATTGGAGGCAGAAGCAGTCAAGGGTAGCCTAGTGTTAGGGTTATGCTTAGGGTACGGCTTAGGGTAAGGCTTAGGGTACGGGTTCGGGGAGGGCTTCTGGTACGGCGTAGGGTATGGGTTAGGGTTAGGGTTAGGGTTAGTGTTAGGGTTAGGGCTCGGTTTAGGGTATTGGTTAGGATTAGGGTACGTGTTAGGGTTAGGGTAGCGGTTAGGGTTAGGGTACGCTTTAGTGTTAGGGTAGTTATTAAACCTATCCCACTCTCTAGATACCCCTTAGCACGTAAAGGAATATTATTTGGGGGTCCAGCTATGGAGAAGTGTTTAGACACTAGGATAAGATAAGGAACACACCCATTATAAAGAAATCACATTAGGATTCTCTTTTTAAGCTGTTCCTTAAAACACTAGTGCTTAGGAAATCTATTGGAGGCAGAAGCAGACAAGGGTAGCCTAGTGTTAGGGTTATGCTTAGGGTACGGCTTAGGGTAAGGCTTAGGGTACGGGTTCGGGGAGGGCTTCTGGTACGGCGTAGGGTATGGGTTAGGGTTAGGGTTAGTGTTAGGGTTAGGGCTCGGTTTAGGGTATTGGTTAGGATTAGGGTATGTGTTAGGGTTAGGGTAGGGATTAGGGTTAGGGTACGCGTTAGTGTTAGGGTAGTTATTAAACATAACCCACTCTCTAGATACCCCTTAGCACGTAAAGGAATATTATTTGGAGATCCAGCCATGGAGAAGAGTTTAGACACTAGGATAAGATAAGGAACACACCCATTATAAAGAAATCACATTAGGATTCTCTTTTTAAGCTGTTCCTTAAAACACTAGTGCTTAGGAAATCTATTGGAGGCAGAAGCAGTCAAGGGTAGCCTAGGGTTAGGGTTAGGCTTGGTGTTAGGCTTAGGGTACGGCTTAGGGTACGGGTTCGGGGAGGGGTTCGGGTACGGCGTAGTGTATGGGTTAGGGTTAGGGTTAGGGTTAGTGTTAGGGTTAGGGCTCCGTTTAGGGTACGTGTTAGGAGTAGGGTACATGTTAGGGTTAGGGTACGCGTTAGGGTTAGGGTAGTTATTAAACCTATCCCACTCTCTAGATACACCTTAGCACGTAAAGGAATATTATTTGGGGGTCCAGCCATGGAGAAGAGTTTAGACACTAGGATAAGATAAGGAACACACCCATTATAAAGAAATCACAATAGGATTCTCTTTTTAAGCTATTCCTTAAAACACTAGTGCTTAGGAAATCTATTGGAGGCAGAAGCAGTCAAGGGTAGCCTAGGGTTAGGGTTAGGCTTAGGGTACGGCTTAGGGTACGGGTTCGGGGAGGGCTTCGTGTAAGGCGTAGGGTATGGGTTAGGGTTAGGGTTAGGGTTAGTGTTAGGGTTAGGGCTCGGTTTAGGGTATTGGTTAGGATTAGGGTACGTGTTAGGGTTAGGGTAGGGGTAAGGGTTAGGGTACGCGTTAGTGTTAGGGTAGTTATTAAGCCTATCCCACTCTCTAGATACCCCTTAGCACGTAAAGGAATATTATTTGGAGGTCCAGCCATGGAGAAGAGTTTAGACACTAGGATAAGATAAGGAAGACACCCATTATAAGGAAATCACATTAGGATTCTCTTTTTAAGCTGTTCCTTAAAACACTAGTGCTTAGGAAATCTATTGGAGGCAGAAGCAGTCAAGGGTAGCCTAGGGTTAGGGTTAGGCTTAGGGTACGGCTTAGGGTACGGGTTCGGGGAGGGCTTCGGGTACGGCGTAGGGTATGGGTTAGGGTTAGGGTTAGGGTTAGTGTTAGGGTTAGGGCTCGGTTTAGGGTATTGGTTAGGATTAGGGTACGTGTTAGGGTTAGGGTAGGGGTTAGGGTTATGGTACGCGTTAGTGTTAGGGTAGTTATTAAACCTATCCCAGTCTGTAGATACCCCTTAGCACGTAAAGGAATATTATTTGGAGGTCCAGACATGGAGAAGAGTTTAGACACTAGGATAAGATAAGGAACACACCCATTATAAAGAAATCACATTAGGATTCTCTTTTTAAATTGTTCCTTAAAACACTAGTGCTTAGGAAATCTATTGGAGGCAGAAGCAGTCAAGGGTAGCCGAGGGTTAGGGTTAGGGTTGGTGTTAGGCTTAGGGTACGGCTTAGGGTACGGGTTCGGTGAGGGGTTCGGGTACGGCGTAGGGTATGGGTTAGGGTTAGTGTTAGGGTTAGGGCTCCGTTTAGGGTACGTGTTAGGAGTAGAGTACATGTTAGGGTTAGGGTAGGGGTTAGGGTTAGGGTACGCGTTAGGGTTAGGGTACTTATTAAACCTATCCCACTCTCTAGATACACCTTAGCACATAAAGGAATATTATTTGGGGGTCCAGCCATGGAGAAGAGTTTAGACACTAGGATAAGATAAGGAACACACCCATTATAAAGAAATCACAATAGGATTCTCTTTTTAAGCTGTTCCTTAAAACAGTACTGCTTAGGAAATCTATTGGAGGCAGAAGCAGTCAAGGGTAGCCTAGGGCTAGGGTTAGGCTTAGGGTACGGCTTAGGGTACGGCTTAGGGTACGGGTTCGGGGAGGGCTTCGGGTAAGGCGTAGGGTATGGGTTAGGGTTAGGGTTAGGGTTAGTGTTAGGGTTATGCCTCGGTTTAGGGTATTGGTTAGGATTAGTGTACGTGTTAGGGTTAGGGTAGGGGTAAGGGTTAGGGTACGCCTTAGTGTTAGGGTAGTTATTAAGCCTATCCCACTCTCTAGATACCCCTTAGCACGTAAAGGAATATTATTTGGAGGTCCAGCCATGGAGAAGAGTTTAGACACTAGGATAAGATAAGGAACACACCCATTATAAGGAAATCACATTAGGATTCTCTTTTTAAGCTGTTCCTTAAAACACTAGTGCTTAGGAAATCTATTGGAGGCAGAAGCAGTCAAGGGTAACCAAGGGTTAGGGTTAGGCTTGGGGTTAGGCTTAGGGTACGGCTTAGGGTACGGGTTCGGGGAGGGGTTCGGGTACGGCGTAGGGTATGGGTTAGGGTTAGGGTTAGGGTTAGTGTTAGGGTTAGGGCTCGGTTTAGGGTATTGGTTTGGATTAGGGTACGTGTTAGGGTTAGGGTAGGGGTTAGGGTTAGGGTACGCGTTAGTGTTAGGGTAGTTATTAAAACTATCCCACTCTCTAGATACCCCTTAGCACGTAAAGGAATATTATTTGGAGGTCCAGCCATGGAGAAGAGTTTAGACACTAGGATAAGTTAAGGAACACACCCATTATAAAGAAATCACATTAGGATTCTCTTTTTAAGCTGTTCCTTAAAACACTAGTGCTTAGGAAATCTATTGGAGGCAGAAGCAGTCAAGGGTAGCCTAGGGTTAGGGTTAGGCTTAGGGTTAGGCTTAGGGTACGGCTTAGGGTACGGGTTCGGGGAGGGCTTCGGGTACGGCGTAGGGTATGGGTTAGGGTTAGGGTTAGGGTTAGTGTTAGGGTTAGGGCTCGGTTTAGGCTATTGGGTAGGATTAGGGTACATATTAGGGTTAGGGTAGGGGTTAGGTTTAGGGTACGCGTTAGTGTTAGGGTAGTTATTAAACATAACCCACTCTCTAGATACCCCTTAGCACGTAAAGGAATATTATTTGGAGATCCAGCCATGGAGAAGAGTTTAGACACTAGGATAAGATAAGGAACACACCCATTATAAAGAAATCACATTAGGATTCTCTTTTTAAGCTGTTCCTTAAAACACTAGTGCTTAGGAAATCTATTGGAGGCAGAAGCAGTCAAGGGTAGCCTAGGGTTAGGGTTAGGCTTGGTGTTAGGCTTAGGGTACGGCTTAGGGTACGGGTTCGGGGAGGGGTTCGGGTACGGCGTAGGGTATGGGTTAGGGTTAGGGTTAGGGTTAGGGTTAGGCCTCGGTTTAGGGTACGGGTTAGGAGTAGGGTACATGTTAGGGTTAGGGTAGGGGTTAGGGTTAGGGTACGCGTTAGGGTTAGGGTAGTTATTAAACCTATCCCACTCTCTAGATACCCCTTAGCACATAAAGGAATATTATTTGGAGGTCCAGCCATGGAGAAGAGTTTAGACACTAGGATAAGATAAGGAACACACCCATTATAAAGAAATCACATTAGGATTCTCTTTTTAAGCTGTTCCTTAAAACACTAGTGCTTAGGAAATCTATTGGAGGCAGAAGCACTCAAGGGTAGCCTAGGGTTAGGGTACGGCTTAGGGTACAGCTTAGGGTACGGGTTCGGGGAGGGCTTCGGGTACGGCGTAGGGTATGGGTTAGGGTTAGGGTTAGGGTTAGTGTTAGGGTTAGGGCTCGGTTTAGGGTATTGTTTAGGATTAGGGTACGTGTTAGGGTTAGGGTAGGGGTTAGGGTTAGAGTACGCGTTAGTGTTAGGGTAGTTATTAAACCTATCCCACTTTCTAGATACCCCTTAGCACGTAAAGGAATATTATTTGGAGGTCCAGCCATGGAGAAGAGTTTAGACACTAGTATAAGATAAGGACACACCCATTATAAAGAAATCACATTAGGATTCTCTTTTTAAGCTGTTCCTTAAAACACTAGTGCTTACGAAATCTATTGGAGGAAGAAGCATTCAAGGGTAGCCTAGGGTTAGGGTTAGGCTTAGGGTTAGGCTTAGGGTACGGCTTAGGGTACGGGTTTGGGGAGGGGTTCGGGAACGGCGTAGGGTTTGGGTTAGGGTTAGGGTTAGGGTTAGTGTTAGGGTTATGGCTCGGTTTAGGGTACGGGTTAGGATTCGGGTAATGTTAGGGTTAGGGTAGGGGTAGGGTTAGGGTACGCGTTAGGGTTAGGGTAGCTATTAAACCTATCCCACTCTCTAGATACACCTTAGCACGTAAAGGAATATTATTTGGGGCTCCAGCCATGGAGAAGAGTTTAGACACTAGGATAAGATAAGGAACACACCCATTATAAAGAAATCACATTAGGATTCTCTTTTTAAGCTGTTCCTTAAAACACTAGTGCTTAGGAAATCTATTGGAGGCAGAAGCAGTCAAAGGTAGCCTAGTGTTAGGGTTATGCTTAGGGTACGGCTTAGGGTAAGGCTTAGGGTACGGGTTCGGGGAGGGCTTCTGGTACGGCGTAGGGTATGGGTTAGGGTTAGGGTTAGGGTTAGTGTTAGGGTTAGGGCTCGGTTTAGGGTAATGGTTAGGATTAGGGTACGTGTTAGGGTTAGGGTAGCGGTTAGGGTTAGGGTACGCTTTAGTGTTAGGGTAGTTATTAAACCTATCCCACTCTCTAGATACCCCTTAGCACGTAAAGGAATATTATTTGGAGGTCCAGCCATGGAGAAGAGTTTAGACACTAGGATAAGATAAGGAACACACCTATTATAAAGAAATCACATTAGGATTCTCTTTTTAAGCTGTTCCTTAAAACACTAGTGCTTAGGAAATCTATTGGAGGCAGAAGCAGTCAAGGGTAGCCTAGGGTTAGGGTTAGGCTTAGGGTTAGGCTTAGGGTACGGCTTAGGGTACGGGTTCGGGGAAGGGTTCGGGTACTGCGTAGGGTATGGGTTAGGGTCAGGGTTAGGGTTAGTGTTAGGGTTAGGGCTCGGTTTAGGGTACGGGTTAGGATTAGGGTACATGTTAGGGTTAGGGTAGGGATTAGGGTTAGGGTACGCGTTAGGGTTAGGGTAGTTATTAAACCTATCCCACTCTCTAGATACACCTTAGCACGTAAAGGAATATTATTTGGGGGTCCAGCCATGGAGAAGTGTTTAGACACTAGGATAAGATAAGGAACACACCCATTATAAAGAAATCACATTAGGATTCTCTTTTTAAGCTGTTCCTTAAAACACTAGTGCTTCGGAAATCTATTGGAGGCAGAAGCAGTCAAGGGTAGCCTAGTGTTAGGGTTATGCTTAGGGTACGGCTTAGGGTAAGGCTTAGGGTACGGGTTCGGGGAGGGCTTCTGGTACGGCGTAGGGTATGGGTTAGGGTTAGGGTTAGTGTTAGGGTTAGGGCTCGGTTTAGGGTATTGGTTAGGATTAGGGTATGTGTTAGGGTTAGGGTAGGGGTTAGGGTTAGGGTACGCGTTAGTGTAAGGGTAGTTATTAAACATAACCCACTCTCTAGATACCCCTTAGCACGTAAAGGAATATTATTTGGAGATCCAGCCATGGAGAAGAGTTTAGACACTAGGATAAGATAAGGAACACACCCATTATAAAGAAATCACATTAGGATTCTCTTTTTAAGCTGTTCCTTAAAACACTAGTGCTTAGGAAATCTATTGGAGGCAGAAGCAGTCAAGGGTAGCCTAGGGTTAGGGTTAGTCTTGGTGTTAGGCTTAGGGTACGGCTTAGGGTACGGGTTCGGGGAGGGGTTCGGGTACGGCGTAGTGTATGGGTTAGGGTTAGGGTTAGGGTTAGTGTTAGGGTTAGGGCTCCATTTAGGGTACGTGTTAGGAGTAGGGTACATGTTAGGGTTAGGGTACGCGTTAGGGTTAGGGTAGTTATTAAACCTATCCCACTCTCTAGATACACCTTAGCACGTAAAGGAATATTATTTGGGGGTCCAGCCATGGAGAAGAGTTTAGACACTAGGATAAGATAAGGAACACACCCATTATAAAGAAATCACAATAGGATTCTCTTTTTAAGCTATTCCTTAAAACACTAGTGCTTAGGAAATCTATTGGAGGCAGAAGCAGTCAAGGGTAGCCTAGGGTTAGGGTTAGGCTTAGGGTACGGCTTAGGGTACGGCTTAGGGTACGGGTTCGGGGAGGGCTTCGTGTAAGGCGTAGGGTATGGGTTAGGGTTAGGGTTAGGGTTAGTGTTAGGGTTAGGGCTCGGTTTAGGGTATTGGTTAGGATTAGGGTACGTGTTAGGGTTAGGGTAGGGGTAAGGGTTAGGGTACGCGTTAGTGTTAGGGTAGTTATTAAGCCTATCCCACTCTCTAGATACCCCTTAGCACGTAAAGGAATATTATTTGGAGGTCCAGCCATGGAGAAGAGTTTAGACACTAGGATAAGATAAGGAAGACACCCATTATAAGGAAATCACATTAGGATTCTCTTTTTAAGCTGTTCCTTAAAACACTAGTGCTTAGGAAATCTATTGGAGGCAGAAGCAGTCAAGGGTAGCCTAGGGTTAGGGTTAGGCTTAGGGTACGGCTTAGGGTACGGGTTCGGGGAGGGCTTCGGGTACGGCGTAGGGTATGGGTTAGGGTTAGGGTTAGGGTTAGTGTTAGGGTTAGGGCTCGGTTTAGGGTATTGGTTAGGATTAGGGTACGTGTTAGGGTTAGGGTAGGGGTTAGGGTTATGGTACGCGTTAGTGTTAGGGTAGTTATTAAACCTATCCCAGTCTGTAGATACCCCTTAGCACGTAAAGGAATATTATTTGGAGGTCCAGCCATGGAGAAGAGTTTAGACACTAGGATAAGATAAGGAACACACCCATTATAAAGAAATCACATTAGGATTCTCTTTTTAAATTGTTCCTTAAAACACTAGTGCTTAGGAAATCTATTGGAGGCAGAAGCAGTCAAGGGTAGCCGAGGGTTAGGGTTAGGGTTGGTGTTAGGCTTAGGGTACGGCTTAGGGTACGGGTTCGGTGAGGGGTTCGGGTACGGCGTAGGGTATGGGTTAGGGTTAGGGTTAGGGTTAGTGTTAGGGTTAGGGCTCCGTTTAGGGTACGTGTTAGGAGTAGAGTAAATGTTAGGGTTAGGGTAGGGGTTAGGGTTAGGGTACGCGTTAGGGTTAGGGTACTTATTAAACCTATCCCACTCTCTAGATACACCTTAGCACATAAAGGAATATTATTTGGGGGTCCAGCCATGGAGAAGAGTTTAGACACTAGGATAAGATAAGGAACACACCCATTATAAAGAAATCACAATAGGATTCTCTTTTTAAGCTGTTCCTTAAAACACTAGTGCTTAGGAAATCTATTGGAGGCAGAAGCAGTCAAGGGTAGCCTAGGGCTAGGGTTAGGCTTAGGGTACGGCTTAGGGTACGGCTTAGGGTACGGGTTCGGGGAGGGCTTCGGGTAAGGCGTAGGGTATGGGTTAGGGTTAGGGTTAGGGTTAGTGTTAGGGTTATGCCTCGGTTTAGGGTATTGGTTAGGATTAGTGTACGTGTTAGGGTTAGGGTAGGGGTAAGGGTTAGGGTACGGCTTAGTGTTAGGGTAGTTATTAAGCCTATCCCACTCTCTAGATACCCCTTAGCACGTAAAGGAATATTATTTGGAGGTCCAGCCATGGAGAAGAGTTTAGACACTAGGATAAGATAAGGAACACACCCATTATAAGGAAATCACATTAGGATTCTCTTTTTAAGCTGTTCCTTAAAACACTAGTGCTTAGGAAATCTATTGGAGGCAGAAACAGTCAAGGGTAACCAAGGGTTAGGGTTAGGCTTGGGGTTAGGCTTAGGGTACGGCTTAGGCTACGCGTTCGGTGAGGGTTTCGGGTACGGCGTAGGGTATGGGTTAGGGTTAGGGTTAGAGTTAGTGTTAGGGTTAGGGCTCGGTTTAGGGTATTGGTTAGGATTAGGGTACGTGTTAGGGTTAGGGTAGGGGTTAGGGTTAGGGTACGCGTTAGTGTTAGGGTAGTTATTAAACCTATCCCAGTCTCTAGATACCCCTTAGCACGTAAAGTAATATTATTTGGAGGTCCAGCCATGGAGAAGAGTTTAGACACTAGGATAAGATAAGGAACACACCCATTATAAAGAAATCACATTAGGATTCTCTTTTTAAGCTGTTCCTTAAAACACTAGTGCTTAGGAAATCTATTGGAGGCAGAAGAAGTCAAGGGTAGCCTAGGGTTAGGGTTAGGCTTAGGGTACGGCTTAGGGTACGGCTTAGGGTACGGGTTCGGGGAGGGCTTCGGGTATGGCGTAGGGTATGGGTTAGGGTTAGGGTTAGGGTTAGTGTTAGGGTTAGGGCTCGGTTTAGGGTATTGGTTAGGATTAGGGTACGTGTTAGGGTTAGGGTAGGGGTTAGGGTTAGGGTACGCGTTAGTGTTAGGGTAGTTATTAAACCTATCCCACTCTCTAGATACCCCTTAGCACGTAAAGGAATATTATTTGGAGGTCCAGCCATGGAGAAGAGTTTAGACACTAGGATAAGATAAGGAACACACCCATTATAAAGAAATCACATTAGGATTCTCTTTTTAAGCTGTTCCTTAAAACACTAGTGCTTAGGAAATCTATTGGAGGCAGAAGCAGTCAAGGGTAACCAAGGGTTAGGGTTAGGCTTGGGGTTAGGCTTAGGGTATGGCTTAGGGTACGGGTTCGGGGAGGGGTTCGGGTACGGCGTAGGGTATGGGTTAGGGTTAGGGTTAGGGTTAGTGTTAGGGTTAGGGCTCGGTTTAGGGTCTTGGTTTGGATTAGGGTACGTGTTAGGGTTAGGGTAGGGGTTAGGGTTAGGGTACGCGTTAGTGTTAGGGTAGTTATTAAACCTATCCCACTCTCTAGATACCCCTTAGCACGTAAAGGAATATTATTTGGAGGTCCAGCCATGGAGAAGAGTTTAGACACTAGGATAAGATAAGGAACACACCCATTATAAAGAAATCACATTAGGATTCTCTTTTTAAGCTGTTCCTTAAAACACTAGTGCTTACGAAATCTATTGGAGGAAGAAGCATTCAAGGGTAGGCCAGGGTTAGGGTTAGGCTTAGGGTTACGCTTAGGGTACGGCTTAGGGTACGGGTTTGGGGAGGGTTTCGGGAGCGGCGTAGGGTTTGGGTTAGGGTTAGGGTTAGGGTTAGTGTTAGGGTTATGCCTCGGTTTAGGGTACGGGTTAGTATTCGGGTAATGTTAGGGTTAGGGTAGGGGTAGGGTTAGGGTACGCGTTAGGGTTAGGGTAGCTATTAAACCTATCCCACTCTCTAGATACACCTTAGCACGTAAAGGAATATTATTTGGGGGTCCAGCCATGGAGAAGAGTTTAGACACTAGGATAAGATAAGGAACACACCCATTATAAAGAAATCACATTAGGATTCTCTTTTTAAGCTGTTCCTTAAAACACTAGTGCTTAGGAAATCTATTGGAGGCAGAAGCAGTCAAGGGTAGCCTAGTGTTAGGGTTATGCTTAGGGTACGGCTTAGGGTAAGGCTTAGGGTACGGGTTCGGGGAGGGCTTCTGGTACGGCGTAGGGTATGGGTTAGGGTTAGGGTTAGGGTTAGTGTTAGGGTTAGGGCTCGGTTTAGGGTATTGGTTAGGATTAGGGTACGTGTTAGGGTTAGGGTAGCGGTTAGGGTTAGGGTACGCTTTAGTGTTAGGGTGGTTATTAAACCTATCCCACTCTCTAGATACCCCTTAGCACGTAAAGGAATATTATTTGGAGGTCCAGCCATGGAGAAGAGTTTAGACACTGGGATAAGATAAGGAACACACCCATTATAAAGAAATCACATTAGGATTCTCTTTATAAGCTGTTCCTTAAAACACTAGTGCTTAGGAAATCTATTGGAGGCAGAAGCATTCAAGGGTAGCCTAGGGTTAGGGTTAGGCTTAGGGTTAGGCTTAGGGTACGGCTTAGGGTACGGGTTCGGGGAAGGGTTCGGGAACGGCGTAGGGTATGGGTTAGGGTCAGGGTTAGGGTTAGTGTTAGGGTTAGGGCTCGGTTTAGGGTACGGGTTAGGATTAGGGTACATGTTAGGGTTAGGGTAGGGGTTAGGGTTAGGGTACGCGTTAGGGTTAGGGTAGTTATTAAACCTATCCCACTCTCTACATACACCTTAGCACGTAAAGGAATATTATTTGGGGGTCCAGCCATGGAGAAGTGTTTAGACACTAGGATAAGATAAGGAACACACCCATTATAAAGAAATCACATTAGGATTCTCTTTTTAAGCTGTTCCTTAAAACACTAGTGCTTAGGAAATCTATTGGAGGCAGAAGCAGTCAAGGGTAGCCTAGTGTTAGGGTTATGCTTAGGGTACGGCTTAGGGTAAGGCTTAGGGTACGGGTTCGGGGAGGGCTTCTGGTACGGCGTAGGGTATGGGTTAGGGTTAGGGTTAGTGTTAGGGTTAGGGCTCCGTTTAGGGTACGTGTTAGGAGTAGGGTACATGTTAGGGTTAGCGTACGTGTTAGGGTTAGGGTAGTTATTAAACCTATCCCACTCTCTAGATACACCTTAGCACGTAAAGGAATATTATTTGGGGGTCCAGCCATGGAGAAGAGTTTAGACACTAGGATAAGATAAGGAACACACCCATTATAAAGAAATCACAATAGGATTCTCTTTTTAAGCTATTCCTTAAAACACTAGTGCTTAGGAAATCTATTGGAGGCAGAAGCAGTCAAGGGTAGCCTAGGGTTAGGGTTAGGCTTAGGGTACGGCTTAGGGTACGGCTTAGGGTACGGGTTCGGGGAGGGCTTCGTGTAAGGCGTAGGGTATGGGTTAGGGTTAGGGTTAGGGTTAGTGTTAGGGTTAGGGCTCGGTTTAGGGTATTGGTTAGGATTAGGGTACGTGTTAGGGTTAGGGTAGGGGTAAGGGTTAGGGTACGCGTTAGTGTTAGGGTAGTTATTAAGCCTATCCCACTCTCTAGATACCCCTTAGCACGTAAAGGAATATTATTTGGAGGTCCAGCCATGGAGAAGAGTTTAGACACTAGGATAAGATAAGGAAGACACCCATTATAAGGAAATCACATTAGGATTCTCTTTTTAAGCTGTTCCTTAAAACACTAGTGCTTAGGAAATCTATTGGAGGCAGAAGCAGTCAAGGGTAGCCTAGGGTTAGGGTTAGGCTTAGGGTACGGCTTAGGGTACGGGTTCGGGGAGGGCTTCGGGTACGGCGTAGGGTATGGGTTAGGGTTAGGGTTAGGGTTAGTGTTAGGGTTAGGGCTCGGTTTAGGGTATTGGTTAGGATTAGGGTACGTGTTAGGGTTAGGGTAGGGGTTAGGGTTATGGTACGCGTTAGTGTTAGGGTAGTTATTAAACCTATCCCAGTCTGTAGATACACCTTAGCACGTAAAGGAATATTATTTGGGGGTCCAGCCATGGAGAAGAGTTTAGACACTAGGATAAGATAAGGAACACACCCATTATAAAGAAATCACAATAGGATTCTCTTTTTAAGCTATTCCTTAAAACACTAGTGCTTAGGAAATCTATTGGAGGCAGAAGCAGTCAAGGGTAGCCTAGGGTTAGGGTTAGGCTTAGGGTACGGCTTAGGGTACGGCTTAGGGTACGGGTTCGGGGAGGGCTTCGTGTAAGGCGTAGGGTATGGGTTAGGGTTAGGGTTAGGGTTAGTGTTAGGGTTAGGGCTCGGTTTAGGGTATTGGTTAGGATTAGGGTACGTGTTAGGGTTAGGGTAGGGGTAAGGGTTAGGGTACGCGTTAGTGTTAGGGTAGTTATTAAGCCTATCCCACTCTCTAGATACCCCTTAGCACGTAAAGGAATATTATTTGGAGGTCCAGCCATGGAGAAGAGTTTAGACACTAGGATAAGATAAGGAAGACACCCATTATAAGGAAATCACATTAGGATTCTCTTTTTAAGCTGTTCCTTAAAACACTAGTGCTTAGGAAATCTATTGGAGGCAGAAGCAGTCAAGGGTAGCCTAGGGTTAGGGTTAGGCTTAGGGTACGGCTTAGGGTACGGGTTCGGGGAGGGCTTCGGGTACGGCGTAGGGTATGGGTTAGGGTTAGGGTTAGGGTTAGTGTTAGGGTTAGGGCTCGGTTTAGGGTATTGGTTAGGATTAGGGTACGTGTTAGGGTTAGGGTAGGGGTTAGGGTTATGGTACGCGTTAGTGTTAGGGTAGTTATTAAACCTATCCCAGTCTGTAGATACCCCTTAGCACGTAAAGGAATATTATTTGGAGGTCCAGCCATGGAGAAGAGTTTAGACACTAGGATAAGATAAGGAACACACCCATTATAAAGAAATCACATTAGGATTCTCTTTTTAAATTGTTCCTTAAAACACTAGTGCTTAGGAAATCTATTGGAGGCAGAAGCAGTCAAGGGTAGCCGAGGGTTAGGGTTAGGGTTGGTGTTAGGCTTAGGGTACGGCTTAGGGTACGGGTTCGGTGAGGGGTTCGGGTACGGCGTAGGGTATGGGTTAGGGTTAGGGTTAGGGTTAGTGTTAGGGTTAGGGCTCCGTTTAGGGTACGTGTTAGGAGTAGAGTAAATGTTAGGGTTAGGGTAGGGGTTAGGGTTAGGGTACGCGTTAGGGTTAGGGTACTTATTAAACCTATCCCACTCTCTAGATACACCTTAGCACATAAAGGAATATTATTTGGGGGTCCAGCCATGGAGAAGAGTTTAGACACTAGGATAAGATAAGGAACACACCCATTATAAAGAAATCACAATAGGATTCTCTTTTTAAGCTGTTCCTTAAAACACTAGTGCTTAGGAAATCTATTGGAGGCAGAAGCAGTCAAGGGTAGCCTAGGGCTAGGGTTAGGCTTAGGGTACGGCTTAGGGTACGGCTTAGGGTACGGGTTCGGGGAGGGCTTCGGGTAAGGCGTAGGGTATGGGTTAGGGTTAGGGTTAGGGTTAGTGTTAGGGTTATGCCTCGGTTTAGGGTATTGGTTAGGATTAGTGTACGTGTTAGGGTTAGGGTAGGGGTAAGGGTTAGGGTACGGCTTAGTGTTAGGGTAGTTATTAAGCCTATCCCACTCTCTAGATACCCCTTAGCACGTAAAGGAATATTATTTGGAGGTCCAGCCATGGAGAAGAGTTTAGACACTAGGATAAGATAAGGAACACACCCATTATAAGGAAATCACATTAGGATTCTCTTTTTAAGCTGTTCCTTAAAACACTAGTGCTTAGGAAATCTATTGGAGGCAGAAACAGTCAAGGGTAACCAAGGGTTAGGGTTAGGCTTGGGGTTAGGCTTAGGGTACGGCTTAGGCTACGCGTTCGGTGAGGGTTTCGGGTACGGCGTAGGGTATGGGTTAGGGTTAGGGTTAGAGTTAGTGTTAGGGTTAGGGCTCGGTTTAGGGTATTGGTTAGGATTAGGGTACGTGTTAGGGTTAGGGTAGGGGTTAGGGTTAGGGTACGCGTTAGTGTTAGGGTAGTTATTAAACCTATCCCAGTCTCTAGATACCCCTTAGCACGTAAAGTAATATTATTTGGAGGTCCAGCCATGGAGAAGAGTTTAGACACTAGGATAAGATAAGGAACACACCCATTATAAAGAAATCACATTAGGATTCTCTTTTTAAGCTGTTCCTTAAAACACTAGTGCTTAGGAAATCTATTGGAGGCAGAAGAAGTCAAGGGTAGCCTAGGGTTAGGGTTAGGCTTAGGGTACGGCTTAGGGTACGGCTTAGGGTACGGGTTTGGGGAGGGCTTCGGGTATGGCGTAGGGTATGGGTTAGGGTTAGGGTTAGGGTTAGTGTTAGGGTTAGGGCTCGGTTTAGGGTATTGGTTAGGATTAGGGTACGTGTTAGGGTTAGGGTAGGGGTTAGGGTTAGGGGACGCGTTAGTGTTAGGGTAGTTATTAAACCTATCCCACTCTCTAGATACCCCTTAGCACGTAAAGGAATATTATTTGGAGGTCCAGCCATGGAGAAGAGTTTAGACACTAGGATAAGATAAGGAACACACCCATTATAAAGAAATCACATTAGGATTCTCTTTTTAAGCTGTTCCTTAAAACACTAGTGCTTAGGAAATCTATTGGAGGCAGAAGCAGTCAAGGGTAACCAAGGGTTAGGGTTAGGCTTGGGGTTAGGCTTAGGGTATGGCTTAGGGTACGGGTTCGGGGAGGGGTTCGGGTACGGCGTAGGGTATGGGTTAGGGTTAGGGTTAGGGTTAGTGTTAGGGTTAGGGCTCGGTTTAGGGTCTTGGTTTGGATTAGGGTACGTGTTAGGGTTAGGGTAGGGGTTAGGGTTAGGGTACGCGTTAGTGTTAGGGTAGTTATTAAACCTATCCCACTCTCTAGATACCCCTTAGCACGTAAAGGAATATTATTTGGAGGTCCAGCCATGGAGAAGAGTTTAGACACTAGGATAAGATAAGGAACACACCCATTATAAAGAAATCACATTAGGATTCTCTTTTTAAGCTGTTCCTTAAAACACTAGTGCTTACGAAATCTATTGGAGGAAGAAGCATTCAAGGGTAGGCCAGGGTTAGGGTTAGGCTTAGGGTTACGCTTAGGGTACGGCTTAGGGTACGGGTTTGGGGAGGGTTTCGGGAGCGGCGTAGGGTTTGGGTTAGGGTTAGGGTTAGGGTTAGTGTTAGGGTTATGCCTCGGTTTAGGGTACGGGTTAGTATTCGGGTAATGTTAGGGTTAGGGTAGGGGTAGGGTTAGGGTACGCGTTAGGGTTAGGGTAGCTATTAAACCTATCCCACTCTCTAGATACACCTTAGCACGTAAAGGAATATTATTTGGGGGTCCAGCCATGGAGAAGAGTTTAGACACTAGGATAAGATAAGGAACACACCCATTATAAAGAAATCACATTAGGATTCTCTTTTTAAGCTGTTCCTTAAAACACTAGTGCTTAGGAAATCTATTGGAGGCAGAAGCAGTCAAGGGTAGCCTAGTGTTAGGGTTATGCTTAGGGTACGGCTTAGGGTAAGGCTTAGGGTACGGGTTCGGGGAGGGCTTCTGGTACGGCGTAGGGTATGGGTTAGGGTTAGGGTTAGGGTTAGTGTTAGGGTTAGGGCTCGGTTTAGGGTATTGGTTAGGATTAGGGTACGTGTTAGGGTTAGGGTAGCGGTTAGGGTTAGGGTACGCTTTAGTGTTAGGGTGGTTATTAAACCTATCCCACTCTCTAGATACCCCTTAGCACGTAAAGGAATATTATTTGGAGGTCCAGCCATGGAGAAGAGTTTAGACACTGGGATAAGATAAGGAACACACCCATTATAAAGAAATCACATTAGGATTCTCTTTATAAGCTGTTCCTTAAAACACTAGTGCTTAGGAAATCTATTGGAGGCAGAAGCATTCAAGGGTAGCCTAGGGTTAGGGTTAGGCTTAGGGTTAGGCTTAGGGTACGGCTTAGGGTACGGGTTCGGGGAAGGGTTCGGGAACGGCGTAGGGTATGGGTTAGGGTCAGGGTTAGGGTTAGTGTTAGGGTTAGGGCTCGGTTTAGGGTACGGGTTAGGATTAGGGTACATGTTAGGGTTAGGGTAGGGGTTAGGGTTAGGGTACGCGTTAGGGTTAGGGTAGTTATTAAACCTATCCCACTCTCTACATACACCTTAGCACGTAAAGGAATATTATTTGGGGGTCCAGCCATGGAGAAGTGTTTAGACACTAGGATAAGATAAGGAACACACCCATTATAAAGAAATCACATTAGGATTCTCTTTTTAAGCTGTTCCTTAAAACACTAGTGCTTAGGAAATCTATTGGAGGCAGAAGCAGTCAAGGGTAGCCTAGTGTTAGGGTTATGCTTAGGGTACGGCTTAGGGTAAGGCTTAGGGTACGGGTTCGGGGAGGGCTTCTGGTACGGCGTAGGGTATGGGTTAGGGTTAGGGTTAGTGTTAGGGTTAGGGCTCCGTTTAGGGTACGTGTTAGGAGTAGGGTACATGTTAGGGTTAGCGTACGTGTTAGGGTTAGGGTAGTTATTAAACCTATCCCACTCTCTAGATACACCTTAGCACGTAAAGGAATATTATTTGGGGGTCCAGCCATGGAGAAGAGTTTAGACACTAGGATAAGATAAGGAACACACCCATTATAAAGAAATCACAATAGGATTCTCTTTTTAAGCTATTCCTTAAAACACTAGTGCTTAGGAAATCTATTGGAGGCAGAAGCAGTCAAGGGTAGCCTAGGGTTAGGGTTAGGCTTAGGGTACGGCTTAGGGTACGGCTTAGGGTACGGGTTCGGGGAGGGCTTCGTGTAAGGCGTAGGGTATGGGTTAGGGTTAGGGTTAGGGTTAGTGTTAGGGTTAGGGCTCGGTTTAGGGTATTGGTTAGGATTAGGGTACGTGTTAGGGTTAGGGTAGGGGTAAGGGTTAGGGTACGCGTTAGTGTTAGGGTAGTTATTAAGCCTATCCCACTCTCTAGATACCCCTTAGCACGTAAAGGAATATTATTTGGAGGTCCAGCCATGGAGAAGAGTTTAGACACTAGGATAAGATAAGGAAGACACCCATTATAAGGAAATCACATTAGGATTCTCTTTTTAAGCTGTTCCTTAAAACACTAGTGCTTAGGAAATCTATTGGAGGCAGAAGCAGTCAAGGGTAGCCTAGGGTTAGGGTTAGGCTTAGGGTACGGCTTAGGGTACGGGTTCGGGGAGGGCTTCGGGTACGGCGTAGGGTATGGGTTAGGGTTAGGGTTAGGGTTAGTGTTAGGGTTAGGGCTCGGTTTAGGGTATTGGTTAGGATTAGGGTACGTGTTAGGGTTAGGGTAGGGGTTAGGGTTATGGTACGCGTTAGTGTTAGGGTAGTTATTAAACCTATCCCAGTCTGTAGATACCCCTTAGCACGTAAAGGAATATTATTTGGAGGTCCAGCCATGGAGAAGAGTTTAGACACTAGGATAAGATAAGGAACACACCCATTATAAAGAAATCACATTAGGATTCTCTTTTTAAATTGTTCCTTAAAACACTAGTGCTTAGGAAATCTATTGGAGGCAGAAGCAGTCAAGGGTAGCCGAGGGTTAGGGTTAGGGTTGGTGTTAGGCTTAGGGTACGGCTTAGGGTACGGGTTCGGTGAGGGGTTCGGGTACGGCGTAGGGTATGGGTTAGGGTTAGGGTTAGGGTTAGTGTTAGGGTTAGGGCTCCGTTTAGGGTACGTGTTAGGAGTAGAGTACATGTTAGGGTTAGGGTAGGGGTTAGGGTTAGGGTACGCGTTAGGGTTAGGGTACTTATTAAACCTATCCCACTCTCTAGATACACCTTAGCACATAAAGGAATATTATTTGGGGGTCCAGCCATGGAGAAGAGTTTAGACACTAGGATAAGATAAGGAACACACCCATTATAAAGAAATCACAATAGGATTCTCTTTTTAAGCTGTTCCTTAAAACACTAGTGCTTAGGAAATCTATTGGAGGCAGAAGCAGTCAAGGGTAGCCTAGGGCTAGGGTTAGGCTTAGGGTACGGCTTAGGGTACGGCTTAGGGTACGGGTTCGGGGAGGGCTTCGCGTAAGGCGTAGGGTATGGGTTATGGTTAGGGTTAGGGTTAGTGTTAGGGTTATGCCTCGGTTTAGGGTATTGGTTAGGATTAGTGTACGTGTTAGGGTTAGGGTAGGGGTAAGGGTTAGGGTACGCCTTAGTGTTAGGGTAGTTATTAAGCCTATCCCACTCTCTAGATACCCCTTAGCACGTAAAGGAATATTATTTGGAGGTCCAGCCATGGAGAAGAGTTTAGACACTAGGATAAGATAAGGAACACACCCATTATAAGGAAATCACATTAGGATTCTCTTTTTAAGCTGTTCCTTAAAACACTAGTGCTTAGGAAATCTATTGGAGGCAGAAGCAGTCAAGGGTAACCAAGGGTTAGGGTTAGGCTTGGGGTTAGGCTTAGGGTACGGCTTAGGCTACGCGTTCGGTGAGGGGTTCGGGTACGGCGTAGGGTATGGGTTAGGGTTAGGGTTAGAGTTAGTGTTAGGGTTAGGGCTCGGTTTAGGGTATTGGTTAGGATTAGGGTACGTGTTAGGGTTAGGGTAGGGGTTAGGGTTAGGGTACGCGTTAGTGTTAGGGTAGTTATTAAACCTATCCCAGTCTCTAGATACCCCTTAGCACGTAAAGTAATATTATTTGGAGGTCCAGCCATGGAGAAGAGTTTAGACACTAGGATAAGATAAGGAACACACCCATTATAAAGAAATCACATTAGGATTCTCTTTTTAAGCTGTTCCTTAAAACACTAGTGCTTAGGAAATCTATTGGAGGCAGAAGAAGTCAAGGGTAGCCTAGGGTTAGGGTTAGGCTTAGGGTACGGCTTAGGGTACGGCTTAGGGTACGGGTTCGGGGAGGGCTTCGGGTACGGCGTAGGGTATGGGTTAGGGTTAGGGTTAGGGTTAGTGTTAGGGTGAGGGCTCGGTTTAGGGTATTGGTTAGGATTAGGGTACGTGTTAGGGTTAGGGTAGGGGTTAGGGTTAGGGTACGCGTTAGTGTTAGGGTAGTTATTAAACCTATCCCAGTCTCTAGATACCCCTTAACACGTAAAGGAATATTATTTGGAGGTCCAGCCATGGAGAAGAGTTTAGACACTAGGATAAGATAAGGAACACACCCATTATAAAGAAATCACATTAGGATTCTCTTTTTAAGCTGTTCCTTAAAACACTAGTGCTTAGGAAATCTATTGGAGGCAGAAGCAGTCAAGGGTAACCAAGGGTTAGGGTTAGGCTTGGGGTTAGGCTTAGGGTACGGCTTAGGGTACGGGTTCGGGGAGGGGTTCGGGTACGGCATAGGGTATGGGTTAGGGTTAGGGTTAGGGTTAGTGTTAGGGTTAGGGCTCGGTTTAGGGTCTTGGTTTGGATTAGGGTACGTGTTAGGGTTAGGGTAGGGGTTAGGGTTAGGGTACGCGTTAGTGTTAGGGTAGTTATTAAACCTATCCCACTCTCTAGATACCCCTTAGCACGTAAAGGAATATTATTTGGAGGTCCAGCCATGGAGAAGAGTTTAGACACTAGGATAAGATAAGGAACACACCCATTATAAAGAAATCACATTAGGATTCTCTTTTTAAGCTGTTCCTTAAAACACTAGTGCTTACGAAATCTATTGGAGGAAGAAGCATTCAAGGGTAGCCTAGGGTTAGGGTTAGGCTTAGGGTTAGGCTTAGGGTACGGCTTAGGGTACGGGTTTGGGGAGGGTTTCGGGAGCGGCGTAGGGTTTGGGTTAGGGTTAGGGTTAGGGTTAGTGTTAGGGTTATGACTCGGTTTAGGGTACGGGTTAGTATTCGGGTAATGTTAGGGTTAGGGTAGGGGTAGGGTTAGGGTACGCGTTAGGGTTAGGGTAGCTATTAAACCTATCCCACTCTCTAGATACACCTTAGCACGTAAAGGAATATTATTTGGGGGTCCAGCCATGGAGAAGAGTTTAGACACTAGGATAAGATAAGGAACACACCCATTATAAAGAAATCACATTAGGATTCTCTTTTTAAGCTGTTCCTTAAAACACTAGTGCTTAGGAAATCTATTGGAGGCAGAAGCAGTCAAGGGTAGCCTAGTGTTAGGGTTATGCTTAGGGTACGGCTTAGGGTAAGGCTTAGGGTACGGGTTCGGGGAGGGCTTCTGGTACGGCGTAGGGTATGGGTTAGGGTTAGGGTTAGGGTTAGTGTTAGGGTTAGGGCTCGGTTTAGGGTATTGGTTAGGATTAGGGTACGTGTTAGGGTTAGGGTAGCGGTTAGGGTTAGGGTACGCTTTAGTGTTAGGGTAGTTATTAAACCTATCCCACTCTCTAGATACCCCTTAGCACGTAAAGGAATATTATTTGGAGGTCCAGCCATGGAGAAGAGTTTAGACACTGGGATAAGATAAGGAACACACCCATTATAAAGAAATCACATTAGGATTCTCTTTTTAAGCTGTTCCTTAAAACACTAGTGCTTAGGAAATCTATTGGAGGCAGAAGCATTCAAGGGTAGCCTAGGGTTAGGGTTAGGCTTAGGGTTAGGCTTAGGGTACGGCTTAGGGTACGGGTTCGGGGAAGGGTTCGGGAACGGCGTAGGGTATGGGTTAGGGTCAGGGTTAGGGTTAGTGTTAGGGTTAGGGCTCGGTTTAGGGTACGGGTTAGGATTAGGGTACATGTTAGGGTTAGGGTAGGGGTTAGGGTTAGGGTACGCGTTAGGGTTAGGGTAGTTATTAAACCTATCCCACTCTCTAGATACACCTTAGCACGTAAAGGAATATTATTTGGGGGTCCAGCCATGGAGAAGTGTTTAGACACTAGGATAAGATAAGGAACACACCCATTATAAAGAAATCACATTAGGATTCTCTTTTTAAGCTGTTCCTTAAAACACTAGTGCTTAGGAAATCTATTGGAGGCAGAAGCAGTCAAGGGTAGCCTAGGGTTAGGGTTAGGCTTAGGGTACGGCTTAGGGTAAGGCTTAGGGTACGGGTTCGGGGAGGGCTTCTGGTACGGCGTAGGGTATGGGTTAGGGTTAGGGTTAGTGTTAGGGTTAGGGCTCGGTTTAGGGTATTGGTTAGGATTAGGGTATGTGTTAGGGTTAGGGTAGGGGTTAGGGTTAGGGTACGCGTTAGTGTTAGGGTAGTTATTAAACATAACCCACTCTCTAGATACCCCTTAGCACGTAAAGGAATATTATTTGGAGATCCAGCCATGGAGAAGAGTTTAGACACTAGGATAAGATAAGGAACACACCCATTATAAAGAAATCACATTAGGATTCTCTTTTTAAGCTGTTCCTTAAAACACTAGTGCTTAGGAAATCTATTGGAGGCAGAAGCAGTCAAGGGTAGCCTAGGGTTAGGGTTAGGCTTGGTGTTAGGCTTAGGGTACGGCTTAGGGTACGGGTTCGGGGAGGGGTTCGGGTACGGCGTAGTGTATGGGTTAGGGTTAGGGTTAGGGTTAGTGTTAGGGTTAGGGCTCCGTTTAGGGTACGTGTTAGGAGTAGGGTACATGTTAGGGTTAGGGTACGCGTTAGGGTTAGGGTAGTTATTAAACCTATCCCACTCTCTAGATACACCTTAGCACGTAAAGGAATATTATTTGGGGGTCCAGCCATGGAGAAGAGTTTAGACACTAGGATAAGATAAGGAACACACCCATTATAAAGAAATCACAATAGGATTCTCTTTTTAAGCTATTCCTTAAAACACTAGTGCTTAGGAAATCTATTGGAGGCAGAAGCAGTCAAGGGTAGCCTAGGGTTAGGGTTAGGCTTAGGGTACGGCTTAGGGTACGGCTTAGGGTACGGGTTCGGGGAGGGCTTCGTGTAAGGCGTAGGGTATGGGTTAGGGTTAGGGTTAGGGTTAGTGTTAGGGTTAGGGCTCGGTTTAGGGTATTGGTTAGGATTAGGGTACGTGTTAGGGTTAGGGTAGGGGTAAGGGTTAGGGTACGCGTTAGTGTTAGGGTAGTTATTAAGCCTATCCCACTCTCTAGATACCCCTTAGCACGTAAAGGAATATTATTTGGAGGTCCAGCCATGGAGAAGAGTTTAGACACTAGGATAAGATAAGGAAGACACCCATTATAAGGAAATCACATTAGGATTCTCTTTTTAAGCTGTTCCTTAAAACACTAGTGCTTAGGAAATCTATTGGAGGCAGAAGCAGTCAAGGGTAGCCTAGGGTTAGGGTTAGGCTTAGGGTACGGCTTAGGGTACGGGTTCGGGGAGGGCTTCGGGTACGGCGTAGGGTATGGGTTAGGGTTAGGGTTAGGGTTAGTGTTAGGGTTAGGGCTCGGTTTAGGGTATTGGTTAGGATTAGGGTACGTGTTAGGGTTAGGGTAGCGGTTAGGGTTAGGGTACGCTTTAGTGTTAGGGTAGTTATTAAACCTATCCCACTCTCTAGATACCCCTTAGCACGTAAAGGAATATTATTTGGAGGTCCAGCCATGGAGAAGAGTTTAGACACTGGGATAAGATAAGGAACACACCCATTATAAAGAAATCACATTAGGATTCTCTTTTTAAGCTGTTCCTTAAAACACTAGTGCTTAGGAAATCTATTGGAGGCAGAAGCATTCAAGGGTAGCCTAGGGTTAGGGTTAGGCTTAGGGTTAGGCTTAGGGTACGGCTTAGGGTACGGGTTCGGGGAAGGGTTCGGGAACGGCGTAGGGTATGGGTTAGGGTCAGGGTTAGGGTTAGTGTTAGGGTTAGGGCTCGGTTTAGGGTATGGGTTAGGATTAGGGTACATGTTAGGGTTAGGGTAGGGGTTAGGGTTAGGGTACGCGTTAGGGTTAGGGTAGTTATTAAACCTATCCCACTCTCTAGATACACCTTAGCACGTAAAGGAATATTATTTGGGGGTCCAGCCATGGAGAAGTGTTTAGACACTAGGATAAGATAAGGAACACACCCATTATAAAGAAATCACATTAGGATTCTCTTTTTAAGCTGTTCCTTAAAACACTAGTGCTTAGGAAATCTATTGGAGGCAGAAGCAGTCAAGGGTAGCCTAGTGTTAGGGTTATGCTTAGGGTACGGCTTAGGGTAAGGCTTAGGGTACGGGTTCGGGGAGGGCTTCTGGTACGGCGTAGGGTATGGGTTAGGGTTAGGGTTAGTGTTAGGGTTAGGGCTCGGTTTAGGGTATTGGTTAGGATTAGGGTATGTGTTAGGGTTAGGGTAGGGGTTAGGGTTAGGGTACGCGTTAGTGTTAGGGTAGTTATTAAACATAACCCACTCTCTAGATACCCCTTAGCACGTAAAGGAATATTATTTGGAGATCCAGCCATGGAGAAGAGTTTAGACACTAGGATAAGATAAGGAACACACCCATTATAAAGAAATCACATTAGGATTCTCTTTTTAAGCTGTTCCTTAAAACACTAGTGCTTAGGAAATCTATTGGAGGCAGAAGCAGTCAAGGGTAGCCTAGGGTTAGGGTTAGGCTTGCTGTTAGGCTTAGGGTACGGCTTAGGGTACGGGTTCGGGGAGGGGTTCGGGTACGGCGTAGTGTATGGGTTAGGGTTAGGGTTAGGGTTAGTGTTAGGGTTAGGGCTCCGTTTAGGGTACGTGTTAGGAGTAGGGTACATGTTAGGGTTAGGGTACGCGTTAGGGTTAGGGTAGTTATTAAACCTATCCCACTCTCTAGATACACCTTAGCACGTAAAGGAATATTATTTGGGGGTCCAGCCATGGAGAAGAGTTTAGACACTAGGATAAGATAAGGAACACACCCATTATAAAGAAATCACAATAGGATTCTCTTTTTAAGCTATTCCTTAAAACACTAGTGCTTAGGAAATCTATTGGAGGCAGAAGCAGTCAAGGGTAGCCTAGGGTTAGGGTTAGGCTTAGGGTACGGCTTAGGGTACGGCTTAGGGTACGGGTTCGGGGAGGGCTTCGTGTAAGGCGTAGGGTATGGGTTAGGGTTAGGGTTAGGGTTAGTGTTAGGGTTAGGGCTCGGTTTAGGGTATTGGTTAGGATTAGGGTACGTGTTAGGGTTAGGGTAGGGGTAAGGGTTAGGGTACGCGTTAGTGTTAGGGTAGTTATTAAGCCTATCCCACTCTCTAGATACCCCTTAGCACGTAAAGGAATATTATTTGGAGGTCCAGCCATGGAGAAGAGTTTAGACACTAGGATAAGATAAGGAAGACACCCATTATAAGGAAATCACATTAGGATTCTCTTTTTAAGCTGTTCCTTAAAACACTAGTGCTTAGGAAATCTATTGGAGGCAGAAGCAGTCAAGG